>NW_026126407.1:51765000-52965000 GCF_943737965.1 Phodopus roborovskii | reverse complement strand
AAAAGAGGTCCTGGAGAAAAGCTTTGCCTTTTGCCACATTGTCCCTGTGTATCTCCTTGAGAGTGCACCTATCCTCTTGTTGCCACTGCTGCTATATCCCTTCATTAACATCAGAATCCAGTGCCTTTAGTTTCTATCCTAGACTGAAGATGCTGTATCTCTAGAAACCCTTCAGGCCTTCAATACCTGAGACTGCTGTGAACTCTGGGATTCTCAACCTTCCCATAGTGATGGTAGCCAATGTTGGCTTACCCAGGCTAGATCATGTAAGTCAATCTCATACATTCTTTTAAACTATGTCTTTATTATTTCAGTTCTCTTCCTCTACAGAATAATGACTAATATAGTCATTGACCCTGTGCTTCTACAGTACAGCTATACACTAAACACAGAGCATGCATGGAAGAATGGACATGTTCTGCTTGCAATGAATCAGTATTTCCACATCCTCCTCCCTGTATTTTTCATCACCCTCCACACCCTCATCAGATCACTTATCCTGCATTTGGGCATAGTCACCAACTTACCCTAGAATTTGGCTTTCTTTTCTGCCTTGGCCACTTGATATTGGCTACTTCCCAGCCCTTCAGTATTTATCTTCTAATTTAAGCTTTCCAAGGGAGGGAGAAATACAGTTTATTAAAATACAAAGCATATTCCTGGAATAGGAATCAAGTGCATTGTTCCTGACTTGGGTTATAAGATAGAACATCTCTCTCTTTCTCTCTCACATTAATGATTCCATTCCACCTAATCCAGTTTTTGTTAAATATCAGTTCTTAGATCATCATAAAGATGGATAGGGGGCTTGCCAAAGACAGAAGTTTCCAGATTCCCCAAATTGGGAACTCTGAATTGAAAGTCAGGATGAAGTCTGGCTATCATTAGTAAAGTACAAGTGTGGCTCTCTTCTTCAACCATGCGTTATAAACTGAATAGATGGTACCTGAGTTTCTAACTCTAGAGTTCTATAATCTGCATAGTAATAAGTTTGGTCTTATTTTATTGATAATGACCCTTAGCATGGCTTTGGGGTCTAGAACAATGAAATTGAATGTAAGAGTTGCATCTTTATCAAAGGCTTGCTATAAATGACCAAGCTCTTCATGAATCACTGATACCATTGCCATCCATGCATCCAGTCAATTCCTCCCTTAGATAAACATACCTACTGACCCATAGACTACATATGTACTATTTACTGCATAATTTATTGTGTTATACAACGAACAGTTTGATCTAAGTAAGTTTTGCCATCCAACAGTGCCACAGTATTCCATCTTTGACAGGTTCCTCAGCTACCCCCATTCTCAGAGTCCTGACAACAGGAATGATGCACTATGCCCTTGTATAAACCACTGATGTATTTCTTCAGGCTTTATTATCACAGCCCTTCATCTTTTCCAGATGGATAAAGAGTTATAATTATTTTAAACTCCTTTAAAGGAAGCAAATGCTTAAGTCAAAGAAATAAGGAATTGCATAGGTGGAGAGATCTCTTCCAAACAGACAGCCTGGGGACATCTAAAGAGCATCAGATTAGCTGCCTGGTTACTTCCAAAGCCTCCAAATTATGTCCTGGAGGGAGAATGCTGAGGAAGTAGAGTGCATAGCAACAGCAGGGTATGAATTCATGATAAGCCTCTCTTTCTTCTCAGAGTGGGGCATTCTGCATGGGACTCACAGATTCTCACTATAGACTACATTTTTTTCTAAACAGCTTTCTCTCAAAACCACGTGTCTTGAAGTATTTTGTCCCTTAACCCGAGAAGCCTCCATACACTTTTGCAGAGCTAGAAATGACCTCTTTCTACATTCATATGGAGCTTCAAAATCCCTGTACCAGCCAGGTAGAAACTTAGATTCAGCAAGACCGAGACCATGCAGGCAGGTTCACATATCTGAAGCCAGGATAGGATGAAGTTAGCTTTCAAGATTCCCAGGAAGCCTTTACAGATTTACTCTGCCATAGGAAGTGTTGGGCATTCCAGCCATCTTTATCTAAGCAGTCCTCCATTTCTGTTATCTAAACTGGAATATACTAACTGAAAACCTTCTTGCCCTGTTATGAGCTTCCAGAACACCTTGATAGTGTAGAACATGGAAATGCATTCAGCAATGTTTGAGTAAATATGCACATGGATGAAGTTCATCATGGATATCACACTGTGCCATAATTAAGAATAAATCCTGCACAACAGTACCAGTTGACACGCCAAAGAGGATAGGGGAAATCTCACAAGGACTTACCCTTAGATGTACCTAGATGTACAGCTTCAGGCATTTAAAGGGTGATCAGTATTCTCTAGGGATGAGCTCCCAATCCAGTCCCAGGTAGTCAGGTTTAAACATGTATACGTAGGAGCATCAGTAAGTGAATGAGCTTAGATGTCTGTGTGTGTGTGTGTGCATGTGTGTCTGTGTATGCAAGTATATGTGTGTCATATGTGTGCATGTGTGTGTGCCATGTGTGTGCGAATGTGTGTGTGCACATATGAATATGAATGTGTGTATGTAGTGGCTGGTATATTTTTGTGTAGTGTGTGTATGTTATTATATTGCAGTGTATAGTATGGTATGTGTGTAGTGTCTAATATGTAGTGTGTGTGTGTGTGTGTGCACATGTGTGTGCACATGCAGACAGATAATCTTTATTGTTACCTTAAATAGAATTAAACTCACACAGTAGATGAACCCTTGCCTCTCTGTGGGTACATCCACAGCTGTCTAGCTGAGATGGGAGGATCTACACCAAATGTGAGTGACACCATTTGTTGGACAAGGGTCCTGCACTAAATACAAAGGAGAAAACAAGCTAAGTATCAATGTCCTCGGTTTTGTTTCCTGAACACAAGTACAATGTGATCAACCACACCACGCTCCATGTGATCAGCTACACCATGTTCCTGACACTGTGCCTTTGCTGTCAGGATGGACTATATCTTGAGAGCCAGAATAAATCCTTCTTTAAGTGGCTTTTGCCAGATTTTTTGTTACATCAACAAGTAAAGAAATATATATGTGTGTATACATATTTATGCACAGATATATACATACACATATATTAACAATTGAAAATTTATCCCTTCTTATCTTTTCATTGCTTTGAGTGCTACATGAATTATATTAACTTTCCAGATTATATAGAGAAATTTAGCTTAATGACCTACAATTACTTTAATGGCTTTGAAATTCTGAAGGTGAGAAGATAACCCATTTCTTCCATTGAGCCTTAAGTATAAAATGCCTCTGATTGACTGTCATGCAAACTCAATTTTATTGCTATCTGAATTATTCAGAATCAATATCCAACATTAGCCAGCACAAGGAAGTGTAGATGTAAGGCAGTATTGGGAAACATCCTCTCTCTGTATTGAGTAATTTTGCTTTGTGTGGGGCATAATGAGCTGCTTGCTGTGTGTCACTATTTCAGACACAGTGAGAATTAACAACTTCATCAACTCTTGATATTATATAATGAAAGGAATCCCTTGATAAAGCTAACAAATTGCAAGGTTTTAAAACATATCTCCAGCCCCACTGCATACGAACTGGTCTCAAGGACTCTGACCTCTTCTGTAAGAAGAATCAAAGGATGGGACATAAGCTTAAGCTGTTTACATGGGAGAGAAATAGACTCTAGTTATGTTTTAGGCAATTTGATAGGTAAACTGCAACTGTGGATTTCCTCCTAGCGGGAAATTGCTTAAAGATAAACAAGCCATGCAACTGCCTGCAGAAGCTTTCCCTCAGCTGATGTGTGACTGTCAGAGCACTGTTTGCAGTAATTTTCCAAAAAGCATAATGAAAGGCCAAGAGTCCAGTCATCACAGGCAACAAGAAAGCATCAAAGTATGTGTTGGTGATGGCTGTGTGGCCGGCTCTATGATGAAGTCCTGACTGCATTAGCTAGTTTATGTGTGTGAACCCGTAAGGGAGGAACTGTCGTGACTTCCTCTTAATTTTCCAGAAAAGTGCATTAAGGAGATCAAAATATTTTTCTTCCCTCCCCCTCCAGACCTATGTGTGCAAGAAGTGAAGCTGAGGTTCCAAAATGGGATTTGCAGTTTCAAATAAGGATCAGATATATACTATCAGTGTGGTTGTGTTATATAACAGAGGAAGCATGAGACACAAAGTCAAGTCAAATGCCCTAGAGAATATTGAAGACTGGTTGTCTGGAAACAACAAGAAAAACAAAATGTGATGGGTCCTGCCCAATAAGATACTCCATGCATGTTCTCACAGCCATCAGCCTACTGGGTAAGCACACCAGGTTGTCTATACACAGACACATTCTCCATCCCTAATGTAAGGAAAGAGACACAGAATACTAAATCCCAGATTCATACTGAAACCCTGGGTAGCATAACTTGGCTCAAACATATCCCTCCCAAGAGCTGTTTCCACTGTTTACCTCATTAGAGTCACAGCTCAGGCTAATAAATCAGTGTACAATTTATTTGTGTATAATCTAATTTTTGCCTTGTGCTTTATCTAGTATAGGTGGGAGCAAGGGAAAAATGAACAATAAGAAAGCAAGAACTGTAAAATGAAGACTAATGAGAACTCAGATTCTTAAATATTTTTAGCTATTTTCTAGAGTCTTGTAGAAGTAACCAATCTGAACTTTGGGGAGTCATAATTACAGGAAAATAAGTATGATCTGTTGTTTCCATGGAACTATGAGTTAGGTAGTACATACTCACACAATGCATATGTATGGAGACAAAAAGATTGGTAGATGAGATCAAGCATGACTTGGAAACCAGCATAGAATGGAACCAGACCCCCTGCATGTGGGTGTCAGTTAGGAGGCCTGGGCAGTCTATGGGGCCTCTGGTAATGGAACAGCATTTCTACTTAGTATACGAGTGGACATTGTGAGCCCATTCCCCATAGAGGGATACTCTCTCAGCCTAGACACATGTGGGAGTGCCATGGCCCTGCCCAAAATGTGACAAAATTTGATGATTCCCCCCTAGAAGGCTTCACCCTTTCTATGGAGCAGAAGAGAGATGGGATGGGAGTCAGTGTTGGAAGCATAGGAGAATGGGAGGAATAGGGAATTGGGATTGATATATAAAATAAGATTGCTTCTAATTTAAATTTAAAAAGTTTGGTAGGATACATGTATATTTGCATATATATGTAAATATATAGAGAGATTCATTGATATATATGCATACATATGTAGGTAGGTAGGCAGGTAGAGAGATGAAAGATGGATACATACATACATATACATACATAGGTTGTAAAGATAATAGGTAGATGATAAAAGGATTGATAAGCATATTACAAATGGAAGGATGTATGCTTATGACATATTACACAAAGAAAGACACATTTTCATATGCACACTTACTCAAACCAAATACCTAGAAATCATGATGAGCTGTCATTGCATACAGCTATTTCTGTAGGTGACACATAAACTGCACCATTGTAGGCGTTAATTGTGTCCTGGATGCATCCTTTTCTTCCCCCTTAGCCATTTATAGTACAGCCAATAATAATCCCCAAGCCACCCCCAAATCATCCTACAGAGAAAACTCTGTGTTCCTTAAAACTAGCCAGATATATATTAGGTACCCTTGTAAGGAAGACAACAATTACATAAGTTAATGATATTCAATGATGTAGGTTTGAGAAAGAGGCAGTAACAGAAGAAAAAAACAAGAAGAAAATGTATATGCAAGCCGTAAATTCCAGCAGCAAATTGTTCTCTGAGCAGGCACACGTGCTTGGAGCTAAGCACTAGCTGCGGCAGTAGAACGTTACAAAGAAGGTGCTTGTGTACATTAGTGGTATCTCTTCCTTCCTGCCTTCTTCACAGGGGTCTGAGCACACCTAAACTGTATGCTTTGATTTCAGTTCACCAGCATAAGCATGGGAAGGGTGGGACTGCAGAGATGGATCAATAGTTCAGAGCACTTGATCCTCTCCCACAGATTCAGAGCTCAGTTCCCAACACCCACATTAGGTAACCCACAACCATTCATGATGCCCAGCTCCATAGGATCCCAGACCCTCTTTTGCCCTTCGCAGGCATCTTCACCCATGTGCAAAGAATCACGCACACACACATGAACAGACGCACACACACACACACACACACACACACACACACACACTATATCTTTTCAAACAAACAAAAACAAAAATGTGCTAAAATAAGCTATGTTACAAAATGGGAAGATTTTTATTTGCAAATGCTGTTTGCTTTACCCAGTTACAAGTAGTAATTTGAAAAGTCACTAGCTAAAGCCCTAGAGGGATATTACATAAAACCACAGCCAAAGTGAAACTCAAAGATCTCCCTATCTGGAAGAGGAGAAATACTGGTTTTGCTTCCCAGAAAGGCAAGTAAGAGATCTGCTGTAAACAGAACTCTGCCTTCACTACAGTAAAGACAGGAAACTCACTGCCCTCTCCTGGTCCTGGGTGTCAAAGCCCTTTACAAGTAGCACCAAATAACATAATTATGTAGGAGGTAGCACCAGGCAAATCTTCACTCCTTTTTCTGCCTAGAGAGTGGGGTTGATTTGCAAATCTGAAAGGATAATGAAAGGGCCAGTGTTATTATTTAATATAAAAATAGATCTCCTGGCTTCCCCCAAGTGTTTATCATCAGATACAGGGAACAGTATCAAACTGAATTACCGAGTATCATCCCTGATAAATCAAATGAGGGTCAACGTTGAAAAGAATGAAGCCGCAGAGTAGAACACACAGCCTCAAAAAATGACTTCAAATTATTGAATTTTCAACAGTTTTCTTTCATTCACAATAGATAAAAAGTGTTTAGGCCCACATGGGGGAGGGCCAAAGCCCTGCTCCAAATGATATGGAAAGCCTCACCCTCCCTGGGGAACAGAAAGGGGATGAGATAGGAGTTGGGGGGAACAGGGGAGAGCAGGAAGGTGCAGGAACTAGGACTGACATGTAAAATAAGCTTTTTCCAAAATTAAGTAAAAAATTACCCAAAAAAATATGTCTAGGACAATGGATGCTGGGTGCAACCTCAGAGAATTTGACTGATTGAAACTCTCTACTGTTCACTATGAGGCTATCCCTGTCCACTGCACCTGCTCCAACAAAATGTTATAGCCCAGTGGATGGAGGCAGAGGCTAAGAAATAGCAGACTGTTTCTCTTCACAGGTCCAGAGGCTGGGAAATTCAAAGTCAATGAGCTGGCTTATTCAACTCCATCAAGAGACCACCGGGGCTGCAGAGATGGCTCAGTGACTGAGAAGAGTCTTGCAGAAGAGCAGTTTTATCTGCAGCACCCACTTCAGTGCTGGCTCATAACCACCAGTGACTCCAGCTGCAGGGATGTGGCAGAATCTTCTGGCCTCTGTGGGCACCTGAATATTGTGTACATATCCACATAGACATGCACATATACACATGAGAAAAGAAAAGTAACATTTTTAAGAGACAGCTTCATGGTTAACAACCTGTTGGATCCTCACTTGGAGGAAGACACAAGGAAGATCTCTAGGCTTGTACATTGGCACTGATCCCATCCAAGACCCTCAACACCATGCTTTACCCACTTCTCAGAGACGACCCTCCTAATATCACCACAATGAGAGTGAAGATGTCAACATAAAAATATTAGTGGGTAGTGCATGCATATGCAAACCAGAGCCAAACACCATATCTTTGCAAACTGCTATGAAATGTTTGGTTCTCTTCTCAGGGAATAGCTAAATGTGTTCTCCAGCTCTTTGTTCTCCACACATATCATGTCAGATGGATGTTCTGCACTTTTCCAGGGAAAAGTGTTGGAAATGACGGTGATGACATCAAGAGCAAAGGCCTGAAGTTCTTATTTATCAAGTCCAGAGGTCTGAAAAAAAAAACCCTACACATGCCAAAATGATGCTCCAGAAGAATATGTATGTCATTCTTGGCCATGAAAGTTTCTCCTAAAAGTGTCAATTTGCATATAATAAAGTAAAGAAAAGAGCATGAAATGGTACTCAAGACATTCATTAGCTGCCTTACACTTACCAAGAGGAAACTGTCTACCCATTTCCACATAAGATATCTCAGGCATGCAAAGCATATTCTGAGCATACTGGGACACTCATGTAATTCCAGCATTCAGGAGGCTGAAACAAGATGGCTACCAAGCTTGAGACTAGCCTGAGCTTCTTAACAAAACCTTGTCTCAATTCTTTTTAAAACTGCAAAACAAAATACTATGCTTACTGTGACATTTTCTGCAAAACATAAACCCATGAGCTTGTTGGAGTTACTGACAAGAAAATAGAGAATAAGTTTCTTATAGAACTGTAAGTGACCCAAAGACAGGTGCATCCCTGAGAAGCCCACCTCAGCATGAGGAAAGACTCCCAAAATCTGCATCCCTGGAGCTTCTACACATTTTAAGACCACTCCATTTAAGAGCATCTCCTCTTGCACAGTGATAATCAGCTGCTTTAAAACCTTGGAAAGGGATCATGTGACTTCAGGGCTTCCTGAGGCTTTAGGTTTCTGGGGTTTGTTGGGGGTTCAGTCTTAGTGGCCTCCTTACTATTTTTCCCCATCTTCCTCCTCCTTCCCTCACTCCAGCAAGGAATATTTCAATTCTGAAGAAATCTCTAGTCAACATACACATAAGGTGACAATTATGATCTATAATTTTCTTATTCAAATATCAGTTTATTATATAAAACATTCTGACCCTTTGTTTTTATATTAATGATATATTAATGGGTACTACCTCTAAATCTTTATTATTCTCTATTTGCACATAGAACCATGCAATTAAGGCCTATACCCAAATGCACTTATAACCAGTGGGACACAAAGGGGCAAAAAGTCATTGCTTAGATGGGGAACATGGAGGAAGTCTTAGCCTAAACCCACACAGGACTTAGTGGGGGGATACAATTTAATTGTCAATTCCACCCATCCTCCTAGGCACTGCACTACCCGCCCTTCCTAAATATTGCCAGTTGCTATGATTTTCATGGATATAATCTATCAATTGAGTCATTTTTAATAAAAACAAACAACCAGGGCATGTAGCTAAGAAGAGGAGATGGTTCAGTGTACCAAGTTCTTAATGGACAACTATAAAGATCCAAGGCTAGAGCCCCAGAATCTATGTAAATTCTGAATGGATATGACAGTTCACCTATAATTTTAGATTTCAGAGTTAGGGATGGGGAACTCCCAGTGCAACTAGACTAGACTAGTAATAGATGTGAGCTCTCAGTTGAATTGAGAGATCTTGCCCTAGAGTAAGTGAATAACTGAATAAAATAGGAAATAGCCAATCAAGAAAACTCCAGATGTTATCATCACGCTTCCCCAGGCATGTGTATAAGCATGCATATGTATACCCACAAACATGTACTCACACATGTGAACATGCTCTTACAAATGAACAGAATACATAGGAACACATGAAAACAAACATTTTTGTTAGCATTTAAAATGAAGACAAATAGATTTTGAGCATGATACCACCAACATAACAATGCTGAAGACAATTCCCGGCATCTCTCAGACCCTGGCACACAGCACTGATGGGAGCTACTTAGGAGGTGACTAATCAAGTGTCAGCTACAGCCGATGTCGCACTACTCTACTGCCTAAAAGCATAGCTCCTGTCATTTCCAAGCACAAACATTCACTCTACCCCACGGGTGGTCAGACCATGCCCAGATGCCAGTGTGCCAAATCTACATGTGGATTTCTTACTGATGAATATTACAGCCAACGTCCCCATCTGGCCCCTGAGATAAATAATGGAGGAATGAAGATATGCCTACACAATTCATGCAGTTTTGATGAATAGGGCCCTTAATTCAGACTATGTCTACAAATCATTTAATTATGGCTTGTGCAACTGTTATGAGAGAAGCAGTAGTTTAGACATGTTTGGATGGATATGGGTTGGAGATTTTCACACACACAAGGCAGAAATTCAAGGACCCTTTCATTACTTTCAATAAAGCTGCAGATTCTTATCTGCATCATACAAATGTGGTGAAAGACACAGGAAATCACTTATTGGAGGGAAATGCAAGAGACTTACAGTGGTGTGTGTGTGTGTGTGTGTGTGTGTGTGTGTGTGTGTGTACATGCAGGTGGTATGTATACATGTGTATATATAAAAATGGACATGGACATCAGAGGAGAACCTGTAGTGTGTTTTCTCTCCTCACTTTTTTATTAATTAAAATAGTTCCTTGACAATTTCATACATAACACAGAGTGGCCATCCTCACATCTGCATGTCAACCTCCCTACCACCACTATGCAACCCCCTTTTGTACAAATTTCTTCCTCATATTCACTTCTGTTTTTGTTTTTCTTGGTCTTATGAGGCATTTACCTTACTTGGGCCATCTGTGTAACCATGGCTTTGAAGGTATTTGTTGGAGGTATGTGGGCTCAGTAGTAGTTACGTAACTGAAGAAAAGTATTCCCCCTCTCTAATAATTTACCAATAGCCAGTCATTCAACTGTAAGGAATAGGGCCCCATAAGCTTTCCATTATTTTTGAGACACAGTCTCTCACTGGTCAAGAGTTTTCCCATTACACTAGGCTGGCTTACTGAGCCACAACATTCTGCTATCTTTGTCTCCGTAGCACTAGAGGTACAACTAAGTGCAACTTGCTTCCCTTTTTTCACGCTGATCTGAGAAATCAAATTTGGGTCCTCAGAATTGCACAGTGAAGACTTCACTGAGAGAACCATCACTGCAGACTGTGACTTTCTTTGAATCCCTGTGATACTTGAGTAAAACAGTCATTAATATCACCCCATTACCTGCTGTTTTGGAAAGGTTTGTGATACCTGAAAAGCTTAATGACTCATCATTCTTCTGTGCACTTGCAGTGTGAGTCCAATGGTGCCCTTACTTCTTTAAGAGTTGCTATCTTACCACCAACAAGAAGTCATATCTCACCCACTGGGATGGTCTTACATGTCCTATATTTGTTCAGGACCCTGCAGAATTGACTTCTAGTTTCTCAAAGCTCTACCCAGTACATCTCCTCCTTCCTAGTGACCTGACTCTGGCTCCTCATTAAGCCAAGTTCAGTCAAGCTTCAGCCCCTTCTCTCTCACTATCCTTGTTGTCTGGAACAATGTTTCCTCAATTACCCATGGCTAGACCCTTCTTAACCTGTAATTCTCCACTTGTTTCACCATCTCAGAAACAATTTCTATTTTGATTTAATTGTTCAAAAGGAGAGCCTCTCTCAGCATCACCTCCAAGCGCTCTTGCTTGTAACATCACTACTGAGTCCATTATTACTTAACAAAACCTACAGTTACACTTCTCAGATACTGACTTCCTTCGCATCCACTTCTCCCTGCCTCCCACCAAATACAGAGTTAATAAGGACAAGTGCATAATGGTTACACTCTTTCCCCATAAATGGAAAGACCATGTGCTTTTTACTTTGCACTGAGGACAGAATGGAGGCAAATGATGAAGGAGTCTCAGGAAGCAACTAAAGAGGTTGGGCTCTGTCTGGAAAATGCCTGATGTCAAGAAATAAACACTGTCTCTAAGAGGAGGCACAGAAATTACTTTTCCTTATGCTGTGTGTGTGCTCGCCCATTCATGCATGGGTGTGCAGATGCATTCATGCAAGCATCCACGAGAGCACACACATGACAGTAAATACATGTGCGTATGAGTATGTATAAATATATAGGCCAAATGTCAAATATGGCTGTTATTCTTTAAGACTTCCATTTTGATGTTTGAAAGAGAGCCTCTCATTGGTCTAAACCTCACCAAGTGTGTTAGGAGTAATAACTAGAAGGTTCCAGGAGCCCTGTTTCCCTGTTTCCCTATCAGCGGGATTACAAGTGCTTGCCACCACACCCTGTCTTCTTTTAATGTGGGTACAGATCAAACTCAGACCTTTATGCTTGGACAGTGAGCACTTTCCCATTTGTGCTATCCCTCTGGCCCCATGTGTATCTTCTTACACCTACTGCCCTTCACAGTAGAAGGCTTCCCAACTCTGGCCTCTGGATACATAATGAAGGCCAGAGGAGCTCAGTGCTTCCTTCTGGGTCCACATTTATATTCTCAACCCATGAAGTACATAGGAACAAGGCATCATCTATAACCAGACAGCTTTCAAATGCTTTATCACTTTCCAGCATTGAAGGCATTTGCTGAAATGACAGAGAGTTTGTTCAGGATGTCACACACATACACACACACACACATACACACACACACACATACACACACACACACTCACTCACTCACTCACTCTATTTTGGATTTTTTAAATGCCTTAAGTATCTCAGGCTTACTAGCTATCTTAATTCATTTAGTTGAATATATGTGTTAAACCTCAGCTCCCCACCTTCTGAGATTGGTATTTTTGTGTTTAACATAAAGAGTGCCCAAATGTATCATACAGATACACCTGCTGCTCTTGGAGTTCTGATGTGCTCAGAGACAGACTCTGAAAACACAGGTGGACTTCAGGAAACAGCCCAAACTAGTTACACGCAGGAATGAAGGCACATGATTTACCTCAAAGATGAGAAGAAAGTCTTTAGATTCAGTCAGATGTAAGTGGAAAATGGGATCTGCTGAATATGGGCTTTGTGCTCACAGTAGCTTCCCCACTTTCAGGTTGAGTTACTACAATACCAGAATACCAGAGACATGATAGCTTAAAAAGCAAGCACAGGAAGTCCACAAGATCCAAGTACTACAAATTAAGGTCTGGTGATAGCTCTCTTTGGGCTTGTAGGTGGTATCACATTTTACCTCCTATGGCAGAAGAATCAAGCTCTCATGTCTTTTGTTAAAAGAACATTGAATCCATTCATAAAGGCTTTTCCTCCCACCTTCCAATTGCATGGCACTGTAATTTAGATTTAAACGTGGAGGTTTTGAGGGGACAAAAATTCCAGGAGATGAGAATGTGGTGCTTCTTAACTATATGCTATGACTTTTCCAGCCCCAGGAAACAATACTGCCTCCTTAGAAGGGGTCATTTGGTATACCTGGGTCTCATTCCACTGGTGAGCCAATTACCCTGCTGTATATCTGGTTAGGCCAGCCTAGGTTATCTGCTGACATAAGATGATGGGGTGTGCCCTGTCTAAGTAACCAGGCTGCAAGAGCAGGGCAGAAACAGGTAGTCAAGAGATTCTGGAATGAATTTCATCCCAAGGAGAAAAAAAAGGTAGCTGAAGGTCAACAGGCTGGAAAACAAGCAAGACAATTTCAGTTGCAGAGATGGACATGTCAGGTAATAGTGGAATGGAAAATACTAGGAACACAATAAACTTGAAGCAAAACACACACTCTTGTGTTAAAATCATATTTTCATGACTAAGGATTATCAGTTGAGTAGAGAGATTTTCTAGAAAACACAAGAAGTTGTAGGTTCCATCCCTAACAACACATAAAACAAGCACAAACCTATAAGACCAGTACTCAGAAAGCAAGAAGAGTGATATAGGCCATATCTGAGGCCTTCTTTGGCTACAATAACATGATATAGACAAGCCAAAGCTACAGAGAGAGACTCTTCTCAAACAACAACAGAAAAGGAATTACCAATGTTACTGTTATGCATACATGTGTATGTGTTTGCATAATGACACATATATTTTTATAAATATGGCAAAAACAAAGAAAAAGGAGGAGGTAGTCATGGAAAACTTCAACAAGTTTGAAGTATTAGGTTTGGAAAATTAAAGACAAGTTTACTATGAATGTTTAAGCAAAGGAAAGAGAGACTCAAAGGCAATCAGTGTCTTGACTTATCTCTAATGTCAGGAAGAAGATATTACCATAACCTCCACACTGTAAATGGAAAGCCAACCCACCTTAGGTCATGCTTCTTTGTTGTAATAATTGGCTCAAGTCCATCTCACTCTAAAAGCTCATGTTGCAACTTGGCAAGAAGTGCTCATGCATGAAAATATAGTACTACTAATTTACTTTCCATGCCTGGAATGGGGACTACATTTCAACATCAACCACACCCCCAGGAACAGAAGGTCATGAGATTAGAAGGCTATAGTTGGAGGCAGAACTTTGGTCCCCAAGAGCAGTCATTCCCTAAGAAACCCACAGTGTACTGGTTAATGGTTTTATAAGATATGCTATTTTATTACTCTCTTCTGGATTTAAAATGCATTCAGCCATTAATTCTTTTCTTCCCAATCCTCAGGCTGAAAAGAAGAAGAGGAATAGGGAGGGAAAGGAAGAGGAAGAAAAGAAGAGGGAAGAAGAGGAGGAGGAGAAGGAGGAGGAGGAAAAAGAGGAGGAGGAGGAAGAAGTAAGAAGAAGATTCTACAAACAGACAGACATTTCTGGGCCAGGTGAGTGCTGCATCTAAAGATATGGGTTTTCTGAGTTTTTATCTGAGTAGTGAAGGAAGTGAGTGGGTGAGAATCCTTAGAGAAAACAAGCACACCCAATCTGGGCCTTTAGCTCCTGAGGTTCTTCAGAGTCTTTCAGCAAGCAGTAGATGCAATTTTGCTAGAGAGTAAATTTGTTAGGATGCAGTACTCCTTCTGGATCATAAACTCCTTCTTTGCCAATTACAAGCTTGGCAATCATTTTTTTTTTTATTGACCTGATAACTTGTTGAGTTCAACAGTGTCTCCTATTTATACTGGTGCAAGATAAATTTGCAGCATTATTAATTACTAACATCTGTTCCTCCTCACCCCAGTGGCAAATGGTAAAGCATGTTTGAGATTATTCAATATAACTGATTTTGAAAAATAAGTTTAAAACTGTCTCCTGAATTACTTAATGGAAAGGTCCCTTGTTCTGTATGTGTGAGCAATAAGGTCTAGTGCCTTATTTGTTGTGAGTAGGGAGTGAATTTGAAACTCTTGAGAAGGCAGTGGTTGAATCCCACATGGTGATGTTTATTTTTCAGATGATAAGCCTGCAATTAAATCTCAGTGGAAGGATCAGAGTCTGGTGCTGAGCACATAGTCTCCAGGTCACCCATTCTCCCAGAGCTTCTCCATCTTCTGAGTGCCTTGCCCATTTTCTAGGAAGCATTCCACATCTGGATCCTCCAGCTCTAATCTGCCTCCATTTGAGATTGCTTTCTAGAGACATCAGTTTTGCCAGTGTAACCCAGAGTCAGCATTTCTAAGGCATTCCTCAGCTTCTGCTGCCCACCACTGTTTTGAACTTGATGCTGCTCACTTTTCAGCTGTACAGACTTAAAAACTTGATGTGACCATATGTGGTGTGAATTTTTCCTGAGGAAAAATAGTCTACTCACCTCAAATTGGAACCAAAGACAGACGAATGTAATGATTGCCCTAAGTGAAACTCACCAAAACAATGAGATTTTGGGAGATTACTTACAGAGCACTGGTGGCCTCCAAATAGCCACACCACCAGAAAGACTACCTGGTAGCTGTGTGAGTAGATTCCCCATCAGTTAACCTTTAACATTCTACTACATCAGCACCTGAGACCAAGAGAGTACATGCAGCTTGGGCAAAATTACACAGAACTTGGAGAGATGTGTAATTACACAGAACTGGGAGATATGTGTAGAAGACTGAAATCTAAGGTCAAGGTTTAATGATTCCTTCTCACCCTCTTGTTATGAAGGAAATTGTCCAACTACCACCCAGGGGAGCAGTTCAGAAATTTCCCAGGAGAGATGTCATCAAGACTGACACCTAGAGGTCAGAGGTGGCACTGCACTGGGGGCGTGAACTAAAGGAAAAGCAGACAAGGCTGAAACTCTGTTAGAGGAATGGGAATTCAATATTGTTGGAACAGTTGTTCTCGGTGGTTGATTTCATCTCTGCTCACTAAGGGACATTTGGAATACCTGAGAGGTTCTGGGAAGAGATGCCCTTGGAACATAATGGGTAGAAACCAGGGTGCTGCAGAACTGCAAAGCATAGCACTGCCCCTTCTTGCAGGATTGCCTGGCTGAGAAGTGCCAAGGCTGAGAAATCCTGCCCTGGTTGGTAACCGAGAGGAGTCAGGGTCTTAGGAGGAAAGCTAGAGATCATTAGTAGTCAGGTTAGGATGGATTTCAGGAGGCTCTGGGGCTCCATCCCATGGGTGATGAGGAACTATTATGCCTAAACACAGAGAGTGATTTTTGTTAAGCAAAATAAGCCAGGGACAGAAGCATGAACAATGTTTGTTCTCTTTCTACACAGAAGCTTTAAAAGCTAATTTTGAAGGAACAAGAGAAGTTGGGGCTGCAGGTGTGGCTTGGTTCAGCTCAATTCCAGCCAAGTATGCATAAGGTTATGGTTGCCATCACAACACCACATAGTCTGGATGTAGTTGTATAAGCCTGTATTCTCTATACTTGGTGGATTATAACAGGAAAATCCAAATTTGAAGTTCACCTTTGGTTAGAGATCCTGTCTCAGAAATAAATAACTTTGTGAATAAATAAATGTAACAAATGCAACTGAAGTCACTACAGCCTGGGAACATAAGAAGTGTGGGTTACAGGTTCTAAAATATAATTTGATGAAGGTAATGTATTCTAGCGTTTTATACAATAATAACTATAATTTTTAATAATTTATTATTTTGTTTATTTTATTTTTTTGTGGTGCTGCAGACCAAACCCAGGACCTCAAACAGGCTAGACAAATGCACTGTCACTGAGCTATAGCCTTAATGCATTTATGTGTGGTTTTTTTTATTTTTATGTGCATTGGTGTTTTGTCATACGTATGTCTATTTGAGAGTGTCAAATTTCCTGGAAATGGAGTTACAGATGTTTGTGAACTATCATGTGGGCACTTGGAATTAAACCCAGATCTTTTGTAAGAGCAGTCAATGCTCTTAACCACTGAGACATCTCTCTAGCCTACTGTTTTCCTTGCTTTTATAGTGCTCTCTTCTCTGTATACACGGGCTGGCCTTGAACTGCTAATCCTCTTGCCTCATCTTCTCCAGTGTTGCATTACAAACATTCATCTCCTGGGGGGACTGATGGTCTTGAGGCTGCACAGTTCTATTTTGTTTTAACCTCACTATATGTTCAATAGCCTCTCATGATAATAAACTATGGCAGCATTGGTCCTTTACACTCCCCCATCCCTTATCCATTACTCATCCATCCCAATATATATGTGCCAAGTCTCTCTGAGAAGAGTATTCTAGCATACTTCAGATTTTGAAGTTTTATCTTGTCCCAGTGTGTGATATGCCACATGTCACTTAGAATGCTGGTCTGCCGCAGCAAAGAATGGCTCTCAGTCAGTTGACACTCCAGTGGAAAACAGGCACTATGTTCAGTGACTTCCTAACTATAAGCTAATATAAGTAAACTGACCATGTTTAATGTGGACTAAGATAAGTTGCAATGTTCAATGAGTTGGGTGTTAGAGGGGATTTTTCAGCTTACAGAAAGTTTTGTTGGGAGAGACCCCATCATATGTTGAGCATCTGCTTTTTAAAAAACAGGAGTTCCAAGGTTAAATCTAGTCTTTTGCCTGAACCAGACCAGCTCATTTCAGTGCAGAAAGACTGGTAAAGTTTTGGCTCTGTAGTCCCCTCTAGAAGAATACCATGTCCATGTCATGAAGCTTACAGGTTCCTGCCTCCATCTTCTGGTTTCTTTCTTCTGAAAACCATTCTTTCTGGACGTGGACATGAAATACTCTAAACCAATATTATTTTGTTGCTAAAGCTAATTTGAATAATGTGTCTTTCATGACCAGGGCAAGGATGTGAACCAAGTGGATATGCTATATTCAATATGATAATCCTCATATGAGGAGACAGAACACCCAAAACCCGTCTAGTGCTGATACAAGGCTCTGGGTATATGGAACACCCAGATAACACCAAACAGTCAGATGGGAAAGAGAACATCAGTCTCATACAAGAACATGCCTGGTTCAGTGAAATGTATTATGAGATTTCATTCACCTTTTCTTTTTTAACTTTTTAAAAATATCTTTCTGACAAAGGATTGAGCATATGGCTTGCATCCTATTTAGTTGTATAGTACTATCAACTTGTACTTTATCTTGGTCATTGTTTTCTTTGCTTCATATTTGTATAAGCATATATTAACTGTGTATAATAATGCAGTTCATTGTAACATTTTCATACACACACGTGATGTACCATAATAATAAACATTACTCTATTACCATACCCTCCCTTGCTTCCCAAAAAGTCTCCTTACATTTCCACAAATAGTTTCCCTTCTGCTATCATGTCTTTTATTTTCACCTAGAGTCTGCATTTGAGAGAAAACATGTGACAGTTGTTTGAGGGTGACTCAGTGGTAGAGCACTTGCCTAACATGCACAAAGGCCTGTGTTCTGCCTCCAGCACCAAGTAAATGTATTAACAAGTAAGGCATCAGTGGTATGCTCCGGGCTGGCTGGCATCTAGCTTTGAAAAGCCAAATAAACCTAGGATCATTCTGCCCTGACATTAGGCAAAGGGCTCAACTCAAACTCTACTTCATTTCATCCGAAATCCACAATATCTTTTCTTGGATTGTTTCCCTCCCTCTCCCTCCCCCCCCCCTGCTATTAGGCAATTGCCCCTTGTAGCACATTACTACCTCTCAAAGGGGGAAGAGCATATTTCACACCAGTGGGTTGCCTGTTTCTCATTTCACATGGAGCACAGGTGGCTGGACTGGCTGCCAAGTCACATAACTGCCAAGTGATTCACCTTAAAGGGCCCCCTCTAGAACAGCAGTCCATCTGGCCAGTAGCCTGCAGCCTTTCCCTCCATAGTTTCCCCTTGCCTCTGGGCTGTGTACCAGCCAGCCCTCTGATCTAGCTTGCTAACTTGCTTGCCTCCCGGATACATGCTACACTGTCTCTAGGGCTGAGTGAGTTTAGAGGGGACCAAACCCACACTTCAGGTATCAGGGAACTGCTCCACCAAAACCCACAACACTATAATTACCATAAAGCCTTCAGCACCACTGGCTCTGCAAGGTAAAAGAAATTAAATCAGTGGGCAGAGATGGAATCAGGAGCAATCTTATGGGAGATGCATGTAAATGTACAATCTTACATTGGAAATGAGTTTTAAGATTAATACCCTTCACAAATGCAGAAGTCTAAAGAAGAATGCCTGAGAATTATGCTGTTGCAACAATGGGTCAGCTCGTCTTTGCAAGCACTGCCAGCTCAGTTCTATGAAGAAGCCACAGAGCTTAACATTGTCGTTATTTTTTCCCAAGCCTTGTAATGCAAATTCTTCAAGAGAATAACAAGTGGTGCATGCTTGAAATTTATTTTTAAATCAAGAGCAAAATGAAACCCTTTAATTAATCTCTGAGAATTTAGCTCCTTCCTTTCAGATCTGTCTTTTTGCACAGTTAGATGCTTAAAATAATTGCATCCGCTCGTGTGAAACTGCAGCAGTAATTCAGTGGGTTTATACTTGTGCAACCTTTTAAAAACGGGCCTTAAAACATTCATCTGTTGAACCAATTTACCAGCTTTCAATAAAGCATCTTTAAGATACTTTTTGTTACATTTATATGACATAAGCTATATTATTTTAATAATCTGTGCTTGAGATATATGGTGATGAGGGAATTATCGCTCACCTGGGGAGATGGTGTAATTAGAAAAGAGGCACAGTCGGGGAATAAAAATGATTAAAAAAAAAAAGGCTTTCTGAAATTAACCAGCTAGGATGCTACAATGTTGGCTTAAGTTGTTGGGGAAGCAATGGAGTGAGAAGCAGAAGAGAGCGAAAGCAGGCAAACTTGTAGTGCCTGAAGTAATTACAATTCCTAACTCGTCATTGCTCAAGACTCTCTAAGAGTGAGAGAGTGCACCCAGCCAGGACAGGAAAATGAAAGCCCAACAGCAGTGGAGAGGGGGCTGCCTGAGTCGGACTAATACACCAGACAAGGAGACAGCAGGTGCAATTACACTAATGATTTATTGAACATTTGATTAATTGGGAATTAAGTGAATGCATCGTGGCAGGATTGTCATAGCATATCGCTCAGCTGTTGGCTTAAAAGGTATCCCAACTCCCCTCTGTAAAGCAATTTAGAAATCTTAAATCATGGGAGAAACAGTATTAAGAAGGAGCTGTCCAACATGGACTGTGAAGCACATGCCCCAAAAGGACCTGGAGTGATTTGAAGAAAGGTTTAAACCAACAGGGCCTCTGCAAAGCCCTATCATTGCCAATTTAACTTACACTTTATGTAAGAAAGGGGCTGAGAAGTAAGAAAATAGAGTATGGTTACAAGATGAAGAAAGGGAAGAGAGGGGTGTGTGTGTGTGTGTGTGTGTGTGTGTGTGTGTGTGTGTGTGCACGCGAGCATGCACCCATGCGTGGGCATGCACACATATGTGCACACACACCTCTAGCAGCCCACAGAATTAATTCTTAATGCTCTAACAGTTGCTTTCAAAAAGACACTCAACAGGAGGAGGATATGATGAGAGAAGATAAAAATATTTCTTCTGCCCTAATTTGCCCAGCTTCTGCACCGGGCACCCATGTACCACAAACAAATGGAAATACTTCCTATGGCTTTTCTCACTACCAAAGCAATAAAATAAAAATATGAAGAGGAGGGATGAAAAAGAAGATACTTTCAAGACTGTAACATCCATGATGCTCAATGGCTGGAATTGACTGTCCTTTCTAGAGTCTACCCTACAGCATCAAGCCCCTCCATCCCAGATCTGTACCCACTCCCCTTCCCTCCATCTCTATTTCTCAGAGGAGCACAGACAAGAGTTACACTTTTAATGTTTCCTGTGTAGTGTTCTGGGCATGAGGAAGGAAAAGGCTGATGTAAATTGAATACATAAATAAGAATTTAATAAACTTTCTCGTTGGGTCCCCTACATCACCAAGGAACTTGTAGAGTCTGAAATTAAAAACAAGTTTTTCAGTAAAGGGGAAGGGGCAGTCTCATAACTGCCTTTGTGGGGTCACTAAGGCTCCTAGCTTTTCTAGAAGTTTCCAAATGTCAAACAGCTCTGCCTGTCAATGTTTTGTTGTTGTAAGCACAGATTCTCAGGACAATTTAGAGTTGCTCCAAAAGTGTATGCATGGAGATGTTCGTTTAAGGAGATGTTCGTTTCAGTGATGTTTACAATAGCAACACTAAATGCAGTTGAGCAGGAGCAAAGATACAGTGAGGATGCTCTGAGGTACATTCTCAAGTGTGGAAAACGGTACAGGGCTATAAGATGATGATGATTATGGTGTGTGTGTGTGTGTGTGTGTGTGTGTGTGTGTGTGTGTGTGTGAATACATACAGCCTACTGACTCTATTTACTGTTTCTTGTATATGGAGAAGTTTAGGGCTGATCACTTGGAACTGGATAACCTATCCTATCTGGAGCTCATCCCTGGAGAAGAATAGTTTTCCCCCTCTTGACAACCATTACTTATCACTTCTCTGTAGCTCTTTTTCTAAGAGTTACACCTTGTGAGATGACTACCTTTATATTCAGTCAAATGTTATGTTCAGCCTTTATCTTGCAGGAGACAGAGACCACTATAGAATTTCACAACTGGTCAAAGTGCAGAGAACAACTGGCCATGGGATTCCTGTCCCCATAGGACACATCTCTAATACAGCACTGCACCAGAGGCTAGGGAAACAAGGTGGAAGCAGGGGTAGAAAATAGTTAAGAGTCAGAGAGCCAGAATATCTACTATGTATGTCTACTGTGTATGTCTTCTATACACAAGAGGAAAGCTGTACACATGAAATGTCAACAATATGGTCACCTAAGCAATGCCCTAACCTTTACAACATCAAAGTATAAGTTTCTTTTTTAAAACATGAGTTTGAATGGAAGTACCATGAATGAGTAAACAACACTGCTTCTAGGAGACATTGGTTGTTAAACAAAATGTTCAGTGCCATGAAGATGGAAGTTTCCAGGCAAAGGATGCCTCCCTACCAGTCAAGAAAGACCCAGGGACGACCAAAGCAATACGTACTATTGCGGTTGATTACCCACCACAGAGAGATGACAAGGCCTTATTGCTGCTGTCATCATACACTATGGCTGCAGGATACAAAGAAATCCATCTCAAACTACATTATATTTTGAGAGAGGGCATCTCACTGACCTCAGATCTTTCTTGCTTAGCTAGAAGGTATAGCCAGTGAGTCCCTGGAATCACCTGCCTCTGCCTCCCAGTTTTTGGAGAACGACAGTTGAGGAAAATGGGTACAGATCCAGTTTCAAATGTGGTTCTGACATCACAGAACAGGTTAGCATACAGAATGCCCCTGCAATCCAATATTGCATTCAGAGATCATATGTGGATTAATAACTATTGGTAGGGTGTGTGTGTGTGTGTGTGTGTGTGTGTGTAGGATCACATAGACACCAAAATATCTACGAACAGTGGTTATCTCTCAGCTGAAACATAATTAGAAGTGATACTTTATCTTTGTTCTCTGTTTTTTCTGCTTCTCAGTAAAAATAGCACACTTGGGTGATTTTCCTCTTGTTTTGTTTTTCTCTCTTTTTTGTTTCCTGTGATTATCATGTTGCACAAACAGCTAGCATTTCATTGTCACAAAGACTAGTATCCTGGGACACATGGTGGAGAAAGATACACACACCAGGTGACTCCAATCACATAGTATTACAGACACCATAAGCAGGACAATTCCTGTTATTTCTAGAATGTGTCAACCCTGGCCATATGTCTTCTAAGACTGGAGTGCTGCCATATACTCTATTTAGAAAGGGGGAAGGAGCTAGAGAGAGACAGAGCTGTAGCCATTAGAACAACTCTGCCAATTAAAGAAATCTCAAAAGCATGTCAACACTAGGCTTCCAAAAGGCCAGAGTTGGCCAGACCAGAAAATAAGCACAACTTTATTAGGCCAGTGGATCCTCAGCCTCTAGAAAACAGGTAAATCTGTTGTGTCCCTCTGCACAGAGAGACACAATTAACCAGGCGGCAAAGTAAGTGATATGGCCTCATTACCAGCCGTCAGGCTGTCCTGAGGGGTCCCCCCTTTCAAAGCTTGGGGGGAGGTTACCAATTACTATGCCAAATTAAGCCTTGATTATTCCCCGAGAGACACCTGTTAATTGGGCTCCTACATTACATAACACTTCTGCACATTAATAATTGAGTTGCAAGGGCTTGATTTTCTCCTCGTCAATGTGATTTATTTCTCCTTCTCCTCATTTCAAGTTGTGTCATCTTCAAAACTGAGGCTGCAGGAACCACACAGAGAGCTACTGTAATCTGTGGTTCTGAATCCAATGAGGAGGCTTTAGGTCAAATAGAGTCTGTGTTTGGAGGCTTAGGTCAAATAACAAAAATGGGGGTCACAAGAAAGGAGGAATCTAGGTATTTTCATCACATGTACTTTTGCTTAGAAATCTTCCTAGCTAAGAGATCAAGGAGATTTCCCTATACTCTGACCCATAGATATCTGTGAATCTATTCATATCTTCATATTTACACATCACAGTCTGTGTTATGGTACACTTGGTTATATTGGCATCCCTTTGCCACAGTCATGTGGGCCATTCTGACCTCCTTTCCTTCCCTTGCTTTTGCCACTCACTCAACAAATCTATGTTGAATGTGTTTTGAGTAACCTCTTTGGAGTCACAGTCACCAGATCAGAGCCAGCCCATTTGTTCATTTGCATGGATTTGGAACGTCCCAACAATGCCTGGGTTTCATTCCCCATGTCCATCTCACAGTAATATTTGCCATGATGGCAGTGCCAAGAGCATTGAAGATCACAGGATCTAGGTACTTCCTCATTACCCAATATCAGGCAGCTTTGTGCATCCCATTGGAGCATTAAAACAAAACAAAACAAAATCCATACATCACTTCAAGGCTCCAGATGATAGTTAAAATTAGCCAGGTAGTACCAGGCCAAATAAAAAAGTTGGCCCAAGTTGGGTAAGTGGGAACTGGTATTGCTTTTTAAAACTCTGAAACACCAAAACAGCTAAAGGAGCAAGAAACTGAAATCAAAACAAACCCAACAATGCTGCCAAAAAAAGTGCAATGGAGAGAACAAAGAGGTGGAAAAATGAACTCAGCAAAATCAAATGTAGTTGCCATTCTCAGGAAGTTTCTCTGAGAACAGATGGCAAAGGCAGTAATTTATCTCTTCACATATTTCTGCAATACTGAGTGTTCCAAATAATATATGGACTTGGGATAAACACAGAGGCAGCAGACTCACTCCTTTCTTCTCTGTCTCTCTTTGCTCCAGCTAGGTTGCAGGGAAAGTGGACATACATACATTAACCAACCTATCTTCCTCCAAAAGCTGTGTACTCTGGAGGAGTGGTGAAAATCAAACCTGAGACAGCTTCAAGGATTTTCAGGCTTGCTGCTAAGTCTGCTGTGAAGAGGGCAGACTCAAATATATATCTAATGTGCAGGAAGATATGCACGCCCAAATCCAGGAAATCAACTCCACCTCTACTCTGACCAAACAGACAAGAGAGGGTGCTGTCTCCTAGCTGGGATGTTGAATCCTCAGAAGACTCTGGGGTTTCTTTCAAACCCCACCCCCCCCCAAACAGCATGAGATAGTTGTAAAGAAAACAGGATGCATACTCTTTCCTTGGGTCTGTGGCTTCTCATCTGTGTTTGAAACACAGGCAGGCTTCCAACTTGTGGTGATCTCATGGTTTCTCAGGACACATAGGCAGGGCACATGTTCTTCTGGAAACTGCCCTTCAGAGTAAACAAAACCGAGGGGGCTGCCAACGGAGAAGAACTCACTATCACTTCAACCTAGATCAGAGACAGCCTGACCAATTCAGCATCTTGAAAGTGACACATGAAACTCACACCCTTTGTTCCTAGGAAGTCTTCATGCTACCAAGGATGTGCTTTTGGATTTTCTGGGCACGTGACCCAATCCCGAAACATAATGCCATTGAACTTAATTTAGTAAAGTCAGAGAACCTCACTTTCCTGAGCTGCATTGTTCCCCACCTCTTCCTAAAGACTCTAAGAAGACCTCTTTCTTTTTCTTGTCTTAAAGCTTTACTTAGAACTCATTACACTTCAGCCTCAAATAAGTCTTTTGCCCAATGGACACTTGAATCTACACTTTTCTTTCAAACCTCTCCTCCTTCCCTAATCTCTGTCAGCCTCACCCAGTAATGAGCCAAATGTGGGACACCTGCAATAATAAGGAAGTAAAATGAACTTGAATGTCGGAAAGTAAGGTGTGTTCCTGGCACTGAAAAGCCTTTCAACTCAGGAGAGTCAAAAAGGACAGAGTTTCCATGTAGCCAGTGAGGAAAAAGTCAGAGAGACAGACATACAGACAATACACAAATCAAACACTGGCAGGTGATTCTTGGAAAGTCCCCTTTGCTGGTAGAGGAAGGCATGCGTCTTTTGGACAGGGCCTTGTCAGAACTTTATGCTGCCAAGCATGACTCCCATATGCAGCACAGATGGTAAAAATTCAGGTTTCCCAACAAGAGAGGTAACAGGGCTGGGCTGGAACTTTGAGATGGACCAACATTGATTCGGGTGCTGGCTGCATCTCTTGATCTGCCTGAGTTGTGTTTCTTCATCCATAGAACAGAGTTAAAATCGGGTCAGCTTGCACAAGGAGGCCCAAAGCACTGCGTTAAAGAATAGCCACAAGGTAGAAAACTCAAATCTCCATCAGGCCAGGGAATCAGCAAACAAAATGTGGTCTACACAGACAATGGAAGTTTCCAAATATAAAGGGGACATAAAATAATCTGGAGAGATGCCTCAGTAGTTAAAATCACTTTTTGATCTTCCAGGGGCCCAGAGTTGACTTCCTAATATCCATGTCAAGTGGGTTACGACTGCTTGTGACTCCAGCTCCTAGGGATCTGATGGCCTCTTCTGGTTTCTATTGGTACCTGCACAGAGGCATGCATGTGTATGTGCATGTGAACACGCACACACTAACACACACACACACACACACACACACACACACACACAAACACAACTTGTACATTCACAAGAGAAGCCAAAGAGAGGGGGAGAAGGGACATACACCTGAATTAACAAATAAATATCTTTTGAAAGGAGACAGAGGCTGGGGAGAGGCTTCAGTGAGTAAATGCTGGCTGCTCAAGCATGAAGACCCAAGCTCAGACCCCAACACATAAAAACTATATATACTGATGCATACACAAACCATAGGTGGGGAAGAGGATGCCTGGAGATCACTTGTGAGTCAGTCTAACCAAATATCTTTGGCCGTGTCTTAAAAAACAGGATGGGGAGCAATAGAGAAAGATATCTAATATACACATCTGGACATGCATAGATGACCAAAACTACACACATGTGCATACACACACACACACACACACACACCATGTACATATATATATGTATGTATATACATATATATATGCACAAATAAACCTCATACAAAATTAAATTAAATAAAAATGATACTGCTGCATGATAATTTCTGAGAGTGGTCAACCCACTGAGTCTAAAAGTCAAATTGCTTGCTGGGGCTGGGCAGGAGGTGATGGGCACTTAGTGTAGAATGGGCATCAAGTTTGAATTTAGGCAGGTGGGATAATTCTGAAGGAGGTATATGATGGAGATGTTCACACAATTCTGAAGCACAGAATGTCACCAGAAAATGGTTAAAGTAGTGAGTTTTATGTCCTCTGTTTTAGCACAGTAAAATAAATAATTGTAAAGTAGTCAAGGATACCAAAACTTAAATAGTACAATCAAAAATAAAGAGAAGAATATATGCTTTGGAAGCTTTAAGAATGGACTGTTGGGATTATTCTCCATAGGCACTTGGGAAAAAGCCCTAGCATAAAGTTCATTTGCTTGTCTTCATAGCAATATTTTGGAGAAAGAAGAAGTTAGGGTATCTTCCCATTTGTGGGGTGTAGGTTGAGATAAGAGAGAACATCAGAACACAGAGACCCCCTTCAAGGCAGAATTTGCTGCCCAGACATGGGGTATGAGGTCCTCAGGCAGCCACAACTACCAGTACATTCAGCATCTGCTATAGCTACAGAAAACATGCTTGGTTGAACTCACATCCTTCACATATGTCCTATATCCAAACACCATGAGGATGGGTTTCCAATCACCACACAGATGGGATATCCATGTCGCACTCTTCTCTCTGGAGCTCTCCAATGGTTCCCTACAGGCGTTGCTCTATGATAGTCCAAATCTCCCTGACCCTGTTCCTGTCCCTTAGTCTTTATGCCATTTTGTCTGTGGGTCTCTAATAAGCATTTTAAATTCCCCAAAACCTTTTGTACATGGTCATCACCTGAAATGATGCCAAAGGGCCTAAGGGTGCAGCTAGTGAGCTGGTTAAGAGGGTGTCTGGAGCATCGATAAACTACATTGTATGTAGACATGAGTTTGATCCTCCTTTAAAAAAAATAAGGGAGAGAGGGGGGCATGGGACTGTGTATATACCCATATACACACATAATCTCCACACAAGTACATATACATACACATACACACATGCATTACATATACACCACACACATACACTTCCCCACACAGATGTAATGCATCAAAATACACATGTACACACATACACCCCCCCCACATACTCAACACACACATACCCCACACATATATCAGAAACACACAGACACATACATGCATACAGATGCATATAGGCACATAGAAAATGCCTATGTAAAGTCTCCTCAACTCTGACTAATCATCAAAATACTCATTTTGGGAAGGGGATGCCAATTTCTTGGCATTAACCTAGTTTGTGCAGAAGTGGGCTGGGGGAAGCCAGAGTAATTTGATAAGACAAAAGCTTTTGTTTTCTGGCCAGCCACAGAAGGCAAGGAAACACTGCAAACGTTTATGACAGCTAGCTCATCTTTGTACTGGGCAAATTATGTTTTGACTCAGTAACTCAAAACAATTCATACCTGTCCACCAATTTAACATTGCCTTCCAGGCCAAACTGAAGGACTTGCAGCAGGGAGGCGGTGCTCAGGGCTTAGACCACTCATTTAGTACTTTGCTACAGTTAGCTGTTATGAGCTTCCTTCTACCGCACCTGTAAGCATTCAAGCCTTTATACCTCATTTTCCCAATGCGATCATAAACTCCTTCAGGGCAAGGCCTAGTCCTGATGATGACTTATTTTATACTCCACAGTCCCATCCCATACCATAATTAGAGTGAGGCATGGGATGACTGACAGGTAAGCATCTATGCCTGTGAAAATACTCACCCATTGTCTAGTTTAAAAAGGCTATTTGTCTATCATGGCAAAAAGCTCACTTCAGGGTTTCTTTCCAAGGCTCCTGACCAGTCAGCATTTATAGGTCATTTCACATATTATATAACATGCTGAAATCAACTCAGTTATAATTTTCAACATAACTTCTCTTGCAAAGACTAGCAACGCAACATTCCCGGCACTTAAAAGGTTATCCTTCTGGGAGGAAGATAACAGAATATTGAGACCACCACTAGTGTCTTACCAAAAGTTTTTGGTTCCAAAGGTTGTTTTAAAAGAAGTAACACGATAAATGTGAAAGATCTGGGGTCAGACAGCATCAGCACTACCAGCCACACCCAGCCATGCACACCAGCACTACTAACCAAACCTAACCTTTCACACCTGCACTATCAACCACAGACAATCTTGCACACTGAATAAAAGATTGCTTTTTAGTTGATATGGTAAGGTTGGGCATGTATTGAAGGTGCTGAGAAAGTTGGCTCTGGCAGTGGTGATAGCTGTAGCCAGATAGTAAATGTCACTCCCCTGAGTGCCATAATGCACAGGTACAAACATAAAAGGTCACTACAATGCTCTAAAGTCACCTAAAAAATGATGGCACCTTCCTTACTTTTGTTGTTGTTAATGTGATTACACTGGACATTTTCTCTTTTAATCTACCAGCACATATTCATGGTACATGATCATACCTTGTATAGGCATGTGTTTTAATTCTAATGTATTATGGATTTTGACTGTATTCAGCCCATATTAATTACTTTCTGCTCAACCACTTGTCATCTTCCTTTTCCTGGCTAGTCTACTTATACTTTCTTTATTTTCTTCTACTTTTTTATACAATATATTTTGGTCATATTCTTTCCTGTTCACCACTTCCTCCCCACTTCCCTATGCACCCAACTTCATGATCTTTCCATCTCAAAACAAAAGCAACAGAATATTAAAATAAATACATAAAAAGCAATGGGCATATTTTTATATATATATATATATTACATATAATTTGTTTTATAGTATATATACATACATATATATGTATATACACACACACACATTTCTTCACTTAACTATATTTATTTTATGTGTGGGTATATACGTAAATGACATGGTGTTATGTGTGGAGATCTGAGGCCAATTTGTAGGAACTGATCTCTTTTACAACAATGTGGGTTCCAGGGATTGAAACCAGATCTTTATGCTTGGCAACATGGGCATTTAGACATTGATTCATCTCCTTAGACTCCAATAATTCTAATTCTACGTTCTCTAGTCATTCCATTTCTTAGACTCTCAGTAAAGAACAAACACAGGTTGTAATTCCTTTATGGCAAAAACTGAAGCTATCAATAAAGTTCCCTCAGGTCATATCAAGCAATAAGTGGCAGAAAAGGAATTTAGTTATCAGAGTATGAGATGAAAGTTCTCCAGCATGACACCACACTAGAGATGTCACAACATGGGGGAGGAAAACAGGCCCAAAAGAAGATGTGGGATTTGAGAGCTGCCGGGACAGCAGGTGGGAGATGCTCAGAATAGCACAGAATAATGGAATTCAAAACAAAAGGGCTGGGAGCACCATGTCTGTGCTGGTGAATAACAGATGGAAGAGTGACACTTTAGGTCCGCAGGGCCCCACACACATACTAATTGATGGCGATGACTTGAAAAGAGCAAATAAAAATTGGGAAAGACAGAAGAAAGAGTTAAATGCACATAAAGAGATACAGGGGCCAGCCAGGGAAGAAATGCTGGCGGATCTGGGTCATGGAAGACACAGAAAGACTGGAATACAATGCTATCACTTAACTTCTCTAGCTCTGTAGGTAACACACACCCTGATCTTTGAAAAAGTCATCACTGAGGATGAATATGGGTTTTTATAAACCTTTAAAATAATTTTCTGATTTTGGTGTACATATAGATTTTTTTATCCTTTGTTTGGGTCCTAATACTGCATCCTTTTCCATAATGATATCTCAATGGTGCACTTGTCAAATTGGAGCATGAGGGAAAATAAAATTTTAAGTTAGTTGGAAGAAATGTAAGTGGAGTTTTGGCTGCTGCTGCCTAATTCACGGGTAACAAAATACATATTTTATAATCTCCAATGAGTTGAAATGATTCCAAATTCGCAGACCACGAGCTCTGGGACAAGAGACAATTCTAGTTAGTTCAATTATGGAGGAAGTAGAAGGTTTTGATCATTCAAGGTGATGTCTTTCCAACAAGCCAAGTAACTCACTTAAAATACAATAAATAAAAATATTTTTGTTTCCTGAAGACACTTGATTGGCACTGCATTTCTAGTGTCTGGAGCAGGTCTGGTGCCTCTGGATAGTACTATACATAGTTCATGTAAGGATCTCATGTTTAGTAAGACCCAGTAGCAATGGTGGCTCCATTTCTCATGGAATGTACATTATAAATGAGCCTCCGACCTATGCTGGTTCACTGAGAATGAACTATATAACTACATAAAGAAAACAGACTGAATGCATGGTGATATTGGATAGTGTACAATAAGAGCCTGGGATTATCTCAGTTCCTGAAGTTACTGCCCCCTTGGTCTTTTCTATAAACCAGTATATTTCTCTCTTATCTTTAGGCCAGTTTGAGTGTGTGTGTGTGGGGGGGTGACTTACATCCAAGATATTTCTGCTTAATGTATTGTTCTTCATTAAGGGAATCTCAAAGTCAGGTGTCACGAATAAAGTAAGTGGAAAAGGACACTACAGCAAAATTTAAAATATGTTATAATACCCCTATACCTACCCTTCTAGAACAACCTGGTCCCATTATCTGTGGTCAGATAAGACAAAAGGACTATACAACTAGCTCCATACCTTCATGTGGCCTAAGTGTCATAAGGTATTTGTGTCAAAAAGGGAGGGGTCAGATGTATTGGTTAAAAACAGAGTCGTTTCATCCAATTCAGAGTGTATGTGATTAATATAGGAGTCCGGTAAATAGCTGCTGAGTATAGTACATTGGGAAACTTTGTGTAGCACTCTGTTGGCTTCTCTATGACTTTTTGAGAAACTGTGAAGGGAAAGCTTGCCATATTTACTGAGGGGAAGTCACAGTGGTTATGACTCAAGAGGGCTGCAGTCATGTTAAAGTGAAATCTATACAAATGCTTATATCATTAACAAAGGTGAGGCTGAATTCACCAGCCCATCCCTGAATATCTTCACTGAATACAGAGTGTGTGAAATATGTATCCTATAAACATGTTTTCTTCTTACCCAAGATTTCTACAGAAGAGGAGTAGGGAATCTTGAGTAGCTCTGCATTCATTAGAAATGTCTGTGCTTCCTTCATGGCAATTTACTGTATAGTCCATGTACATCTGTGATTTAGTAGCACCCACAGGCATTTAAGCTCCTGCAGCTTATTCCAGAAAATTTTCAAGACAATCGTCTTTAATTTGTTTTTAAATAATATATTCTATTTTGAAATTATAACTATATTATTTCCTTTTTTCCTCCCAAACACTTCCATATTCCCCTCCTTGCTCTCCTTCAAACTAATGTTCTTTTTCACATATATGTACATATATACATATATGTACAATATGAAGACTAATCTCCAATTTTAATCAATTATAAAGGCAAATTACTATTTCTCAGAACATACTCTTTAGAAACTCAGTGTAACTATTTTTCTAAGTCTCTCTTTTCATCTATAACACAGATCACTGTAAAACAGGCACAGATAACTACCCCCCCCATGTATATGTGTTGTACATGAATTTATGTGCATGTAGAAGCTGGAGGTCAATGTTCAGTGTATTCCTCTAGCAGTTTTTTAAGTTAAGGTCTCTCACTGAATCTTGAACTCACAGATTCCAGATGGCTGACTAGCAAGTTCCAGAGATCCAGGGATCATCCCACATGTTCTGTCCATCAACCTTTGAGTAAACAGTCATTTCCCACCATACCCACTTTGTTGAGTGCATGAATGTTGAGATCTAAACTGTATCCTCACATTTGTACAGTGACAACTTCACCTACCAGACTTTGCCTCCCGAGCCCACAAAACTCTAGCCCTGAACATTTTGTAAGTTAAGCCACAGAAAGCTGTTATATGAACAAAGAATCCCTTTTGAGATATAGTAATGTTCCATATCAGAACATGATGGAGCAGTCAGCAGAAGGGAATACAGTGCAATATTTGATGAAGTGAGGTAATTATCACTTATGAATGAGGAAGCTCAATGTTTTCTTAAATTACTCAAATTAAACCTCAAATAAATATTTGAAGTTCTCCATCTAATTCTGCTACAATGAAAAATTGAATCTCATTACCTCTGGATTTACATTGACTCTAATTCCTAAGATTATATTTCCAAAAGGAGGAAGGAACATTTCTCACTGGGGGGAAAATAGATTCAAGTTTTTAATGTAAAACAATGTGAATTACATCTTACAAACTAACTACTCTCCAAATTCTTTACTAAAAATTTTGAGATAATGTTCCAGGCAAATATTTTACATAGCTCATAGGTAAAAAGTTGTAAAATAACTATCAATATTTTAATAAAATGATTGTTATTTGCCTATAATCGCAGATAAGGCCAGACACACTTTAAGCTGATCTTTTATATAAAGTAGAGGACATTAGTCACTTAAAAATAATTCCTTTCTCTAATAATTAAAAAAATCACTCAGTGTACTATCTATGTAATAATGGGTTCCCCAGTGTTTCCTACCTGTAATTTAATTCAATTTCTCCACTTTGCCACATACAATAACTGCCTTAAGCAAGGTATCAAACTCCTTTGTCAGTTTATGTGCATATAAAGGGGAAAAATTATATCAGTACATATGTGTGGCTTCCCCTCCTGAAAAGCATGCTAAAAGTTACCAAAATAAGTCATTTGGGTATGGGATGTAGCTTAGCACTGAAGCTCTCTCTCTCTCTCTCTCTCACTCTCTCTCTCTCTCTCTCTCTCTCTCTCTGTGTGTGTGTGTGTGTGTGTGTGTGTGTGTGTGTGTGTGTGTGCGCGCGCGCACGTGTGTGTGTATGTTGCATGTGCCTAAGTGTAGACATTTGCATGCCTATGTCCTATGGGAATATACATGGAGGCCACAGCTGAATATTTTTGTTTTCCCCTATATTCTTGGCCTTATTAACTTCAGACAAAGTCTCTTGCTGAGCCTGAAGCTGCCTGTGAGCTAGGCTGGCCAGCCAGTAAGCATTCTAGAGCTGCTTGTCTGTGTCTCAATTCATGCTGAGGTTACTAGTATGCCCAGCCACATTTGCTTTTTTGATGAGAGTGCTGGAAATTCTAATTGAGGTCCTCATGCTGGAGGAGAAAACACTTTATCCACTGAGCTATCTTCTCTGAATCCTAGGCACAATATTTTCTATACCCAATCTCCCTCATAGCTTCATAGCCGTGTAATCAAGGTCCCTCCTGAGCTTTGATCTAAAACTTGGAAATCAAACAGAAATAAGCACTTAGATCAGGATTCACAATCTTTGGGTGAAGTCCTCTACAGTTCACAACAGTAATGAAATTATAGATATGAAGTAGCAACAAAAGTAATTCTATGGTTGTGAGTCTCCACAGCATGAGGAACTATGTTAAAGGGTGGCAGCATTTGGGAAGGTTGAGACAACTGACATAGACAGAGGATGCTTCAGCAAAAAACAGTAGGAAATATTACTTAGTTTTGCTACAAGAAGTAGAGAAGTTTTCCAAAGCTCATCTCCACTGTGGGCTGGTCATTCACTTATTTTACTATACAGGTATTAATTATATTCTGAACACTGCAGTAGCCTTTTAGTAGAATTTCCTTGAAGGAAATTAAGCAAATCAGGTGATTGTATAGTTTGCTTGTGTATCAGCCAATATGCCAGGTCTACGGCTTCAGAGGAGACACACTGGCCTGTTATGATCCTGGGAGGCATGTTCAAATAATTATGTGAGTCTCTATTCTGTCTTTTTAACAATGTCCACTAAAATCCAATGAGACAGGTGCCTTCTAAAATATTACTTATCTGAAAGTTATATTATCTTTCATATTCTGTAAGATCTTCCCTGATTTAAAATCAAGTCTGCCCATGTAAGATTTTTGTGCTGTTGTTTGTTTTCTTGGCAGTTTGACTAGATTTTCTTTTCTAGTGTTTTGTTAAGTAACCCTGGCTGGTCTGCTATGCACGATGTAGCTGTTGTATCCCAGAGACATGAAAATTCTCCTGCCTCAGCCTCTCAAGAGCTTGGATTTCAGGTGTGTATACAACTTGGCTGCTCATGAATTTTAATGTCTTAGTATGGGCATCCCTGTTTCATACTTCTACCAGTGGGGCCATGCAGCTTTGACTTATGCAAAATCCATTGTGCCAGTGCGTGAGAAAAATCTGTTAGTATGGTTCCAATTGTGCCTGTTGTTCCCGTAGCTCCAGTAGTGGGACACAGACCAGATCTGTTCAATCAGCATACTCCATTTCAATGACTGATGCATCAGATGCTCATGTATACAGTTGGCCCAGTGCATGGTAACCCTGGAACCTCATTTACATAATTTCACAATAGAGTTGCTGAGCGGCTATCGTGGAGTCTTATAGGTCTGGCTGGATAGGTTATTGCAATGTGGAAAAACAAAAATGGCAAAATTTACACAAAGAAAAACACAGCAAAGTGTGGAAGCATGTGGGAACTTATGACTCACCATGGTTCAGTGGATGTTAAGATTTAAATATGAAATGTCCTCACAGGCTTGTGTATGTTAAAACTTGTTCCCTGGATGGTGGCACTGTTCCTGGAGAAAACAGAACCTTTGGAAGAAGTGATCTTGCTGGAGCACATGTGTCTCTGAGGCTAGGCCTTGAGATAATGGTCTGCTTCCAGTTCCTCCAGTATAAGAGCACTACCAGCTCCATACTCTCACTGGCATGTACCACCTGCCTCCAGGCCCCTCTTGCCAGAGTGTCCTTTCAAACCAATATCCAAAATAAATGCTCCCCACTCCAGCTTTTCCTTCTCAGGGATTTGGCCACAGGTGTGCATGCGCGCACATGCATACACACACACACAAACACACACACACACACACACACATATTTATGATACAGTATGTTAAGAGTTGCTTGGAGGGGTAGAGAAACAAACAAATAGAGGAACAGTTGAAAGGGGATGAAACTAAGATAGTTTGGAATTGACATAGGCCAGCCATTTTTGGATCTCCTTTCTCATCCATAACCAAAACACAATTTCCATTTGATGACACAGGCCAGCTCCCTTTCCTCTCTGTGTAATGGAATTTGGATGAGAATGGTAGATATAATCTCCATAATTAATCTGCACTGACTCCAAATGCTGTCTAATCTCTTAAATGTTTTGTCAAGATAAATAGGATAGAAAATTGATTCACATCCCAGCCTCTTCCCTAACATAACAGCAACTGGAGAATGGCACAATGGATAGGATATTGACAATATGACATAGCAGCAGCCAAAAGGTTGGATTATTTAATGGGAGCAAAGGACTGAGCAGAGAGCAGAACATCAAGATCCATAACAAGAGAATTTCACTCTCTGGACCCGAGAATCCAATGGTGAGTTTCTTTTCATATCTCTGTACCTGAACAGTGACAGTGATGGCTCATATTGTCAACTTGACAGATTATAAATTACCTAGGAGACACTCTTTTGAACATGCCTGTAGTGGAATTTCTAGGTCATATTAAATGAGATGGAAAGACCCACTCAAAATATAGGTGACACCATCCCATAGGCTGAGATCCTGGACCAAATCAAAAGGAGAACATGAACCAAACACCAGGATTCCTCTCTCTTTGCTTTCCTGTGTGAATGCACAGTGACCAAGACTTCCTACCATGTGCTTTCTCTAAGACTGTGAGCCAGAATATAGCTTCCCATAGGTGGCTTCTTATCACATATTTTGTGACAGCAATAAGAAGTTGACAAAGTTGTTCTCTCATTCCAAGAAGAAATGAAACCCCAACACGAGGCAGTATGCAAGTCATCTTCCTCTGTCATAAGTAACATGGGAAGAGCAGTGTAAACTATGGGACAAAGAAGATGAGATGGTCCACATAAAGAATCTGAGACAGTAGCTGATACTTGTTTGGCACCAAAGGATTGCTGGATGGCAACAGAGGTGATGGTGGTGTTCATAATGTTGCTGACAGCTGAGGAGACAGCAGTGATGCCAGGATTTGCTGTGAGTGGGTAAGGAGGGAGGGAGGAAGAGAAAGAAGGAGTGAAAGGTGGAGGAAGGAGGGAGGAAGGGAGTAGAATATTCTGATATAGAGAGAAATGGAATTCAGCTAGATGTTGGTTAGAATGAAACACATTACAGAGGGAGAAAACAGTAGGACCAAAGGTTGTCCAGATAAAAGTTCCCACCCATGGTGGTAAACACCAAGTACTTCACTATCTTTGCAAATCAATGCACAGCTTAAGTGGCAGTGACCCTCTAGTGCTGTGGTTCTTAACCTGTGGCTCGTGACCTCAAAAGAGCACCAAAAACATATTTACATGATTTGTAACAGCAGCAAAATACAGTTATGAAGTAGCAATGAAAATAATTTTATAGTTGGGCATCATTACAGCATGAACAACTGTATTAAAGGGTTATAGCATTGGGAAGGTTGTGAACCACTGCTTTATGGGGATCCAGAAGACAATACAGGTTTTTTCACACTTGAGCTACAGGTTCACAGTAACTGAGCACTTAAGTGTTTTGGGAAGAATCATCCCCTAGTGATGAATTAGAAAGAGTGGATTGAATGGAGAGGCCAAGGTGAGGGTTCAGTTGATTAACAAAGGACTTTAAGGATTTGGGGTAGAAAAAAAGAGGGAAGTGTATTGAAAAACTCACATCTTCTCCACAGTATGTGAGAGACTTGAACTAAAGCCACAACCCAGGGGATGAGGAAATAGCTCATTTCTTAAACTGCTTGCTACACATGCCTTGGGATGTGAGTTCGGCTATCAGAACTCATGTAAAACTGTCTGGCATTAGGACATAGATTTGTAATCCCTGTGCTGAGGAAGTGGAAATCCCTAAGGATTCCTGGACAACCAGAGTAACTCACTTGGGGAGTTGTAGGCCAGTGAGAAAACTTTTTCAATAAACAAGGTAGACAGAACCTAAGGAAGGACACCTGAGGTTTTCTGACTTACAGAAACACACACACACACACACACACATATACACATGCACCTTACATGCATGATACACACATAAACATACACATACATAAAGTACTGCTCACATTTATCATGGGTTCTACCTTCCTCAGCTCCCAGGTCCATTGTATACTCATACAATTTTCGTATATAAAACCCAGAAGTAATTGTACTGAGTCAGGAAATCATGTTGGGTTCAGGGATTGGTAGGCATTTCCCTCATGATTGACTAACAGCCCACTCTGATATTAAAAGCATGGCTTGAAATTTCTTTCTGAAGCCTGAAACTCCCTTTTGCTTTATTGGTATCTCTGTGTCTCTAAAGACACAGAAGTTAGTGTGCAGAAGGAACAAAACAGAACCAAGAGAAGTGTGGATACTGCAGGAATAGAGCCCTCATTTCAGCTCTACAAACAAGGAAAGGTTTCACTTTCCAACAATGCCCAGCTGGCCTTACCAGTTAACAAGTGTCACCCCTAGTAAAAGTGCAATGCCTTGATGGTTTTCCTGTGTGTTTCAGAACTAAGTGGAAAGAGATTCCTTACCGAAAGTCTATAAACTGGAAAATGATGGCCTGAAGATTTCATATTTCTTGGCTTCTGTTTTTTTTTTCTAAAGTAAAGAACGAAATAAGCCTCAAAATATCTTCATCTTAGAAATATGTTTGCTGCAATTCTGAGATATCATCTTACACTGATCAGAACGACTACAATCAAAAACACTGATGGCAGTTTATGCTGGAAAGGATGTGACATAAGGGGAACAATCCTCCATTGTTGGTGGGAGTGCAAATTTGTACAGCTGCTGTGGAAATCAGTATGGCAATTTCTCAGAAAATTAAGAATCAACCTACCTCAAGACACTGCAATACCACTTTTGGGCATACACCCAAAGGAGGCACATTCACACCACAAGGACATTTGTTCAACTATGTTCATAGCAATATTAGTCGTAATAATCAAAACCTAGAAACAACATAGATGCTTCTCAACCAAAGAGTGGATAAAGAAAATGTGGTACAATTACAAGATGGAGTATTACTTTGCTGTAAAAAAAAATAATGCCATCATGAAATTTGCAGGTAAGTGGATGGAGCTAGACAAGAATCATGCCCAGAAAGACAAATATAGTATGTATTCATTCATAAGTGAACACCAGACATAAAGCAAAATATAACTAGCCTACAATCCACAACCCCAGATAAAGTAGATCCTCTTTCAGAAGCAGATGGAAGCAGATGCAGAGATCTATAACTAACCATTGACCAGACCTCCTGGAGTACTAGGACCCCTGCATACAGGTGACAATGGTGTGGCTTGGACAGTATATGAAGCCACTGGCAGTGGGACCAAAATCTAACTATAGTGCATAAACTGACCCTGTGGAGCCCATTCTCTATGCAGACACCTTGCTCAGCCTAGACATGGGGATCAGGGGATGCCTTGGTCCTGCCTCAAAGAGGTGATGGGACAGACTTAGTTGACATCTTAGGGGAGGCCTTACCCTCTCTGAGGAGTAGATGGGAGGTGGGATGGGGGTAAGAAGGAGAGAGTGGGGGAGAGGGGGAAGGAGGAACTGGGATTAGAATGTAAATAATAAGTTAAAAATAAAAAAGGAATATGTTCACTGATTTATCCTAATCTTCAGAATAGAGTTGATGGGACTGAACTGTTTGTCAGTTCCATTGGCTGAGGTGTGGGCTGCAGCATCCTCTGGGCAATGAGAAGATCCTGAATCATACAGAGAAGTGAGCCCAGCACCAAAAGCAGGCATTCCTTGCTCTCTACTTCCTGACTATGGCCACCAGGGGAACAGGAGCTTCGAAATATTGATGCCATGATGGACTACACCTTGACCTGTGAGTTTAAATAAACAGTGTTTTCCTCAAGTTGTTTTGTCAGGGTATTTTATCACAGCAAAAAGACAAGAAACTTAGACAGTTCACTAAATAGTCTAATTAAGCTTCCCAACTAACTAACCAGGTAATCAGCCCACAACTTCTTGGTATTGCTTAATGATATGTCACACCAACTTAGTAACTAATGGCTGCATTTGGAACAGTGATAACTAAGGCCTCATGAGCTTGCACTTATACTCTGTTCAGTACAAATTGGTTGTCATCTACTTCCTTAATAGTAGCATCTTTTAGACAAAATCAGTGTGTATTGTCAGAAGTCTCACAGAGATCACATTATTTACTATGTTGATGAGTAAACCACTATTTTAAGTCATGGGCAATATAAGGTGAGTTTGTAGCTGCATGTGTCTACATATGCGTATTGCATTATATGAAGATGCACAAGTGTGGGAATGAATGTGAATGTGCATATGTATGTGCATGCATGTAGACGACAGAGGGCAACTTTACTTTTCATCTCTCAGGTGTTCTTCAATTTATTTTTTAAAGAATAAGCCACTTATTGGCCTGGAACTTACCAAGTTGGCTAGGCTGGGCCCCAGGGATCTGTTTGTTTGCACCTTCCTGGAGCTGAGATTACAAGTATGCACCACCATGCTTTCCTTTTTAATGTAGGCACTAGGGGATCAAACTCAGGCAAGCACTTGACCAAGTGAGTCATCTTCCCAGCCTATCACAATTTTTACACTCTAAAGGCTCAAGGCTAAGGATGTTTATTAAAGATAATTCCTTATAAACAAGTAAATAAACACACAAACAAACAAATTAAATAGATAGATAGATAAAGCACACTTCATTTCAAAATTGGACTCAAATAAGATTGACTTGCCTGACATCAATACCCCAAACTAATTTTCTATCACTTTGTACTTTGGCTCCAGGGAGCAGTCCTGTCTTATGCCACATAGCTGCCAATTTTCAATATAATCTAATGGACACACTCACACACTCAGGAGCACTGACATGCAGACACTATTGTTCTACAGAACTGAAGCCTACTTCCCTTGCTGGGCTTGTCTGTGCAAGTGGTCTTCATGTAAGAAGACAGAGAAATAAGAAAGCTTGGCTCCCAGATTTTGTCCACCTTGACAGTTGCAATGAAGAACCACACAGAAGGAAAATGATGGACATGTCACAAAGCACATCAAGAGGATTTTCATGACAGCTGCCCCCAGAGAGTCTGTCCATACACAAGAAGAGATCAGCTATCTGAAAGCATAGATACAATTTATAACAGACATTATCACAGTTAGGTTGACATAGTTTATTGGTCATTCCTGATCAGTATCTCTCAGGACACAGTGAAAATAATTTTGTGCACTAAATAAACTATTTAAAATGCAGAAGAGAAAACATATTCACTTTAAAAGATAATTTTTCTTTCATCATAATGATAAATGTGCTCAATATGGCTAGCTAGCATCTTCCTGCCAGATTAGCTGCTCCACCTTTACTGGTCTGAGAAAAGGATTAATTTGTAAAAGCTCCAGGTGTATTCAGGCTTCAAGGATGATCCTGAAGTTGTTCAGCTCTCCAGCCAGAAGCTGCAGCTGAATGCCTGGCAGATTGTGAAGCATGCGTGACCTCTGGTGGTATTGAGTATGAAGTCCAGTTCCTATATACTTGTTCTAAGAATGAATCATCTTTCCAGTACTATTCTAATCTTTATAAACTGTTTCTGCTGCTAACAGTCCCTTTATGAAGAGTCTACATAAAGAAGTTTAGCAGAAATGGACAGTGTGGCATCTCCAAGTATACTTTACTTAATAGTTGGGATCATCTTCTAGACATCTGTTCAGCTTCAGATAACACTAGAAAGAAATCACATGTGCTCAGATTTTATTTCTTGACCATTGGCTTGCTATATTCCTTGACAGTTAAGTTAGGCTCAAATGATCTATTCTGCCTGATAGTCAATGAAAGTATCCCTTGACTTACTTGGACTATCATATAACAGAGCAGGTGTGCTCTGTTTCCACCCATTCTACCAATATGTCTATCCTACAAAGCTTCATCCTGCAAAGCCTTATAATAAAACATAAACAGGCCAAGGATGTGGCTCATTTTGCACTATGCTTGTGAGAAATGCACAGATAGCTAGATTGAATCTCCAGCACCATAAAATAAAACAAAGCATGGAGATGCTCACCTCTAATCTAATCATTCAGAAGTATCTGAAAATTAAGGAAATGCACAACTACAAATAGGTTCAAGAGCAGCCTAGGGGACATGAGACCCTGTTCAAAATAGGTCATAAGTAGAGTCTTATGAGATGATTCCCACCCAATATTTTCTCTGGGAAACTGTCATCTTAGAGAACTGTTACAGTCTACAACAAGCTTGTCAGTGTTAAGCCACTGAGCTGTCCAGGAATGCTTGTCATTGTAGCCAGACTAAACTATCACTGTAACACAATCATCATTGGGATGCAAAACCAGAAAAACAAAGAATGTTTACAGTAACTAAGTGCCTATGGATGTCCCAAGACACAAGAAGAAACATCCTTCCACATGTGTGATTCTTTTAGGAAGCAGCTGTGTTCCTATATGTCAGTAAAGCAGGGACTTAGGACACAGATCACACAATGCCTCTGCATGATGACATGTTATTAACATCTATGTAATAAACAGAATCTGCATCCACACATGACAATCAGGATCATGAAATCCATCAACTCCAAACATCCTTTGAAGGATTGTTCATCTTTGTCCTGGACACCCAGAACAAAGAAACATGAAATCTGCCATGTTAGCAATTCTATGGGCTTCTAGGTATGTGAGCTGGGATTAGAAAGAGTCATGGGAGAATCTAGGGGAAAATGGGATGAATTGGGACAAATACATAAAAGAACTCTTATCCTTGCAGTTTTATGTCTCTGGGATTTAAGCAGCAAATGTCTCACATGGCACAGAGAGATAACTATGCTTTCTTGGGGGTAGCTCAATGGAGTCCACTGTTGTCTGTTGTTACACCCCTCTTCAAGAATGCATTTACCCCGTTAGTAACCAGAAATATTCCCAAGATGGATATAATTTCATGGATGGGAGAACACCAATTTCACAGAACTTAAATGGCACAACCATGTTATGCTTAAATTATGCAAAAATAAGCTGCATGGAAGGAACAAGGGAGATCCTGGGGTGTGTTGTCATCTGCGTGCAGACAGATGGCCCATGGGGCTTCCAGAAGCATCCACTCAGCAAAGAAAGAGGGGGAAAAGCAAACTGCAGAGCTCTCAGGTAGAAGCAGCTCTCCCTGGTTGTGATGCTGGTCCATGTCTAAGCTGTTTTGAAGTCACCTGAGGGATGTGAAGATCCCAGTGATGGGTGCCAGGGAGATGAGAGTCACCAGTGCTGTAGGGCTTACTTGAAATGATTCCATTTCCAGTAAAGTAAATGCCCCATAATTTTTCCAAGAATATGTTTTAAAGGTATGGTGCACTGTATTTCTTAAATGGTGGGTGAGAGCCATTTAGTTCCATATTCAAACTCACCTACAATCTAACAATAGGAAAGGGGACTTTAAAAAAGTAGGTAGGTGGAGAGCAGTAAAAAAGCTCAGCAGGTAAAGGAACTTGTCACCATGTCTGATGGCCTGAGTTCAGTCCCCGGGACTTACATGGTAGAAGGAGAGAATTGGGTATTGATGATGTCCTCTGGCCTCTAAGCAGCATGTAGCACACATAGATCCACAAACATACATACAAATAAGCAAACAAACTTGACAGAGTTTTTTAAAAAAAATTAGGATGCATATACATAATAGGAGAGTGTAAAATGGGGATGGGGTTGGTGAGGGGGAAGGATGAGACCATGACGAAACATGGTAGTCAAGTGGTGGGGGCATCCAGTGGAAGAACAATTAAAGAGGTATCTTAACAGAGAGAGCTGCTATGGGTTAGGGAGAAACCTAGTGCTAAGATAATCCCCAAGAATCCAAAAGGAGGACCCCAGCTAAGATTCCTGGCAAGAGTGGAGAGGGTGCCTGAACTGGCCTACCCCTGTAATCAGATTGGTGAGCACACCAACCATCATCATAGAGGCTTCATCCAGTAATTGATGGAACCAGCTGCAGAGATCCACAACCAAGAACCGGCCAACCTCTGGGAATCCAGTCTAAGGGAATATATGGGCAAGGGAGGTCAAGATCATGATGGAGAAATCTACAGAGACAGCTGAACCAAACTCATGGAAAGTCATGAACTCTAGACGGACAGCTGTGGAGACTCAAGGGCACTGAACTAGGCCCTTCGTATGTGGGAGACATTTGTGAAGCTTGGATTATCAGAGGGGTCTCTGGCAGTAGGACCATGCTACAACCCTGGTGCATGAACTAGCTTGCTAGATCCCATTCCCCATGGGGGGGGGGGGAGTGCTATGTTCAGTGGCAGTAGGACTATGATTTAATCCTGGTACATTAGTTAGCTTGTTGGAACCCATTCCCTATGGTGGGATGCTATGCTCATCCTTAATGCATGGGAGAGGGGCTTGGGCAGACTATTGTGCCAGACATTGTTGACAATTCATGGGAGCCCTTACTGGTAAGGAGGAGTGGACTTGGGGTGAGTTGGGAGGGAGGCAAGCGGGGAACAGGGTTGGAAGGGAAAACTATGATTGAAATGTAAACTGAAATTTAAAAGAATAAGTAAATTATAAAAGAGAAAACTACCAATTGAGGCAGGAGATGTTTTTGACATGCAAGGTAAATTGTATAGTTTGTGCTGGAATTTTATGTGTTTCAGATGGAAAAGATGGGAAAAATAATCACACAAGAATTTTACCCCTTTGGTGTTTTTATTTTGGACAAAGGCTCTGTTCTTTGTTGTCAGTATTATTTCTGTTTTTATTTTACAAGAAAGATATCACACTGTAGCCTCTGTGTGCTGGTTTGAATGAAAATGCCCCACCCTATTCACCTGCATGCTTAGTCACCTCAGAGTGGAACTGTTTGGGAAGGATTAGGAGAGGAAAGCAGGTGTGTCACTAGATAATAATCAGATGTGAGCTCTCGGAGCTGCTCCAGTCACATGCCTGTCTGTCTGATGCCAAGCTTCCCACCATGATGGTCATGGATGGACTTTCTACTACCATGGAATCATGGGCTCAAAATCAAATACTTTCTTTTATATGCAGTCTTGATAAAGTTGATTTGTCACAGCAGTATAAACTAAGACACCAGGGTGTTCTGGCACTCACCTTGTAGCTCAGGTTGGCCTTGCACTTCTATCCCCGCTCTGTTAGCTCCACAGATACTGAATTTGGGGGCATATGTCCCTACATCTGCCTTAAAATTCTGATTCTTGGTTAGTGGCATAAATATGCCTGCATTTGCTTTTTACTTTTCAGTATATTTGAAATGTGCTAGGGTGAAAGTGGATAGCTACTATGTGATAAGCAAATGTCTGTGTTAGCTTACTTTAAGAGTAAGAAAAAAAAATTAAATTGACAGAAAAAGAAAGAAAAAGCAAGCCAGTCCATATTTTTAGTCTACTTATTCAAAATTATCTTCAGACATTCTTCCCTTTACTCAAAAGTCTAAACTTGACCAGTAACTGAGGGTTCCTTCCATTCTTCTTCAGCCCTAGAAATCACCCTTCTATTCCTTTCCAATAGGAATTTAGCCCTGATACATCCCACATGTGGCACAATCCTGCAGCATTTGGCTTTTGTGTCTGCTTTATATATCTCCGTGTACTGTCCCCTGATTCATCCATAGTGCCTCAAGTGATAGACCCCCCTCTGTTGTGTGTGTTCACATCCTTGTCTATAGAGACCAGAGGACAACCTCAGGTATCACCCTCAGAAGCTTCATGTACCTCCTTTGAGACAGAGTTTCTCATTAGCCTGCAGTTATCTATCTACTCCAGGATTCCACTGAGACCCAAGTGTCCATATTCACCTCCCCCAAACCTGTATTACATGTGTACACCACTATGCATAGCTTTTTACATGCATATTTGGGACAAAGCTCAGATTCTCATATTTGTAGAGCAAAAAAACTTGCTGTCTGACAACCCCCTCTCTAGTGACCCCTCTCTGCTTTAAAAGAAGATTTAAAGTTTTAGATTCTGTGTATGGCTATGGGTAGGCTTACACAAGTTCAGGTTCACATAGAGACTAGGCATACCACATCTCCAGGAGCTGGAGGTATAAACAGCTGCAAGCTTCCCGAAATGATTGCTGGGAACAGAGCTTGAGTACTTTGCAAGCAGAGTACTCTCAACCACTGAGCCATCTACCCAGCTCCTCTTTCTGCTTTGTAAGGTTTTGAATTACATATGCAAATTAGATTATCTTATAGACCCCAATAAAAGTATACTGTTATGTCAATCAACTTATCAACAGTACCCTTCAGTTATAAAGATCACAATTCTGAACCCATACATTAAAGAGAAAAACTTCATTGATCACCAGTGTAGCAAACTATAACCTCTCCTGGCTCTGTTTCTACCAGCCAAGAAGCAGAGGAGGACTGAACAGCCAATCTAGTGCAAAAGGAGTTCACCATATTTATTTAGCATCCTTGTCAGGAGCCAGGGAGATGGCTTTGTGGTTAAGAGTGTTAGGTGTTCAAGCAGTAAGACCTAAATTCAAATCCCCAGCACCCACATGAAAAGCTAGATGCAGCTGGCTGGATGCATGCCTGTAAATCCAACACTGTGTGGTACAGAGACAGGACGATTACTGGAGCTCGCAGGCAGCCAAGTTCACTGAGAGTCAGGTGGGGAGTGGCAGACCAGGACACAGGCACCCACATGTACCCCCATGCTTCTTTATATACACCACACACATGTACATTTACACACCCAAAAGAACCCTTTTCAGTACTTTAAAGAGACCAGGTAATAAAGAAAGCAACAAATTGTACAGACATGTTTCTCATGAGTGTGTGTGTGTGTGTGTGTGTGTGTGTGTGTGTGTGTGTGCGCGCGCGCGCTTGCGCACGCCTGTGTGCATTCTCATGTTTGTTAATGTGTGTGGAGGCCAAAAGACAATGCCAAGTGTCATCCTCAGGGCACCACACACCTGCTTTAATACAGGGTCTCTCACTAACCTAGAACTCACCTTTTAGGCTATACTGCCTGGCCAGTGAGACCCAGAGATCCACCTGTCTCTGTCTCCCCATTATTGGGATTACAAGTGTGTGTTATCACACCCAACATAGTTGCTGAGGATTGAACTCAGATCCTTGTGCTTTCAAAGTAAACTGTTTTCCAACTGAGACACCCCCAAACCCCAGATGCACACCTTGAGACTAACTTTTCTTCTTAGTCAAAGTAGTATTGGCACTGCCTTCCACCTTGGTTAATGTGAGTAAAATTACTCTGAGAAAAATCAGCAAAGACATAACTTGTATGTGATGTGTGTAGACAACCCAGCAGCTGGCATCCAGCTTCTCCCCTCTGACAAAGGAAATGGAGAGGTGGTCTTTTTAAAGAAGGCTTCTGCTTCCTTAAAAAATAAAAAGTAAAAAAGGGCTGCTTCCCCAGCCTACATGATGCAATTATTGTGCCGGCCAACTCACAGCAATTCATTACAGGGGACTTAACTCTCCTGTACTACTAAGCCAGTCTTTCATTTCTTCCTCCAGGGTCCCAGATCAACTTCTAGGACACCGATGGAGAAGCCTGCCTCCAGCCCACACAGCGGCCCTTTATCTCACCCACAGAGTCAGCAGGCTTGCTTTTTCAAGGACAGAGGCCATTGCAGCCCTAGGAGTAATTGATAGCTCCATGCTCCCTTCCACTACAGCAATTTCAAAGATGGCACAGGGCTGATGATGTTTGCAGGACTAAAGTTCAGGGGGTTGGCCCTGGCCAGGAATTGATTGTCTCTTGATATTCCTTCTCCACTGATACTTTAGCTTGGAGGAGGGAGGGTAAGCCATCTGCCCTTTGTGATTGCTCAGGCAAATTAAAGTAAGTAAGTAAGTAAATAAATAAATAAATTATATGTGAAGCCATACCTGTTTTCCTTTTAGCTAATTAAAACAGCATCTGGAGCTAGGCAATGATTTCTTGGATGCACACTGCCACCTAGTGGCTATTTGTGCAACAACACCAGCAGCCCACCTGCTCTACGCATAAGATTAGCATGTACTTGCCCAGGTGTGTTTGTATTCAGAGCCTGAAGTAAAGCTGTGAAAACATTCAAATGACCCTGAAGGCCAAAAGGAAATTCAGTGATCTGTGGTTGATTATATAGTGCACAAATTAAAAGCCAGACATTTAAAGAGCACATAACAGGCTTGTCACTAATGTCCAGCATTTCATATATGTATATTTACTATGTGTATGTGTGTTTATCTGTGAGTATGCAAATGTGAAATGGTTCTAATACTATCTAGCTACCTATCACATTTAATTTGAGTTTTATAACATGAATTATATATTATATATATATTCAAATTAATTTACATTTCAGAAAGTATGAGAAATATTTTCCATGAGTGCATGTTTTGTCATATGCACACACAAGTGATATTTACAGGCATGTATATATCACACATATACATATATATATATATATATGTTTGTATATACATATATATGCATGTGTGTGTATGTGTGTGTGGAAATGGTTTGGTCTTGTGTTATGCCAATTTACAACAGGCTGTAGCTATATGTTCCCTCAGCACCTCAGAATGTCTTTTCTACAGTTTTCTACAAGTTAATTATCATAATTAAAAAAATGAACTTTAATGCAAAGTTCAACCTTGTACCCAGCATCATAACATCACAATGGTCACTTGGAGCCTTTAAAATATTAATTTCAGACTGTGTTTAGCTGAGCCTCTTTTGTCTTTTTACTTTACAACAGCACTTTTCTCACTGGCGTTTTGAAAATCCGTGTGTGTGTGTGTGTGTGTGTGTGTGTGTGTGTGTGTACACATGCATGTGCACTTGTGCATGTATGTGGAAGGCAGAGGTCCCTGTTATCTGTCTTTCTTTTTTGCTTTTCATCTTAAGCACCGAAGAGCTGGCCACTGAGCCCCAGAGAGTCTTCCATGTCTGCCTCACCCTGCTATGACTAAAAGAGCACATATTCACACTTGGCATTCTCACACTGGTCCTGCAGATGAAACACGGGTCGTCATGTTTGCATGGCACCACTTTACTGAGTAGGTCATGTCCCTCTGTCCTCACTGCTTTGTTATGCTGGCCAGCCATCAAATCCCAGGAATCCGAGCTCTGTCTCTGCAGTGCTGGGAGTGGAGGGATGGACTACTATGAACACCGTCTTAAGTGGGTTTCAGAGCTCAAACTCTGGCCCTCTTGCTTGTGTAGTGGCACCTTACCAGCAGGCACTCGTCCAAGTCTCCAGCCTTTCTTTATCTTCCTTTTTCTTTCCTCTTCATTCTGCTTTGTTTTGTTTTTGAAAACATGTTGTAAAAAGTTCACACTGAAACACCACAGAGAATCTACATGGATGATAAAGCTATTATACATCAGTTAGCATCAAATGGGGACGATTTTGCCCCTGTTGGAGAGACAGAACTCTCTGGTAACAATCTAGGTTTTCAAAATAGGAGAATGAGACACTCTAAGCATTTCAGTGGGTGTAGAGGTCAGGGATCCTGCCATGCATGTGACCCCACAGGCAAGCTCTGAGCCATTATGAAGCACAAGGATGACAAATATGTTCAGTGTCATAAACATCAAATTCCCAGCTTTGTCTTTCCTGTAAATGAAGTACCTTTTTCAGTCATTTTCGGCTGTAATTTAAACAGGAAACAATAGAGCTGTGCCTAGAAATGGCTCCTCTTGTGGCCAGCTTTGAGAACTGCATCCGAGAACTTGATTCTCACTAAGCACCAAGACTGGTCTGTCAGAGGCTAAGCTTAGCAACAGGCACTCATGCATTAATGTGTCTTGATGCTGTTATTTCACATTACAGAGGTGAGGGTGGAATTACAGATAGGAAAGTTATATAGCCCATATAATTATGTGAACAAAAACATTTAATTTACTTGACAAAGGTATGTTGGTGGTGGCAAGCTGGCTTTGTTTCCTGAGTCTAGCGAGGAGAAACAGTCTTGCCCTTACATAGTGTTTGCTTGTTTACATCTTTAATCAACAGACTAAAATACGTGAAATTTCTTATTTTGATTGGCTTTCCCATTAGTCATCTTACGGTGAAGGAAGACACTTATTCATACATGTCTCCTGTCCTAAAAACAGGGCAGACTACACATGTCCTCAGCTGACTGCTTCTGTGAACTCCAGCTGGACTCTGCATTCTCCTGCGGGTAGCTCACCATCAAAGGAGGGAATGAAGAATTTTAACTAAGGTTGGCTTACAACATAAAGTTCTGCTGACCCTGAGACTGGTACAAAGACTTAAAAATCTTCTATAGGTTGTATTAAAAGTTACTAAGGTCCAATCAGCATCATTCTCCATCAACATTTTTACTGTGATATTTGTGTGAGAACTGACTGAATTCTGTCCTCACCATGAAAGTCCACTATAGTCAGATAGTTTTTTTAGAAATATACAGATATTTTAATAATTATATAACTATAACTTTAATATTACAACACTTACTGGATACAGTGTAAAGCCCACTTACCACCAGTTTCTATCTTATACAGGGAAAGCAAAACAATTTAAAGTATAATGATAGTGACTGTTTGCATCAGTTATCACTCACCACTCCTTATTTCCTGGTGAATTTAACTTGGACACTGGAAAAGCAGAATGAGAGTCTAAGCCTAACATGTGTAGTTACTGCAAATGATAACCTAACACCTCAGCCATGAAAAGATCAAAGAAGATGCAGAGACAAAGGGTACCAGCTGCCATTGTCACAGTTTCATCAGTCCCTGAGGATATGGGAAGCCCCACCCTAATTGTTGTCTTGGTGCTGTTTGTTCTCAACCAACAGTCAAGGTGACCTTTGACTCTTGTGACCCTGTCTTATGGATGAAGAAGTCACAGGTCAATCACACCAGATTCCTAAGACTTCTCCAAGTCCACATTATGAAGGATTGTACCAAGTTATATCCCAGCCCAAAGCATAAACTCTGCACCACCTACCCTGGCCTTTCACACAAAAGCATTCTTTAATAAACTCCACGAGTATATCAGGCAAAACTCAGAAAGTAAACAACTACAAACTGTGGTTTTGTGAGGATTCTGGTATTTGTTCATAAATGGGGATTCTAGCCTTCTCTCTCTCTCTCTGTCTCTCTCTCTGTCTCTCTCTCTCTCTCTCTCTCTCTCTCTCTCTCTCTCTCTGATGAACTGACAATTGACAAACAGAAATGAGAAGCAGAAAGAATGGTGCTCACACACACATGCAGGGAATGCTTGCCTTCCTCAAGAAGCACACACAAGTGTCCCTGGAGGAGTATGTTGTCAGTTTGGACTTAAGGAATACGCTGTTTCCACATTTCAAATTTTTGAAATAAGAGTGTGACCAAAGAAAATTAGAAGCATCCAGTACATGTGTACACAGCATAAAGAACCAACAAAACTACAACCTGAGAAAGAAGGGACCACTGCGAATGTTTACCAACAGAGAGAGAAGCATCATTACATCAGTAACTTCCAGCTCACAACACAGAGGGGCACACCTCAGAGTTTTTTCTTGTACTGGCAGAAACTACTGTAGAGATCCACAACCCCACAACCAATCAAAATACAGGAAGTGACAATGTGGTGCCCAACCCTCATTGGTACAATTGCAACACAATCCAGATACCTGAGGCTCAGGGGACATCTTAGAAGGGGCAGAGATATTGGAAGAGCCAGAAAACCTGGAAGTCTGCTGCTCACAGCAGACAGGCTTCACCTGTGGAATCTCAATAATACTATTGCATAAAAAATAGCTGCATAAAAATCACACCAGTTGACACGCCAACATCTATGGAGGAAATTTTCCAAAGTCCACCCCTAGATAAAGAATTATAGACCATCAATGGCTTCGGATAGAGGGAAAACCAGTTTACTTTAGGGACAAGACCCCAAACATGGCTAGTCATAAACCCATGCACATACAAGCAACACTAATAGGACTCAGTAGGAGAGGTAGATAGATGATAGACAGACAGACAGACAGACAGATATGAAGAAGTCATGAATTCTAGAGGGAGGAGATAGTGGGTTAGAAATGATACAAATCCTCTGCACTCGTGCATGAAATAAATTTAAAAAAATAAGGCAAAAGAACAAATAAAAAATTTTAAAAATATGAATGTGACTGGAAAGCATGATATGGACATTAGGAAGGTAAACTGAGTCTGAGCTGTGAAGTGATGCAGAGATGTTGGAAGAAGCTTGTGGACATCTCCCCCTTGTCATCCCCAGCATGACAGGACTACCTCCTGGACTTGGCTCACTGCCATAACATGGCTAACCCTCAGGTAACCTTACCAAGGTGCTCATTACATTCCTTTCAGTGGACTTCTTTCCACTGTAATAAACTGTCAGGACACCACCTGGCAATAGTATCAAACTGTAAATCAGCCACAAATAGACCTCAGATTAAATGAATTGAAAAAGGCAATATTCCCCACTTATTAAGTCCTTTCTTGCTAGTATGTCTGCTGCAAGCGCTGTTCTCCATTCAGTAAGATTAGCGAGTAGGAGAATGATGTTGGAGACATAACAGTGACACACAGAGAGCTGTTCACTCTGACACATGGGAGATGGAAATGGTTTGAAAATGAGATTATACTCTTGCTGTGTGGCTCAGCTGTGTTTCACAACACCCTGAAGCACTTCCCAAATCACTTTGTTTTCAGAGGGTAAGACTCAGGTTTCAACTGCAAACACCCCTGGAAGTCACTGGGCCATCAGGTCTCAGCCGGTTTCCTGCATGAGCTACAGTGAGCCCATCAACTATTCATGGCCTGTGATTGACTTCCAGAACTCAGATGGGGAAAGTGAGAGCTGCTTTCAATCAGTTGGAACCTCTACTCTGAGAAACAAGAGGCTTAAAGGATTCCCTCCCTCCATCTTGTGCCTTAGCAGTGGTATTCCTTAGAAGCACATCATTTAAGTAAAAAGCCAGTCTATGATCTAGCCTCAAAAGATTAGAGGCTCATTTTGCTATCAGGAAATCTCTAGGATCCTTTTGTACCCTATTTTTGCTATGTATATTTTTTTAATTTCTTGTTTTAGTTAGCAAAAAAAAAGAAATAAAACTTAGTACCATCTATTACATACCTATTACTTCTCATTGTGAACAAAACACCTGGCATAGACAACTTAAAGAAGGAAGCAGTAAAACTCATGCTGTTGGAGTTTAGTCATGGATAGGAAGGCATGCTGGATAGGGGAACTGTTCACTCCATAGCAAGCTGGAAAACTAAGAGAGGAGATGCTAACATACATCTGACTTTCTCTTTTCTCCCGTTATTCTATCTGGATCCTCAGCCAATCTATATTAACTTTTATATAGACTACATACAGGTGAAATGTATAGGATAAAAGGAAATATCAGTAGTGAATTTCATTTCTTCTACCTGACTTTCTTGGGAGAAACAAATGGCTGAAGTCATATATCTCCTACTTCACACTGGTATGATCTTCTGTTTGGTCACATGAAAGTTATTCCCTAACCTTATAACAGATAAGAGGCTGGGGAAATGTTTCAGTTGGTAACATGCTTGTCATACAAGCATGAGACTCTCCAGCACCCATGTGGAGATGTGTGTCTGTGAGCTCCTCACTGGGTATATAGAGACAGAAGGGTCCCTGGGGATTGCTGGTCAGTCAGGCTAGCCAAATCACTGAGCCCAGGCTGAATAAGACACCCCACGTCACAAACAAGATGAAGAAAGATAGAGGAAGAATTCAGTGTCAACCTCTATTCTCTACACAAACATGTATACATACAGATACATGCACACACACACACACACACACACACACACACATCAGCTTTTAGAACACACCACTTAATGGGCAAACATCACTGGTAGACAAATAGAATCTTTGCTATTTCTGTTCAGTGTCCTTTTGTATTAATCATCTTTGTCATGATGTCACAAGATAAATAATAGCTCGGTATCTTTAAAATCAGAAAAATGAAGCAAAGATCCCACAGCCTGTCTGTTCATGGACAGAGTCATCCAACGTTGGCGTAGCCTAAACTTTTCTCCTAATCAAAGCCACACTTTTAATGAGATTTGATCTTTGATTGAAAGTGTAAAGTTGCATAATGAACTTCTGGGTCATTATGCTGCTCCAGGCTTAATTTTTATTTAATTCCAGTTCCCTGATGTTTGTGATACCGATTTCTTAATTTATGTTGGATCTTTAAAACTTTCTCTTTTGGATCTTTGATGTCAGTTGCCTTTTGGGGGCAATATGTCCATTTCGAACTTAAGAGTAATGAAATAAAAAATTCTAGTTTCCATAGAAACATATCACTTCTGTCTACATCTTTGAAAGTGTCCACATTGCTATTGGCCTATTGCCCCCATATTACAGAGGGGCTTTTAAGTAATGTTAAGTGTATTGGGTGCCTCTAATTTGGGGAATGCCTGTATAAACAATGGAATGCCTACTGTCTGTGGTCAAGCAAAATTGGTGCAGGCTGTAACTTGGCTAGCCACCCCCGTGTTACTCAGTATTCAATGTCACCTTATGCCATGTGGTATGACTTTGGTATTCATTCTCATGTGTGCCTACATGCCATATATTCATATGTGCACATGTGTTGGGTATATGCAGAAACAAAGTGAGTTAATATCTAGATAACATCCAGGTCTCTTCATCTACAGAGTATCAGCCCCTTACAGGCCTTTTCTCCCTTCACATACCCACTGAAATGCAACTTAAGCGATGATGGAAAAATTACTTTGAACAAGAACCCCTGTGACCAGACCTACATGGGGTATTATCATTGCAATGCAGAAACATCCTGGAATTTTTTGGACGGTGACACAGTATTCATACCTTCAAATCATGGTAGGCCTTTGTGTAAGGATCCAGCAGTGACTGGAATTTCCCTTTCTCAGTGTACTATATTCAAATGTAGCTACATAAACAAGAAGCCTCCTCAGCTTTCCTCCCAGCTCTCTGTAATATGGTCATGTTGAAATAGGGACATGTGTGAAATGTATGTTATATGTACATATGAATTCACATGCTGTGTGTGCCTAGAAATACACACATGTGTTACATGCTGTGTGTACATGTGGGCATGTGTGATACAGGACATGAGTGCACAAGTGGTGTATATATCTGCTGTGTTTATGTACATGTTATTCAAGTGTTGTACATGTGTGATAGGTACATACATGTATACATGATGTACATGTACCTGAATGTATTTGTGGTAAGTCTATGATTGATCTAGGATGCTCTGCTCCACCAGGCAATGTGTAAGTTTCTCAGAGCTGCTGATAAATGACCATGATTACAGCCCATGGAATTTCCTTAAGATTCTACATCTTAATGTTTAAAATCATGGCTACAGCAGCTCCTTCCTGACTCTGAGAGTGGTCCTCTACCATGGGTTCCTTGGATTGAATCTGCATCACTCTTGCCTCTGTCTCCATCTCCATCAAAGCTTCCTTCTCCTCTACATCTCTGAATCATCCCCTCCTTGATCAGGTGCCATCTGAAGTTCATGAATGGTCATTTAGTGGTGTGAGACACTGTCACAAATAAAACTAAATTGGTTCATTCCTTGCCTCTGTTTTGTCTTCTATTTTCCCCTCCTCTAGAATGTTCTCTCCCCTCTAAAAATCCTTAGTTTAAAAATAAGACAGGAAATGTGCTAAAATATATACTCTTAAATGTTCTTATCAAACTCCTGCACACACAAAGAAAGAAGGCAGAAGCTGAGAATAACTGCCTGTTGGTAACCCAAGCCCTTGGGAAGCTGAGGCAGAAGGGTTGTAATTGCATGGCCAGCCTGTGATACATAGTGTGACATATTGTAAGAAGAAAAGGTTAAGAGAGAGAGAGAGAGATAAAGAGAGAGAGAACACCATATGGTAGATATTAATTATCTTGCATCTTGCTTGTGGAATTACTTCACAATAGATATGAATATCAAAACAATACATTTATTTTTGAAATATACAAAGATTTTTATTTAGCAACTAGATATCAAGATATCTGGAAAGATGATAACACAAGTGCATACCAATGGAGAAAGCCTAGTACACTGGTTTTTATGAACTCACCATAGGAACTACAAATGTTCCTGTTCACAGAGTCATCACCCGAGAGGCATACCTCCCTCACCACCCCCGCCCCCGCCACAGCCCAGCCTCCCCAGGTTCTGCTGATGTTGCCTGAGTTTCCATCAAGAAATCATTTCAGTAAGCTGGTTGCTGAGATGGATGGCATCATCTCAGGGGTTTCTGACCTTCCTCAACAGGGAGAAAATTTTAGCTGAACCCTGCAAAAGTGCCAGGACAACATAAATCATGTTTGGACAAACTGTGCTTTCTATCTAACACGTGAAGACACCCAATCATACATCGAGACCAGGATAATAAAATGAGCCAACAGGAGAGAAAGAAAAATTAATTAGTGCTCACTCTGCTCATCATGTAAAAAGCTACTGGCCTTTCTTTCTTTCTTTTTTTTTTTTTTTTTTTTTTTTTGTTTTTCTTATTAAGAAAAAAAGATATCAGAACTGTCTTCAAAAAATAGCTTGCACTTAATTAAGCATTTCTTAAATACATTTTAATTCGGAGTTTAGGGAAAGAAAGCATCACTAAAAATTACACAAAGGAACGGCCTTGCTTCTCTTAAGCAAAATAAATGACAAATGAAAGCAATAGCTGTAATTAATGGTATTAAAATGCAAGCAACTCAGCCCCAGTTAATATGTAATTGTGGAGAGAAGACAAACCATGCTTTTAAAATTAAGGGATCAAAACATAGCGCTGTTCATCTGAGGCTGAAATCAGATTGCTCATCACCACACTGAAATCCACAGAGCAGGCTACTCCAGAGTCCATGCAAGGATACCAGACTGAAGCCTCTTATTTATGAGATCTGCTTTATGCATATCCATGAAAACAGCAGTGCTTTGATGGGTGCAAATCTGTAGTGTATTAAGAAAAGCAGATATGCTCAAAAGAGTAGATTATGAAGATAGGTCTTCTGTTCCACCTTAGGCCAAAGTACGTGGCCTTTGGTTTGTTTCTGCTATACGTTGCTGGGTTTGGTGACAGGAGCTGTCTATATGTAGCACATGTACATATACATACACACACACACACACACACACACACACACACACACACACACATATATATATATATATATATATATATATATAATCTACTTCAATTTCTTTACTCTCTGGAGATATCACTGATCAATCACACATTAGCACTGGAAACCAATGTATCTATATGTAACACATGTACCACTGCTCCCACACATTTACCCTCAGCAGACATCCTTAATGGATCACACATTTGTTCTAGCAGGATTCCTATTTCTCACTTTCAGTCTGCTGTTATCAGTAGGAACATTCTGACAGGGTCACAAACAATCAGAATGGAAGCCACTGAAATCAATGCTCAGCAACGCACAGCCTCACCCAGACTGGAAAAATCAACAAGATGCTTGAATTCTATAGTAATTGGGGACTTGGAATATAGTGGAAGCTTTGTTATTTACTTTGTTGTAAATAATAAATAACTCAGGATAACACACTGAGTCGATGTTAAAAAGCATAATGAAAACAGTGTCCTCATAAGCTGGACCATGGTGCCTACTTGCAACCCTACTAATGTGTGATATCTCCAGAGAGTAAAGAAATTGAAGTAGATTATGTGTGTGTGTGTGTGTGTGTGTGTGTGTGTGTGTGTGTGTGTGTGTGTACTCGGAAACCTGAAAGGAGTGTCTTTGGTCCCAGGCAAGCCTGAACTACAATAAGAGGTTTCAGACCAGACCTGTGACAGAATCCGTGTCTCAAAATTCCAACAAAAGCATAATAAACTCATGAGGTTCTCAATCCAGCCTGAAGCATATCAGCTCACTAAGCCCTTTTTGACCACAGAATGTCTCATCTCCATTTCCATGTTCTCTTGGAAACTTAAGGAATTAAATAGCCAGAAAACTTCTGGGCTGGTGTTCAAACTTTGGCATTTGAGAACCTGAGCTAAACTAGTATCCACTCTGCTATACCAAAGCTCTGTGGACTGGCTTCAAGGCCAAGGGGAGTGCATATCTGACAGCCTGCTCCACATTTCCTTCTGCACAGTCTGGGTGGGGTACATCTGGGCTAGCAGGACTGCAGAGTGTACCCAGCAACCCCATCATCTGACAAATGGGTCCCTGGCCATCCCACCCACTGTAGATGCTCCATCAGTTTCACCTGGGTTTCCCTCTCCCTTGTTCACCACCATCCTCAGATTTTCCTAAAATACATGAAAGAGAGATGCTCACCTAGCACCCCATTTTCAAAGTTAAGACTTAAACCTGCAGATAGTGCTTACAAGGCAGGCACATAAAGACATCCTGAACTCAAATGCTCATCTATGAAGCTAACTCCCAGCCATCCTGGGAAACCAGACACTGGGAGAGACATCCAAACCAAAGAGCCTGAAGTGCCTATGCATTGAGGACTGAGGATGCCTTAGTGTAAGTGAGTGAATAAGAGAACGCTGGGAACAGGAAAGCATCACAGAGCAAAGATTTGTCTTGGAACCTCTTTACAGAGATTCTCATGTGTGGGAGCTACTGACATGCTAGGAGGAGTGAACTCTTGAGCAGTGCACCACACTGATTTTCCCCACAGAATTCCCACAGAATTACATAAAAGGAAGAACACCCTAGTGGTCAGGAGTCAGTGGAACACTACCTGTGCTGAAACCTATCTCTCTCCTTAGCCTTGAGGCATCTGAGTCACATTTACTAATTCGCTTGCATCCCATGACTCACTTGGGAACAAAACTATGGCTCACAAGGCTCTTGGAAAATATATGATAAAAAAATGAAGAATTAGAAACTGCCCCTGGTATATTCTCTGTCAACTAGATGCTGCTATTATTATCTGTTTTCTCCTTTTACAAAAACTCATTCAAGAGGCTAGGAATGAGAATCAGCTGACAGATATGTATGTAGATATGTCTAGCAAACATGAAGTCCTGGGTTATATATCCAATATCATATAAGCCAAGTATGATGGTGCACACCTGTAATTCTGGAATTGAAGATAAAGACACAGGAGGGCCAAGAGTTTATGACTGTCTTTGGCTCCATGATGAGTTCAAATCTAGTCTGGGATCCATGAGATGATAATTACAAAATAGAGACAAAGACCAGGCTTCATCCACTGGGAATGAGCTACATGTGACAGCAATGGTGGTTGATTAGAAGCCACAGCATTGGGGAACTAGCATGAGATAAAAAATGTGAATGAACAGAAAAGCCAAGGAACACAGAGATAGGATGGTACCTCCCTCCACAGATGGCAAATCATGAATGAGTTGACAGAAGTCCTGAACAATAGAAGCAAAGACATAAGCAGGGCAAGGAAGCAAAGGGCAAAGATGTCTAAGCAAACACTGCCTAGACATCCTAAGGCCATGACAATGTGTTTAACCTCTGATCCTATTTCAAGGCCTTACCAGATTCCGTGTAACATTGATCGTATTCTATGCAATGGGTTGGGTACTCTCCCTGCTTTATTTTTCATCTCATCCTTAAGCCCTGTTTCCCACTGTAGCTTGAGCCCCAGTTGTTGGGGCCTCCATTCATCTGTCATGACACTTGACACCGATGTCTAGCTTTGTACTCAGCTTGGGGTACTACTGTCGTGTAGTTTTTTGTTTTTGTTTTTGTTTTTGTGGGAAGATGTAGACAGACATCTGCACACCCCAGAGAGAGAACAATCACAGACCAAATAAACAATCTGGCTAAATCCAACATGGTGAAGCAATGGGTGTATCAGGCTTATTTATGGAGCACAATTTAGGAGTTACTTTTAGGGGCAGGGATGACTCACAGACCATTACATCAACAAAAAGGCCACCCAGCATGGGTTAAGACTTAAGACAGCTTCATCCTAAGAGCTTTGATCTATTTCCACTACGGGGCAGGAATAGACTGTCCAGACTTACTGATACGATTATTCAGAACTATTTTTGGCCTTTCACCTGGAACAAAAGTGGACAGAAGTTACATTCTGAGTGGCCATGGCTAGGCAGAGCACATCAGTTTCTCTGACAATTACAGCTTCAAGCCCACACAAAAGAAACTTGAGCTGTAACTTTCAGAACCAGCAAAACCCTTCCAAAAGATTTCCTAGCAGATTTGAATCTGTTTGGCTGCCCTGAGCCAGGAGATAAGTGAGGAAAGGAAGCCCTGCCTGTGTTTACAGCCTTTGACAAATGGGCTCTTGTCTTCCCCTGACAGACTCCCTCTGACGGATGTGCCAGCCTTTGTGCTCATCACCAGAATCACTGTCCTCATCATAGTTTGAAATTCAGATGGATTTTACATCACAAATAGAAATGAATTCAAATGTCTCAGTTCCCCAGCAGAAATCCAGGTGCCATAATGCCATGCTTGTGCAGCTATACATGGTCAAGCAGGGATGCAGTGTGACGGGTTACCTCCTATCACCTTTGCTGAACCCACATTAGTTCTGTGACATTCACCTGTGGGAAGCCATTATCCATGGTCCAGTATCAAGTAGAAGAGTACTGCGCTCCACATGCCTATAATACCTTTTAGTGGCATCTTCTAAGAGATAAAGGGGATAGCAGGACCCGATTCTGCTCTGGGTACCTTCTCAGGGTCCCTGCTAATTGGTAGGTCAGAAGAGAAAGGAACAAAATAAGACCATGGCAGGGTAGCTACATTGAAATGTCCCCAAAAACAACCAGGTGAGGTCTCCCAAGTGAAAGTGAGCCCCAAAACAAGCAAGCAGACAAGACACAGAAAAATGGGAGAGAAAGGAAATGCCATCTCACTCCGCTGAGTCTGCTCTAGAGGTCACCAAGCCTGATAACCTAAGTCCCTGTGGCAGTGAAAGTAGAGAAGTAACTCCTCTGACCTTGTGTATGTGTCCAATACAAAATATTAATCGATTAAAAAAATAAAAGCTGGGATCTTTGACATGAAGATAGGAAGATAGGAAGAAATGTCATGGTTCTTCCTATCAGGCCAGGTTGCAATGGGACAAGAACTCATCTCCAGATAAGTATAACTATCTAGCAAAATGGAATAAAGGTAAGCATGAAACTGATGAAACTGGAAGAGGAAGGACGGGGTGTGCTTTAGTCTGTAGGGTGCTTGCCTGGCATGCAGGAAGTGGATCCCCAGGACCACATTGTCTAGCCATGGAAGCATAAGCCTGTAATTCTAGCTCTCCAGGGGAAGAGGCAAGAGGAGCAGGAGTTCAAAGTCATCCCCAGCTACACAGTGACTATAAAGACAGTCTGGTCTACATAATACACTACCAAGAAAGAAAAACGGGAAGAGGGCAGCTAGAGGAGAAGCCTTATTGAAGTGTTTATATTTTTTTTTAAAAAAAAAGTCTATTAATGAGATATGCAGTTAGGTATACAGGCAAAGGTGGATATAGAGGGATAGAATGAATTCTACATATGCAGAACTTGTGGGAAGACAGAATATATATATATATTCTGTATATACATACATATATATATATAAATATATATATCAAAGATCGAAAGAAAATTCAAAGTTTCTCTTGGATGCTGCCAGGTCCTAGAGAGGACCCTGGCACTGTTCAGCCTTCTCAACTAACAGAAGTCTAGTTGTAGAGCAAAACCTGCCAAGTCTTCCCCAAGAGAAGTCAGCTATTGTAAAAGTCCTCATGGGCCAAGGGGCCATTGCTTCTGAGGCAGGTTTACTTATTATGATGGTACCTCTGTAATCTCTTGTCTCTTTAATTCTACTTTATCCAGTTGCCAAATATTTCCTGAGGCATTTAGGTTGTACAGAAAGGAACATGGAGTACTTGCATGCACCAGAAGAAGGGCCATCTTTTCCAGTTTATAAATCATGATAACAAATTAAACATCATAGTACCAGAAGGTCTAAGATGCATTCTTGGATGCAAATGATAGCCACTCCAGCTGCTACAACAGTCACCTCTCTGTGTGGTTGCAGCTGTTTTACCAGTAGAGAGACTACAGGCTATGTGTTCTTCTGATGAGGCTGGAGGATACTTCCTCTCCAGGACATTTAGATATTGATTGATACTTTTCCATGAAAGGAAAGAACTCCAGGAGATACAACAATACCCATAGTTAGGAACATGAGATACAACACCCATAGCTAAGGAAAGATAGTCTGAGCAGGCTTGTCCCTTTGCCCACTAGGAAGGCTCATCAGCAGCTGCTGCAACTGTTGGATTTATTTGTGAATTAGTCATGTCAGTACAATCTTAGGGAATAAGTGAAAACCCTTTCAGAAGTGTTTTATTTGAAGTATTCAACATAACTGGAGTAGATGTGAAAAGTGTGTGTGTGTGTGTGTGTGTGTGTGTGTGTGTGTGTGTAATGTCCTTTCTCTAGAAGAAAGAGGCACAACTTTGTCTCTCAATGGGTATCACAGAGCCAAGTGCTGATGATGGACAGACCATAGACAGTAAGGGCAGGAGAAACAGAGACTGTATTTGAAAGTTAGTTCTTAATATACTTATAGACATCATAAAAAGTTCCAAGGCAAGTCAGAGCATCTTGAATTTGGGATGTAGTCAAGGGAGCTGGCTTCCTGAGTTCAACAGCTGGAAAAGGACCAGAAAGTAGGTAAAGGCTATGAAGGTATGTGTCATGTAAGTGACAATTCCTTGTGTCCCACACACAGATATCCACACGAGTACACATTAAAATGCAAATGAAATCAGAATTTGAGCACAGAAACAGGATCAGAGCTCAGCTTAAATAAAACAGCAGTGCATTCTTGAGCTGCTGTGATGATCCACATTCCATAAAACTATGCAATCACTGCTTTGGTTTTTTGTTTTTTTTTTTTTTGTTGTTGTTGTTGTTTTTGTTTGTTTGTTTGTTTGTTTTTTAAGCAAGTTCTGTGCTGAGGAGTCATTTGACAAATGAATCAGTAAATGCTATAGCCATTGTGAAACAATTGCTCAAAAACTTGCCATGAGATGATGCCCACATGGGCCCACAGCAACACCATCACAAAGACAGACATCTTCCTAAACCCATAGTCTGTGCTAGGAGCAGCCAGGAGGTCCATATCCCATGTTCTCATATGCATCACCTCTTTGGATCCACCATATTAATAATGAAACTAGATGTGTCCAGTTGTGCATTGTCACAGAAACTTCTGTAAAGTTTTTCTAATAAGGAGAGACTGAGAATATCAAACAACAAAGACCTGAGTGCTGTTTCTCCAGAGGGGACCCACACCAAGATTAACAAATAAAACAAATGGGTGGGAAGCTCATTAATGCCAATGTAACCTTTCAATAGTCTCCAATCTCAAACAGGAAGTCGTTGTTCATGTGGGTGGGCCCTGAAGGAAATCAAGGTGAGCTGTCTTTCAAGTAAATACACATGGAAGAGATACACAGAGATATATGCTGGGAAACCAGACATCATCCATTCTATAATGCATGTAATATTATACAACACTATGTATGACACTTGCATCAAATATTAAGCACATTGATAAAAATTATGACATGAAGCATTAATAAAAAAGTTATTTCTTTCTGAAAATGGTAGTAAAATAAAACACAGAATCACAGTTTTGTAAAAACTAGTTACATTACCCACACCTTGATGCAGCCATCAGAAACAACACAGATCATGGGAGAATAAAACAATGGGCACTTTAATCTATGATTGTCTGTCTCCAAGTGTCAGTGCACAAGTCACCTGCAGAGCAGGAACTTGTGAGGCGCACCAGAACTCCTGGAATGTAATTACACCATTCCTACTATGTTTGAAACCAGAAATATAAAATACATGGACTTACCTTTCTGTCCTCTGTTTCTGAGCAGTTATTGCAGTTGGCTTTGATATCCTGGAGGAGGAGAAAGAGGGAGAAAGAGCAGGAGTCAGCCTTGTACTTGGAGGACATTCTGCAGTGCTGTTGAGGTGCCCTTTATTTTAATGAAAGACCACACTCCTGCTAGTTCAGTTCTTTCTTTCTCAAGTCATTGCACTTTATGGTGCTTTTCAGACGTGTGCACAGTGGTGTTTTCATTAGAGGCATATGGGTGTTGTGAGGAAGCTGCATTACATGCAGATGAGGGGCGAACATGAATGCTACAGGTCAGAGACCAGCAAAGAGTAACTGAAGGAGGGCCATTAAAATTTTCTCTCCTTAGTACCTTTATTCATATGAGAATGGAGATTTTTTTCAACAGATTTAATGTACTCCTCAACATGTGTCATATGCAAATATATCTGTCTTCAACACAAGCTATCAGCACATAGTTTTTCTTTTGTTCATTTAGCCATCTTCCTACTCATCTGTCTGGCCACCTCCCTACATGCTCATCCTCCCAACCATCAATTCATCTATCCACCCAGTCAACCAACCAACCACTCATCCAGTTATTAGTCCATCAGTCTGTCTATACCCATCCATCTCTCAGTCCCTCTGCTCACTCATCCATCACTATATGTATTCATCCATCTAACCATCAGTTGATCTCTTTTACCATCTATACATTTATCCATTCACTTATCCATCCACTCATCTGTTAGTCTATCTGCATGCTCATTGATCCACCCATGCATCCATCCATCCATCTACTCACTCATTTATCTATCAATACATGCATTTGTCCATCTATCCATCCACCCTTCTACCTTTCCATTTGTCTGTATGGATGCTTGGCCACCCATCCATCTATCTATTCACTCATCCATTCATTTATTTCTTTATCCCTCCTTCACCTCGTTGCCACCTAGTTGACGATCTATATTTATTGCATACCTACATGTAATATAATCTTGTTATTTTTTCCCTCATACAAAGGTGAAACTTATGGTTTCGAACTTTAAGGAACTTGTTAAAAGTGAAGACACATTCACATTAGAAACTGTGGATTTAATTTATTTATGAAAAAGATTTGAGGTCTAAAAGATGGGTCATTAGTTAAAGACACCTATGGCCAAACCTGATAAACACTTTCAATCACTACATTACACCTGGTAGAAGGAGAGATCCAACTACAATAAGCTGTCCTATCACCTTTACAGATATGAAATGACATGTATTACACACACACACACACACACGCATGCACAAAATAAGTGAACAAACGCAAAAAACCCAAAGAGTGATATTTAGTACCTACTGATATCAGGCCAGGTTCTAGGTACCCAATAATGTATAAAGGACCCAATAATGTATAAAATACAGGGCAGGGCTTGCCTTGACAATGCTCATAATCTGGGGACAAAGAAAGAAAATACAAAAGGCAGATTGGTAAATTTGTCTGGGACAAGACATGCACCACCATGCAAAACAATCCAGAGAGAAGGTGTGAAGTGCTGAATGCAGGAGCCTTAGATTTCAATCAAAAGAATTGTCCCTGTGTTAAGTCTTTAAAGACTGGATGAAGAGCCCCTGGAGTGAAGTCCAGCCAATGGAATAGCACATGTTAAGACTCCTGATGGTATTGTAGGTACACTTTAGCAAGGAATATGACTCTTCAGCCAGAGGAAAGCAAGAGAATAAAGGGTGGGGGAAGAGAGTAGAGGTCAATGTTGTGTCTGATAAAAAAAACAAAAACAAAAACAAAAAACACCACTTAAGGAGCAGCAACTACAGCTAACCACATAGCATAGTTCTCTAAGTGACCTACCTGGAACTCCAGGACCAATATCAAAGGTTTAGGTTTTCTGTTTGGTGATGGGGTTATCCTTCTGTATATGTGTTGCCCTTGTTGGTTGATGAATAAAACACTGGCCAATAGCCAATAGAGGCAAGAATATAGGTGGAACTAGGAGATGAGGAGAATTCTGGGAAAGGAATTCTGGCAGAGAGAGTCCACCTGAGGCTATCATGGAGGGACCAGGTGGATAGGATTGCCAGGCATCCTCCAGTAAAATAAGCCCATGTAGGAATACATAGATTTATAGAAATGGGTTAAGACAGAGCTAGCCAATAAGAAGCCCTAGCCATTTGCCACAGTTTTGTAATTAATATAAGTCTCTGTGTGTTCATTTGGGGCTGAAATAACAGAGGGGCAGAAGGGAAAAAACCTCCACAGTAGTTTATTAGATTGTATGTTTGTTTTTAAAATGCATTTTATGAAGTTTACAGAGGTCCCGAAAGAAAGGAGAAAGAGAGAATGAGATAGAGATGGGCGGGGGAGAACATGTAGGGCTGAGGATATGGCTCCCACAAGCCTGATCATCTGAATTCAGATCCCTGGATGGGGCTCAGAAATTGTAAATAGGGAACCCCTGGACCAAGCTGGCTAGCTAGACTAGCCAGTACTGGTAAGCTCTGAGTTCATCTGAGAGGCCCCACTTCAGTGAACAGAGTGCAGAAGGAAAACCCCAGTGTCAGTCTGGGCCTTCACACATGTACATGTGTACCACACATATTTTTTTAAAAAAAGAAGGGAAGGATGAAAAGGAAAAATATATAACCATGGTCTAAGAATTCTGTTCCAGTGTTTTTGAAAAGAAACAGAATCAGTAGGTTCAAGTGACATCTGGACTTCCATATTTATTGAAACAATACTCAAGTGCTAAAATATGGAAATAATGTGTAAAACAGGGATAGGTGAAGAAAATGTGATGTGTACATACAGTTGAATACTTTGCAGCCATTAAAAAGAAAAACAGTGTGTGGTTTATGGGAGTATGAATGAATGTGGTGGGAAATGAAATACCTCAGGGACAGAAAGAAACCACCATAGGAAACTATAATCTCAAATATAAGGAGGCAGGTAAAGGTGGCTAACCAAAGGCTGGCAGAGCCCTAGTAGTTGGGCATCTGTCAGTCTATTGTGCCATTTTGATGAGACAGAAAGAGTGAGCTCAGGGGTCTCCTGTACAAAGTGGTGACTGCAGTTCATAATGAGCTGTATTCCTAACAGCTATCAGAAGAGTAGATCCATGATGTTCACTCGCCAAAATGTCTGTGTGAGGTATCCAGGTGTGAATTAGATTTTTCAAGTGTAGACTTCCAAATATCCATACCACTCCTGAGAAACACATATATCTAGCATTTCCAAACTTAAATAAACATATAAGGGACACATTGTGCCCCAAACCCTGGGCTGAGGATTCATTGCTGTTATAGAGGCCCACAAGGCTGAACTCAGGGTCTTGTTTGGGCTCCTCCAGCCTCAGCATCATGTATCCCTCTGCCATGGAGCATCTGTATGGACTTTGGTACATGACTTTCCCATTCAGAATCCCAGGTCTTGTCTCTGCATGCAAGGAGCTATGGCTTTAATCCTCAAAACTGTGCAAAGTAATCAATGTCTGTCATCCCTGCACTCAGGAGGCAGAGGCAGGATGGTCAAGAGTTCTAGGCCATACTCCACTAAACAGATAGTTTCAGGTTAATCTGAGCTAAAGAGAAACATAATTTTAAAAAAGAAATTCAAAACAGAGAAGCCCCCAGAAACTACTGCTGTCCCTTCCTGGAGGCACAAGCAGGAAAAAGACAGTATGAGGAACAGTCCCAGGATGTGAGACACATTGGCTCCAGGTGTCTCCTTCCCTGTCTTACACACACTTCTCATTGAATAGCTACACTCTCTGACACTGGGATACCAAGTGCTTGGTGCAAAGGAGACCTCATGCTCCCTTACCTGTCAGGAAACAAACACTGGAGAGGAGCTGAGCTGGGGGGTGGGCGGGGGAAGGAAAGCAGCAAGCAAGGAGGACTTCTTCCCCCTGGAGACATGCACGGAGAGCTGGGCCTAGCATCCAAGCTACTGGGGAGGTCAAGGCTAAAGCATCACAGGCTTATGATATAGAGCTGGATCAATGTCAGCGCAGCTTCCTGAAAGTGAGACACTTTCAAAAAGTAAAACAAATCAAAGAAAGAAAGGTATAGCTCTGTGGAGGGGACTGAGGTGGCCTGTTGCTGTTGCTGTCTTAACCACTGGTATTGCAAATTACAGTTTGAAAGCCATCTAGTGGTGCATGAGAAGCCCTGGGGCTCAGTCTGCTTGACCTCACTCTGACCGGCTAACTCAGGGATTTCTTCCTTTCTCCAAGAGGAAAAGTATCAGGTTAGAAATGAAGGGTCAGATTCTGCTGACCTCTGAAGAAGTGGCAAGGTGCTAATCAATAAACTGATGAAATCAATGACCTCAAGGCAGGTTTTCATTTTTAATACGCTATGGAGAGCCCACCTGAGCGATGGAGGGAAGAAGGAACACGCCACCTGGCAGGATAGGAGCCCTGCCGCTTCTCTTAGATTATCCAATTTATTCTTGTCAGGATTAATTTACTAAACCTAGGCTGGATTTTTTATTTAGATGATATTGTTGGTTTGTCATGCGCCTCAGATCCACACTGAAGACGCCCCAGGGGACGGCGCTCGCTTCTGAACAATGTTGGGCTCAAATTGGAAAAATGTCACTTCGGGCGCGAACAAATTATTGTTCAGATCGCTCTGCACAGAGCGGGCGTCTCCGGATGGTTCCGAGGTGACCTTTTCTGAACCCAAGTCGTTGCATAAGTACTTCAGCCCACTTGATAACTTCGCTTGGAAAATAACTCAATGACTTAAGTATTAAGTATGAATCTAAAGGCTTGTACTCATTGCCAAGCAATCAATTTTCCTGCCGAAGCGGCTAGTTGGCTTCCTGTAGCAGACAGCTCGACTGCCTCCAATGAGGATTCATGTCATTGGCCACAGATAAGATTCAGCCAAGAATGTGGGGCCATCCTGTTTAGAGTTAGTTATACCACGGTGGGGTTCCACAAAAAACAGGCTTACTGAGGCCTGAGAAACAGCTCAGTCAATGCTTGTCATGAGTCCCTGAAGCCCAGAAGTTGATCCCAGGAACTATGTGGAAAGCCAGGTGTGGAGTTTTGTGTTTGTAATCTCATCATCAAGGAAGCAGGGAAGGAGAAGCCTTGGAGTTCATAGGTCAGCATATCTAGCTAAATTGGTGAGCCCCAGGTTCAGTGAGAGACCCTGTCTCAAAAACCATGATGCTGAGCAACTTAGAAAGGCAATGGCACCCCCTGCACACACAGATGAATGCGCATGGGAGAAACATGAACACATATGCTCACATTTTAGGAAGAAGGATCGAGGCTGCCCCTCTTAGGTGAAGGTGACAACAGCCATCACCTTGGTTGGAATTCCTGGTATATATGGTCCTGGTCAATTGCTTCTTCCCATAGGCTTTGTGAATCCCTGCTCTGTGTGGAGAACTGTGACACAGCTCTGAGGCTTCTGTGTTCTGCCAGCTTTCATGTTCTGAAGCCCACAAGGATTGTTTCTGTCCAGAGGCATTCACTGTTTCCTCTTCCCCCTTTCCATGAGAGCTTTCTTTACTTATGTGTTTTTCATGTTGGTTGTTTCCAATGAGTTTTGTAGGTAAGAGTTATTTCTGGATACAGGACAGTAACAGTGTGATCCTGGGTCATCTGTAAGCATCATTCACATCTCTGAAGAGCTGGGACATAAAGTCCCCTATGATAAGTGGAGAAAGATGCCTGCCATTGAGATGCCCGTTCTATCACAGCATGCAAAAGAAAGGTCTGTTTATGGTTGAATTATAATCCTCCAAATACATGTATGCCTATGACTCTAACCCTAAATGCCACACATGAGAGGATCTGATAGTTGGATGTAGGCATATGTGGTAGAGCTCACGAGCCTCAACTCCCACACATGGTGACTTTTAAGAACAGAAATGGCAGGCTACTCAAAGACAGGCAGATTCCAGAGTGGTGTTTCAGTAAGACAAAGGACAACTGGCCTGTGAGCATGGTCCCACCCATATCCTGACCTCACCCATCAGAACTGAGAGAGAAAGCATTTCTGTTGACTAAAGGCACCTATGGTCATTTGTTACAATAACTGTGGACAATTAATTCAGGTGTTCAAGCTGTTAACCATAAAGAAAGTTATGATTGAAAGACTACCAACAGGGGGAGAAGAGATGTTCTCTGAGCAGGATTCCCAGGCCTTGGCAGATGTGCATACTGATGCCAGACTGCTCTGCTAACACCAATCTGACATTGTTGAATTGATGATGTCAGCCACCTATTCTGGAAATGCAATGGAAAGACAAAAGCAGGCTGCTCAGTCTTGACATAGATCTAAATTTGTGTCACTAAACCAGTCAGTGTTCTTCTCCTGCTTCTGACAATCCACAGAAGGTATCATGGGAAAGACAAAGACACAAGGCACATGGAAGCCATCCATACGGAGTGCGACAAGGCACAAGAGTTCAATGACAAGCCCCAAATCACAATGGTGGTCAACTACCTTTTTCCTGGGGAAGGAACCCAAGTGTGTATCACTTTCTTTGCAAGCTGAAGATGAGTGGCACAGTGGGACAGTGACAGCAGAAGAATTCCATGCCCGCATGATCCTGCAACCACAGTGCAGAGGCCATAGAATCCTGAGTCAGGGCTAGAACTGATTCTCTCCATACATGCAGATCTTTCTGACTGCTCACATGCCGGCCTTTACTGTTGTTCTGAAAACAACAATTACTACTCCTGTAAAAATAAGTTCATGAAAGGCTTCGGATGTGCATCAATCTCCTTCTCCTCTCTCTCTCTCTCTCCTCTCTCTGTTCATTCATAGACATAAATATATAGAACATATGTAAAGATCTGTGTGTATGTGTGTATACTATGGCGGGATTCATCTATAATCCCTGTAAAACAGAGACAGGAGGGTTACAAGTTAAAGGCCAACCTGGCTACACATAGTCACACCCTTTCTCAGTAGAAAGATAAAGAAATGAAGAAATAAGGCAATGCAAATGAGTTTAAGATCTGAGACTGAGAAAATCTTATCGATTTTATGCAATCCCAATTTTGTTTAATTTATCTGTTTTCCTTTCCAAAGCAGAGTATAAAAAGGAATTTCATCCACAGGAGCCACACAGCCCAGTTCTCCCACTTTGCAGATGTTAAACTGAATTTCAAGGAGAAGTAGAAAGAGACCTCATAGTGCTGACAGCTGATGTTGTAAGCCACTTGAATCTATCTGGTGTTCCTGTGATGCACCTCAGAGTCCAGCCAGAGTATTGTATTCAAGGTCACCCTCAACTGTATCATGACTTGAAAGCCAGCCTGTACCAGAGACTGTCTCAAACCCAAGCAAACCAAAGAAAGAAAGTGAGCTCCCAAATCCCCCTTCTGTGTAGATTCACGCCATCAGTTAAACTCCCCAAGCTCAACAGAGGTGTGAAACACCAGCAGACAGAAGGTGGCTTGACAAGACATCAAAATGTATCCATCAGTCCTCTCTGCCCATCTCATCACCTTGTCACTGTAGTACCTCAGGTACCACAAACAGTGGCAAATACAGCTTGGTAGGGAAAAATTCATGTTGCAATTATTCTTTTATTGGTAGACTCCTCTTTATGGTTTCATTTCAAGATTAAAAGACAATTGCTTTAGGGCTTGGTTTTCTTTGTGGTTTAGAGCAAGCCCTGTGTGTCTCTGAAGGAGATACCACCATGCAGATGAAGGATGCTGTCAGACTACACGTTCACAGGAGAGTTGACGCAACTATGACATCATGCCTTGCAGATGAATGTTTGAGTCTGAATCAACTCCGCTGAAATGTCAGCATTCAAAACAGGTCACTTGCTTGATTTCATGATGAAAAACAAAATGTATTCTATCCACTTCCTAATAAATTTCCATTCACAAATTTGTTTAGCATCTACAATAACACGTCTGGCCAGCAGATGGCAGCAGGGAACTTTGCAAAAAAACTTACCAATGCTGGCAAGCAACATATAGGATCAGTTCCCTCAATAAACTTCCTAAAATAACAATCTCTGTTCCCTCAAAATTCTGCATGTTTTAATTGATAAACTCTATGTACTTACTAAACAATGGGAAGGTTTAAAGACACATTGTATTAATAGTACTTACCAAGGTTTAGCATAATAAGGATGCCCCCCTCCCCTGGTGCCATAGGCATTGTGAAAAGGGAAACACTAGGCTTTCAAGCTACAAGTGAAGATCACAAAGAGTCTAAGAATCGTGTCACCACGTATCATGTGGCTGGGGAGTTAGCATATCATCTTATAACAATCTATCAGAAATGGATTCAACTGCCTAGACACTGACCTTATAAGTAGGCAGAGGGATATTAGGAAGGTTTAAAGAACATTTCTTTGAGAACTGATACTTCCTTTAGAAGAAAATGAAAAGCTGAAAAAGCAGAGGACCACAGAGGGTTCCCATAAACAAAGCTTTTCTGAAAACAAAGCAAGGAAGAGATGCTGCCACTACCTCCTCTGGGCAGTACTGCTAGCTGGCCTCACAGAACCCTTTACTTCAGCTTGCTTTATCCCAAGGTTTTGGTAGCAGGATTTCAATCCCAGCTGTGTACACAAGAGTGAGTCAGTAAGGGAAGGGGGAGGGTAAAGGATTCAGTTAAGGTGGTGGTTGATGGTTTAGCACAATGGAGCTGATCCCATGGAGGCAGCTGCTCCTGGGCAGGAGCCCTGTGATAGGTGAGCTCAACTCCAGGGTCCTTTGGCAAATAAGAAGTATGCATTGATGCCACAGCAGGGGCTTAATGAGAGTGCTTTTAATTAACTGTAAAAGTAATTACCCATATTAGATGTAAATCACACTTGTTTCTACAGGAGGTGCATGATTTCAGCACAGCTTTTAAGAATACTTCTTGAAGAGCTGTTAGTTGCCAACTCCCTCCAGGAGTCCATGTGCTAAACAGAAACAAAATAATAACAGGGCCTGGGAAAGCCTGCTAACAGCTATCTCCTTTCTTCTGTACCAGGCACCAGTATTTGGCCATATCCTCTCCAAGGCTGCAGGCTCCAAGGGGCAGGCCAGGGACACAGCACTCAGTGGAAGCTAAGGTGTTCTGCTTTTTCATGTTAGCTTTTAGCCACTGGGATGCTCCACAACCCTTCCCTATAGCTGGGGATAATTTCATAGGAAGGAGAGTCAGGGCGATACCCACTCAGTAGGGCTCTTGCCTTTCAATCAGGGGATGGGACTTGAGTTCAGTCCCTGGGAACCTACTTAAAATGCTGGACACAATGGCTTCTGAACACTCATAATCACAAGGCAGAGGAGGCAAAGCAGAGACAGTTGGTGAGTGGAACACACTGGCCGGCTGTCCATTCCCGGTTGGTGAGGCCAATGAAGGATCTTGTGAAAACAGAGAAGGGAAAGCCTGTGAGATGGGTCAACTCTTGCTGCCAAGCCTCACGATCTGAGCTAGGAGCTAGGACTCAAATGGTAAATGGAGAGAAACAACTCTTACAAGTTGTACCTCCATATATACAGAGTCACACACTCCCCCATGTACATGCACCAATGAGCGTGTGCACACACACACATACACACACACTCACACACAACTAGAAGCCTTAGACATAGAAGGCAGCCATCAGAGGTGGTGCCTGGAGTGAGCAAGTTCAGGGGGATATTATCCAGACAAGGAAATAAATTAGTGAGAGGCTGATTTCATCCCATGTTCCCCGCAAGCCTCATCCACACATTCTCCTGTGGCACTGTACTTATCTGTCACAGACTCAAACAGTGATTTAGAATAGCTGGAGGAGCACAGAAGGAGAAGGAGGCAGGGAAGAGATGGAATCCAGGTGAACTGGGATTGGGGGATTGTTCTGAAATACTGCCCTTGACATTCAGGACTTCTACTAGTAAGTGTGTGTGTGTTTGTGTGTGTGTGTGTGTGTGTGTGTGTGTGTGTGTGTGTGTGTGTGTGTGTGTGGTGGGGTGCCCCTACCCTTCCAGCAGGATGCAGTTGGCAAATTCAAGATTACCCAGCAATTATTTATATGTTGATAAACACCTTCATTAAAGGATCTGAAGATGCAATTACCAAATTGAAGTTTAGTGCATTTGACTCAGAAACAGATTGATGGTGGAGAAGGGGGAGGGTGGCTTTGCACCCACGCAGACAGAGACTCAATAGACAAGCAGATCTCCTCTGAAAAGATGTCCATCTCTCCCCATGTGAAGGTGCCCACATCTGTCAATGTGAAGATGCCAACCTCTGCCCAGGTGAAGTGTGGGGAAGCTTTGTGGTGATCTTGTTAGAGTCACCATTGTGTGTTTATCACTGATGTTGCTTGTGTTGGGTTAAAGGCAATAACAAAACAGGAAAACTTAAAGGGAACATGAGAAGGAAAAGAGGCCCCTTCCTCAGAAATCTGAAGGGTTGTTTAAAACTATTGACACAAACAACCAAAAAACTCCATTGTGAAAGCTGGGCATGATGATGCATGCCTGGAATCCCAGCCTGGGGACTCAGAGGCAGGTGGGTTTCTACAGCTTTGAGATCAGCCTGGCATATGTAGTAATTCACAGTCCATCTAGGGCTACATAGTGAGAGCCTGCCTTTAAAAAAAATGACCATGAAGATTGCCTACATAGAGGTAATATCTTTTTAAAAGAGACATTCCAAAAGAGATCCCTAAGCAAGCCACATTCACTGAGGGAAGTCTGAGCATGTATTACTTGTCTCTGTTGTAAACTATTTGTCTTGAAATTTCATAAAAATTGCTAACCTGACTTGAGTCAAAACATGCCTTGATTTTTGAAGTGCATGTTTGATGTATTCTTCTAATACTTCCCACATGCATACAATTACAACATATTTTGATCATATCCAACCCCAACCTTTTCTCAGAACATCCACACCATAACCCCTCCCAACAACCAAAACCGTATACTTGGCTATCAGAACTATGCTCATCTCTGTGATCATCCTTGGAAGTCTGCACCCACACCTGAATGCTCACTGACATTCTCCTGTCCCTTCTTAAATCTATGTCAACATTTTTCCTGAACAAACCCCAAGCCATCTTACACTGACTCATCCTGAAAGATTTTCCTGTGGACAAGTAAGACTACTTCACTGACATAGAGAGGTCTCTGCGCTGAACTCCTCAGGCTGCTGCAGATGGAGCACAGGACTGTGCCACCCTGTCCTCCCTCTAATGACTTGCTTTGAGATAACTCAAAATTGGGACTAGTCAAGAAAGGGACTAGACTGGCTTGGTGTGATGCCTTAGTTCAAGAACAATCACAGAAGCTGGAACAGGATGTGTTTTCAATCTTTTTTTTTAGGTCACAAACACATATGTCAGGTCTACATTTGGTAATTTCTGTATGAGTAGTCACTGCTCATGTGGGCAAAAGGAAAAACATATAGGAAAAACTATACTATAGGAAAAACATACCCTCACAATATCTCAAGGAAACTAGGTACATGAAACATTAGTGAGCACAGAGATGATGAAAGAAACCTGTCTGCCAGGTAGAGGATGCATTTTACTCTCACCTCTTTGTGTGGATCAAAATACCCAAGGGAGAAACCCCAGGAACAAGGCCAGGTTGCTTTCCAGCCTGCCTTTACCACATTTACAAGGCCAGCTTGTTGGGGGACCATGGGGCTTTGCATGATGGATCTTCATTTTCCACAGTCCAGAAACAGGGAGGGACAGACCAGGCCCCTCAGGCAGGTGTGAGTCTTAGTGAGATAAAGTATGAAAATTCTATAGTTATGGGTATACTATGTTCCTTGCCATAATCACATAATTTGTATATATATATATATATATATATATATACATATATATATATATATATCCAGTAAGTATTATTTAAAGTGTGAAAATCATACACAGTTTTGTGCAGGAACACACCCCCACCCACACTTTTAGAGGCCAGAGGATGATGACAGCTGCCCTATCTCTCTCTGCCTATTCCCTCAAGAAAGGGTTTCTCATTGAATGTGGAGCTAAGCTGGATGCTAGCAAGCCCCAGAGATCCTCCTGTCTCAGTTCTCTAGCATTTTGTTTTGCCCCTTTTCATCCTTTACCCCCACACCTCCCTCACAGTTCTAGCGTTACAGGATCACACAGCCAAACCAGGCCCTTTTATGCAATAGTTGGGCATCTAAACTCATGTCACCATGTTTACACAGCAAGTGCTCTTCCCCACTAAGCCCTTCTGAAATGATTTTATTGAGATATTTCAACTTAAGTAAGATGTATAAGACTTCTTTATTTCTTCCACATCATTGCCACTCAGTCTCTTAAATGGACCCATGGAGGCCACCTCAGATGCATTTCTAGAAAGACATTACTATCCTCTGAAATGATTCTGACAGAGGCTTCCAACTCAATACCCACTGGGAAGAGCCTGGGAAGAGCCCAAAGATACAAGGACTCAGCAAAACCATTTAATTCAATATTTATTTCCTCCTAGGAATTAGATATGCTGGAGAGACACCCAACTGTCAGAGTGAGATTTATGCCAATTAAAAAGGAAACAAACAGCTGAAGGGCAACTGAGATGATGCGAAGCTTTCTATTTTTTTTTTAAAGAAGAAATTAGCATTCTTAGACTTCCTGTTGAGTGTTCTTAGCTAATCCCCTGGTCTCTACAAAGTAACTGCTTGGCTGTGCCTCTATTGTCCCTACAAATCCATATCTTCGATGGTCCCTTAGACCACACACATAGACTTCAGACTTAGGCACTGATTTATTGGGAAGTTACGTTCTCTGCCCCTTGAATCCTTCACTTGGTACTTTACTGCATTTTCCAGAAGATTCAGTCACCAACCCTTCATGGCAGGAATGTGAATTTCATGGCCTAATCTTAAGTAGGCGATGTGGTTTAAATGGCTACCACTATGGCCACCATCCCTGTCCACAGTAAACAAGGATAGATGTGGAGCTGGCAAAGGTATCCTCTGAATATTCTGCATTCTGGAATAGATAGTACTAGCATGACAATACAACTTGCAGAATATTTGCCAGTGGATAGATAAACATTAAATAAACCAGTATAATAAAACTGATTCCAGGGCTGGAGGATGATTCCATATGCAAATTGCTTGCTGTTCAGACAGGAGGACCTGAATTAAGATCACCAGTACATATATAAAAAAGCCATACATGGGGGAGAAATATCATCTGTACACTTAACAGTGGGCTCGGTTGGGAGGAAATCAGAGGGTCACCAGAGCTCCATGGCTAGACAGTTTAGCTCAAATATCAAACTCCTTGTTCAGTGAGAGACCCTGAATCAAAGTCTAAGATGACACAAAAGTCCAGGCCAGGTCCCATGGTAGATGCTGTGTCACTGGAGCCAAAGTCCAGGTCCATAGTGAACTCAAGGGATGGGTAGATGAAAGGAAACAAAAATCTACTAAAGTGCACTTTGTTCAAAATGACATAACAATGCCTAATGCCTTGCATTCTAATTTAAGAAATTATATAAAAATAAGACAGACAACAATGGAACAAGATGCCTAATGTCAAACTCTGCCCTTTCTACTCACATGTACACATACCATGCACTTCACTAACACATAAATAAAGGCCACACACCTGTCCAGTTTCTCATTTATATTTCCCAGCTTTGACAATACAGAGATGCAAGTTGATATGCTGGAGTTATATCACTGTGCTTTCTTTCAGCTTTTAATCAACTGACATGTACATTTCAATACATAGGCTATGAAATTCTGATCCCCAAGGGTGAATTGAGGACCCACTATGGAAATAACTAAGGCCTTGAGGGGAAGGAAAGTGTGTGCCTAACTGGTCCCTGGTGAGCAAGACTGCAATAACTCCTTCTACAAAAACAACCATCTTCTCACTCAAGCACAAGGAAAATGTACCTGAAAATAGACAGTTCAGGAAAATTACATTTCCCTGCCTCTTCATCCTTTTCCATGGGTACGATATGCATTTACAGTACTAGGCTTTTGTTCTGAGAGGCAAGAAGAAAATTCAAGACATTCTCTTGGAAGTTTGGGTTGCTTTCTCCTGCACATTGGCAAGCCTGCCCCTCTGAAGAGAATCACTTTTGTGCTGACAGCAAATGACAGAAATCCAGGCCATACTTGAGACAGTCTAACATTGCATTCCTATATGTTGTCCAGGGAATGAGGGCATTTGCATATATAGGGCATATACAGACAAACAGGAACACACATGGAGAAATAATTAGAATTTGAATGAAATAAGATGAAAACAAAAGTCCATAGAAAACAAATGGTGACTAGTGCCAGTTCTGAAGGCTGATGTAATGAAGTGCAGAACTTGTCACATTCACATATCTGTGCTAATCACTGGGAATGTGGCGGTCTGGATCTTAAACAGCTCCAGATTGTAACACTTATCAGGAGTAAATTCTATAACAATGCAGTTGCTTTGCATTATGGTGTAGGATAAGATGGGGGGAAGCTCTGCATATTCTGTATATATTCATTTTGTCTTTAAATACACATAAATGAAAGAATGGCCACACATAAGACACTTAATCCCATAAGGGGCTATACATGACTCTATCCTCTTTGGAGGAAGTAAATTCAGAGAGGTAACATCTTTCACCCAGGGCTAAAGAGCTGACACTGATGAATGGTGGCTCTGCAACCTGAACCTGGCCTGTTTGGCTCAAAATCCAGTGACTGACTGATTGATTGATTGATTGATTGATTGATTGGTTGATTGATGTTTGGTTTGTTTGTTTGAAGGTTTCTCCAATTTTAGTTCTTTGCAACCTTAAAGCGCTACCTCTGTATCTTGCACACCACTCAGTCAGTGTGGGAGGGAGGCACTCTGCCTCTAGCTGCAAGTTGGTGATTCAGTGCTCTTCTAATCTGATTCTCACCCCATTCATTCTTATCCTTTCCTTTTTTTCTCTTACCTTCTAGTTTTACTGTGTACACATGTTAGTGTATGTGTAGATGTCAACGCTTACTGTGTAACAATGCTTAAGTGTTCAGAGCCGGATACAAAGACAAAAGGCAGGCAAGTAGAGAGGTCATGCAAATGAGAATTTTAGCTCAACCCACACAACCTTGAATTTAAGCATCCTTCTAAGCATGCTGGGGAAAACACAAATTTTCTTTAAAAAATAAATACTTTTTGAAAAAAGAAATTAGCATGAACATATCATCAGCTTTACAACAAATTCCAGCTTCCTGCCACCTATGGACAATGCATGTTCACATGCCTTAGTATAGCCATCAATCTAGGATATCTTACACATTTTCCGTTATGCCCTATGAGCACATGGACTTGAAAGCTGCTCAGGAATGCAACTAATGCCCAGTATGAAGGAGCCCATGCCAGGGAAGATGCTGCACTCCAAATATCCTATACTCTTAATATTGTTCTCTCTTCCAACTTCCACCGGGGCCTGGAGAAGCATGAAGCCCTTCCCTTCTTTTGGGTGCTTACTGTTTCCCACCATCTTCCAGGCTGCAAGCTCAGATGGTCCTCCCACCTTGTCGGAGGTGAGCAGGTGTTAAGGGGGCCCAGTCAGCTCCAGAAATACCAAATATAATAAGAGCCACAGCTGATAAAGTCAGATCAAGGCACCGTTTAGGGTTGCAGGCCTGGCAACCACCTAAGCTCATTTAAGAAGTCATAGGCTTGGGAGGCCTGGCAGCTGTCATAGCTAAAAGGGAGCTTCTGTGGGTTATCATGGAAGAATGAATCCATCAAGGGTCCTTCAAGCATGGCATCTATATCAGACTACCAAGCCCCCCTAACTAGTCCTTCTACTCTATTAAAATATGACAATATTGGTAAAAGATTTACTCCTGTCTCCTCAAAAGGTTTTGTGTTCACGGATAACTGTTGTAAATACTTGGGATTGTTTTAACATTATTCTATAACAATAAAATGGGGCTGTTTCAATACTAGGACTCCAGTTCTATTTCCAACACCCACAACTATATGTAACTCCAGCTTCAGGGGATTCAACACCCTCTTCTGGTCTCCATTCCATGGGCACCATACTTACACGTATTTATATACTTATATGAACATAGAAAGATACACACACACATACAATAATATAAATTAATCATTAAAACTATTAATATCACCCCACAAACTATTGCTTCCAGTCATGCGATTTCCATGATGTTTATATTGTCTTTTTATTTCTCCATCAGGTTCCAATTTTCTCCCTCATTTTGTATTTAGAATAATGGTTCTGTATTAGTTACTTCTCTTGTTGCTACAGTAAGTTAAGTAAGAAAGGTTTCCCTTTTGTTCACAGTTGGAGGATACCATCCATCAATATGGGAAAGACATAGAGGCAGGAACATGAGATGGTTGCTCACATTGTATCTATAATCACAAAGTAGAGAGAGATGGATGCTGGTGCTCAGTTCACTTTCTCATTTTTATTCAGAGCAGGATCACAGCCTACAGGATGGTACCACCCACAGTTACAATGGGTCTTTCCACCTCAGTTAGCTAAATCTAGAAATATCTTCTCCCCATAGGTTTACCTTTTCTGTGATTCTAGATGCTTTTAAACTGAGGATTAGTATTAACCACAGCAGGAGCCAGGAGGTCTCAGATCTACTCTTTTTTATTGTCTTAATATTTAGCTCATGCTGGATTACTAAGCCAAAGATTTCCTCTGTGTCCTGATGCTGGGGTCTATGAAAGAGCTACTCTGTGCATTCCACTAATATCTGCTCTTCAGAGAGGAATAGATGCAGGTTCAAAAAAGACTTTGGTCTATGTTCCATATGCACAACTACTGTGCATCCTCATCTACGCCTCATCACATCCTCATCTACTCATTACATCACTGATTCATTCACCAATTGTGGAGTGCCTGTCCCAACTTCCAGTGCCTCCATATTCCCTTGAGAACAGCACCCAACTCCTATAGGACTTAGTCACCAGTCAGTTCTCCCTTCCAGTGTGGGCCCTAGAGATCAATCTTAGGTCTCTAGGCTAGGCAGCAGGTATCTATAGTCAATGAGTCATCACATGAATCTCATGGATCTGTTTTCATCACTGTACTTGTCCTTCACTGCCTTGATGCCCCTGACACCCATTTGGTCCATGAAGGTTGTTGTTGTTTCAGTGTCATTGTCAGATCATGAACACTATAGCTGGTAATTCCTACCTGTTTAATAATGATGGAAACAATGTGCAGAATGTGATAGCTGAATCTGGCTTGGGCCCATTTATTTACTCACCTTATCCTCACACTAAAGATTTCCTACCTAAAAACATAGTTCACTTAAAAAAATGGACCCCCAAAACACTGTTACTTTATTTTCCTGGTCAGGGTCTTCCTTCCTCCTCTGAAACCTTCATTAATTGTACTCTTCCTCCCTTCTTCTATCTCCAGTCGCTCCTTCACTTTCAGTTTGTTCTTCTTCTCTCCCTCTAAACTCCATACACAAAGGTGTTCTTCTCTTTACTTATTATACTTATTCACCATTTTGATTGCTGCTTCACCTCCAATGATCTCTCAGATCCACAGTTTCCAAGGCTCTGCTGTTAAGAACTCTGTTTTTGATTTTGTGTTTTATCTACCTTTTATATTTGCATTCCTTGCTTATGCCATGGGGACCTCCCTCCAAATATTTCCTTCTATTTTCTTCCACAGTGAATATTTTGTTTTATTTACAGCCAGGCTGATATCAACTCATTAGGTTCAAGTACTATCCCTGCCTTGAAATACAAACAAACTCAACAGGGTTGCCCAAGCCTTTCATTGGGTTTAATGCACACAACACAGGCTAGTGAATCATTGGTGTGTGGCCAATCATTCATGGAGAGTCCACATCTTCAGAGGATGCAGACAACTTGCCACAGAGGTATACCAACTTTCTCTCAATGCTGGGCAGTGACAGGTTGGAAGACTAAGGTGAACCATAGCTGTCCACCTTCGTTCTGCTATTGTCAACATAAGAACCGTCCATCCTGTGCTTGTTTTGGGACTATATACTTAGCTACAAATATAGAGACACCTAAGAGATGTTTTCTGAGAATGTGTTAAGATACAGCTCACTGTAGGTTCAAATTAAGTTTCTGATACCCATAAGCTACACACAACTTGGAAGTTTGTGAACTGTACCTTTGCTATCTGGATGAGAAAATAACAGCACTTGACTCACACAGCTATAAAACTAGCATGTCAAATTATGTAACAGAAATGCTTAAGCCAGCACCCCTACACACACATAGTAAAACTGTATTCACATTGGTGACCCTCATCAACCTCTTCCCACTGTCAGCTCCATGTTCTTTCAGGTATAATTCCATGAAGAGAATCAAACATGGCTGGAGGCATAATTCAGTGGTAGAGCAATTAATTGTCTAGTGTGTAAAAGACTGTGGGCCCCATTCCCAGTCCCACATTAATCAATGATGATGAGGAGGAAGAGGGCAATAAACAATTCAGCCTTTTCCTATTGTGCTGTGCTCCCTCCCCCTTTCCTTGGGCATTGGTAGGCAGTTGGCAAGAGAGAGCAGCAGGAGGATGGGGTGAAGGAACAGCTCCATCCCTCTCTGTCACAGAGGAGAATCAAGACTGAATAATACATTCAATGAGTTACTTAATTAACTGGGTGAAGGTGACGCAGAGGTAGCTGGGTAAAATAATGAGATGTCAAAGCAGAAAAGCTTAGAACAAGGCAGAATTTGAAAACCTTCCTGTCAGGAGGAGCCACGGGATTTTTCAGGCAGGTGACACCAAGGGGTTTAATCTTCCCATTTTTGTCCGTCTGAAAGAAATGGTCTTAGCTAAAATATATTTTCATATACATATATATGAATATATATGAATATGAAAAACTACAGAAATAAGGCCAAATGTAAAATTAGCATTTGTGCAGGCAAGGTCATTAAAATGAGTTAGTCTGGGTCTTTTATAACATTAAGCTACTACGAAAATGAGACGAATCAAAACTAAAAAAAATTAAAAGGTCTGGTTAAAAGGATCTTAAATGTGGAGGCTGCTGCTAATGGCATGGCCATCTCAGAAGGACTAATTAAGCTGAAATAAATGTGGTTCAGAGGCGAGGAATATTCCGTGATCCACCTAAATGTCAAATGGCTGACCACCCAACTCACCCACCGTTAATTAAAATCTAGTTGTCACTCCTAGTTAAGAGGCTGTGAGCATCTCCTTCTGTCTTCTTTCTAAGGACATTTGTGCCACTCAGCCCTTCCCACCCTCATTGATAATGCCAATTAAAGCTGATTTTTTTTTAAATCTACATGTTTTGGGGGTTGAAATGAAAGCACAACCTGTGGTTTTAAATGAAGACAGTCCATCCCACCAAAAGCATTTGTGACATTAATGAGTCTTTTAACAATAAATTCTAAATCAAGGCTGACTTTCAGGGACTGTAGCAGTTGGGAGACTCCAGGCTAAAAAAAAAAAAAAAAAAAAGAAAGTAGTTAAACATCCTCAATTAAGTGAATAACATGGTGTTTCTTTCCCTGCGTCATGGACATGACATCAGAGCAGTCTCACAGACCTTAGGCACACGTGTTCTTTGTGAATACCATGCCAGTTGGATCAAGTTGCCTCTTCTCTGGCCTGTTCTTGAGGCATTTCCACCACAGCTCTGGTGTTGCACTGTCTATGTATGTATTCACTCTCCTCTTTTGTATCCATCATGAATGGTCCACATACACATCAAATATACAAATTTACTTTTTATTTGAAGCTAATTCTGAAATTAAGAGTTTGGCATGGCGGTCCAGCTTCTAAAACACACATGAAGGATGCTTATACTCTGGAGGAATGATCATTCTAGACCTGCCCTAAGTTGATTGTCACACAGAAGGCAAACCTCATCATGTTATCAACTAAGGTTTATGTTTCAATATAAATACATTTTACTTCCAACAACAAAAAGTCTGTGGATAGCTATGAACTCACATTCATTATCTATAGCCATTGAAGGCTGGAGAGCATTGATGACATGATGACATTTTCTGTGAAATATGATTTTTTTTTTGTTTTTTTAAGAATAAGACAAGTTAACAGAGGAAGAAACTTGAAAAAAATGCAAGTATTAATATATTTTCTGGAGATGTAGCTTGCAGGAGGATGCTTGCATAGCATATATAAAGCCTGGGGTTCCATCCCCATCATCATATAAATCGGTGTGGTGGTGCACACCTGTCATGCTAGTACAAGGGAGGGAGATACAGGAGGACTACGAGGTCAAGTCGGACCTGGCTATATGGGAGTCTGAAGCCAGCCTGGCTTTATTTGAATTCCTGTTTGAAAACAAAACATGCATGTGCGCGCGCGCGCACACACACACACACACACACACACACACACACACGCCTGCTCTAACATCAATCAACCAAACAATCAGTAAAATCAATAAGATTAAACCTTACTTCTGCTATTGCAATGCACTTGGGTTATAGGAGAAAGTCAGTGCTTGTCAGCCAACACTCTTTGTGGGAGGCTACAGAAGTTTGAACATGGAGAAATATACAGTGTATTTACAGCAAGGTACAGATTCCTGAGATTGTTATCAGGTGCAGAGTAAGCACAGAGACCTGAACATGTGTAGCAGGAGGGGAAACTAATCTCAAAAAAGACACCTTTTCCAGGAGGCAGAGGCATGTGGCCTGTAAAGTAGTAAGGAGGATTGGCCAAGTTCATACACATTTATGTTCAGTGACCCGCAGATACCTTTATGGACACTCAGAAACCTCTCACTGACATAGCAATCATGCCATTACTGTTGGCGACATGTTTAGTGCTGCTGAGAGCCAGCCTTGCAGGATAAGTAGCATCAGATGACCCCATTAGGGACTGATTACTTTTGAGGTGCTTGATTGTTACAGGATATCTGCGTATCCTGTTGGCACTCCTCTTTCATACACATATCTGTTGTGCTTCTGGCCAAGCTCATCACTCCCGGGCCTTTCAAGGCATATATTGTGGCCTCTCAAATGTTGGCTTTTGCTTCATTATGCACCAAATCTTCATCCTCCCTCTGGTCTCACAGGTCTCCTCTCAGTTATGCATCTTTGTCTTTTTAAACATGTTACTTATTCATTTGGAGATGGACTTCATACATCCTAGGGCACAGTCAAGGGGACATCATTCCCATCTCACCACCCCAAATACTTCCCTCAACCATAGCCTAGGAACTTACCATATTCTATCACCATGTTAGGATTCTGGGTTTTTGTTTTTGTTTTGGCCTCTCTGAATGTCAAAGCAAAGGCTTTCTTCATGCTAGGCAAGAATTCTACCACTGAGCTAGATCATCAGCCAAGGATTAACTTATTCTTATTTGAATGAGCTTAGTTTAAATGCCCCCCTTCAAACCAATCCCAACCCCAAGGTTGAAACAAGTTTCAGGCACATGATGTTTATTTGGGTTTGCCCTCTCCCTTCTCCCCTCTCTCTCTCTGTTTTTAACCTTAAAAAGGAAGTCAGGACCCAGGAGAAGTAAGCACACCAGAAAAGTGTTTTCTGACCCTTTTTTCTATGAGTGTTTTTATATGGTCTATGAGTGTATTTGTGTGGTCTATGTATACATTCAGGAGCCTGTGTATAGAAGCCTGACCAGCACTGGGTGTCACCTGCCATTTTCCAACTTTTGGTTGTTGTTCTCTGCACTTTACCCCCAAATCATTGATGAAAGTTTTATTTGTAACTAACAACTAACTTACCACTTTTAAAAAAATATATTTTTGAGATGGGGTCCTCCATTGAAACTGGATCTCACTAATCCAGTGAGGCCCATGGATTTCAGAGCTCCATCTGTCTCTACTCTACAGGCTACCATGCCCCAGTGATTATGTGAGTTCTAGAATATAAACTCCATCTTCGTGCTCACACAGCGAGCCCTTTACAGACTAAGCTCCCTACCACCAGCTCCTGTCCAAGTAGTTTGGAATTAAGTGACAAACTTTTAGGAAAGGCTGCTGAAATCCAATCTCCCATTTCTGTGGTCACCTCCCCTGCTTTCTGGAGTGGCTCAGGCTTTGGTAGACTCGAAGGACACCTAGAAGAAATCTACTAAACAGGACACAAAACTCAGGGAATAAAATACTCCAATCCAACTCATAGCAGGAGGTCAAGAGCACTCAACTACTATGTAATTTACAAGTAACTTCTCCAAACAAAATTCCCACACATGTGTAGATCTTTCTGAGATGTTGGAATAGAGATAAGAGATGCACGATGGGATGACTTCAGAGTCAGGCAACATTATAATCAGCAACGGAATTTCCTGAAGCTCTTGCTTTATTCCCATAATTTGATTGCACATAAATCAATTTTGATTAGACTCAAAAATTACTGAACATGCGCCTCAATGAGCTGTCAAGTATTATCTGATAACACAAACTTTACATGGGATCAGAGTTAATTTCTACCTAGAGCCAATGTTCGAATCCCCAACAACAATGGCAGACATCATTAAATGCCGCAAATGGAGAAACATAATTAAATTAGCTGATAATCATCATTCTCCTTCCAGAGAGGCTCCAATTTAATGCACTTGCAAATGTAATGAGGCTCGCCAGATTGAATAATATGGTGGAAATAACAGAAACAAGATTACATTAATTGAAAGAGATACTGATAAGGAAGGTTGTTCTGCAAATTTTGAGGGGGTGAAAGACCACATAGTTTTGAAAAATCATGATGAAACTGGCTTCCATCATGATTAGAGAGAATTTAGAAAATATTAGAAAAGGGAAAACAGCAAGAAGCAGAGCAGGGGGAAGAGGAAATAGAGAATAGGGTAGGGGGAATAGAAGGAAGTAAGAGGAGGAAGGATGAAAGAGAAGAAGGGGAGCTGGAAGAATAAGAGAGAAAAATAAAAGGAAGAGAAGGAGGAGGAGGGAGAGGAGGAAGGAGAGCAAGAGAGTGAGTGAGTACCAGAGAGTGAAAGCAAGAAGATTTTCTGCAGGTTTCAGAGTGAGCTGTTGCATCCCATCACTGTCCTGTTTTATGATTGGAGATTCAGGCACAGGAGCACATCATACTCAGTAGATCCACCTGCTATCCATGTGTTCATTCCATTGCAGGCAGGTGTTCTCAACCTCTGAGGTTGTAGAGATGGGGAAAATAGTAATATTTTTCAGGTCTGTCTGATCTTAATTGGCTTTGACTCTGGAGTGGAGTCTCTTATTTCTTCATTTAGCATAAGAACAATTAGAAACATGATGGTGCAACTGTTTGGGGGTTGTTCCCCTCCACCAACAGTGAAGACAGAGCAAGTCTTTATGGATTTGTATGGCTGTCATGAATAGTGTGTAACTCTTAAGTATCTACTGAATAAACAAAAGATGGCTGAAATAAATACTTTCTGCAATTTGAGATAGGGTTGTGGAAAGTGAACCCAACTTTTTTTCTACTGTCTTGTTCTCAACTCACCTCTAGGACTTTCTAGTGAACTCAAGAAATGACCCCAAACTCACCAAATTCAATGCACCAATTAATTCCTTTTACATATGGCAGCTCCTTTCAAAAAATCATTTGTAAGAGCTGGCAAAGATGAGGACCTAAAAGACCCACAGACAGCCTGATGCAGTAGCAAATATGCCTAAGCCCAACTCTACTACAAGATGGGAGGTAGAGACAGAAGGAGCCCCAAGAAGCTTGTCTGGCAGCTAGTGAACAACAACAACACAACAGTGAACAAAAGACCCTATCTCAAGGTGCAAGGTAAAAACCAGCACCAGAAGTTGTCCCCTGACCTTCATGTGGAAAGGTGGTTAGCATACACCTGAACTGACACACATTATGAATGCATGTACCTACAGGAAACAAACGTCACTAAGGGATAGTATGTGTGCAAACTTTCCTGAAAGAGAGAGAGAGAGAGAGAGAAAAACTGCCTCCAAACCTTACTCCTTTACTGCCATGAATGGCAGGGGCAATGACTGACATGACCAAATAGGACTGAACATCATCCTTTGCATAGTAACATGCCAATCTGTGGCAGCCACAGCCTCATTATCACAGACCCTGGAATTGTAGTTTTCATACTGACAGTGTCAGGAACGGTGTCCTACTCCTGAAAGCAGAAGGATATACAAGACATCTGAAGTTTCTGTTCCCTCCTTGGCTGGCTCACACTTGAAATCTAGCTACCCCCACCCCCTATGTGTGCATGTTAAGTGTCTGGAAAGCCTTTAAATTGGAATGCAACCAACCCTCATAGGGCTCTTTCCTGTCACTGCCCATGGATCTCATCTCTCTCTCCAACTCCAGAGGGAAGAATCAAGCCTTTCTCAGCTTCAGACTCTGCACTGTAAATTATCCTCTTGCATCCTGTGTTGTGTTCAACCCAGACTGCTTCATTTTTGTCGAAGGTTGCGTTCATTGTTTCTCCCACACAGAGGAGGAGGCAAGAGTAAAGACAGTGTGCAAGGCAGGGGTCTCATGGCCAGCATAATCTAGACACAGTGGCACAGGCTGATGACAGTATGTGGACAAGAGAGACAACAGTTCTGGGAGTACCCCCAAGGCATCTGGGAAAACCAATTTGTTGTGTGAAAAGCTTTGATTTAGCTGTTACAGTTGCCTTTAAATATCTGCAGACTTCACAGCCTTCCACTCTTATCTGACCCTGCAAGACCTCTTATCCTAATACTAACATCTACCAATACCCTCAAGGTAGGTGCTTCTGTTCCTACATAAGGACCATGGGTCTAGAAAAGTAATTAATATATACTCTTTGTGAAGATTGTAGGGATGGTGGTGGATGATGATGGTGTTTCTACTGCTGGTGGTGATGGTGATAGCAATAATGATGTGGGTATGCTGATGATGGTTGATGTTGGCAGCTGATACAAAAATGGAAAACTTACCCAAAGCTGAGGAGAACTCTATCTCTGCTACTACATTCATAGAAAGGATTCTCTGAGCACTATTTAACTAGGTGTTAAAGAATTGGAAATGTAAGGACACACAAAACTATGAAAAGATGCTGATAATGTTCACAAAAGCACTGAACTCAGGACCTGATCAGTCTTCCTTGATCCTGCTCATAGCCTCCCCCATGAAAGACAGTTTAGGTACATTCCTGGAGTCTACAAATAGAACCAGTGCTAAAGCTTAGCCAGTGAAGCTATAATGTCAAGAGATTGGCCCCATAGTTTCCAAACAGTTCCTCTATCTATGTAGGGAAAAGACTGGGAATGAGAATCACACATCACACACAGATTAGTGATGGAGGCAATGGAATTCCAGGAGCCAAGGCAATTATATCTGTGAGGAGAGAACATGGAGAGGACGCTTAATCCTCCTGCTGTTAATTGCAAAGCTCTTTTTTTCATGTGTATGTCAATTGATAGAAACTAGAAGCAGAACTTTTCCAAAAAGGGAAATAGGCATTTGCACTGATTTTCCCATGGGTAGAGAAAAGGTTGGTAAAAAGCATATGGGTACTTTCTATGAATGAATTCATTTATTTTGGTGGGAAATGAGGTCCTTTCCCATGGTCATGTTAATGAGAAGGTGCTCTTGAAGGATGAGTGTATTTCTGTGTAAGAAGCAACAGACATCACATTTGCAGGGGAAAGTGGGTACTGGCGAAACAACTATTTTCCAATCTGTATTTCTTCTAGTGGGTTTTCATCAAGTCAAGGCACATCTGTCATTGAAAGCCAGCCAAGTGGCGCTTGTCTGATGAAGCATGGGTCTCACAGATCACAGGCATCACAGTGCTTATCTCCTTAATAAGCCAGTCTAAGGAGCACCACAAGTAATTGGATTGTGTTGTTGGGATCCAAGTACCTATGTTTCTTGGGTGTAAACAACCTCAGATGTGCTTTATCAATTCCAAATGTAAAATGATGTAGAAATTTCTCACATCAGGCTGATGTAATTAGCTAAGATGACATCATAAGGGAGTGGGGCAGATCTTCATCTGACTAGTGTTTTCCTAATAAAGTGACCTGGGAAGACAGAGACACAGGGAGAATGCGAGTTGGAAATGAGTCAGATACTTAGGATGCAAATAAACACCAAAGGTTGTGTCAAGCCAGGAGAAGATATGAAAGAGGCTTGGGGAAGCACTTCCTTCAGGGGGCATTGGAGAAAGAAAACCTGCCATTGTCTTAAATCAGTTTCTCTTATTCTAAACCTGCTATCTTGTGGTATTTTCTTATAGTAGCCATAAGACACCAAGAAAGTGTGCTATGTGACCAGCTTATCTAGTCCTGATTAATTTGCACCATGGTTTCATTACTTTTAATAATCAATTAGCAAGTTGTGGTTGAGCATAACTGTACCCACAGCATTTAAGTGGCTGGGATGGGAGAACTAGTAGAAGCTTGAGGCCAGCCAGATCTACATAAAAAGTTTTTGTTCATTCAGGGATACAAAAGTGATACTGTCTAAAAACAGCAAAAGAAAGCAGGGTTGGGCATATACATCAGAAGGTAAAGTGCTTACCCAGCATGCACAGGGCCCTGGATTTCATTTTCTGGTCTGAGTAAAACCTGCTAAATGCCCATAATCCCCTTACTCACTCATGAGGTAGAAGCAGGAGAGTCATAGGTTTAAGGTCCCCCAGGACTACATGGAGAGAGGAGTCTAGCATGAGACCCTGAGTAAGGCCGTATCTCAAATCAACCAACCAAACAACCAATTAACCAACCAATCGAGACCCCCATTAACTTCCAGGATAGATATGTGCATACATTCTTCATAAAAAAAATTCTCAATGTTGTCAAATATTGACTAATGATATTAGGATAGGTGGGGTGTAGTGAGCCAACCAAGACAGAACTCAGACCCAATGTAACCTGTACATCTTTGCCTGGCATCATCTATTTCAAATATGCTTATGTTGCAGGTGGCCTGAAAGCATCTGAGATTGCAATTGTTTCACTGTTTAACTTTTTAAAAAATTGAATTATTTTGTGTGTGGGTGTTCATGCATATATGTCTAGCATATGTAATGAGGACTCCACTGCACCTCCTCACCAATAGAAGGAGTCAAATCTCTCTTCCATTCTATAGATCCTGGGGATCAGCAAGCATCATTACCCACTGAGCCATTGGCCCTGTATCATTACCAGAAAGTATATTGTCTGAGAAGATATTGACAGGAGAAATACTATCTTTCATGAAGAAATGAATCTTTCTGGTGAGTCCCTAAAACACTATTTATGCATTATAGGATCCTCATACAATAAACAGTCTTGCTATGTAAAAAATAAGATTTCCTTCCAAAGCTTCCCATGCTATCTCTACTCACAAAGTTTCTCACTGACCTTTTAACTCATTGGAGTGGGCTAGGCTTACTGGCCAGAAAGATCTTGTTTCCAATTCTCTGCACTGGAATTGTGAACATACACTATCAGGCATTTTTACACAGGCTCTGGAGGCAAGCATCTTGCCCTCTGTGATTAAAAATATCATTATCAACTTATCATCCTTTTTCAAACATGAGATACACTGTTCTTCACCTTGATCATGCCACCAAAGGCAACATGAACATCTTCACATAGTGGAACTAGGTTTATGTCTAATTATGTTGAAAGTCATCTAATACTGCACAGCATGCTTTAAATGTGTCATGTTGAATATAACAAACATGAGAACTGTTTAGTACAATTGTCACCACATAGAAAACACAGCTCTTCTGCCTATTTGTAGCTGCTTAAGATTTTTCAGTGGGAGACACTATAGCAGAGCTGTGATCCGAAGCTACTGGCTTATTCATGCACTCAGAAATTGCCAGCTCTCTCTCTCCCTCTCTCTCTCTCTCTCTCTCTCTCTCTCTCTCTCTCTCTCTCTCTGTGTGTGTGTGTGTGTGTGTGTGTGTGTGTGTGTGTGTGTGTGTGTGTGTATGTGTGTGTGTGTTCCAGACCTCCCATCCTGAGCATTCAAATCACTCACACTATGTCTTCCCCAAGATGATTCTTCTAGAACATTCTTTTCCAAACTGAAAATCCTTTAGCAAAGATGACAGGAAAATACATGACAGAGAAGAGAATCTCTTGGTGGGAAAGCTACTTGGATGCTACTGCTGATGGCTGCCTTGTGGGGACCCACACAGCAGGCATCGTGTGTATAGATCAAGGCACACACGCTGCCAGTGTGAAGAATTAATCAGGCCTGACAGAACCCGTGCACCGATGTTCATCACGTGGGTTCCAAAGCATACACAGATGCAGAGGCCTGCACCTGCCACCACTCATTTGGCTCCTGATACTGCAAAAGGAGGCTTTGTTTGTCTAATTGAGTTCAGTAATCTTGATCTTCAGCTTTGCAGAGACTGCATCTGAGAACAAACAAATATCTTAAACACCAGAAAACTAACTGCCCCAGCCTTAATGGGAGTGAACCATTAAATTCTAACTGTCATGTTAACCAATTTCAACTGTGAGATAATGTATGGCTAAGACTTATGGACATCTATGTTAATTAGACAGTTGCCTGCTCTCATATGTATGCATGCTATGTGCATGGACTTATGCACGCTATGTACGTGTATTTAGTGTTTTGTGGAGTAGAAGCACAGCTATTTCTATTAAATAGGCTGGTGAGGGTTGATGCAGAGTGCTTGCCTAGCATGCCTAAGTTATACCCCTAACACCACATAAGCTTGCCATGGTGGCATATACTTGTAATACTAGTCGTTGGTAGATGAAAGCAAGAAGATCAAAAGTTCAAGAGCTTTCTTAGTACTATATAGTGAGTTCAAGGGCAGTCTGAGATACACAAGATCCTGGGTAAAAATAAAAATTATAATAATAAAAACACCCAGCAACTGAAGAGTAGTGCAATGGCTGCAGATAATTGACTCAAATTCCTATAGAATGAAGAAATGTGTTATCTTGTCTTTATAAATTTATTTATCTGTATTCAGATGCACATGTATACATCTCTCATGAATACATGAGGTAGCTGATATCAAGTTGAAGTCCTCAATTTCTTTTACACTTTTTTTTTTGAGACAGGGTCTCTCACCATTTTGGCTAGACCTAATGACCAGGAAATCACTCATAACTCACAGGATCCAGGGTGACACTACACCTGGATTTTTACTTGGATACTGTCAATCTGTACTCAAATCTCCAATGCTTGCAGAGCAGGCACTTTACCCACTGAGCCATCTCTTTAGCTGCTTATTTACTAGTGGAAACAAGGAGCCCACAGGTGCAATAGAAATCATTACATTTACAAGACCTATTCTAGAAGAAATGTCTGATTAAGCAATGGGCATGTAGCCTGTTGTAGGATATACGGTAAGGCCATTCTGAAAACACAAAGGGACTGGGCACAGTGCTGTCTGGATACCCACACCATGGAGCATTATTCATACTGAAAATGAAGGGAATGTCTGCCACAGCATGGATAGAGCCTTCAAACATCCTGAAAGTGAATAATCTGAAGACATGCAACACAACCACAAACAAGGGGCATTCAGAACATAGATTCATAGATATGGGGCTGGCAGGTTTGAGAAAGTAACAGAGATTAGGGAGTCACTTGGTGTAAGTCCAGTGTGCAAATTGCCAAATTTTAGCCTACAAGGATGTAATGATTCAGTTCTGCTATTTGGAGCCTTGGAGAGCGTAGAAATTAATGACAAAGCAGCCAACAAATGCATGCAAGAACTGCTCACCCCATTTTGCAAGCAAGGAAACTAATAGGTCTAAAAATGCCTCAAATCAGTCAACAATAACACTGAGACTCAGTCACTCTAGTGTCCCCATTCCTGGAGGAATCACCTAGACTGTGTGTCTTCATTTGTAAATCATGTGTTTGCCCTCACACAATAATTTGATCAAAAGTGATTATTTTAAAATAACACACTTAATGGGCTGCTGAGCTGGTTCAGCATATAAGGGCACATGTTGCCAAGCCAGAGGACCTGAATTCAGTCCCAAGGACCTACATGGTTGAGGGAGAAAACTGACTCCAGGTAGTTTGTACCCACACACATACCAGGGTATTTGCTCCCCCAGTGCACATGAATCACCCACATGAGCTCAAGGGACATTGAGTGCTGAGTGAAGTGAAAGAGGACAGAGGGCACCAGCAAATATCTCTTTGGTATCTCTGGCATTTTCTAGACATGTCCTCATTAAATCCTTTCAGAATCCTAGACACTAAAAGTATGTATTATCTTGTTGTGGGGGTGGTTTGTGGTGTCCAGGGGCAGGGTATCATGTAGCTCAAGCTGGCTCCAACTCATTATCTGTCCCAGGCTCATGATCAAACCCCTGCCTCTCAAGCACTGGGAATTCACTTATGCAACACCTCAATTCATTTTGAAGATGATTATTCAGTAGAAACTTCACTTCCTGATGGTAAAGACAGAGAGAAAAGGTCCTGGTGATCTGCCACCAACCTCTGAAGCAGAATATTTGTGGACAATAAAACTTTCAAAATTGAATAAAGACATAAGATGTCTAATACATACATTCTCCATTCCTGAATTTTCAATTAGCAGGAAGATCAAGGTCATCCATACTCCTTGGTATTGCCAATATACTCTGAAACCAGTAACTATGTGGGAAAATCATAAAAGGTTAAAATAATCAGTCCTGTCCTTGATTGTGAACACAGAGGAGCAGGCACAAACCAAGGGATGGGTGGAAATGGGGAGGAAGGGTGGTAAACAGAGGGGGGCAGCATATAAATACAATATGGAAACTGATGCTGAGCTATTTGGATTCATGGATTTATAAATAGAGGGTCTTCTGGTATGCCTAGCATCTAAACAGAGAGTAAGAGAGAGGGGGAGGGAAGGAGGATGAGGAAGAGACCAGAAGAGAAAGAGAGAGAAAAAGAAAGAAGGAGGAAGAGATGAAACAAGAAAGATTTTGACCATAGTGAGAAATGGCCTGGTCATTATAAAACTTACAGAAATAAAACATTATATTCTAATGCTTCATTTAAAAAAATTATAGAAGAGAACCAAGGATTTTCTTCCTTTCTAGTCCTAATATCCTAAATCAGGATGCCTCTAGAAGATTCAAAACCATCCCTACATCTTTCTCTGGTGACTGGACATCAGTAAACAGATGACCAATTCTCCTGGGAACTCATTACAATTTGAGACTCATGAATTCCCTTCTAGGCATTTTTAGTGAGAAAGGTCTGGGAGGTAATGAGCTGGAAACATTTAAAATGTGTATCTGGAGTTCAAGATGTAGAGTCTCGTGTCCATGAAGCTAAATCATGCATCAGCTGGCTGCTGCAGTTCTTCCTGCACAAGTATGAGAACTTTGATGCCACCCCTGGGACTCATGTATAAAGCTAGGCATGGTGGCACACTGCTATTCCCAGCACTGCTACCCTCGAAGACAGGAGAATCCTGGTGATATCTGCCCAACCCTACCCCTCAATGCAGAACTATTTCTCTATAATTAATAATTCAGAGACATGTAGAGCCATGGCCTTTGGTTGTGTGTCACTGGTGACCCCACCAGGTTCCAATGAACAGTCAGTTCCTCTGCCAACTTGATACAGTCCTAGACACATTTATAAAGAAGAACCTCAGCTGAGAGAATGCCATCAGCAGATCACCCATAGGCAAGTCTGCAGGAAGGTTCAGCTCACTGTGGATGGTGTCACCCCTGGGCTGGTGGGCCTGTGTTGTACAAGAAAGAAGGCTGAGGAAGCCACAGGGAGCAAGCCAGTAAGCAGCATTCCCTATGCCGTCTGCTTCCCTTCCTGAATCCAGGTTCCTGCCTTGAATTTCTCCCAGAATCTCCTTCATAATGGACTATGATGGTAAACTGAAAGTTGACTTTTGTCATAGTGTTTTTATCATAGCAATAGAAATCAAACTAATATGGCCCCGATGGATTGGTTTCAATGGGAAGGATCACACAGTAAAAACATAAGTTGTGAATCTGGGGAAAGGAGCAAGTGAGGTAGGGGACTTGACAAAGCTGGTTAGGGAGATAAGACAGGTTGGTAAGATAGAGTAACTAAAATGCATTAAACACATGTAGGAAACTATCAAAGAACTACATTTTAAAAATAACTTTTTAAAAGCTGTGAAGGTGCAAGCACTTCTCCCAATGGGCCCACTGGCTCTGGAGAGGTGAGAAATCACAATGTTTATGACCGAAACTTTATGAAGGGAACACCTGGCAAATGGAATTCTAGGGACATCTGTCCTGATCTATAAAACACCCAAACAGCAGGACCTGAAGCTGGAAATGCAGCCAACTTTCCAGATGTTAACTCCCAAACTAAACCTGTCTGCATACCCAAACATCACAGCCCAGCTGTGCTCATCTATAAGAGAAAGGGAGCAGAGTGGGATCCTGCTGGCCTTGTCACCAGCACAACCAGCTGGTTGGCTATGTAGACAAAAGCCTTATCTTTATTCATTCCCAGAACACCCATGGGATATTTGTGCAATTTTTTTAGAGAGGGACTAGAAAACTGTTAATCTGGGTCATTTGGTTTGGTCTGGTCCTGAGACTTGAACCCAGGGCCTAAAGCACACTATTCAAATGTTCTACCACCTAGCCATAGCCCCAACCCAGCACTGGGCTAGATTTAAGAGCTGTAAGAGCAATAGTCCTGAATCCCAGGTCCACATGGAATCTATATACAGATTTTTTTCTTTGATGGGCATGGCAGCTAGACTTCTTATCAACAGGTTCATTTCAACATTCAGAACAGAGCTATCATAGAAGATTCTTCCCAGAGGCCACCTTTTCAGTTAAGCCACTCTATTACAACCAAGCTCTTGCTTCTGGATCTCTGAGTCCATCTTTTGTGTATCCTGTCCTTAATCATTGTCACTATCCAGACCCATTTCATGCCCCCTTTTTACAACAGGGAAAGAATGATTCAAGTGTTTGCCATGGTTATGGTAGTTTCCCCATGTGTAACACTATACTGTATTATTTCATTTTGCTTCTAGGATGTAGAAATGACATGATGCTGATGAGGGAACACTGGCAGAAATTAATGGCATTCTTTTGTAATATCTACCAATATTAAAAAGATGTGGTGATTACTATGCCAGTCCCAGGCAAAGATAACTTCCAGTGTGTTCCTGCCTACCCATTAAAAGGCCTCAGGAAGGAGTCTTAATTGCTCCTGAGAAAAGTGGCTCCTCGTGCCTTTTTCCAAGAGTCAACCAAAGCAACAGGAAGCCACACAAAAGGGATGATGCCAGGACTAAAGAAGCAGCTCAGTTAATGAAACACAAATATGAGGATCTGAATTCAACCCCCAGAACCCATGTAAAAAGAGGGTCTTCCTGCTGCATCCTGTAATCCAAGTGTCAAAGAAAGACAGGATCCTGGGAACTCATTAGCTAAGCCCAAACACTCATATGTATTTGGAAAACTCCAGATATCAGTCAGAGACACTACCACAAAACTCATGGTGAATGGCACTTAAAGAATAATACGTGAAGTTCATCTGTGACTGCTTCATGTATTCAACCACAGGAGTGCACAAGCGCACACACACACACACACACACACTTACACATACATGCCTGTATACATACAAACATTCACACATCACACACACGTACACACATATGTACATGTAAATACAAACAGGCATACAGGCACACACATACACATAGGCAGGAAAGCACATATATTCATACAGAAGCACATTCACATATGCAAACACATTCACACACACACACACACACCACATACACACACTCACACAGAAATACCACACAACTCCCCCCCTACACACACACACACACACACACACACACACACACACACACAGAGTCCTGATTAGTGAAGAAAGATTGATTGTATTTCCAGCTCCTTTCAAGTCCAGATATGGCTCACACATGAGCACATGAGCTGTTTGCACTTCAATGGATATCAAAACACCCTGAAAGGTGTCCCATTTCCATCACTGGCCAGCATCATGTCCTGCAGGTGGGCTCCCTGAATGAGCAGCATGAAATCCTAAGGTCACCACTGAGATTGAAAACTAACTGGTCCCTCTGCCTTCTAATCAGAGGACCAAGCAGAGTATCAAGGCTAGGCTGTATCTTCTGTTCAAATGTAGTTTGCTGTTTTACTTAAAAATAACTTGTGGCAATAGAAGCAGGCAATGGCATATTACACTTTATCACATGTAGACACAATTGTGCACCTAAAGACTCCATTTAAAGCCTCCCTCAGAATAGGGGCACATATCTGTAGGACAAGTGTCTGATAACACATTAACTGGTATCCAGAATACAAAAAGAACTCCTAAAACCCAACAACAGACAGTAAATTGGAAATAGACAAAGAATTCAAATACTCATTTCTCTACAGAAAATATGTGAATTAAGCTGGGGGTGGAACTCATGCAGTCCAGTATGCATGAAGTTCTGGGTTCAGTCCCCAGCAGTACATAAAGGTGGCTGTAGTGGTGAATGTCTGTAACACCATGTCTAGGAAAGAAGAGGCAAGATGATAAGGAGTTCAAAGTCATCATCAGTGACACAGAGATATGGAGGCTAGCCTGGGCTACACGAGACCCTTAAAAGAAAATAAATGCCAGATGGGGAAGTTAGAGGAGGAATGAAAAGAGGAGATGAGAGAGGGATTGTAAGTCTAAAAGAGGAGTAAAAGGGGAGTATACAGAAGAGGAAGGTGTAGTGGAGAGGAAAGGATGGACAAATGGGGGAAAATACACAAATAGCCTAAAAGTGCCTTAGGAAATGAGCAATGAAGTGACAGGGAAGACATAGAATCCATTCCTTCTTCATGCTAAGCTTGGTCATTTAGCTTCAGTCTTTGATCCCCTGGCCAACATAATGGGAGAGAGGGATTGCTTATTTTGATGAAGTGAGTTAAGGATAATCTGGAAGCATTATTGTGTGGGGGGACCACTGCTATGTAGGACTCCTTCTGTGGCTCTGCCTCCCCTCCTCAGCATCCTTTCCTGCATCAGAGGGCATATTTTGTGGGAAGAGCGCATGGATTTGCTTGTTTAGGTTTAAGACCAACCCAGCCGTTGCCCCTCACTAATTTTGTTTCCACAAATGTGTATGTGGATATAAAAAACAAGGGATCCTTTCCTATGCTGTTGACCTGCTTTCATCTCATTGCGTAGCTGAGGTACAGAGGGACCTTGGTCTAAGGACAAGGGGCAGGAGGGAAGACAGAAAGAACTCAGTGCCTCTAAGCCGAGCTGACTTCAAGACAAGTATGGACAACAGGCACAGACCATGTCTCTATTCTGCATTGATTTATGTGTCTATATAGAGCTCTTTTGGGATTCTAATAAAGGTTGCGTTATGGTTCCCCTAGAGTCTTGCTATGCTGTTGTCATGGTTCATGATAACTGTCAACTTGGCAAAATTCACAATCACTGGGTAGAGTCCCAGTGAGGAAATCCCTGGGTCAGGTTGGTGTGGAAGAGATTTTCAAAGCTGTGTAACTAAGGTGTGAAGACCTACCCTGAGCATGGGTTGAACCATTTCATCAAGGGCTGCTCTATGAACTGTGTAAGACTGAAATGAAAATGCCCTGAGAATTAGATACACACGCTTTCATTAGTTTTCCTTTGCTCTCGACTGTGGATGTGACATGACTGGCTGCCTCATGCCCTGCCTTGGCTTCCCCACAGTGATGGACTGTACCCTGTTACTGAAAGATAAACAAAGACCTTTCCCCCTTAAGTTGCTCTTTATCAGTTTTTGTTTCCTTATCTTTTTTTTTTTTTTGGTTTGTTTTCAGAGCAACATAAATTAAACTCAGACAGGTACCTACCAAGTGAATAAGACAAGTTCTCAAAGCTCCCTGGACAAGCTAGCCCTTAAAGAGATTAAAAAACTGCCTACTTATCTCTTGGTTTAAAGCCCTAGCTGGATGGAGTCCTACACTGGTGCAATTAGTCCTTCACCAAAAAGAAAAGATTTCTATTTCATGATCTTAAAAAAAAAATGCCAAATTGGGTATCTAATTCCTTTCTATTCTTCAATTTAAAACACAATAGTGTTAGAATTGGGTGAAAAGAGTTATTTAAATCCCTAAGCCATTGCTACTCTGTGATTTCTGCTTTGACACAAAAGTTTTAAAGTGTTTTCTTCTTTCATTCCTCTGCCTTCAGTGCCCTTTCTGCGGGGAGTGAGCACAGCTCTGGCTGTAATCACATTTAAGGGGCTGTTTTCTTCGGTCTTTAGATTCAGGGCATCCCTTGAGCGACTTTGTTTAGCTGTATTAGCAGGGTTTTACAGATCCGATTCCCCAGTTAATATCCCCAGGTATAATTCACAGGGGCAGCAGTTTAGTGCCTTTTAGGGAATATCTCTCTCTCTCTCTCTCTTTCTCTCTCTTCCTCTCTCTCCCCCTCTCTCTCTCTCCCTCTCTCTCTCCCCCTCTCTCTCCCCCTCTCTCTCTCTCTCTCTCTCTCTCTCTCTCTCTCTCTCTCTCTCTCTCTCTCTCTCTCTCTCTCTCTCTCTCTCTCTCTCTCTCTCTCTCTCTCTCTCTCGTGTTGCTATGTCCTTGATCCACATAAAAGAATATAATGCTCATTCCTTATGTTGTGAGTCTAAGAGGACAAATGTTTCATAACAGGCTGTTTACTAAGCACTCTATCTGGAAACTTATAATTCAGCCAGACCAAGATATTTAGGTGGATTCAGATTGATCCCTTTCGTTGTTTCAGCTCTGCTTCTCCCAGAACTGATGACAGGTTTAGAAGTCATATTAGCTGTTCTTTGAAGTAAATTACATCTTGTAATCACGGCGCCGTTCATCGCTGGCCAGAGCAGTTATCAGCTGAAGGAAATAAAGGGTTTGGAGACCGTGCTATCTGTTTCTTTTCAGAAAGCCAGAAGTCCTCTATCAACACAAGGGTGCAGAATGAGAGGGCGTCTTTTGAAAGCTATAATAAGACATGATTGTAACCGCACATGTGAGGGGCTGCTTTGGGGCTGTCTGGCAGCCAGTGGTTCAGTAGGAACAGGATTCAGCAGGCAGTGGGGGTGGGGGTGGGTCAGGTAGCATGGAGGGAAACAGAAGCTCCCATGATTTTGTGTCACAGATGTCATGTTCATTAGCACCACTGAACACTTTTATGTGTATATGTACTTGTGTGTGTGTGCGTGCGTGCGTGCGTGTGTGTGTGCGTGCGTGCGTGCGTGCGTGCGTGCGTGTGTGTGCGCGCACGTGTGCGTGCGTGCGTGCGTGCGTGTGTGTGTGCGTGTGTGCGCGCGTGTGTGTGCGTGCGTGTGTGTGTGCGTGCGTGCGTGTGCGTGCGTGCGTGCGTGTGTGCGTGCGTGTGTGTGCGCGCGTGTGCGTGCGTGCGTGCGTGCGTGCGTGCGTGCGTGCGTGTGTGTGTGTGTGTGTGTGTGTGTGTGTGTGTGTGTGTGTGTAGGCCAGAAGACCAACCTCAAACACTTTCCTCAGGTGTCTGTCACCTTTTCTGAAAGGTTCTTATCTTGCCAAGTAAGTGAGGCCAGCTAGCCCAGGAGCTCCAGGGATCCTCCCGTCTCCTCTTCTCACTCATGGGTTTCAAGCCCTCACCAATTGACATTGCTGATTTAAACAAGGCTTTTGGTGATGGAATGCAAGTCCTTCTGTGTCAAAAGCCATCACTTCAGAGGCTGAGTCCTGTGCCCTGCCATAGTACCATTAATTTTCAGGAAACATTTGAGAGAAAAAAAAAAATACAGACAAAATTCTAAAAATTTAGATGATGGACCATTTAAGATTTAAGAAAAATCAAAACTGTGGTCTTGTTCCCTACAGACACCCAAATGCACATGAACAATCTCTGTCTCTGTCTGTCTCTCTCTCTCTCTCGCACACACAAATAAAAATAAAGTGAAATACTTGAATCAAAAAAGGGAAAAGGATGTAAAAGAGAGAGTGAATAGATTCCTAACATTCCTTCTCAAATTATTCCGTTAACCTCCCAAGATGTGAAGATGCCCTGGTCCCTGGGATTCCAGGGGAAGATAATAATGCAATGAAATTTCTTGTGCATTTATGTGATGTGGATTATGTTCAGCAGTGCTCTTGCATCACCCAGTTCAGTATCACTGCATACCACTTCAGAACATCAACTATCGACTGAAGGAACATTGCTCAAGCAATATTGAACAGTGACAGCCCATGATTTGCAAAGAATAGACCTGATAAGTGCATGAAGCCTAATATACTTTCTTGCCCAGCTTAGGGGAAATAGGTTGAAACTGAGATCTGTACCAAAATAGTCTAGTCACCTCTAAACCCTACCTTTAATCACTCTGCCACATGATTGCTAAATAGAACTATAGAGCTTGGTCGGGAGATATAGTGTAGGTGTATCTGTTTACACAGGAAGAGAGAGAGAGAGAGACCTAAGCCCAAATAGGTGAGGCATGCTGAAGTCCTGTTATTGCACTTCAAACTGCAGTCATTTACTACTTGTGACACACGTAAGTCTCTCACACATGCCATTCGGCTTGTTTTTATGGTTCCTTCTTATTCTGAGCTACATAGGGGCTGTTGAGGTGGTTAAGGAGAGTTCTAGACATACTTTAACTCCTGGGTAGAAGGAGCCTGGGGCCAGGAGATGTTGGGATGCTCTTCACTAGCTCCCAACTATTGATACCAAATTCAGTTTCCAAAGGACTGTTATTGCCACCCCACAAGAACTACAGACACCCAACCATGAGAGGACTCTGAGGCTACAAAATGGAAAGGATTCAAGCTGCACAAGTCCACTTTACTAAAGTTTAGTGCAGAGCGATGGCAGTGCCACTACTGTTATCCGTGATCCCTAACACTCATGAGCAATGTGATGTGTGCAGAGAGGTGTGTGGCTGAGGGAAGTCACATTTGAAACACCAAAGCTCATGTCAGATTATCTGAAGAAATGCATGGCCTCGGCCATCTTGCCTGCCAGAGAGATCAAGACTTACAATGTTAAGTGAACTTAGCCAGTTGTCACCTGAAAGCCTACACATATATGAAATACAATCATGCTTTATGGTCTTACATTTTTTAAAGTCTTTTATTTTGTCACTGAATATTTTTAAAAACCATGACTTTTAATGATTCATCTATGTACATTTATATTTATACATATGTGTAATATATGCATACATATATTCATATCATAATTGTTAGTTATATAGTATAATTGTATTATTAATAATACATAATATATTACTAACAAATAACATGTAAATATATTCTTAAAAATAAATATTCTTGAAAAACTTTGGCTTGTAATGATTTATCTATTAATACATCTATATTCACATACACATATACGTGATGTATACACACATATTTAACATGTATACATAAAATCACATATATGCTTGTAAGTAATACTGTATATTATATATGTTAGAATATATAATATAATATATATTATTACTAACAAATCTCCTTATATTGAACTCTCAGTGTGTTTCTTAGTTCAGGCTGTCACACATAATCCTGACATGTTGCCTTGTTATTTATTTTCTAAGGATTAATTATGGGAAGATGGCAAGAATAAGAGTTTTATAATTTAGACTACAGCATTACTTGTAATAGCCAATCAATTAAAGTCTGGGTGTTTATTAGCAAGATAATGGTTAGATAAATTGGGTCGGTACATAATACAAAATAAAATGTAGTCATTTGAAATACTAATTGGAAATTTATGTCCTGACAATGATGTCTTAACACATAACTGAATTTTTAAAGTGTACAATAAACACTGAGTTTGACCACATGTGAAAATTTCACAGAAGTACTGCATATGTGCTGATTTGATTCTACGAGATACACACAAGTGCATACATAGGTAGATGATGGTGAGGTTCTGGGTGACCAACCACATCTGTGTCTGGCTGAAAATGAACCTGATCCATAGTGATCACAATCTTAAAGACATCTATTGTATCTTTTCTATGACAGTCAGGTGGACTCACAACTCCAGGTTTCACTGTGACCTTATGATGCACTGAAGAACACAAGTTCCTTCTAGTCTTCTGTTGCACATAGCAAGTTCAACTGATTTTTGCCTTCAGGAGTCTCGCAGCCTGATACCCAGAAAACCATGATACCACAACACATCACCTTCTAAAGATGCAGATGGTTCATAGCACAGTGATAGGTAGGCTCCAGTAGTAGCATGCTGTGTGTGACTGTGTGTGTGCATTAAGTGTGTCTATGAATGAGTGTGCAAGAACACATAAACGTGTGCATACAGAAGTCAGAAGACAACCTCTTTTTAGGGTGTTATCTATTGTTTATTAAGACAGGGTTTCTCACTAGCCTGGAACTGACTTGCAGTTTTTCTAGGCTGGGTGTTGGGGGTCTTGTCTTCACATATTCAGCACCAAAATTACAAGTGCATGCCACAATGCCCAGCATTTTTAGATAGGTTACAGAGATCGAACCCAAGCCCTCATGTTTGAGCGTGTACTCCCTTCAAACACAGTTCACTCCTTTTAGGCTGGGAGAAGTCTGTCCCATAGTTTCTCCTTCCCCTTTTGATACCTTGCCTCTACAACTGCCTGGCTTGTTTCAAAGAAGGCTATAATAGTGAGAGTCTTGCTTTCTTGGGTGGCAAATTGACAAAGGAAATGAAAAACTATGAAGGCTTTGGGGACATACAAATAACCTCACTACACATAACTTTCTGGGTGAATAATTGTACAGCTACTTCCCAGGTTATACTTGTATGCTGGCATCTACATGGAGATAGAAACATTTTCTGTAATGATCCATAAAAATTGCTAGGTTATGTTTAACAGAAATGATGTAAGTAAGAAAAAGCAAATAATACATAATCTTAATGTCAGTTTCATTAACAGTGAGCTTCTAAAAGGAAGTAAGAAAAATCATGTATTTTTGAAATTTAGAAGACTTTTCCAAGACACTCTCCTTTTGAAGGCTCATTCATTCATGAAATTGTACCATGAACTGTTTAATTTAAAACTGTATGTGTATATGAATGTGTTATGGGTATATCTTTATGTATATATCTATTTATCTGTATGCCTCCATATATTAACACTTATTCTCAACTAGAAGTGAATTCCATCCCCATGGGAAGTGCACATGTGTGTGTGTGTGTGTGTGTGTGTGTGTGTGTGTTTATGTGTGTGGTGTATGCCCATAGTTGGATATATTTCACTACCCATAAATTATCCCAACCCCAACCCCATCTGTAGATAATTAAATCTATGGATACCTATGTCCATTAAGTAACTTCTATGCAAACTTCTGTAGATTTTTAATTGTTTGTAAATGACTTATTGTGGTATAATTTAAAGTTAATATGAATAAAGCACATGCCCTGTTTCTTTGGGGGACAATGACAAGAAAAGCATGTATGCATGCTCAGTAGAAATGCATTATTTTTCAATAAGTTATTTTCATTTCATGGATGTTTTAATCTGTAGGAGCAGAATACACAGACACATAAACAGGATACACTGCTAAGAAGAAAAGTGACCTTGCTCAGAGCTCTGCTATGGTATCCTTGGGTAGCTATCTCTTTTAAATAGAAGCATTCCCTCTTGAAAGGAGACCACCAGATTCAGAAAACTGACATAACTCTTAAGTCTGAAAAGGCCCTAAAACTTAAAAGATTCATACCTTAGCTAAGACTTCCTGCTGCTGAACATCATTCAGAGAGCTCCAGCAGTGTAGACACACTAGCCATTGCTGTGCTAGGGTAGCTTCTTAGTAATGCAGCTGCCTTTAAGTAATCCATGGTCCTGTAAGTTACCCTTCACCCATACCCCTTCATATAACCACAACAAACAACCAATTTACTAAGGTAGACATGGGTAAAATAGTTTTTTGGTCTGTTGTCTGTGTCCTATATGGAACAAATAAACATTTGTTTATCAATCACAAAGAAGAGACTTGTAACAAACACACAAATCAAAATACTTCAGCACAGTCAGGCATATCCCATATGATTATCTCAGTCATGCATACAGAACATATGAACAAGGCTACTGGATATCAGGTTGTGTTCTCACCCAGCCTCCTCATTGCAAGTCCCACCCTTACTAACAAAAACCCAAATAATCCAGCCAAGTTAAATATAATATCAAGCGACACGAGAAAAGGAACACAAAGGAAGTACTCTTCCTTTGGAAAAAGTACATTATTTTCCCACATGGGAGAATGAATATATTTGAATTACCTAAGTGATACAACCCAAAGAAGAACCTAATGTCACAAAGAATTTGAATGGTAAGAATTGTCTATTGGACAAATGGTACTGGTATGAAGACAAATCCACGTCTTACATCCCGTACAAACTGCTCATCAGTCTGGATGTGTACGTTAAGACCAGAGATCTCTTAAAAGAAGGAGATTAAATACCTGTAACCTTGGACTGGAGAGTTATTGTATTTAGTGATTCATTTATTATTATTTTACATATATGAGTACTGTATGAATGTGAACGTTATGTGTGACAGGATCTGAAGGCAGCCATCTTGCCATGTTGAGGAAACAGCTTTTGAACACAGAGAGGTATGAGAATCAGGGGCAGGCCTTCTTTGTGACATCATTTAAACAATTTGATTGGGCCTTGCCCTACATCAGCTCTATATCAAAATTTCCAAAGCCCATCATTTAACACTTTTTATCTTAAGCTGGTTCAAGGTGTATGCATAGCCTTAGCGTGGAGAAAAAGTATAAAAATACAGACTGAAAAATTCATGATATGTACAATTATGACAATGGGCAAATGCCATGTGGAGTTTATTGATAGTTACATTCATGTGTGCTCTTGTGTGAGCATGTATGTGTATGAAAGCATTGTTTGGAGGCCAGAGATCAAATTGGGGTATCTTCCACAGAACTTCTCCACTGTAATTCTGAGACTGGGTCTCTTAATGAACCTGTAACTGAACGACAGGTGAGAATGACTGGCCAGTGAGCCCGAGCCTTCCTTTTGTCTTCACCTTTCCAATGTGAAGACAACTGGTGCATTATCACCATCCCTGATTTTTTTCTAGGTGCTAGGGATTCTGAATTCAGCTCCTTATGCCAGCATTAGCAACTCGGCTATCTCTCCAGACTCTGTAGACACTTCAGAATTAGTTCAATTTGGTTCGAGGTTTGATTTGTTTGACTTTTGAGTCACAATCTTATTAAGCATAGAAGACCTGTTTTGAACATGTTAGGTAGTTCATGTTGACCTGAAACTTACAACTACCCGGACTTCTTCCCAAGTGGCGTCCATGTCTTTCTGTATCTATGCATGGGACAAAGTACTCAAAAAACAAAGAAAGGGCTGCCAAAGAGAATAGTAAATCTTCTCTGCTGTCTGCCTGAATGAATTGGGATTTTCCAATTGTGTCATCCTTGCATACCTATAGCCACCACATTCTCCTGACTCTATACATCTAAGTGAATCATTACACATGTTGCTTTTGACAATGGATTCCTAAGCAAATGATTACGCATTTCCAGGTACATAGAGATGTTTATTATTAAAGTATAATGAGTATGTGTTTCATGGACTCCTGTATATGTTTCAGTTTTTCAAAAATACATCCCACAGTTCTCACTCTGTGTGTCAAGCTATGTGGAAACACTTTAATTAGGACACAACGGGAATGCCAGGTCTGCTTTATGCTCTGGCTACACCATCACATATACAAAGGTACAAATTCCCCAAGAACTTTCCATTTGCAAGCATAGACTCTGATTCCAAATACCTGAACATCACAGAGAAACAAATGAAAAGATCTAAATTATGTCTGTAGCCATGGGCAGCAAGGGCAGCCCTCTTTTGACTCTCTCTCTCTCTCTGAACTATAGGAAGCTGCATGATGAGGAGAGCAAATATTTGTCATTCTGAATAAGCATACTGTTTACAGCATCATTCCCCAGAGCAGAGGATGTCAGTGTCTTTGATCTGACTGGCATTCAAGCCAGGGCTCTGCGCGGCCTATGGAAGCCCACACAGGCATCTCCGGGAATTAGACAGAACTCTACATCACAGAGGTGAGGGCCTCCCAAGACATGTCAAGATGAAAAATGAAAGATAAAATGTCTCTTTTGAGAACAACACAGAGGACCTATGGTCCTATTCAAAAGGAATGGAAAACAGTCACAGTAAAAGCCAAGCTGGGAAGAGACAGGCAGAAAATGTTTATCACGAAGAGGGAAGCTCCTGGGCTCATGCATGTGGGTGATTAAAAGGCACAATGGAGAGGCCTGTCTTTGCTGCTATTCTACATATGTGATGATCAGAGTTTCCAATTCCCTCAAACAGGACAAATGATGACCACACCTGAGCGAAGCTTAGGAAAATGGCCAAGAACACACACCAAAAGTCTTCCTTTCCTTGTATAATAACAGTTGAGAATGGCTTTCTAACCATTAGAGATAAAAGTTGAGAGAATCTGGGCCATTCTCCATCAGGGAGAAAGGGACACCAACAAAGTCACCACCAGGGTTCTCTGCCTGGGAGCCTGGCTGCTTTACACTTTTGTTACCAGTCTTCAAGGCATTCATTCCTTTACTACTTCATATCTCTGTATCTGTGTTCACATGCCTGTATAGGTATGTACACATATGTGTGCCTGTTCATGGAGGCTGAAAGTTAACTGGAGTCCTAAGTATCGCATTAATACCTCAGGAGACATCCATATTTTTGTTGTGGTGGTGTTTTGTTTCCCTTTTTTTCTAATTTTTTTATATTGATAAAGGTTCTCTCATTGAACATAGGGCTCACTGACTTGGCTAGGTTGAGTGGCCAGAAGGTCCCAGGAATTCACTTGTCCCTACCTCTCACCAGGAATATTCAGGGCGTGTCACTCTGCCTGCCATTTTAAGTCAGTGCTGGAAATGTGACTCTGGTTTCTCCCTGCAGAGCAAGCATCTCACCAATTGTGCTGTCTCAGTAGGCCCTGTCCATTCACTTTTTTACTGCTAAAGATTGAACCCGGTGCTTTGTCCATACGGAGGGTGAGAGGGTGTTCTCTAATTGAGCAAAGCCCCTAGACATCTTCTCAGCATTCTTGGTTCTCCTTATCTTCTGAAGAAGATAATGTAGGTTTATAATTACCATACAAAATAGTCTTTCATTGTGGCATTTTCATACTTAGCTTTTCTTGACCTTCCCACACCAGCCCTCCTGTCCTGCCCCTGTTCCTGCCAATGTTTCCTTCCACTTTCATCTTTCACATATTCTAACACTATCTGCTTTGCACACCACAAAATAACTTTTTTCTGGTTTTTAACAATGGCCTATGATTTGAGATCCTGTATCTTTATTTTTAGCTAAATATGCATGCCACAGGCAGGTGATGCCCTAGAGGAGGTTGGGAAACTCCTGACCTCATTCCTATCATTTCATGATCCATACCATATAGCCAGGAAACAACTAATGGTGGTCTGACATATCACACTTTAAAAGGAGAGCTCAAGAAGCTGTTCCTATGTTCTTGGCTACTTGATGTCCAAAAATTACATATATAGTTTGATTTCCTCAAGATGTTACCTTTGGTGAGGTCAGAAACCATGTCTCAAGATTCCCACTGAATCTTAATGGAGAGGTAGATGTTAATGTTGGTTCCAGTGACTGCCATGTGCAGTAGGTTCACAAAACTCGTCAGTGGACTCCGGATTAACTATGTTTCATTTGGAATAGACTGTCAATATTGTTAGTCATTTTAAAGACAGAGAGAGCATTGGGGCAGTGTGATGAGTAAACTTGCTATCAAGATGGACAACCTGAGTTCAGTTCCCAGAACCCACATGGTTGAAGGAAATAATCAACTCCAACAAGTAGTCCTTGGTCCACATGAGCACTGTGGCACCTACAAATAATGTATAAATCAATAAATAAAGACTTAATCAGGGGATATTGCTTAGTTGGTAGAGAGAATGCATGGACAAAGCCCAGTGTTTGGTCTGTGATACCACATAAACAAGGCATGGTAATGCATGCCTATAATTCCAGAAGTGGAAAGGTGGAGGCAGGAGGATGAAAAGTTTAGCATCATCCTTGGCTATGGATTCAGTTAAAAGCCAGCCTCAGCTACATGAGACCCAGTTACAAAACCAAAAGTGCTTTAAACACAGGAATTCTGAATGCTGATGTTTTAAAGGTTGTTATTTATTTAGCTTATTTGCTTCTTAGCTTTCCAATCTCAACTACACTGGCCACGATGCACTCGCCTTCTCTACCAAGTTCAGCCAGCCTGATTAGCCTCTAACATTTTCCAATCCTATTATTTGCAGATTCCCTTCCTTTTCAATGAGTAAATAAAACAAACAGGGAATGGAAAATTTATTTTGGCATCACACCAACCTAATTAAAGTGCAGTTTCATTAGACTGCAGCAGGCTGCTGAAAAATAATGTAATTGACCTATTAAAAGTTACTACTTTGGTTCAGTTTTCAGAGCTAGGAGAAATTGCACTGTGATTTAAAATGCCTAGTTACCTTGACAAAACAGCCTGAGAAGGGTGGGGAAAAACAACTAGGAGTTACAGAGAATGGAGAAAATCCAATTAAAAAGGAGACAGGTAACAAGATGTTCTCCACAGTCACAATTACTTGAAGGAAAGCAACAAAATGAAATGGGATCTAATAAAGCTCCTGTTATTTCCTACATTGACTGAGTGCTGCTCATATGCAGGGGCTAGTATGAGCTGCTCCTCCAGAACACAACAGCAAAAGGATGCAGCAGGCATCAGCCTTTATCTGCTTCCTCTCCCTCCTTGGGTGTTACAACGTCCCTTGGTCATGGACCCACTACTCTCCCAAGTCTTATACTACCTGACTCAGGGAAAATAAATACCTAATCTTGATGATACATATTATTCAAGTCTGGCCAAATCAAAACACAGTGTGCTCCTGACTACAGTGACTGATGAATCACAGGACCAATCAGAACCATTACTGGGACTTTGTGCATGTTCTCAGTGAGAAAGAGAGAGACAGAGACAGAGACAGAGTGTGTGTTGAATGTCTGTACATGTAGCTGGAAGAGATAGATGCCTTTTGAGACAGTGGACAGTGTCTCTTACTGAAGCTATTTCAGCCAGGCTGTTTGGAAGGCCAGCAAGCTTCCAGGGTCTACCTGTCTCTTCCTTGAAATACTTGAATTCTCAGTAAGTGCAGTCATGCCTGACTTTTAAGAGGGAGCTAAGGATTTGAACTAAGGACCTCATGCTTACATAGCGAGTACTCTCACCATTGAGCTATTCTCCTAGCACTGATTACTTGGACTTTTGATGAAACAATCAGAAAAGGAGACTTCTGTAGCCCATCTGGTTTTTGAACAAAAGAAAAAAATTCCTCGCTTTAATATAGCCACCCTCAATTATATTATTATAATTATATGAGAAAGAAAAAGTGGGAAGAAGAAGGTGATATAATCAAGGAAGAAAGTGAGAGAAACTTGACAAGATGAGGAGATAGATACTATACAGAAGAGAATGTAAAAAAAAATGGAGAAGAAAGGTTGACTCTTGATTCTAACTGTACCTCTGGATTTTGTCATATATGTATGTACATGTACATGTGTGTTGGGGGTCAGAGGTCAACATTAAGCATCTTCATCAGTCACTCTCCACCTTATGCTATGAGATAGAGTCTCTCCTTAAACAGGGATCATGTCTTTTCTTTAAATTGCTTCCAACCTGCTCCAATGATCCTCCAGCCATGGCTTGTTTATGCGTGCACCACTGTCTTTGGTGTGCAATTCGGTTTTTGAGGATCAATTTGAGTTCCATGCTTATTTGTCGAGTATAGTGGTGACTAGGCCCTCTAGTCAGGTCTATATCTGAATGGCTTTTAGCTGTTCAAGACCAATCAATGTGTCTATTACCTGAAAACATTTGAATTACTTTGTGCCATTTGCAAATAAAAGCATTCTAAGGAACAGACTCAGCATCAGTTCAGCTGAAAAAGCACCCTGGGTGGATGGAGCATACAAGACTGGACAGCTCCAGACCTTAAAAATCAAGCTTCCTTTAACATACCTAAAGCATAAACATCAATGCCTTGGAACAACCATGGGCAGAGGTGAGCACAAACTGGGCAACACCCACAAGGTTTCACTGGGAATCCCCTGCAGTCTCCTACCATAAGCTACAATGTTCAAAAACAGGAGATGTTCTGCATCAGTTGATTCCATGGAAATGTAGAGATGAAATGCCAGCTCTGGATAGCCTATGTCTTAGCCTGGGATGTCCAACCAAGGCTAAGAAGACTTAGCTGGCTATGTTCTTGACAACAGCTTGCTTATTTCCAGTAGTCACATCCTTTGTGTGATTCTACAGATAGCTCACTGGATGCTGACATCCAGGCCATTGGGTTAAGATAGTAACACACTTTGTGTGATTCCAAGTCACTGGATGCTGAGAACCAGGCCATTTATAAGTGAGCAGATGAGGTCCTAAGGGATCTTGCAGAGACTTTCATAATATCATTCAAGCTATATTCATTTGTTAATTTATTCATTCAGTCATTTCTTCATTCATTTCTCCAACATGGAACATGTCTCTCCAACCCAGTGCAAAGCAAGTATTTTTGTAAGCATACAAAACATAGGAGAAAGTGGCATACACTCATTCTTTATCATTTTGAACACATTGAGTGATCAGGTTTTTCTTAATAAAAGACTCATACAGGTCAACCTGTCATTATGTGGCACTGAATGTGTGCCTGAAGGCCGATATAACCCTGGATAAATCAGGGAAGGCCTCTCAGAGTGACGTTTCTCGGAATGGGCCATATATTTCAATGAAAGATTTAAATAACAACACTGTAAGAGCTCTCTCCTTCCCTTCCCCTTCGCTTACGTGTGTGTGTGTGTGTGTGTGTGTGTGTGTGTGTGTGTGTGTGTGTGTGGTCCATGTACATGTTCAGATATGTGTGCTTCTGCAGGTCTAGGTGAGCATGTGAATGTAGGTTTTGGGCATTGCATGTTTGCCTCTATCACTTGCCTTTGTTTGTTTGTTTGTTGTATCAAGCTCTCTTCACTGACACTGAAGGTCAGCAGCTAAACTAACTGGCCACTAAGATCCAAGGATCCTCCTCTCTGTCTCCCAGTCACTGGAATTACAAGAAAGTGCCACCATGCCCCACTTTAATTCATGTGGATACTGGGGCTTATGTTTATTCATCAGGGACTTCACAGACTATACTGTCTCCCTAGGCTCCAAAAGTATTCTTGATGGAGTGGCCCAGTGCCAACACCCTAGGTTAGTGAATCCAGGAAACACAGAAGACTGTGTAGAATAGATGAGGATAGAATGGCAAGAGATGAGGACAGAACACTGCAGCTAGTGCCTTCATCACTTTGTGGGAAAGAAGATGACACTAGTGAACAGTAGAAAATCTAAAAGTACTATGAAAAGTACCATGGTAGTGGGTGGGTGAATTTGCTGTTCTTATGAACACATTATAACAAATGGTATACACCCACTGGCCTCCAATGTAGTCACTTAAATAATTTTCCCAATTAAGTAAGGTCAAGGACAAATGAGTTAAAGTGTATTTCATTCACATGATTCTACAGGTCGGTGAGATCCTTCCAGTTTCCAAGGGCATCCATTTATGTTTGAAGACTAAGAATCAAAAGGAGATGGATTCTGGTATTTCAGGCAATAAAGTCAAAATTAATAACTGCTTAATTACATTTCTCCAAAACGCAACATTATGTCAGCATCATTGACTGTTAAATTTAGGAGTCATAAATATTTTATTATGTTGGAAGACAAGTTGTGAGATAGAAAAATCTACATTTCTGCAATGGCTGTTGAGAAATAATAACTAATCACAAATTTAATGAGTTATTAAGTACTAATTGACTTTATTGGAAAGCTGTAAAATTCTCCAGAAACTTTTACTGAAACTACTTTCAGTTTTATATTAAAGTTGGTAGCAATTTAATGTGGTTTTTCTTGTTTTTCTTTTTCTTTTTAATTTGTTCTTTTACATTTTTATGTGTTCCATGCACTGCCCTCCCTTCTGTCAAGCTCCCCCGTTCTATTTTTAAACTTAAAATTACATACAGGGGATGGGCCTGTACACTTGAGAGCAGATGTCCACAAAGGCCAGAGGTTTTGGACCCTCTGGAGCAGGAGTTGCAAGCAGTTGTGTACAGCCAGACATGGGTGTTGGAAGTCAAACTCAAGTCCCATGCAAAAGCATTATGAACTCTTAATTGCTGATCCATTTCTCCAGGCCCCTTCCTCCCTCCTCAAATCCAACACATGATACCTAAGGATTAGATAGCTCTTTGCTAAGGGCAGGGCTGTGAATTTCTGTGCCTTAATGGACACAAAGCTCGGGTTTGTTCCCACTAGATGTCAGTAGCATCTCTTTAGAGGTGACAAAAATAATTATCTCTCAACATTGCCAAATGCCCCTTCAGGAGCCAAAGGACCTTGATTGACAAAGGACTTGTACAAAATCCTGCACTTTTGCACATGGGTGGGGGCAAACCTTGCATGTATCTGACTTTGTTAAAATATAGTCATCTCTAACTGTAACAGTATGTCTCCAGGGAAATGCATCTGTTGACCCAGGTAAACTCAATAAACAGCTGAGAGTAGCTTGCTCATGAGGGAAATGTTACCTAGAAGAGAGATGCCACATGCAGCTGGCAAATAGATAGACTTCTGAGAAAATCATGGGGTGTTTTCACAGAGAAGTTGTGATCACAGTGGGAAGATGTCTGACTTCTTCAAGGGAAGGATTGATTGCTTCTGATCAGAACTTGCTGGTGGCTCATGGCATCCTAGAGAGATTGTTGGTGCTAAAAACAAGGCTGTATGGAAGAAAGAGGTCTCTCTTCCTCAGAGAAACACACAACAGGTCTAACATAGGGTTCTGTGCCACATCTAAAGGCAAAAGCACTTCAACAAAGGTCTGCAAGGATGAATGCATGACTACCCTCTCTAGAGGAAAAAAATAACAAAGTAGATGGATTTCTGTGTGATAGCCACCAGCAGGAGAACAAGGAGGTAGGCCATGTTATGGGTTACAAATTCCAAAGTGTAGTGGGACCTTATAAACCTTCCGAGAATGAGTTTCCTTGGACACAGAAACTCAGACAAGTAGCCTTTCTTAGAAAACGGCATACAGGTCCCAAAGAACTGTCCTAGCTTATGTAGCCAAATCATGTGAACTATTAGTCAATTCTCAGTAACAAAAATACCTGAAAACAAGTTCAAGAGGGAAACATTTAGATTTTATTTTGGTGCGCAGGTGTACATGTGTATGTCATCACATATGTAAGTAGGGGTGTGTGTCACAGCATGTGTGTAGAGGTTAGAAGACAACTTACATAAGCTAGTTCAATCCTTAAACCACGTGAATTATAGAACTGGAACTCAGCTCATCAGAATGGCAGCAAGCACGCTACTTTCCAAGCCTCCTTGTCTGTCTGAATTATTTATTTTGACTCACAGGCTCCAGTCAGTCCACTATCATTCAACCACACTCAGATAGAGCATCACAGTGGCTGTAGGCCTTCAGTCAGTCCACCATCATTCAACCACACACTTGGAGTATCATGAGGACATGAGCACACAGCATGGAGGAAAGCTTTCTCTTTCTCCACAGAGTGAAACAGGGGGAAACATGACTACACCCCCAGAAACCTATTTCTTCCAACTGAATCCCCCATATACCTTTCAGCAGCATCTAGTAACACCCTCATATTACAGGTGTGTTTGGACATTTACACATTGATTAAGGTGGAGCCTTGGCATCTAGATGTTTCTTGACGTCATGGACAACTCCAGAAGTAGGCTCCACTAACACCATAAGCTCTTCTTATATGGTTAATGGCATGACTGACGTCAGCACCACCAGCAGAGATGAGTCAGTAACCATACACTTTGGAAGGCAGGAGGAGGGGGAGAGAAGGCAAAGAAAATGAGGTTAAAGGATCACCTATGACATTAATTTTTTGTGGCAGGATCTCATGTACCTGGGCTGCCTTTGAATAGGCTTCATAGCCCATGAAGACCTTGAATTTCTGAACCCACTCTCTCCATTTCAAATGCTGGGATTACAGATGTGCACCACTATGCCCGATTTCTATGATGCCGGTGAGTGCACCCAAGGAACCAAGCACACTAGTCAAGTACTCTGCCAACCAAGCCACATCCCCAGGCCCATGAATGGCATTTTCAAAAAAAAAAAAAAAAAAAAAAAAAGCCCCTTTTGATATGGTTCATCTAAAGCATATCTAAAGCAAAGTTTAAATAACTTTGACTGCTGACACTGGGGGCTGTGGTTTGGGGGAAGAAGAGCAAAACATCCCCTATGAGATACTCAGGAAAACTGTTGGTATACCTTTGACTGACTCCTGGAAAGTTCCATTCAGGTGTCAATCAAGGCTTGACTTGAGCTGATGAGCATCTGCATTGGGGACAAAATCTGTGTCTGATTATCAACAGTAAACTGTTGCCACCACATGTATCCTTCCAACATACTCAGCCTATCTCAGCTCAGCAGCCTCATCTATAGAGGGGACAAAGATATCACCTGCGTATGATATAGGTCAGTGTTTGGGTCATGCACTACATCTTCCAGAAGGATCAGGCCAAAAACAGCCCCTCCTTTCAGTTGTCACTATGTACATTCTGTGACATTTCTGGTTTGCAATGTTGAGGAAACGTGTCCATCCTCTCATCTGTATGTATGAGCAGGCCCCTGAAGGACTGTCTTAGGAAGTTCTTAATCTTTCATGGTGTTTATTAGTGTGGCTTTGCAGATCAGTTGGCCTAATGATCAACTAACTATTCACTGGCCACATAATTAGAAAGTAACATTTCTCTCCAAGTAATTGGCATGCTGGTGTTAAGAGTCAAAAGTACTTGGAAATCACTATAGAAAACTCAGGTGAATTAAATGCAGTGATGGAAAAATTCAAAGAGCATGATTGCTTAAAAAGTGGGCATTTGCCAAATTGTGTTCTGTATGTTAATAGAGGATAGATCATAGCTCTAGGGTAAAGCTCTGCTGCTAGGCTTGAGGACCTGACTTTGCATCCCAGCACTCACATAAAAGCCAGAAGTGTTGTTGTGCCCCAATCCTAGGCTGAGGAGGCAGAACAAAAATAAGGCAGAGAAGAATCAAACAAGGCATTCAAGGTCAACCTCTGACTTGTACATGCACACAGCAGGCCACATCCAAAGTCAACAGAATATGAAGCCATGAGATCCATCCAGTAAAACCCAAAGGAAGACAGGGCAACACCATGTCACTTTGATCAAGAGTTTACTTGTCTAGTAACCATGAAATATACCTTAGAGTACATGGTAGGGAAAGCTGCTATGATACTTGCCTTTAATCCTAGCACTCAGGGAGGCTGATGCAGAAGAACTGCTGCATATCAGGGCCCACCCTGGGTTTCAGAACAAGTTTAAGGCCAAGCCTGTGCTGCATGGTGCATCCGTGCATCAATGAATCAACCAACAAGTAAAAAAAACTGTGTCATGCTGAATAAATACAATTTTATTAACTATTTGTTTTCTATCATAATATGCAGAAGAATTGATTTGATATGGAAAATTAATACTCTAGTCATCATCTCTCTCTTCACTTCCCTTTCTCCTTCCTTATTCCTTCCTATTTTCCTCTTTCTCTCCTTCTCTTACTTTCTCTCCAATCTTCCTCCATCTCTGTTATTCTTTTCTCTCTACATATCCCTCTGTCTCTCATCTCTCTCCCTCCCTCTGCCTCTTTGTCTCTCTCTGTCTCTGTCTCTCTCTCTTTCTCTCTCTCTCTCTCTCTCTCTCTCTCTCTCTCTCACACACACACACACACACACACACACACCAGAGCACACATGCCTATAAAATTCAAGGCCAGTGCCTACACTGAACAAAACATGAACCAGAGCATCCTCTTGCTGTCAATTTATATGTATCCTTCTCAACACCAGTGGGAGCAGATGTATGTTCCACTAACTACTCTGCCAAGTACAGAGAAAAGAGAACACCATCCATCTCTAAGACTATGAATCACATCACCTGTCCTTGCTCCCAGTGCCTTGCAAATGCTCCTTTACCCTGGTCATTTCAGGTCATGACTCACATGATCCTAGAGATAACTGGATACTGATGACTTGCTAAAGTGTTCTTAGAGTCTCATACCACAGCACAGAGGTTAAGTACAGCTAGGCATGGCAGTGTACACCTGTGACCCTAGCACCCAGGAAGCAGGGCCAAGATGAAACTTGAGTTTGAGGCAAACCTGAGTTACACAGTGAAGACCTACCTCAAAATACCCCTACACACAAACATGTCATGTGTTGTCTAGTGTGAGTTAGAAAGCAGTAACCATTTATGTTGTCTATTTCCAGAACCAAACTATAAAACTCTGGATAATATTTACCAATACTAGGTTTTGTTACATAAGAAAATTCCAATACATAGCTCTTAAAAGAAGCAATCACCCCACGGGGAGCCTGATTTTGAGGAGCTCAGTCCTTCCTTAACTGTGCACCTTAGCTAAGTGACTTAGCTCTCTGAATCCTACCCTCCTCCTTTATTCTATAGTTTTGCCTCCCCCTCTCTGCAACTATGCTTTACTATAATTTTAAGCAACTGTGACCCATTGTGGTTCCAAAATATTAACATTCATCTTGTGTTTTTTGGTTTTGTGAAACAAGATTTTTTTGTGTAACAGCTCTGGATATCCAGGAACTAGCTCTGTAGACCAGGTTGGCCTCAAACTCACAGGGATCCACCTGCCTATGCTTCCCAGGTGCTGGGATTAAAGGTGTGTGTCCCTACCACCAGCCATTTGGTATCTTTTGAGTGACAAACAGTACTCATATACTAATACTACTACCATTCTAGGGGACTGATATTTGGTCTTCAGCATCAGACTGAGGCAGCAAGCAATCACTTGTAAGTTCAGCTCCAGGAGATTACCATCCTCTTCTAGAAGCTGGAAGTACCTGAACACAAATGGCACACATTCATATCATAACTCTTAAAAATAAGTATATATGTTTGAGGGAAACATAATAAGTAATAGGGCTTGGTACTAGCCAAGGCTAGCTACCGGTCATAACTTCAGGCATGCCATGGAAGGCTTGGAGCTTACTCATCACAGAAAAACTAGACTACTGCAAATAGCAAATACCCATAGTTCCCTGGGCGCCACTAGTTTTGTTTTCCACACCTCTGAGTAAGTGGTAGAAAAATATGACAGCAGAGACAATCACATGACATAGTTCCTCCCAAGAGGATTCTGTGTAAGTATCCCTCATAGCTGACTGTCCAGACATATAATATCAGTATGTGGAGGGATCCACAGGCTGCCCCATAACAGTGGAAACGATTTGATAAAGTTCTTTGAGAGCAAAGTCTCTGGAAGGATAGTCCGTATTAGGAAAGAGCCTTGTAAAGAATAGGCTCTGCTGAGCTAGAAACAAATCTTTATTGCGTTACATCCCTCCATAGCACTTCAGGACTGTTGGTTACCATTCCATAATGTAGCCTCCTCTGGTTAGCACAGATGAAGAAAGCACTGGCTGGAGAAATGTCTTCCGTGGTTGAGCGCTAACTGCTCTTGCTGAGGACACAGGTTCTGTTCCCATCACCCACATGGTGGCTCACAACATTCCCTAATTCTAGTTCCAGGGCATCTGATGGCCTCTTCTGTCCTCTGTAGGCAGCAGACATGCATGGAGTATATGAACATACATGTAGGCCAAACTCTTATACACATATTTTTTTTAATAAGACAAAAATAGACAGTACACATATAACTCTTAGCATCAAGCTTGGTTATTATACTTACTAAATTTTCAAAGCCAAATATTAAGAATGGTTGGTACAAAATATAATTTTTTTTATGCAGGACCATCATCTCACCTAGGCCACCCTTCCTCAGTCACAGCAGGGACTGTTAAGGGACATCCTCATTGATGCAATCACTCAGGAATCCACACAGATGAAGACTCCTCCATGCTTAACAAAATGTTGCAGGATCAAGTAGACATCTGACAGTGGAGAAACAAGCTGGACAGGGGATCTAGTTGAGGAAATTTAGGGTACTAGCCTTCAAAGCGACATAGATTGCTTTTCTCTGTGTTTTATCGGGAAAACAGTCCCATGCCATTCTGTAAAGAAAAGGTGGGCTGGGAATTAGTCTCCAATATGCAGTCATTGCTTAGGGACTCTTCAAGGAAGGACACAAACCATTAGTTGACTGTCAGCTACTCTGCCCCAGTGTCTCCTAGCATGTTCACAGAATGACTTCCCAATATCCGTGGAATAATATTCATTAATTCTGTACTGGAGAGTTCCATTTAACCCACCTCAAATGCCTAAAGTTTCAATATAAGTACCAAAAACAACTATCTCTGGCACTGATAAAGTGTTCTCTTCTATGAGCTGGATTCAGCTACTGCCTCTCTTCTCCTTTCACAAAAGTGGAATAAGCCCCCTCCAGTTGTTATTTCCTTCTGGTTCAGTACTAATAGAATGCAGAGACCCAAGACAAAAACATGCCAGGCTGAACCAAGACAGCTCAGTGGATAAAGGGACCTGTCTCTAAGCACGACCTACCTGATTTCAGTCCCCAGGCCCCACATGGTGAACAGGAAGAACTCACTCCTTCAAGTTGCCCCCTCGTCTCCCACATGTGCAGTGACACATGAATGTCCACACACACACACACATACACATACATACATGCATGTGTCAATGTCATTAAAATAACTTTCTAGAAGAGCCGTAACACCAGGTCAAGAACCACCTCATTCCTCATTTCAGTGTCCTCAAATCTGAAAGCTCTTACGGAAATGTGCAACTGAGAGAGCACTTAACTCAAAGAAAATACAAATTCTGCATGCCAGAAGACCACACACATGCTTCGTGAAGCACATAATTGCTTTTAGACACAAGGCAGTAATTATGCTTATCAGAGCTATGATATGACATGCGGAAAGTGACTCACAGACAGAAACTTAGGCTGTGTTTTTCCCAAAGGTCAATCTTAAAGACTGTGTTGGGATATGACCCATCAACTTGGGAGGGAACACAGCATTTCTGCTATATGTGTCAAAGGGACAACATGCTGTCATTCCTGGGTGTCAGCTTTTCAAAGAGGGTCCTGAAAGAAAACTCTTCCTTTACCCATCCTCATCAACCCATCCTGTCTAGCAGATGGACAACTCTATAATCCCTCATAACACCCACACTTTCAGTCTGAAATCTCAAGGTGAGTTATCCTTGGTAAGAGCACATTGTATGAGCAGGAACTGGAGTGATGGCAACAGCTGGAGTGAGCCACACCTGTGATGGTAAGTGGAGTCCCATCCTTCTGCAAGGACTAATAGCAGTCCCACTACCCAGATGAGAAACAGTGGCTTGAATTAATGGCCTGTCCATGACCTATAGATAACATAGATGAGAAAGTTATGGAAAATGGAAGGCCACATCTCTTCTAGATTATCGCTCAAGTCGTCACCAGTTGAGCACACCAACAAAGAAGTAGAATTCTCTCAAGGGGGGAAGAGTGCTACAGAGTCCAAGATTCAAGCTGTGAACTGAGAAGGAAGGTGTCCTTTAGAAGAAAGCTAAGCCGAGCAATGTGGCACACTTGTCAGATGAAGAAGGAAGTGTATGTCACTGTGTCCCCAAATGCACCCATTACATCCATGCCAGGAAAAAAAGACAGAAGAAAAGACAGTTGCTTGTGTGTCTCTGAGAGACCAGTGGGTGTCACTGCCTCCCCATGGTGCTACAAGGAAACCTGCAGCAGGCAGCTGCCTCACCCTACTTGCTCTCCAGCATCCAAGCCTGGAGACTTTCCCACTTCCCACCAAGCATTTCTTTCTAAGGCTTCTGATCCTGGTGTCTCAAAAAGCAGGTGACTGCCCTGTTCTCTCAACTATCTCAATCAGCATGGTGTCCCTAGAAAGCTGGGACACATTAGAGGTGCAGGAATCTCAGGGGTCAGTGAGCAGATGGATGGGAAGTACGGAGATCTCAGGGGTCAGTGTGATGACGGGGTACAGGGATCTCAGGGGTCAGTGAGATGATGGGGTGCAGGGATCTCAGGGGTCAGTAAGCAGATGGATGGGAAGTACGGAGATCTCAGGGGTCAGTGAGATGATGGGGTACAGGGATCTCAGGGGTCAGTGAGATGATGGGTACAGGGATCTCAGGGGTCAGTGAGCAGATGGATGGGAAGTACGGAGATCTCAGGGGTCAGTGAGATGATGGGTACAGGGATCTCAGGGGTCAGTGAGATGATGGGGTGCAGGGATCTCAGGGGTCAGTGAGATGATGGGTACAGGGATCTCAGGGGTCAGTGAGCAGATGGATGGGAAGTACGGAGATCTCAGGGGTCAGTGTGATGACGGGGTACAGGGATCTCAGGGGTCAGTGAGATGATGGGTACAGGGATCTCAGGGGTCAGTGAGATGATGGGGTGCAGGGATCTCAGGGGTCAGTGAGCAGATGGATGGGAAGTACGGAGATCTCAGGGGTCAGTGTGATGACGGGGTACAGAGATCTCAGGGGTCAGTGAGATGACGGGGTTCAGGAATGTCAGGGGTCAGTGAGATGACAGGGTGCAGGGATCTCAGGGGTCAGTAAGCAGATGGATGGGAAGTACGGAGATCTCGGGGTTAGTGAGATGATGGGGTGCAGGGATCTCAGGGGTCAGTGAGATGATGGATGGGAAGTAGGGAGATCTCAGGGGTCTAGATTCACTGTGACTGAGAGAAATGCTAATGCTTTCCCAAGTCACCGCAGGGAGTGGCAAAAGAGACTGGGTAGCAGACTATCCTTTAAGGAACTCTCAAAGTTAATATAGAGATATACTGGGCTGTGACAGAGAGCCTCCCCTGGTTCCCACTCCCCCAAAGTAGGGAGTAGTTTCTCCCAGTAGCAGGCACAAAGGGTGTGACTTGAATATGGGGTCTCTCTAAGGTCTGAGCTTTGGGCAAAGCTCACCTGGGAATTTTACCCATATGTCTGGCAAGGTTACAGGGTTTGCTTACCCTCTCCTGTTAGACTGGAGTTCAAGGTCACCTATTAAGAATATTTCCTGTGCCGAAGTTCTGAGTATCAAGAGGCATAAATCACACTGATGATCACCCATGGAGACAAAAGTAGGAAGTCATGAAATGGCCACAGGACAGGATGGGACAGTTAGGCATCAGTCTTGTATTCATGTGTGCAGATTTGATCCCGTGGCACACTATCAACCACACTGTGTGTGTGAAAAATGCCACAGTGAAATGCATAATTTTGAGCCTCACTTTAATAAAAAAAGAAAGGAAGGAAGGAAGAAAGGAAGGAAGGGAGGAAGGAAGGAAGGCATTGCCATTCTAAAAATAGTACATACCCATTAAAGAATAGATGTAAAATTCATAATTAGATGTTGGATAACTTGTGGGGGTGACACTTATCTTTCCAGTGTCTCCCATAGATCTGGATACAGATTAATTAAATACATATCATTAAAGCAAACAAGTATTCACATACATGATATACACACAAATTGTATGAATACCACATATATAAAAATTATGTATCCATTCAAATTATATACTACACTCACACACAATATCTATAGTATCTATTGTGTAGGACTAAGACCCTACATTTTTTAGACAGGAAATAATTTACCTCTACTGGCCTTGAACTTATTCAGTAGCACAGGCTAGGCCTTCAATTACCATCTCTCTACTTCAGAGACTAAAGGGTTGAGATCATTGGTGTGTGCCACAAGACCTGGCACCAAAAATGCAAGCAATAATTACATGCCATTACCATGGGAGTGACACATTTTATGACTTAAGACAGACACTGGGACTGGAACCAATGGCTCAGCTCTAGAATATCCAATGCCCTCTTTTGGTATTTTCAGGTACCACACACATATGCACATGCACAAAAGCAAAAAATGCAAAATATTTTTAATATAAGATAGAAATTAATACACTAACAGAAATCCCTGGAAGATTGCCAAGTACGAAGGACACACTCTGTATTGTCTCCTTCAGATTTAAGTAGAGCTTTGTTCTTGTACAGGGAATGGATGCTATGCACAATATGCAAGGCTGTCACTGAGCTGTACATCTATGTAAATAATAATGATGATGAGTGGTCATAATAATAACTGTGGCAGAATTAATCAGACACTGCTAAGAGTTAGCAGTGAGAAAAAAGAAAGCCACAATCAGTATAACCACCCACCATTCTTTATACATATTTTTGTCATAAAGTCATTAAAGGAAGAGTAATTGAATGTCCTCAGTGGTTCCAGGACTCTGGCAATCCATCCAGCCTCTTCCTTCTGGTAATAAATATTTCCTGACCAGTCACTTCCCCTATTCAGTCAATGTAAAAAAGAATGTACTAGCAGTATTCTCAAGGGAAACCTGGCATTCTCTGTTTGGTGTAGGTTAAGGATGAGGATCCCCAGAGGAGAAGAATGAACTAGTCAGTGTTTATCAAATCCCCTTTCCTAATCCCTGTGTTTTAGTATGATTTCTGTTGCTGTGATAAATACCTTCTCCAATCAAAAGCAAGTTTTGGATGGGGAGGATTTATTTGGCTCATACTTCTGGGTTGCAGAACATCATGAGGGAAGTCAAGATAGAAACTGGAAGCAGAAACCATGGAGGACCACTGCTTCCTGGCTCACGCCCAGGCCCAGGCTTAGCTAGTTCTCTTATATAGACCAGGCCTGGGAACAGTGCCCATAACATCAACTAATAATCAAGACACCACACCCACATATGTCCACAGGCCAATTTGGCCAATCCCTCAATTGAAACTCCTTTCTCAGATGACTCTGGGCTATGTAAAGTTGACAGTTAAAGATAACTGGGACACCATTCCAGCAATCACTCCTCTTAATGTGTGAGTGGAAAGGTTCAATGCAGGGAAGAAAACACATTTACAACATGCTCAGCATAAAAACCCTGTGTGAAGTGGCCTTGTTCGGATCAAGGTCACCTCAATGAGGTTCTTGGAAGCCATGGCTCTCAGACTTGTTCCCACTCTCTGGTGCTGTATTTCTTGTCGTTGTACCCGCCCTCCTCCCTGGTTCTTTGTTTCCCCTTGGAAGAACAGCTCATATCATTAAGGGGAAGAGGCTCCAACAATATCCAAAGAAGCCTTTGGGGAATAGACCCCTTTTGTTTTTAGTTATCAAAACAAATTACTCGCTACATGCCTGAAAGGGTGTTGACTCCAAGATGTGTTCCCTGGGGACCAGCAAAGTCGCAAATGTGAATTCTAAACCTTTATCTTATAAAGGCCAATCTGAAATGTGCGATGATCTGAATAGGGCCTGATCCTATGCTATCACGGAGGACTCTATATTTGGAACACAATAATGCCGTTTAGAAAGCAGGGTGCTCTGGGTCCCTGATTAATGAACTAGAGCAGATTTCCAATTGAGGACCCTGGAGCTTGGAGTCAAAACCATGAACAACACTTCCTTCTCCCCATTCCACCCCTCCCAGAGCCGGTCATCAAGGGTGGTTTTTCAAAGTTATTCTAGACTATAAATGTAAAATAGTTATAATAATCAAGGAAAAATATTAGCGATTTCCATGCTTAAACAAATGGCACATGGCACATAAATTGCACCATCTGCTATGACTTTCCCCGAGTAGGAAGCTGGCAAATATTGTATAATCATCTACATATGACGGATAATTTCCAGCCAAGTCTAAATAGGAAAGTGCTTTGTCTTCAGGCATCGTTTTAAAAAGCCAGCGACATAAGTAAACAATAAAATGTTATCTCACTGGTTACTTTTCCCACAAACTGGTTTATGGCCATATGTGTTATTTTACATATAGTCAGAGACTTTACGATTTTTAAATTTTAGTGTGTATATGTGTGTGTGTGGGTGGGTGTGTGGGGGGGGGGCATGCATGCACGCGCACTCACACAAGAACAAGCACATGTAGATCACATGTATGTGCTTGCAGGTGCCCAAGGAGGCCAGAGAGCATGTTGGATCTTCTAGAGCTATGGTGTGAGCTGAACAATGAATGCTGGGAAGAAGCTTGAGTACTATGGAAGAGAAGTAAGTGCTCTTAACTAATGATCCGATCCATCTCTCCAGACCCAAGTACAGATATTCTATACACCATTTTATATAAACTCAGCTTGTGCTCATATGTACTTCATAAGCATAGGAATGTATTGAGATATATGTATCTATATAGATATAGATAAATAGATACAGATATCTCAATGCATTCCTATGCTTATGAAGTACATATGGGCACAAGCTAGGTTTATAATGTTTAATTTTTCCTCCTATTTCTTTCTTTTTAAACTTAATTAACTTAATTAATTAATTCATTTGTTTGTTCAAATAAGAATCTCACTAGGTAGATAAAGCTGGTTTTGAACTCATAATCTTATGGTTGCTCCACATGAATGCTAAGATTATAGCTCTATGCCCCCATGCCAGGTATAAATACCTGGACTGCATATAACAACAGCAAATTTAATTTACTTTTTGTTTGGACATATTTGTTTATTTATGTTTGGGAAGCACATGTTCTAGTATGTGTGGAAAGATCACAAAATACCTGAGAGAGTCTTTTTTGCTCAGGCCGTCATGCCGGGTGACCAGCACTACTTGCTGAGCCATCTCACCTATGCTCTATTGAATTTATGTTCAGCCTGTCCCAAGAAAAGTCTCTAGTACAATTCTTGTTGGCTCAGAGTACCCTGGGAGTTAAAGCAATAAACGTACTCAATATTAGGAAATCAGTGTATTATTTGATGGAGCAGGTATAAGGCACCATGGGCATAATTTATACAAACTGAAAAAAATAAATAAATCTACTGTCAATGAAATCTTGTCCTTGCAGAACTCTCAAAGTTTCCTAATATATAACAGAATTAGTGTAGTCAGATTTCATTTGGGCACAAGGCTTGGCCGTCCATTATTTAAACAGCACTGTCAGTCACGAAAGAATACTTCAAGCACATGACAACGAAATTCTCTCCATACTGAAGGTCGCCCTCTAAATCAGAAGAGAACGCAAGGGCTTCCTAACGACTCCTTCTCAAACAAATTACTGGCTGGCCTCACTAAAATGAATTTTATTATTGAGGACAAGTGAATTGTACAGTACTTATAGCAAACATATTAGAGGATTAAAATTGATTGAAGGAGATTGGATTTGAAAAGATATAAATAGGGAAGACATGAAGAATCTGCTCAAAGTGAACTTATCAAAACAGCATTGGAATTCAGCCATTGGTTAGTCCCCTCTGCAAGGCTCTTTCTGGTTGTCTAGAGAGCAAAATGGAAAGACTGTATCCAGGTAGCATTATTGTTGTAATGTACCCATGTTAACACAGAAACACTGTATTCAATGTGCTGGTATTTCTATGATGATGTACTGTGGGTGGGAGATAGGTTCTCACAATACATAAACTAACACAGACAAGTCACGAAACTACCATGACAAACATTTCATATTCCTGCATGTTGACCACTTGATGTGACTGCTAGAGAAGTTTCAAGTATCTACACATGGAAGGTGTACCCAGAGTTCTTCTGTCTGCTTCCAATTAGCAGGAGGGAGCTCAGATTGCTTCACTGTGAATTGGCTATGGAGTGATCATACAATGAAAAGACAATCCTTTGAATGTACCTTTGTGTTTAGCATACTTTTACAGGCTACCCATAGGCACAGGTACTAGACTCTAATAGCCACCCTATGGGGCAGGCATTACCAGTAACAGTCTTAAACACTAATCCAGTGGAGATCAGGGCCAGAAAACACAAAAACTCCCTGTCTCCCCAGCTTACATGTCCATCAAGAGACAAAGAGAGAATTCAAATCTCAAGATGCCCAGATGAAGAAAGAGCTCATTTGGGAGAGTGTTTGTCTTACCTTACTTGCAAGAGAATCAGAGTTCAATAAGAGAAGCTAGACACCGGGGTGGGTGCACAATTGCGATCCCAGCATTGAGGAGGTAGAGCCAGGTGGATCACTTGGTATTGCTGGCCAGCCAGCCTAGCCTACTTGGCCAGATACAGAATAATGAGAGACCGTGTCACAGAAATCAAGATGCCTAGTGGCTAACGAATGACACCTGTCCTCTAGCATATTCTAGCCACATGTGAGAGCACCCATACCTGGGCTATTGACCAGTGAATGTCTATTCTGACATATTAATATATCTGCAACTTTGAAAAACACCAGTAATCCAACTTTCCCCACAACTGTCTCAGGGAATAGATGAGGGTATCAGAATCATCTTACATGATTCGCCCAGGACATCCTGAACAACATACATAGCAGCCTGCTCCCACATCAACTATGTTCTGGTACCCATTTGTTCTTGGCTGACTCCTCCATAATATTCTGTAGTTGGTCTATGTGGCTAATGGAATATGAAATTGATGATAAATGTAGGTTAAATATAAGTATGATTTGCTTTTGGTTTTTCTTTTTTTTATTTATTCCCTTATTTTACATATTGATCCCAGTTCCCTCTCCCTCCCTCCTTCTCTCCCATGTCCCCCGACCATCCTCCCTTCCCATCCGCCCCCCCACACCACATGTAGGGTGATGACGTCCAGGAGGGGTCATCTAAATCTGTCAAGTCATTTGGAGTAGGGACTACTCCCTTCTTCCTCTAGGTTAAGGGAGTGTCCCTCCATGGGGAATGTGCTGCCAAAGTACTTTTGTGCATCAGGGATACATCCTGGTTCCACTGTCAGAGGTTCCTTAGACTGCCCAGGGCTTCTAACTGAGACCCATGTTCAGGGGGTCTGAGTCAGTTCAATGCTGGTTTCCCAGCTATCAGTATGTCTGGGGGCCCATTAGCTCCTCCTTGTTTAGGTCAGCTGTCTCTGTGGGTTTCTGCAGCCTTGTCTTGTCCTCCCTCTCTGCATCTGGATTTACATTTCGGCTCAGTGTTTAGTTGTGGGTGTCTGCTTCTGTTTCCATCAGCTACTAGATGAGGGCTCTATGATGGTGGATAAGTTAGTCATCAACCTCACTATCAGGGAAGGGCATTTATGGTAGCCTTTCCACTGTTGCTCAAATTGTAAGTTGGGGTCAGTCTTGTAGGTCTCTGGACATTTCTCTAGAGTCAGTTTTGTCTTCAAACCTATAATGACTCCCTGTTTTATGCTCTCTCTCTCTCTCTCTCTCTCTCTCTCTCTCTCTCTCTCTCTCTCTCTCTCTCTCTCTCTCTCTCGTGTATTCCTCCCCTGACTCAATCTTCCTAGTCCCACATGCTTTCCTCTCCTCCCCTTCTCTTTTTTCTAGTTCCCTCTCCACTCACTGCCCCCTCCACTCCCAATATGCTCAGGAGATCTTGTCCCTTTCCCCTTCTGTGATCTTGTATGAATCCCTTAAAATCCTCCTTGTATCCCAGTTTCTTTGGCGGTGTGAATCATAGGCTGGGATCCTTTGCTCTATGTCTAAAATCCATATATGACTGAGTACATGTGACTAATGGAATATGAAGTTGATGATATATGTAGGTTAAATGTAAGTATGATTTGTAAAAGACATATAAATAAAGAGTTTCATGTAGATTAAAAAACAGAGTGCTTCCATCTTTGGAGCTCTCTTACACATTCTCTCTTTCCCACCTTCCCTCATCCCTCCATTTCTACCCCCTTCCCTCTTTCCATGCATCTCCTCCCTTTCCTTCCTCTTATAGGTCTTTTTGGGGAAAGCCATCTGCCACATTTCCAGGACACTCTAGCAGCTTGTGGAGAATCACCTGTGGTGAATACCTGAGGCCTGCCAGCAGCTACATGAGTGAGACTGAAGACAGCTCTACTGGTTTTTATTCCCTACCATCCCAGTTGACAGCAAAATAGCCATACCTAACAGAAGTGCCTCCTACCCAGAAGCTCAGAACCTACATGAGATTGTATATATGCATCATTTTAAGATTCTAGTTTAAGGGGAAATTTTTACACAGCACTAGATAATAAATACATGTTACTTTCTATAGACCTAATCCATTAAAGACTTGCTAGACATTTTCAACCTATTGGGAAGGTAATATGTCATTGTCATCTGCACAGTTCCTGTTTAAGAACTGGGAAATCAAATCACAAGTAAAAAGCTACAAGTAATAATACTTGAAATAAACAAATAATTTTGTGTTGGCCTGCATTTATGCTACCCCAGACTGTTTGAAGCTCACAGGATGTTGGTGGAACATGACTATTACTATGTGGGGTTTGTTCATTAAGTCTCGGATGCTGGATCAATTAATTTGGGCAAGCCAGCAGGATGGCCCACTTAAACTCCCTCCTGAGACTGACAGTGTAGAATGCAAACTGTATCAAACACTAAATGTTCTCAGACATCTCTGAGTAACAGGTACTGTGTTAGTGCTGGCACACGACCCTGAAAACAAGTCCCCTTCTTCGTGTTCTAAGAGATGTAGGCTGGTGTCAATTAAGGAGATAAGTAAAGAATGAATAGTAACTGTTAGAAAAGGAAAAAGAGAGATGAAAGCATGCTTTCGACTACATCACTCACTGAAGTCCTCTCCAGATAGAAACATTTGTGAAGCATCTAGAATGGCTAGGCTGGCCTGCCACCAAGAGATTTGGCTCAGGAAAGACAAAGTGAACTTCAGCTTTAGATGCCTCAGTTTCCCCACCACTAAATTTGGAACAGTGATGATTTCCATTACAATACAAAAAATAAAACAAGTGACTACACATGAATGACATTTGTAAGTGTAGAAGAAGTGTCACACTTAAAACACAACTGCTAGAAGTGTGACAGCACCTCCGTGTAATCCCAGCACTCAAGAGATTGAGGCAAGGGGGTTGCACGTAGGAAGCAATAATGGGCCATGCAGTAAGTTCCCGATCAAGAAAAATCAGCAGATATTAACAATAGTAATCAATAGATAACCAGGATGTCTTTGATATGGCTTTGAAGTCACAAAGCCTGGGGCATCATTATCACCACCCTCAAGGCAACAGCAGGGATATTTGCGCAGTCTCCAGACTTAATAGAGTATCAGTCTCTGGGGAAACTAACTCAGTTACAGAGCATATGACCATTAATTTCAATGATTTGACTGTGTAATATAATGTTTCAATCCTGGAACACAATTTAAACTGGGACAGGTAGTCATTACTTAACTCAGAGTCTGAAAATTCATCTCCAACATGTCAATTTTTTTGTAGTCTCTATTCAAAGACTTGCCAAAAAAGATATGGGGTGAATATTTCAAAGTCCATGGAATTCAGTATCTCAATATCAAATAGTGCCTGGGCTGCTACTACAGATAAAAATGGTGATAGAAGATTTTATTAAAACAGTAAGCAAAGGGAAAGGATGCTTGTCAAACACACGTCTCATCTCCCATACAAATGAGAGTGCCCGAAATGGAAAGATAAAAGATGAGAAGGGATACTCACTTTGGTGACAGATGGGAAAACAAGATAAAGGGTCAAATGGACACATGAAAGTCACCAAAGATAATGGTAACAAAACATAAAGACATAAGTTGGCAGATGAATGTTTAAATTAGTACTCAGAAATTAGCTGCAATTGGAGCTGGAGAGATGTCTCAATGGATATGAGTTCTGGCTGCTCTTACAGAAGATCTGGGTTCAGGTCCCAGTACTCATATGGTGGTTTGCACTGCCTGTAACTCAAGGTCCAGGGGATCCAATGCTCTCTTATGGGCTTCTCAGGCACCAGGCACACATGTAGCACTCATGCAATGTGTAGGCACTCACACAGTACAAACACATTCATACACACACACACACACACACACACACACACACACACACACACGATTTTCTTTTGCCTGAGATAACATAACATAAATAAATAAATAAATAAATAAATAAATAAATGTCATCGCATACTCATTAATAAAGTAACTGCTGAAGGACTGGTTTAATATTTCCATTGAGAGATAAATGAAAACAGAAGTTAGGGGAAAAGTCGAATCTAACAGCTGTCAGTGTATTTATAAATATGTCTCACCACAAAGTCCCTGATAATTATATAGTTGTGAATGAAAATGCTCTGAGCATACAACTTAACAGTATTCTTTTACCTGCATGTGTGTGTTTGTTCATTTGTATTCAGAGTCCATAAAACAATCTCAGAGGTCAACCTCAGGAGAGCTACTCACCGCCTTTGAAAGTCTCTCACGTTTTCCTTTGTCTTACCAGTTAGACTGGACTGTTTGGCTTGTGAGCCACAGGGACCCTCACATCTTTGCCTTCTAAATGCTGGGTGCAGTCCATATCACCATGCCTGACCTTTTTACATGGATTCTGAGGTAGTGCTCAGGTCCTCGCTGCACTTGAATTGAAAGAATTTTAATGATTGAACCATCCTCCTAGCCCCATATCTTACAGATTCTGTTTTTGGTCTGTGTTTGTGAAGATGTCATTGTTTTAATTCTGTATGTTCACATGTTTGCAGTACTCAAAGAGACCAGAAGAGGGCATTAGCTCTCTTGGATTTAGAGTTATGGATTGTTGTGAGGCTCTCTGTGGGTGCTGAGAGCAGCAAGTATTCTTAGAAGATGTTAATCACTGGACAGGGTTGGGTATGGTTAATTCCTGATGCCTTGTGCTAGATCTGTGGCTCTTTTCCTTCTGGTGGTGGATATGAAATAATGTTACCAGAAGCTTCAGTTTCTCCCTGAGGGCACACACACAACAGGACTGTGCTTCCCAGCCTGCTAGACTTTAGCCACAGCTGGGAGTCTTGTTTTAGCAAACATGATGTAAATAGAAGTGACACGTGTCACTTTGACATAGAGGCTTGAAAAGGCCTTTGATCTTTCTCTGTCCCAGTAATTGTACAATCTTGGAATTGGAGCCAGAAAGCCTGACTGAGGGAGGAAAAGAGCAGCACTCTGAGCCAGCTCACAATAAGAAGAAATAATTCAGAGGAAAGGAAAGACAGTGGGCCCTGGAGATCTGGAATTATTTTTTAGTACTGTATAAAATGCCTTATTCTAACTGATTGCTTACTGGGATGTTAACCTTTCTGATTTACATAGAGTAGAGCATGGAGCAAAAGGTTAGGGAATTGTTAGATTTGGGAACCTGAGCTATTATCTACAATGTGTATTTTAAACAGTGAGAAGTGCTCTGTTATCAGTTAGATGTTGAAAGGGATTTCTAAAATTCATTCACAATAGGTAATTTGAAAAAAATACATAATTTGTGAAGGAAGACTAAGTATATCCAGGATGCATAAGGCCATGGTCTCTTGTGTGAGGATCATGCCCAAATGAATTTAGATATCTGTTAGCACCATGCTGTGTGAGGCTGTCTCAGGAATCATTCATCTTATCACTGAGAGTTTGACTCTTCCAGCCAACCTGAGCAACATTCTTCACAATGCAGCCTTAGCACAGTACAGGGAGACATCAGACAGATTCCTAAAACAACACCAAGCATTTAAATGTAGCTAACACCTTTTAACAAGTGTTTAGAGACAGGGTCTCTTGTAGCTTTGGCTGCCTTTAAATTCGCTGTGTAGCCTAGAGTAGTCTTAAATTCCTGATTCTCTTGCTTCCAAGAGAACACACAGGAACTGTTGAACCCCACTGAAGGTACATTACTCCCAGGTGAGGTGAAGGGGTCTCCCTTTATGGTTCTCAAGTGATAAGAAAAATCTCAACCATGCACGGACAGCAACAAGACCTATAGTCGTTTATAAAGGGTATGCTGTACCAAACTTATTCAACTAGGAAGAAAAAGAAAGGACTCATGAATAGTAGGAACCCTGAGGAGTCTCATAAATTGAGGTTCAAAGGAAGACATCCACATTCTAGGCTCCTTTTCATGGCCCCACTTACAGGAATTGGTCAGAGCCCGCATGGTGACCAGAAACCATCACAACTACAGCTACACTGGAGAAACATTCTGGCATAAGTGTTTCTGCCTGGTCCTTGCATTTACTTGTTTAGAGGAAGCCTCTTGTATCCCAGCCTGACCTTGAACTTGCTATAAAGTCTTGAATGACCTTGAATTTCCAGGGCATCTGCCTCTGTCCCCCCCCCCCCAGGGCTATGATTAGAGGCATGCACCACCATGCTAAGTTTCTGTGGGGCTAGATTTTAAGTCCATGATCTCAATTAGGATAGAGGAGAACTCCAATAAGTGGGCTACCTTTCCAGTGCTTTTCCTCTTATTTTTAAATAAGAAAGTTAAGAACCTAGGCTATGTTAACCTTGCTATTTCTAGTATGTCAGTATAGCTGGAGTTTCCATTATCACAGACAATAGTTGATTATATTCATTAAACATTCAATATGAGCTCTGAAAATTAGTGAATGATTTCTGGGAAGCATCTTATTCAAGAGAACATTCTCAAGTGACAACAATGAATGGCCTTCTGTTTTAAAGATAAGTGCTTGAAGTATGTGTGTGTGCTCAAACTTGTGTGTGTGTGTGTGTTTCTGTGTACCTGTTGTATATCTGCATACCTGTTCTCCCAGGTGTGTGGATGCTAGAGGTCAACTTTGGATAATGTTGCTCAGGTACTACCCACCTTGTTTTTTATCCTGTTTTTCTTACTGGGATCTAGAGCATACTGATTAAGTTAGCTATGTCTACCTCCCCAGAAACGGAATTGCAAGCAGACACTATCATGCCTACCTTTCCTATGTTGGTTCTGGGGATGGAACTCAGGTCCTTGTGTTTGGCTGGCTTCACTGACTAAGCCATCTCCCCAGCCCACATCAACTCAATCTTAAAACAGTTAACTTATTTGCTCAACTTCAAGACACATCTATGACTGAGTCATTTCATTACCAGACCTCTACAGTAAACAGTGACCCACAACAGATGAGTGACAGCTCAATATAACCTTCAAAAATTAAGAAAACACCATACCGCACAGCCTAGAAATGACCTCACCATCATTTCTGGAAACATCCTTATATGACATACTGAGGTAGCTGATGAAAATACGATTATTGTCTCTGAGAGGTACCTAGGTTGAAGTAATGCATACTTAATTATCTGAAGTGCTACAGATACTGTGATTAAATCATCTACCAGAATCCAACATCTGAACTCCTCCAAAACTACAAGATCAGTATGAAGAAAACTAGCCCTATAACACACTCAGAAATTGATGCATGAGTCACATTACAAAGCTATATTGCATCACTTAAAAAACCGTGTGTGTGTGTGTGTGTGTGTGTGTGTGTGTGTGTGTGTGTGTGTGTATCCTTCTTGGGATGCGCAAAGAAAAAAGAGGAAGCAATGAACAGAGGGACAAAGAGGAGGAGATAAAGGAAGGGGAGGAGGGAGAATAGAGGATGAGAGGGATAGGAGGAGGAAGAGGAGAAACAGGGAAAGGAAAAGAAGGAAGAAGGGGGGAGGAAATCAAAGACAGGCAACACTACCTTCCACCACTGGACTGAATTCCCTTTTTACAATTGGTCTGTTCTACATGACAACTCTGTTCCTGTCTAAAAAGCACAAATCTTTTTCTTCATTCCATGTTTACACTAAAAGCAACATTAAAACACACCCCTTGAGTCAGTTTGACAGAGGAAAGATCAGGGAACGAGTCTTTGAACTGTTACAGACCATTGGATAAACACATATTTGGTACACAACCTAATTTTGAAAAACATGTTATTTATTTACTAGACTGTAACAATTCTACCAAATGCTTGCAGAACCACCAGGTAAAAATGTGTATTGGATGGCAAGCATACTAATTTGAAACACATGGATCATATACTGAGTACAGCCTGTTCTTTCATGGATAGCCCATGTTCCCTCATGCATCATTATCATAGCAAGGCCATTGTCTTAGACAATATATAAAGTTAGGCTGCAGAGATGGCCTAGTAGTTAAGAGTACTGGCTGCTTTTTCAGAGGATCCAAGTTCACTTTCCAGAACCCATATCAGGGCGCAAAACAACTTGTAAACCAAGCTCCAGAAGGTACCTGCATATATGACACAAATAAAACCTAAAGAAGGAATGCTTCTGAATTATTGATAAATTTATTTTGGTTGGAAATATCAAAAGTTCACAGATCAAACATGGAAGCAAGACTTATTTGAAACAATAGTCTCAAGCAACCAGATCAATAACTGTGCAGCACAGACATTTAATCAGAGGATTTGATGAAGGGCTCTTTATAAGAACCAAGCAAGGAGATTCTGAGCATGGAGTACACCACACTAGCTCTGTGCAGTTCATGGCTGGAGGGAGGAATGCCACTGAGGATCATCTTTATGCACCCTGAGTTTCATTTGTGTATTGTAGGTAAACATTTACTATTTACGCATCAGTGACATGAGAATTCCATGCTGAATCCTGAGAAGTCATTGAGGAATGGAAAAGGTATTCTTTTTTTTTACAGCTAATGGTGAATGGATAAGATAGGCTCAAACAGCCCATTGCTTTAGTGTGTGGCTACAACAAGTGTTCTTAAGTGCTGTTCTCTATGCTGAAGCCCAGTCATAAGTTCAAGATGCACATCAAGTCCATATTTAACTAAAACACAAAGCTCTAGCAACAATCATCTGTGAGTCTTGCAATGTCTGTTCTTCACCTCAACTCCCTTGGTCCCAAAACTCATATCTTATAGCTATCCACAATAGCCTTTCTGGTCCTCCGGTAGAATATCTTGAATACAGGATATTCCCCAAGCTTTCTATCGTCTGTTTGCATTATTTCTACTTGGAATGCTCTTTTTCATATACAGCCACACAGTTCATTTCTTCATTTCCTTCTAGACTATGCTGAATACAGCATCACAGGGAGGCTTTTCCCAAACCCCATTCAAAGCTGAATGTAGCAGATTTTTCCACCCTGCCCACCTGTCTTCACATTTTTCAGTTGATCTACAACAAAGCTCACATCCCAAAAAGACCAGCTTATACATCACACATGTCTGCCTTCTCTCTTGTGAGCCATCAAATTCCATGAGAGCTTCTCCTGTTTTGTTATTGTTTGTTTATTTATTTTCCTCTAATGGATTAAAGAAGAATGCCTTAAACATTCTTAGATAGACAAATAATAGATGAATACAGACACACAGGCATCAGTACAGATACACACACACACACACACACACACACACACACACACACACACAAAGGTACATGATGCAAGTGATTCTAAAGCCACCCATTAATAGATTCTTATCTATCTTAGGGATATGGGAAGCAGGAGGATGGAGATTCTGTAAAAGGATCTCCCAAGCATTCCTGAGCTGAGATGGGGTGAAGAAGGAGCATTTTGGGAGAGGATTCTGATCTGAAATTATTCTGCTGTGGCAGAAGCAGCCAATATCATAGACAGAAAAGTAGAATTTTTCTAATGCCCCCACTCCAGAAGATGAACAGGTTGCAAACAGTTTAAATAAAATAGTCAAAATGGATAACCAGCTAGAGTTACTGAACTTAAAGCCCACACCAAGTTGTAAATTCATATTAATCATCTTAATTGAAATTTGTTCCTCACCTGATAGAGAGGAGTAGAGCAGAGAATGAACAGGGTTTTGTGGTGTTTAGTTTAATTAGCCACTGAGAGTTATGAAGCACAATTTATCTATACATTGACATGACAGCTGCCATTTCCCCACAAAGAGATTGGCAGGCAAAACTTCTGAAGGTCATGACAAAGTTCAGAATGAGACAGCTCACTCCCCTTTGTTCTTCCGAGATGGCAGATGACTCAGGTTGAAAAATAGAAGCCTTCCCCATTTCCTCAGCAGGAAACTGTATTTCCTTAGAAACTGCACAGTTCAAGTACACTCCCCTTCTTTTCCTGCAAAGGGAGATGATGTTGGGACTATCTCAGTGGGATATCAGTCACACTGTGTGGCTATGTGAGGCCCTTCCCTTACTCTCCATTCATGCAAAGCTTTCTTTTGTAGCCTGGGACAATGAGAGGTGGGGCTACATTAAACCATCCACCCATCAGTGACCTAACACATCTACATGTTCTTCTGCTTCTACCACAGTCTTCCAGTACCTTTGGGCAGAAGGTAGTTCACTGTGAAAGCTTTGTAAAGCACTGGCTTGGAATGTATAATAACTTAATATTGGTATAAAGTGACTCATATTTAGAGTACTAAAAAGAGAGAAAATGGGCACCATGTATTATATATAGATAGATAGATAGATATAGATATAGATATAGATATAGATATAGATATAGATATAGCGATATTTCACAATGTTCCTAGGAATGTATTGTGCAGTGACAGTAACACATCCATTAAACCAAATGAAGTTGCTGCAGGAAGGGATTCAATTAAGTTGATTCAGGCAAGCAGTGAGCAACACACAGCCTAGGGAATATTGTGAAGTACTGATCACACTATCACCAAGAATCCACACCATTAAAACAGACAATATGTTAGCCTATGTTGTCCTGCCCCATCAAATAAAACAAGGCCCTGAAATGAAACTGTCTGAAGTGATTTCACAACTAATCCATTGATGGTGTAGAAAGGAAATCCTTAGCCAATGCTGAGAATGCAGTTCGCAGTGAGGTTACTTCAGGGAAAGGAAGATGCTCTACCTCTCCATCTCCTCAGAGTGAGAATGGGAATTAATCAGCAGTGTTCAGCCATCCTTTCAGATGGACTCTGCCAACACCCACAGATGCACTTCATTTCTTTCCACATTTCTGAACAATGAACAGCCACCAACTTTTAATAATTCCACTTACTGGAGACTGTGAGTAAGGACCACGGCTCGCAAGATGGATGACAATGTACTAAAGTGGAGAAGCAGAGGCTATGGCTATGAAATCTTCCTGCCCCAGCTTGGATCACATCTCACTTTCTTGATGTAATATGATTTGGATGTAAGTATTAGCAATCATTAGCAAAGCTTTCCTAAGCCTCTTTCCCCAATTGTGAAAGCAAAATTCAGCTTTACCTATCTTTTTAAATCTTAATTCACGCATGTCACACATCACCACAAAAGAAGGGCATGGTGATTCTCCAGCGTCTGTTTTGACAGATTGCTCTTCCTTGCTTCTTTTCTGTTATAAATATTTAATGCATGGCTCAACAATGGAAGACAGAAGCTTTAGCACTGCGAATGATCCACTGAAGTGAATTCCACCCTTTCCTCTGTCTGAGAATATTGTCAGGACTGTTAGGAATTGAGTCTGAAATGCCCCTCTCAGACTCACATATCGGAACACATGGTCACCCACTGGTGGCACTAATTGACATGGTTGTAGAACCCACAGGAGGCAGAGCCTTGCTGGGGGGATGTGTGTCACAGAAGGCCAGGCCCCTTCAAGGCCAGTCTCTGCTTCCTTCCCTGTTTAGATGTGAGAAAATGAGAAATGGCAGCTACATGCTTCTTCCTCCATGGCATCTCCTACCACTGTGCAATTCCCTCCATGATAAATAGATCCTATCATGCTGGAGCCAAAATAGCCCTTCCTCCCTTAAGTTGCTCTTTGATAGATATTATTTCATAGTAAAGAGAAAAGTAACTGATACACAAGTCATTGCAAGCAAGTATAAAGGGTATCTCTCTCTAGCTCGTGTGTGTGTGTGTGTGTGTGTGTGTGTGTGTGTGCGCACACACACACACATGCGCATGAGTTGTGAGTGCAGTGCCCCTGGAGGCCAAAAGAGGCCTTCAGTTCCCCTCAAACAGGAGTTTCAGGGAGTTGTGAGCCACTCAGTGTGTTTGCTGGTAACAGAACTTGGACCCTTTGTAAGAGCAGTTGGTGTTCTTGGCCACTGAACCATCTATCTCTCCAGCCCAGACATGTACATTGCTATAAGCCCCTTTGTATTAAAGGAAAGCCAGTCTTACTTTTGGCCATTTGTAATTCTCAATGAAAATTTCCATGGTAGACCATGTATTTGATTGTCTAGACTGTGCCATTGTAACAAAACAATAGAATCCTGGTACCATGTCACCATTCCAGGACATGCCACCCTATCTCTTGTTGTACATTAATCTAAAATGGAATCTGAGAAATGACAAGGGCCTTCACAACAGCACACAGAGTGAATGGCAGATTTCCCTTCCATTGTTCGCAAGTCTTAATGTGCTCTGGACATCCTGGGGACAAATGTGACCTCGGAAGCCACATGTTTTCATTTTATCACTTTTTATTTTAGATGATTGAGGACAGGGACCAGATTTATTCAGCCCATCCAACATTTGCCACTGTGAGAATAAAAGGTGAGCAGGCAGAGTGGGAACAACATCTGGCAATTCTGAAGAGATACTGTCACTTGAAGAGCAAATGAACCTTTAGCTAACAAAACCTCCCCCCCACTAACTGACAAAGTTAACTTTTTGGACACAGGCAGAATGCCGGAAAATTAGACAGAGGGTCTTGATAAGGCCGTGGATCCTCCTGCGACAAGTCAATGCCGCCCATGTTTAAACAAAGACAGGGCTTACTACTGGCCTTTTAAGAATCTCAATAAATTAAATGCCCTGTGTTTTGGAGGGATAAAAGATTTAAATTACAATTCCAAAGACCATGGGAAATTTCTACAGTCTCTAAGTGCTCTACTGCCTCAAAGTAAGAATAACATTACTGAGGGCCCAAGAAAAAAGGGTGGGCTGTCTTTAATAAGGAGACTCTTTCATCTAGTAATGCCGGGATTAATAGAGTCTTATATTCTGAATATCTATGACCCCAAAGCCCAGTGAAGTCAGCATTTAACACAACAGATCTTAATAACTAGGCACTGTGATAGATATATGCCTTTTAAAGTGAGACAATGAAGACTGGAGAAATGGGTCAGTGGTTTGCTGCAATTTCAGAGGACCAAGGTTCAGTTCCCAGCATTGATATGGAGGATTACAACTACCTGTCACTCCAGCACCACTCAGGGGTCTATGCTGTCCTCTATAGGCTCCTGCATATATCTAGAGTCCGCCCATGAACTCTCTCTCTCTCTGTTCATCCCTCCCTCCCCCTTCACATACACATACACTTACAATAGTATTGAATAGTATTAACACCCGTTGCTTTGTGAAGAACCACAGGTCTTCTATGTACTTAAGTCACATTTCCTTATGATGTAAGCCATGCCTGCCTCCACCAGAATTTGCACCTATGGGTCACACTCAGTGTCTATGATGGGATGAAAGGGGATCAGGAAGTTCTTACATTTTTGGATCCCAGATGACTGGGACATTCTCAAAGTAAGGATTCCAAATTTTCTAATCAATTATTGATGACAAGGCTGGGAGATGATCCTGTCAGTAAAGTGGTTGCTGCACAACACAAGGACTTGAGTTAAATCTCAGAAGCCACATAAAAAGCATGGGTAAAATGGCACATGCTTGTAATCCTAGCACTGGTGGAGAAGGGACAAACAGAATTTACCAGCCAGATTATTCACCTAAAAAATTAGCCTCTTTTGAAATTATTTGGTCAGTGAAGAGACTCTGCCACAAAATCTGGAGGTAGATTGGCTCTGAGGAATGACAGCTGGGAGCACATGTACACACACACACACACACACACACACACACACACATATGTATGCATCTGACAGGCACACTCATGTGCACATCCATAAGGATATTTGTGTTAGACAGAAAAAGAACGATGATATTACATGAAGAAGGTAAAAGTCTTTCTTGCCTTCTTGACATCACAACCAGGGAACTGTAGTCTGTGGAATTTCTCTGGGGCTTTGGAGTGTCCTGAAGATATGAATTTAAAAAGTCACTTTTAATATGGAACACCATGGTGTGGTGGTCCATCATTAGCAATATGCTGGAGTTAGCAGTAGCTGTCTGATGTCCTGAGGTAGACACCATCTTCACACATGGCCTCTAAGAGTCCATCCTCAATGGAGACTTGAATGTCAAAAGCCCATCCTAACTATTGTTCCACAAGTACCAAGCATAAGTACCACCCAGCTTCACTTTGAATCAGTTTTTCTGACTTTTATCTCAAACTCATAGACTCAGTGACATTTTCAGCCAGCTAGACCCAGGGGTCCTCCTGTTCAAGCTCCTCAGTGCTGGGATTACCAGTGTGTACTATCTCATACATCTAGGTTTTCATGGATTCTGGACTTGAACTCAGGCTCTCATGTTTACTAAAGATTTTATCCAAGTGAGCTATTGTCCTAGCCCCTGAATTGGTTTCTAATGCTAACAAATTAAGATTTTTTTTAAAAATCACTCTTGTTATTCTCCCAAACAGGATCCTATTTAATAAAGTCCGAAGTGTAAGAAGGTGGCTTACACTTCAGAGACTCTGCTCTTTGTTTCCTTCAAGGTCCTACACAGAGTGTCTCTAAACATCTTAGACTTCCATAACCTGAAAGCAAAGGTTTATAAGTTTCACTACTTTGGGAAAGATCTTGGCCTTCCTCAGTTAGTCACAAAGGTTTTTCCTCTTTTCCAGTAAGCAAAGAAAAAAAAAGGACCCATGGTTTTCATTCCTCACTATAAAACTTCATAGTATAAACTGGAGGGAAGGGAGGGGCTGGAGGGAGTTTTGAACTCTGTTACTGACTGATGAGAAAATGAGTCCTCCCTGAGCCATACTCTCATCCAAAAAAATTAAACTCAAAACCTTCACAGTCAACTTACAAAGTTGTCATGTGTTAAATAAGTGGTTTTTTAATTGGCCTAAGTATTCAGCCCCACTGAGTCAAATGAAGCTTGTGGGCTACAAGGTGGGTATCTGGAAGACAACACCTGACACTGAATACCTTATAAAAATAGAGGTGTATTTGGTCAAAAGGGGCATTTTGGGTTCTCTATATCTTCTTACCCCCCATCTCTCCCTCCTTTTCTTTCTTTCCCATCCACTCTTCTCTCTTCTGCCACAAATTCACTCTTCCATGTTAGAGTTATGTATCACAGTGTTCTTTCCCACCAAATACCAGAGATAATAGAGCTACTATGGGCTAAGATATTGAGAACAAGCACCAAAAGAAATCTTTCCTATTCTCAGTTGATTTCCTTGAGTATTTTTATCACAGTGAAATAAAGATGACTACCAAATCAATTGCCTCTACTTCCTCCTTCTTATTATCCACTACTTTGTGTTCCTCTAAGTGAGCCCAAGTTCTTTAATCCACCTGAGGCAGAGTTTCTAACAGCCCAGGCTAAACTTCACCATCCTTATTTTTAACCCAAACATGCTGTCATCTTGAAATCTACAGCTCTGTGAAAACTATTATTTTACGGTGATAACCCAGCCCTGCCTGCTCACATCTCAATTCCACCCAGTGAGAGAAGCTGCAGAAATATTCATTCAGACAGATAAAAGTCCTCCCTGTTTAGCAGAACTGACTTCCATGACCTGTGGGCACATTCTGTTACCTGGGGACATTTCTGGAGTTATGCACTCAGAGATTCTGCCAGGGACTCAAAGTCACTGCCACCTATTTGTCAAAATAAATAACATTAAATGCCAACCCTCACAGGATGGTGGGGAGGGTAATGCTGTTTATTTCTTTAGAGACAGTGTCTCATTCTATAGCCCAAGCTGGCACTGAACTCACTGCAAACTCCTGCCTCACTTATCAAATGCTCAGATAACAGCCAGGAGGTACTATGTCTGGGTTTGGTTTTTTTCTTTATAGGTAATTTGTTATTTTTAATTAGAAAAAAAAAGCCCAAGGAAGAGTGGGACTATATGTAATCCATACTATACCAGGTATTTTATTATATACTTGTACCATACAAGAAAGCATGTTAATAATGCTCTATAATATATAATCTAGATATATTACATCTGACATATACCACATGTGACTGTATGTGCTTGCATTTAATTCATATAATTGCTTATATGTTGGGATGCTAGGTTAATTGGTAAAGTGCTTGCTTTGTAAACATAGGACTGGATTAAATACCCAAAACCCATGGGGTCCCAGTGCTGGTTAGCAGGGACAGGTAAACCTCTGGAACTTCCCAGCCAGCCATTCTAGCCTATGCACTCAGGCCCATTCGAAACCCTCACTTCAATAATTTGTGAATGAGGTCTTGAGAAATGACATGCTGCTTGGGATCCATATGCGTCTGGGATCTGAAAAGGAAGATCTTAGATACCACACTCATCTGTAAAGTTTATATTGTCTGTATGGACAATGAGACTCAAGACCATTTAGTTCAAAAATCACAGTCATTGTCTATAGATTGACTCAAAATTAAACACATGACATCAATTAGCCAATATCCTTTTCCTGGGTGTATTTTCCCCCATTATCTCCAAGAGAATTCTAACTCTTCACAGAAGACATATATAGGAATGATCCCTTTTTAAATTATGCTTTCAAAAATTCATATAAAAGTTTTCATCCTGGCATTTTCATATATACTGTATTCCTTTTTTGTATATATTAATTGTATATAATGGGTTTTTCTAAGACCTATTCTCTCTGTCTCTCTCTCATATACATACAGTATCCCATTCCAAGTTCTTTTGTCACCTCCCAATCTGCCAGTTTCCTTCCTGCTCCCAAGTGATCTATATTTTCACATAGATTTCCTGGCATCAAGACTTATCAGTACTCCTGAAATGTCCCCATCTAATGATTCAACTTGGCTCAAGCTTATTTATTAAGAGATGTAAACATTTTCCAGTAGGCATCAAATAGCTCCTAATTACCACAGAGCCTGGAACCCAAGGCATTCTCTTTCTGTTCTCATTGTGGCTCTCTGATCCTTACAAATACATGCAAGTTTGAAGATAGCACACAACTCCCCTAATGTGTGTGATATGGTAACAATCTTTGGATGTGTCATCTCTTCTCTCATAGGTACCACACAGTTTTCTAACCTGTGAAAGTGATTCAGAATAATCTCAGGCACCATAGCCTGTTTGAAAATCACCAAAAATATGGACTGAAAAGCTACAAGCCTGGGCTATAACATGTATCAGCTTGCCTCTAACCTTGACAACCTGAGTCTAATCCCCAGGACCCCATGGTGGAAAGAAAGAACTGACTCCTGAAATTTGTTCTTTGACCTCTGCATGAACACCCTAACATACATACATGTATACAAACACATACACCCTGCATACACACACACACACACACACACACACACACACACACACACACCAAATGTATTGTTTTAAAATAAACTACTGATTAAAAACAGTTACAGTATTGGGGGAACTAACAGTTTTCTAAGCACATAAGGGATATGAAATTTTGAAAAGAATTACATTCAGACCACCCTTCTGTCATGCTCTGGTTTCCTTTGTCTGTTGCAAGAAAACACTCCAATCAAAATCAGGAAAGGTATACGTGGCCCACAATTCCAGGTTCATTTTAGAGGGAAGTCAGGACAGGAACTCAAGCATGGCTTGAAGCTGGAACCATGGAGACACATTTCTGTGGCCTTCCTTCCTCTGGCATTTAACTACCTTTCTTGTACATCCCAGGCCTATCTATGCAGAGAACCTTTCACACAGTAGGCTGAGCCTCCTCTATCAATTAACAGTTAAGATGATCCCCCATAGGTGGGATGGCGGTTGGTGGGGGGAACGGGTGCTCCGGAACTTGGATTGGTATGTAAAAGAAGCTTGTTTCCAATTTAAATAAAAACATTATATAAAATAATAAAAAAAAATAATCCCCCATAGACATGACCTAGCCTATGCCAATGTGATCTGGGCAATCTGTCTATTGTGACTCCCTCTCAAGTAACTCTAACCAAAACAGTTAACTCTAGACAATATTACAGAAAGTATGTTTATGCTTGGTGGAATTCATGTCAGTTGCAGGTCTGTGAAAACTGTGATTCAATACATTGTCTGATTGAAGTTACCAGTAGAATCACTGGCACTCAGGACTTCAAGAATATCTTACAACCTGCATGCAACTCACCTGCTTGCCTCTTCTTTTCCCAGTTTAGGTCTAGTACAGCCTAGATTCCAATCTGGAGTTAAGGGGGAGGGGCAGGGTCTGGTGAAGTAAAAGCCCTTCCATTCTTGAGTTCAAAGAAGTCACTTTTGAAGGCCATGATTTAGATGTAAACGTGGAAGATATGTGTGATCCTGAGGAGGAATATCAAACACAGCCCAGAGGGACCGCGGCTCTCTGCCTAAGGGAAGGTAGCTCTGGACAGATTGTCTCTGATCTTTGCTTTAGAAATATGGACCTCAAAAACTATCATTGTTGTATTTCTGGAAGAATGCTTTGTCTTTTTTCTCTCTCTCAAGAGAAGGGGGGAAGATGTTAGTTTACTCTACTTCAAGAACAATTTGTAAATATCTACGAATAAAGAGGGAAATAACCACAGTGTATCTGTTGCTCTCAGCAATTAAAGCCACTTTACCTAATTGCTATGGCGGAAGGTACCATTCAGCAATCATTTCTGATAAACTGGTCATTATCAGTGTTTTATGACCAGTTTCTTAGTTAATTGTCCTTAGGAAGTAGAGCAAAACTCCTTTGTACAGAGCAGACATAGTCAGTTGCTAACAGCAGAAGGTCATGCTAGAGAAAGGATTATAGAGCTCCTAGCATGTCAGGTAGGAGCTCCTGACAGGATGGTGAGGGGGGAAATACTGACACTGGATCCAACTTCAGGGAACTATTCTGAGGAAAGAGCCCTTCATAATGAACTTTCTCCCTACCAATTAGAGTGAAAAATGGCTTCTCTTCCCTTAGAAGTCTCATCAGGAACTTTCTTCTCAACTTGCTAGAGTAAGGCAATGAGGAACTCAGCCTGCCTGAGTGTAGAGCCATATTCATCAAGCAGACAGGCTCTGGGATCAACTAGTGACTAAACTTTAACTTCAGAATATGACAACTGCTTGTCTGGTTTATAGGCCAAGCATGGATTTGCAAGTCATGATTTGTATGTGAACTTGCATTGTTCAGCACAAGCTGAGAAACTTGGCCATTCTATGGAGTCTATGGTTCCATTTGCAAACTGAATGGGATAAGGACTTACTTGGTAGGTTGAACTAAGTTCCCTCTGAAATCCATGGTAAATTCCTAACCTCTGGTACCTTAAAATTTGACCTACTGTGTGTGAGAACATCTTCTAGCTCAGCAGTTCTAAATCTGTGGGTTATGATTCCTTTGTGAATCACACATCAGATATCCTTCATATCAAATATTTACAGTATGATTCATAACAGTAACAAAATTACAGTTATAAAGTAGCAATAAAAATAATTTTATGGTTGGGGTCACCACAACATAAGGAACTGTATTTAAGGGTCATACACAGCATTAGGAAGATTGAGAATCACTGCTCTAGCTACCAGTTCTGTAACTTCTCCCCACCCCCAACACACACCCAGACATCTCTCTCAAAGCCACCTTCAGAGAGCACCATTACCTAGTGGCTCCCCACAGAGCTGAGTTCTCTCAAGCCTTTTGAAGCTACAGCTGATCAGCCACTACCTAGACCCCAAACAACACTGAATTAGGACTTGACTCTTTCATTGGTGCCCGTGGATTTCTAGCATAGGCTAGGTCATGTGATATGGAAATGTCTACCCCTTCCACTGGAAATCTTAAGAGTGAGAAGCCTGGCATTATTCCTCAGATCTGGAGGGAACTGCCAGCTTTTTGCTTCTTTTTTAGGCCCTGTCATTTTGTTCTAACTTTCTTAACACTCTAGCACCTGAAGAGAATTGAAGGCTCTCTTCCTTCAGGGCCCTTGTAATCATGTTATCTGTGATGGTTATATCTTTTAGTACTTTCCTACTCCAGGATCCCTTCCTGGTTGCCTACAGCTGGGATGCTATCTGTAGCTCTAATAAAACTCCTCTGAAAGGTAATGTCACCTCAGTTGCCTCTCTATGAGCCATAGCATTTCCCTTCCATCATGAAACTTCACAGAGTTTCTTTGCTAAACGTATCAAGCTTAGATAAAGTTATCAGGATGGGTTGTAATCTGATATGATGAATACTTCTGGAGCAACCTATATAGAAACAGAGAAAGAGGAAGTTGTGAAGACACAGGGAGAATACTGGGGCCTATGAGGATGGAGAGAGACATTACACAGCATCCAGACAATGACTATTGCTGCTAACTAATTACTGGAGGACAGGAAGAGCCCAGCAAGGATTTTCTGTAGGTTTCAGAGAAAGCTATCCATGCTGACACCTTGATACAAGAGTCTTCCCATAGCAGAGCTGTGAGGCAATACATTTTAATAACTGCTACCAACTCAGTTGGTGTCACTTCCCATGGCATTCCAAGTAAAGTGGCACACTCCCTTGTGCAGAAAAGAAAGGACTTGGAATGTTCTAGGACAAAGTGTGGCAGACAGCGTGCATGCAATGAAAATGTATTCAAATACTTCATGAATGATATCTACTCCTAGACACACAAACTGCTTATAGATCATGGTATAGAGAACCTTCAAGGTGCGGTATTTAAGCCAAAAGAGTCCTGGGATTGCCATAAGAAATCTGCAATTCATATTATGTTCTATTTTCATTATTACTTCTGTCATAAAATACTCTGACCAAAACAAACAAACAAACAAAACAAAAACAAAACAAACCCCCAAAACTGTTGATGGAGGACATTTTTTCTTTGACTTGCAATTTCAGGCTGCAGACCATCATTGTGGGGAGTCAAGGCAGGAACATGAACTATTACATCCACTATCAAGAACAGAGAAAAAATAAGGGCATGGATCCTTGCCTGTTTGCTTGTAGTCAGCTAGCTTCCTCCTCTCATACACCCCATACAGTCCATGATCCCCTGACTAAGGGATGGTGCTACCCTTAGAGGGCTGTGTCTTCCTTTATCAATTAACAATCAAGACAATCTCCCACAGACATGCCCACCGGCCAACCAAATCTAGATAATTCACATTAACATTCTCTTCCCAGTTGATTCTAGATTATGTCCAATTGACATTTGAAATTAACCAGCACAAATCAAGTTCTTCCATTCAACGTTACTATGGTGAGCTTTGGACTCTTCATCTCTACAATGGTTCTCAACCTTCCTAATGCTGTGACCCTTTAATACAGTCCCTCACCTTGTGGTGACCCCGAGCATCAAATTATTTTCATTGCTCCTTCATAACTAATTCTGCTAACCTATGAATTGTAAAGTAAAGATCTGTGTTTTTCAATGGTCTTAGGCAACCCTTATGGAAGGGTCATTTGACCCCCAAAGGGGATGCAACCCACAGGTTGAGAACCACTTATCAATACCATGGAGAGCTTCCAGGCTGTGTCTCCCTAACAAAAGTGCTATAAGCCTCAACTGAGATATCAAATGTGGAAAGCCTTTTATAGTTGATAGCACCTTATAAAGAGGGATGTCACTAAGAGAAGCTGAGCAATTCAGCAAGAAGCCATACTAGTACAAATGTACTTAACACAGTGGCACTGAGGGACATAGGAATCGTTATTTCAGGGTCAAGGAATGCCTCTCTTTAGAGACTAAATTGAAAGGACACTAGGGTGAACTTTACCAGGTAATGGAGACAGAATTATTTGTAGCAGAAGAAAGAGCATTTGTTTCCAAGTCTAGAGTGGAAACTAGAGGATTTGAAACCCAGGACATAAAGGGTTCAAGAGAAAGTGTAGTCAGAGACAGAGATAACAGGCCCAGTTATATAAAATTACAGGACCAGGCATTCATCTTTATTGTGTTTCTGAGATTTCACTCAACACTGCAAAGGAGAAAGATATACAGCAAAATTTGGAAAAATAACTTTTCATTTTTGAAAAGTCTCTGTGTGTGTAACAGAAATATACAGAGAGAGAGAGAGAGAGAGAGAGAGAGAGAGAGAGAGAGAGAACATGTGTATGGAGTTGATCCTTTCTTTCCACAATGTAGGTCCTGGGATAGAAGTCAACTCCTCAGGAAAATGTCTTTACTCACTGAGCATCCTTCAGGGCCCATAATTTGAATATTAAAAGCATCTCTCAGGCCCTTACACAAGGATTGGTTTTAGAGATGATGTTAGATGAGAGATTACTGGCCTAGATGTGAGCATCTCAGGACAAAGCATCAATATTTGGGCCATGGGACATAGACAGATTCTGCCGTCTCATTTGGAAGGAAGCCACTATTATTACTTTTATCTTCTAATTTAATTCAACTCAGTCCCGTTGGAATGCCTCCTGTCACTTCTCTGACAGATGGGCAGGCTGTTAAAAAATTCATTAGTTTATATTGAATAACCTGTACTTAATCACCCCTTCCCACCATCCTCTGCAAATATAAGCTCTTGACTAACAACCATACATGTACCATCACTGCTGCTCAAACACAACAGAATTCAAGGAAGGTGAAGCTGAAGAGCAACAGCAACAGCACCAGGGACCATTTGGTACTGATGAGGGGTGTGTTCAGCAAAGCAATGGCTCTGGCATCTCTATGGTACAAACATGGAAAGTGAGGTTTAGAAAAAGTAAATAACTGTCATGAAGGCCCATGGTTAGTTAGGACAGGGTGCAGGCGCAGCAGATGAAATTTCACTTAGTTTTCTAAGCATCCATTCTTTCTTGGGACATATGAAGTTAACTAAAAAAGCATCCCCAGGACCTGAGGGTATGGCTTAGTTAGTAAAATACTTTCCTACTACTTGCATCAAGCCCAGAGTTCAGTTTCCAGCACTACATAAAACAGGATGTGCTGGTGCATGCCTACAAAGCACTTGGGAGATGGAAGTCTAAGAATCAGAAGTTTATGGCTAATATATGCTACATAGTAGAACAAGGCCAGACTGGGATACGGGTACCTGTGATTCTGTCAAGAAAAAAAGGGAAGGGAAGTGGTATGGTGGGATGGGAAGGAAAAGGAAGGGAGGAAAGACTTAAGTACGAGAGGGTAAGGGATGAGAGAGGAAGGGAGAAGAAAAAAATTGGACAATTGAAACAACACTGGAAAGTATCATGGAATAAAAAGCATCAGGAAAAATAGATAGGCTGAATAGATGTTTATCCAGGGAGAAATAACTTACAACAGAGACAGATGAATGCCAGCAGATTCCCATCCCAAGGATGCCTCTGGATGCTATCTGTCTTTGTCCAGCCAGCAAGAGAGAACTCCAGGGTCCCTGCCTCAGACCTAGTTCATGGTCAGTGCAACAGGTGCAGACAGAGTGACTATCCCACTACAGGAAAGTAAAAATGTACCACCTACACTAGTGTTTAAAATGGATGACTATTTGAGTAGGTTTGAACTCACATTCAATACTTCTGAAGGAAGACACACTAAGTTATACTTCCCCAAGCACTAAGAAACCATTCGGAGGTAAGACTTTCCTCCTGGGAAGTGGAGTCTTCATCTGCTCTTCTGCATCTAGACAGTCTTCAGCCCACTCAAAATCACCAGGGAATTTCGTGCAATCATTTACACAGTGAACCAGGTGTAACTCCTTGTCCACAAAGCACTGTTAAATGCGGATCACCTTCAACAAGGCTACATGATGAATGGATTGTCGAGAAGCCTCCAGGGGCTCAGGTGTCAGATATCCCACTGGTGTTGGGGCTCTAGCCTTCAAGAACTCAAATTCATGACAACCCAAGGTTGGAACACTGGGGGGAAACAATCCAAAAATCTACTGTTTTGCTTCTGTGTAAACATTAAGATTTACAAAGCAAGTGCCTGGGGTTTTGGTCTTGAAATGCCTACATGACCATTTTATCTTGAGCTATCCTTATATCCCCTCCTTATGTATGGTTTATGTGTATACATGGTGTGTGTGTGTGCACACGCACGCCTGTGTGCATGTGTGCATGTGCACACATATTAAACATGCATGTGGAGGTGAGAACTGATCTCCTTAATCACTCTCCCCATCATGATTTTTTTTAATTTCCAAATTCAACAACACAGAGTTCATTGATTTCTCTAGACTATTTGGCAGTGAACTCTTGCCGTCCTCTTGCCTCTGTTCCCCGGTATTAGGAGTACAGACCTGTTTTGCTATTTCCTGATATATCTGTGGGAACTGGGGAGCAGGACTCAGGTCCTCATTCTTGTGTGGGAAGGACTTTGCTGACTGAGCCATCTCCCAACAGAGAGGGTTCCATCCAATGTGGCTTCTTTTCTGAGGGAGGCTCTCTTGCAACTTTACTGATAATCCATTGTGCCGAATCTTTTGAGAGAGTCTAGGTTTAGGGACATGGCTCAGTGGGTCATGTAAATACTTTGCTTTGCAAACATGAAGACCTGAGTTGAGCTCTTGAACAGTCATATAAAAGCTGCTTGTGTCAGTTTGCAACTGTAACCCCAGTTCTGGGAAGAGAGACAGGAAAATACCTTTGGCTTTCTGACCAGCCAGTGTGGGCAAAGCAGGGAGGTCCAGTTCCAGTGAGAGAGCTTGTTTTCTTTTGTTTTGTTTTGTTTTTTGTTTGTTTGTTTGTTTTAGAAAAACAAAATAAAAGGTGAAGAAGTGATTCAGGAAGACATCTGAATGTCAACATCTCCCCTTTACATGTGTCTACATAGGCAAGTGCATACACCATATACACATACATACATCACAGGTGTATTCTTATTCTCTCTCTCTCTCTCTCTCTCACACACACACACACACACACACAGATCTTTCTCTCTCTAAAACATTTCAGAATATTCTGAATAAGCATTATAGAAAAATCTTCCCATAATCCAACTCCCTTATCTCACAGGGGCACATCTTTCCAGCAAAGCAAAAGTTGTCTAGGCTAGAAGGGTATCTAAGCAAGAACAAGGCAGTTAGCATCTGAGTCACAGTGAGATATAAAACATGCAAAATCATCTAGGGCTCATAGAGAGAGGCTCAGAGATGGAAGAAATCAACATGGAGCATGGAGTCAGAGTTAAGAAAAAAAACATTGCTTTGATCAAGTCTTGCCCCTCTCCAAGGCCATGAAGATGTGTAAACTGAGAACTCTCACCTTTTCAAGGTCCTTCCATCTTTTCAAGCCATAGGCAGTCTTGTTTCTTTCAGTGGTAGAGTTCCTGAATTCCTAGCTATGGAGTAGTGAATAAGAGATGCTAGCTTGGGGATTTTTTAAAAATTAAATCAGAGTAATTTTCCTTCCTCCTAAAGAATGCTGACATATTTGACCAAAGGGATACATATAAATATGTCCTGTCTTATTACAACTTCCACACATAATAAACACTTACATCATTAGCTTATTTACATGGGGGCACCCTACTTATCAAATAGATATTAGTTGTGGTAATTGCCAAAAGCCATGATGGCCCAGGAAGGGAAAAGAGAAGCCAAAGAGCAGGTGTCATGGGGAGCAAACACATGTCATACTGTGATGACAAACATCCTCTTCAGCTGTGACTCAACACTCTGTGGTCCCCATTAATAGATCAAGAGGAAGTCAATGGTAGGCAAATGAAGCTCACAGATAGTCTCCAGGAAGAAAAGCAGTGTGGCTTCCAGAAAGAAGATCCATGTCTTCTTCCTTGGTCCTGCACATGGAAGTGATCCTATAACACAGAGGAAGCTCTTCTACCCAATAAAAAACAACTGTCAGGGTAAACCTGCATAGAGTGTCCTCAAGCACCACTAGATGGAATCTATTCTACTATCATCCCTGAACAGTTGCTCTATATATATATATATATATATATATATATATATATATATAGATATATAGATATATAGATATAGATAGATATAGATATAGATATATAGATATAGATATATATATATATCAGTAGTATCAGCATTAGCAATTAACCCAAAGTGTTGATCAGTTCTGTTATAAAAAGAAGATGATTTTCTGCTCTTAACAGTGAGTCCAAAATGTATTCTCTGTCAATTTCTGCTCCTTGAGCCCCATGTCAGTAGTACAGCTACTATCATCTGTATGCTCTAACAGTAGCACTAGCTACTCACTCATACAATTACTGCCTGGCCTCAGACACATAACCACTGCATCTATGCTTAAATGTGCTTAAATGTCAAATTAGTTTCACATGTGTATGTGCAGGAGTGTGTGCACGTGTGTGTATGTGTGTGTGTGTGTGTGTGTGTGTGTGTGTGTGTGTACTCAGATTCCTCCCCAGTTTAAAAGACTGCCCTATCTTTCTATTGTACTTAGTAAAAGAAATATCTAAATATCTAAGTAGAGGCTTATGAGTGTCTGCCCTTGCTATGCCACCTCAGGCACCCACTACTGACATTACTGTCACGCTATCCCTTCTTAGCAGAAAAAAATGACTTGTCTCTTAAATATTTGATTCCTAGCTACCAAACATAGTAGATCATGCCCATAATCCCTACAATTGGGGAGATGAGGCAGGAGGATGGCTGTGAATTCCAAGATACAGAATAAGATTTTATTTCAAAGGAAAGGGGGTAAAGTGGAAAGGAGGAAAAGGAAAATGAGGAGGGGTAGAGAAAAAAGGCAAGTAATGTCTACTCCTGCAGGTGACTAAGCTCTCTGACAGCAGGGAATTTTCCAGGCTGGTCCCTATGCAGCCTCTGTCTTTATGATCTGTGCTTGCACTGGTAATGTTCTCAGTAACACATCGTAGTTGAATGAGAATGCCAGAGCCTCCCATCTATACAAAGGAAGCACTGTGCTGATCCCAGATGGTATCAGAATGTCAGGGGAACTCTGAGAATGACAGAGTATGTCTTGGGAAGCCAGGGTCATGGAAATTCCATAGTCACCAAAGTAGCCCCAAGCCAATGGCTTTTAATTTCTTGTCTCACAAATGTGAACAATGTAATTAATGCAATGAAACTGATAGATTCTCTCTAACGGGAGAGCTTTAGAGAGATTTTATTATAGATTTATAGGAAGGAACTGAAGAGGAGAGTGAGCACAGAAGGGTCCTCGATATGAGAACATCAAGCTGCTAGCATGTCTGGCACTTTTTAAGGACTTATGACTGGGGTGAAGTTTGGGGAGGGGAATGAGCTGGTCAGTCGGTTGATCTAACAAGATATTCTGATGGCTCCTCTCAGTTTCTGTCATGTAGTCAGTCACCCTTTAGACAGAGGTACTGACTAGGAGACAATAGGGAAAGAGGAGCAGAATTCTCTCTGGCATCACTGGCCTCTCCAAGTGTTCATTTTCAGAACCCCTGCTTTAGAACCCAGCCCTGCTTGACCAGTTACTGTCTCATACTGCTCATCACAGGTTCCCCTTAAAGGCTGTTCCAGGAAAATCTATGATCAGCTTCCTCTTGGCATCAAGGCAGAAGAATGTGGAACCTTCCTTGTGCCAGTCACAGTGCACCTAAGGCAGGGCTGTACTTAAAGAAGAAAGAAGGTCCCTATGTAGAAGCATGTTATTCAGTTCCTGCTGCTTTGTGATATGGAATATTGGAATATTTAAATAATGAAGATTGGTCAAGGATCCCCTTTCCTATTACATAATCAAAGACCTAAACTCAAGGAATGAAACAGACATGTTAAGGGACTGATGATGCAAAAACAGTGATGAATACAATTGAAAACAAATCAACCATTATCTCTCAAGAAACAGCTATGACTATAAGAAAAATGGGGTATTTCTTTTTTAAAGGATGTATTTATATTTTAGGTATATGGATGTTTTGTAAGCAGGTATGTATGTGCATCATGTATGCACAGTAGCCATGGAGGCCAGAAGAGGGTGGCAAGTCCCCTGGAATCCCATATAGTCACTGGGAACCAAACTGAAGTCCCCTGAAAGAGCAGCAAGTTCTCCCAATTGCTGAGTCATCTCTCCACACTCTTCAAGGGCTTCCTTTAATTAAGAATAACTAAAATCTGAACATGTCTTAAATACTGCATACAAGCTTGTCAGTGTAGACACTACAGATTTGGTAATCTTGAAATTTTTGAACAGAGGTTGAAACTCATATGACCAGGCATCATATCTAGCAGCTAACTATGAGTGTCTAGTGGCTAACTATGAGTAAGTGTCACCAGAGGCACACCCCTCAACATCTTTTAAGAGTGCAGAATAGTAAAGTACTTATTAACAAGAAAGCACACTGCATTGTAAAGTCAGTTTGGGGACTCAAGCTACACAGAAATCACCAGGCATACTCCAAGGGACAGGGGAAGGGAGTCATCTGCAGTTTGTGAAATGTCAATGGAGAACAGAAACCAACAACTTCCCTACAGGGTCAGGATTCTATTAGAGAAACCATTGAATGGGAGAAGGCTCAAGGCTTCAGCCTTACCCAGATTCTCACATGGGTTTTGGGGATGGAACTCAAAGCCTAAGCACTTTGCTCATAGAGCCATCTCCCTTATGCCATAACTCTAAGGTCACACCACCCTAGTGGTCTGCTTTTATATTTTGCCTTTTCTTTTTAGGGATTTTGTTTTGTTTTGTCTTGTTTTGTTTTTCAAGACAGGGATTCTCTGTGAAGCTTTGGAGCTTATCTTGGCACTTGCTATGTAGATCAGGCACGCCTGGAACTCACAGAGATCTGCCTGCCTCTGCCTCCCGAGTGCTGGGATTAAAGGTTTGTGCCACCAGCACCTGACACAATCTGCTTATATCATGGTGAGTAGTCAATTATAGTCATCACTCAGATAATGTTAACTCTCACTCATCAATATTCCAAAATCGTGGCTGCCTCATTTCTCCTCTAGAGGCAGTTCTAGAGCATAACCATCTGCACACTAAATATGTTTCTCCTAGTTAACACCTTGCTACTTATAGCATGGTCCACCTAGCAGCAGGAACATTTGACAGTTGTGATCGGAGACTTGAATCCACTGAAGATCTAATAAACAGAATATATGTGTTTAGAGTAGTCTATTCTCACTACAGTTTGAGAAGTACTAGTTACATATTCATCAGGACATCTTTTCTCTAGAAGTAGAGCAAACAGTGTGAACGAAGATCATCACATCTCATACTAACCTTCCTCAAGACTGATTAACTGATTAGAGCCCACTGTCTTTCAGAGAGGTTGAAGTGTTGTAAACTAGAGCTAAATTATCTAGGGTCATCCTTATCCCTCCTAGTAAACTTTGATTTGCACCTCTCTGTATGTGGACTAGCATCTTTGTGACCACCTTTAGGAATGTGCAAGCAGATACATTTCACCATCTAAAAAGCAGAGGATGCTATCAGACTCTGACCCCTGGCTGGGCATTTTACATTACTTTAATGTGAGTACCTGGTGTTTCCACCACTGTTTTTGAATAGTGAGGGCACTATTTATGACTGTCTTTATTCTGTTAGTATAAACATTCCATCAAACTGTGGTCACATATGGAATTTTGGATTATCTAAATTGATATTCCTGGGTCAGGGCCATGATCATTTTTATTCAGATCAGGAATAAAATATCTCTTACCCACTTGGATGTGTGTGATTGACAGCAGCAGTGAGTGCTGAACTACTGTAGTCAGGATGGAGTGCTTTGGCTTCTTCCCTCAGGAAAGCAGCATATAGAGACAACTTGCCTCAGACTGACAGATGATTAGGAGAGACAGAAAATAAATCCTTCCTACAAACAGCTGAGATTTGCCATTCAGCTGTTCTCCAAGTTAATCTAAGATTCTGGGGATGTTATCCTTATTTAACTCCCAGGAGTAGAATAAGCTGCAAGAATGTGTTATTGAACTTGACCATGGTTCATCCACATTCCAATCTCTCCTGCAAAACCAACTCCCCTTTAATCTTCAGAACTCAGCCATCTCAGCTGAGACATCAAGATTTCATAAAGATCCAAGGAGCCTGCAAGCTGTTGCAGTGGAATAAATGTTTCTGCTGCTGCTGACTACAATTTGACATCATATCTCAAGAACAGAAAGTAAAAACCACTCACACCATCAACAGTCACAGGCCTCTGCCTCCTCCCCTGCCCCCATCATCCTTTTGTAAGAGTTCCTTCTTCATGTGGTACACTATTGAAGCCACATTACTCTGATGATGGAGAATTTCTAAGGTCCATCCAACTTCATATGATGCATTAACATGAAGTCAACAGGGGGGGGGGATGATAGGGGATACAAATGAGAATTGAGTAACATTTACGTCAGTTGAATGTACTCAGTTGCATGCTGGTGAAAACAGGAATCACAAAATGATACCAATTATTTTCCTCTCTGCAGAAGTCTCTGGAGACAACAGAAGTTTGCAAAGACTACAGTGTGTACTTAGAGATTTGTCTGGGGCTGCAAGGAAGCAAGTTTTGCAGTCAGAGATTTATTTTTGATGCATTAGGACAAGGGTGGATTAGAGTTGTGCATTCCATATAGAGTCACCTACTAATCCTTGAAGCACTGACCAATAACAGGTCCAAAGGCACAGAAAGTGAGCCTTTTGAGCTTTGTGGACAGTCTGGAAAGAGATAGGAAGTCTTTGATAGGCTTTTGAGATGGCCCAGTATGGGGTAGAAGTATGTATAGACCCTGGCAAATGTAGATGGTAAAACTGACTCCACAAAGTTGTCCTGTGACCTACACACACATCATAATATGTCTCCATTGCTTTACACACACCACATAAATATATACATGTATATAATAATAATAAATTGAATAAAATCTGTATTATATTTTTAAAGAAGAGATCTATGAGTAACAAAAAAGGCCATCTGGATGTGTGCGAGTTTAAGATGCCAACCAGAGAATAAGACAGGGGAAGAAATAGAAGACTAAATACTGGGTATGTATTAGCAGCATCTATGGTGAAAGGAATATAGGCAAGAGATGATTTGATTGCTGAGATCACATAGAAAAACACATAAAGCTCCTTGGGATGAAGCCAGGGACAATTCTGAAACACTGAGGAGAAGAGACTTATGTAGGTGAAGTAAATGAAGAAGACTCATGGGCTGTCTGTCAACCACTTCTCTTTCCTAAAGGGATCATTCCCTAGAAGAGTGACAGCTCCCCTACTATATGCAGTGTTGGTAAGTACTGCCATTGTGTGTCTTTCCAGCTCTCTATGGCAGTTGAAGAGGATCCTAATCTCTTGAGATGAATTCAAAACTGGGGTGAGGTCTATGTCCTAGGGTTGGCCAATGGGAGTTGTTCTCCTGAGACCCAATATTGTAGCTTAATAACATAAAAACTGAAGAAGGTGCTACCATGATGTATTTTTCCCAATGGATGAAACCTTGTGGTGTTTGTGTGCCACTTTTGCTACCAACACAGCTAAGCAGCTACCTCTCAATCCTATAAGCTCTCTGATCATTGCTAATAAGTATCTTTGTTTCCTAATAAAGCAGTGCATGGGCGGGACAAGGGCTATGTGTTGCTTATAACCAATGAGCCCTAATTGGTTCACAAAGTTGAAACTGTCCCTGTAATTAACTACAGTTTAATTTCACTACTTTGCAAATTGAGTTGATAGTCATACATGGCGGATAATTACTCTGTTCTCATGTAATCCCTTTTGATGTTATAAATCTTGGTTAAGAAGCCCTGTTCGGGTCCATGATAAAGTAGCCCTGCTTCTTAGACAGGGAAAAGGAGGGTTGTTAAGAGCATATCTGCTTTGAAAATGGGTCAGTTATCACACTGTGGGAAATCACAGACACAGCCAAGCTCTTGGGATCCACCAATGTAGAGAGCTTCCAAAAGCCAATGGAATTAAATTTAAAATCTCTCAGTTAAAGAAACTGTCTCCAAATTCCTCTGAAGTCGTGTGTGTGTGTGTGTGTGTGTGTGTGTGTGTGTGTGTATGTGTGTGTGTGTATTTTAAATATATAATTGCAAATATTTCAGGGATAATCTCAAGATCTCAAGAGAAATCTAGCAATGATTTATTAAAATTTATTTTTATAGATGTTTGTGTATATTTTTATGTGAGGTTTGTACTTGATTGAAGGTCATCTGAACTTAGGTCCTCAGCTTGTAATGCAGCCACTTCCTTACCCACCAAGCCATCTCTTTCACTCTCTGCCAATGCATTTACTCAGACAGATGGATTACACTTGGAGCTGCAGGTCCATGTTAACAGAAGCACTTCCCAGTGGCAGGATAGGGAGGATGGGAGCTCTTTCCTTGTTGTAATGCAGTAATATGGTTGATGTCTCTAAACAATTCTACATTCTACCAGGAGGAAGACTGAGGAAGGACTTGGGGCAAATGCAAGTAGAGAAGGACAATGAAACATTGCTTTCTGCCAAGCATGGCGATCAGGGAAATTGAAGACACATCTGAGAAACAGCAACAAAGATACTTCTGCTGGCTGACCTAGACTATCAGCTTGACTGGATCTAGCTAGAATCAACTAACAGATAAAGCTGTCAGGCACACCTGTGAGTAGTTTCCTTCATCAGATTATTTAAAGGAGGCAGACTCAGAAGGGCTGGCCCTTAGAGGAGCAGCCCAGGAAAAGGAAGCATGGAGGGGAAGGCAGGTTTTCTGTCTCACTGACTTCACATTTCACACAGAATCCTTTACATTCTTGCTGCCATCAGATCTCAGCTTCATCAAGATTCCAACGTGGACTGAAGATGGTAACTCTCCAGGAATGTCCCATGCCTTTAGTGTTAGCCGAGGCACCTGACTTCGTGGATCAAGCAGTTACCAGATACATATTTGTTCTGTTCTGTTCCTATAGAGAGCTCAAATGCAGTACTTTTGAAAATGACCCTGCCCCAATGATTGTCTTCTTACTGTTACTTTTCTTATGGGTACCAAGGGGCCCCTCTTTACCAGCTGATAAACCCAATGGCCTCATTGTCCCCATATCTGAGTTTTAGAGTATCAGTAAAATAAATTTAAATGCAAATAAGGAAATAACTAAGGCATAAATATCAATTGGGAGTGCATGTGGATAACCAAAATTAACAGAAAGTTACAAAATATGCTTTCGATGTTATTAAAGGATATGGGGGAAATATGGTACCTAGCCACTAGAGGCAGTAAGCAAAGTGAAGAAAACCATTTCATGGCATGTTTATGACCCACTAATATCTTCACTCAGTCAGGGTAATTTTCTCACTGAAGATGTACCAGTGAATGTGTTAAATAAAGATATATCAATGTGATAAACCACCCAAATACATAATTATTTAGAGAACTATAGCTGTATTTGAGTTTCAAACATGCTTTCCAATCCATCTATTACAGATTCTTAGGGTTATCTAGGGTCAAGGGGGCCTGTGCTCATGTCTGTTAATCACATTCATTGAAGTTCTGCAGACCCAGCACTTTGTGGGTGGCACCATTCCCTAGGAACTATATAAGTAGGAAAAACAAAATGAGCTCAAGCATGCTCACATTCTTTATTCTCTGTTCCTGATAAAGGAGTAGAAGGCAAGACACAGACTCTATGGGCAGGAATCCAGAGACCCACAAGGGGATGGAGTGGAGGTCAATATATAAATGTAAAAGGTATATGTCCAGAGACCCACTATGTGTAACGGTATGGGGTAGGGAAATGAGTAGAGGACATATTGTAAGGGCAGGCATCTATTTCTCTCAACAAGGTTCTACTATCTGCTAATAATCCAGGAAGCTGTGACACCACAGTTATATACCCACTGATGAGGTCAGGGTCCTCATGAGCCTTTGTACTAGTGCTTCGAACACTAAGCTTTCACCATATATACCTTTAGGAACTTCATACCTACATGATGACAAGATCCACATACCAAGAATGCAGGGGTTCAGAAACTGTACTCTACAATATGTATGGTTCAAATAATAGGAAATTGTGTGGCCATTGCTCTTAAGGAGCATAACTATGATATAACATCAAAATGACTTCCACCCTGTTAAACTGACACACAATCACAATGGTGGCTTTTATCAATTCCAGGTTCTTTCTATCCCTGTTTCTATCAGTTCAAGTATAATGCCTATAAGAGCATCCCCCTTGCCCAGCTGTTCACCAGTTTCTCCTGTTGCCTTCAGAGGAGATGCAAAAAGAAACATGCAAATAGAGAAGAGGAAGCCAAGGTCAGTTGTTATTGGCTCTGCAATGACTGTGCATTGATGGTGGCTTTATCCAAACATTTATAATGTGTTGGAAACTGTTCAAACAGTTAGGCATCTTGTCAATTTCCTAATGAGTGAGACATGCTAAGTTTGGAATGCAGGCATCTAGCTGTCTCGGATGGCTGAAGGGCATGTGGCACATGGCTCCTGGTTTTCCAGTTCTTTTCTCAGTATTTACTAAGCCATTTACTATGTGAGGCAATGACAGGTGATGTAAAGGGACTGGAAGATACAGGAGTTAGGGACAATGCCACAGGAAATGAAGCCCAGGAGAAAGAAGGGGAAAGATTCTGGATGAGTGAATTGGGAAGTGTTTGTGAAGGTGGCAGGATTTTGGCATCCTTTGAGGGTGGAAAGGATGTACAGTCAAGTGGAAGGAAATTCAAGGTACAGACATCCATATGGACCAAAGTACAGGCTAAGTAGAGCATGAAACATGGAAAGGAAATGACAGTTTAGTTACAAGATGAGAAATGTTGAGATAAATAGCAGAGGAACACTGATAAAGCAGACTCTTCCTATAAATATTTTGTGTGGATTGTGTATGTTTTATTGTTTGTATATGTGCACACATACATGAGTGATTGTGTGTGGTGTATGTCTGTCATTAATGTCAGTTATCTTTCTTAATCACTGCAACTGATTTTTTGAGACAGGATGTCTCATCAAGCCTGGAGCCCTCTGATTTGTCTATTCAGTGAGTTCCAGGTATCCTCCTGTCTCTAATCCCCAGGGCAGGGATTAAAGCATGTGCCATAATGTCTGGCCTTGCACATGAGTATTGGTGATGATACTCAGGTCTTCACATTTTCAGAACAAGCCCTCCACCTCCTGAGCCACACCAACCCCTAAAGCAGTTTCTAACTGCTGTCATGTAACCAGCACCCTGTGGGATACTTCTACTGCCCACTGACAGTGGCATGTGAATACCAAGCTCATGATGCATTGCCACCTCCCTGATTGCAGCATGTCTCTATTCCAGGAAGTGAAGCCTTGATTAAAAGATCTAAACATTGTAAAAAGGTTTGGGTACAAGTTGACAAATTACTCTCCAGAAAATGTATGCCAATTTGTGTGTCTCTAGTGGCTTGGAATTATGTATAACCTCCATACTTTGCTTCCAACTGTGGAATATCAATAGTCACATTTTCTATGGATAGTATTCCAGTTTCCTTTATGGCTTTGGTCTCCCCAAATGAAGGAAAGATGTATGGCTCTAGCTGGCCACACAGAAGGTGAGACATTGGTGTCATTCCTTCTGATGGTGTTGGGACAGAGCCCAGACGAGGATCTTCTACAGAAACTTTAAAAATGCACATATATACATACATGCATGCATGCATACATACATACTCCAAATCTAAGCTTGCTTTTACAGCTGACACCTTTAGCCTTTAGGTACCTCTTTACCTGTCCTTTTTGTTGAGACAGAGTCTCATGGATTCCCAAGCTGACCTTGAATTCCCTATGTACTCAGGATGTTCCTGTCTCCCATCCCGAGTGCTACAGTTTTAGGTATATGTTACTACATCGCGTTTTTGTTTGTTTGTTTGTTTTTTGTGTTCCTGGGAATCAAATGCAAGGTTTCATATATGTTAGCATAGCACTCTACCAACTGAGCTACATCTACCTAACATGTTTCTAATAAATCTGTTTTTACCCATGTTCCTTGCAGAGTGTTTTTCTTGTTTATGAACAAATATCAATATAGACTCAGCATCCAAGATTAGCAATTTTATCAAGAGCTTTTATGAATTCACATATGACCAGGCTCATGAGTGGTCTTAGACACAGTGAACTCAATTTTGTAATGATAGAATTTCACGTCCTACCAAGCAACATGTTAAACGTGCTGAATTTTGTTTTCTTTGTAAGAATGGGTTGCCTGCATGTATGTATGTGCTCCACATGCAAGAAGTGCCCTTAGAGGCCAGAAGAGGGCATCAGATCTCCTGAAACTAGAGTTAGAAATGCCATAGTGTGGAGGCGGGGCATCAAAATCCAGGTCCTCTGTGTGAGAACCAAGGGTTGCTAACTGTTGAGCACAGTCTCCCCTGTGAGGAAGGTGGGTGCATGTGTGTCAGCCATGAGGATCTGGTGGTTTAAAAAAGAAACGTTTGCCTGACACTACTAACATTGACAAAACCTAGAAAACACAGAACAGCACAATCAAAGCCTGACAGTCATACTTCACATCTAGCTGTGTCAGTCCCGAGGAGCACGTGTCTCCCTAACTTCAGAAGCTGTGTGCTTAGAGGAGGAAAGCTGCTTATGTATATAAGACCAGAGTCCATTGTGCAGGGACAAACAAGCTTACAGTGTGGCAGATGAGGGCAGTTACTAGGAACACATGGCGTAAGGACACTGAAGCCGCAGGAAGAACAGAAGCAAGAACACAGGCAGCATCTTAGCCTTGACTTCTTTCCCTCCCAGGAACAAGCAACTAGCTCTTGTCTTTCTGAGTAAACCAAGAGAGACTCTCAATCACTCAGTTTCAGCTTGGGCTCTAGTTAGCCTTCTGAGCCATCTAATCTTTTGGATCTGTGTTCTTGTAAAATGGAGATAGCAAAATCCTGTGAAGATTAAATAAGTAAATGTGTTTTGTGGTTGCTAATGTAGACCAGACATGGAAGAGTTGGCAGCAACTGTGGGTTCTTACAGGATTTTATCAGCTGGAACACGATCTAGGTTTTTCTTAGGTGAATGTCATCATATGGTAACCTGGGCTACACCCCATGAAAAATTTCATTTCCCCAAAGAAGGTGTGCCATAACCACAAGGATGTCAAGCAATCCTACCTTCTGAATATTCTCATGTGACCATTTCTAGTGCACTGAGAACCCCAATAATTGGCTTTCATTTGTTTTTTAGTTATCCCAGTGTTGTAGGCAAGAAGGCATCAGCAATCACATTTTACAGTAAAATTACAACTCCTGACTTCTGCCCATCCCAACCACAGGGCTTATGGTCGGTTTGGCAAACCCTGTGTTCCACCTTACACCTGCATCTCTGTGCCTGATGGCTTCTCACAGAGAAGGCAGAATGTGATCAGACTAAAGCATTCACCTCCTAACTGCTCTCAGGAGCCCAGTGGGAATGCATTTTCTATTCCATTTTCCTGTCCCTCTAGGTGGTAAACCAGGGACAAAGTATGTGTGTGATTAAGCTCAAGTCAAGTGTAACACCTGCTGCTTCTGGCTCTGGGAAGAAAGGGACATGCATTTATATATGTATGGACAGACAGACACATGAAATTACAGAGCAGTAGTAACTCTGGCAAGCCTCAGGGCAAGCACTGGGGGCTGATAGATTGTTCAGTGGACTTGGGAGACAATGGACACAAACAACCCACAGTATTTCCTTACTTTGTAAATCATGAATGAGAATTCTCATCATATCTGGAGGACCTTGGGAAAACCATAGAAAATTATTCTTCTTCATGTGCCTACCTGGAAGACATTTGGTTTAAATAACAGATCTGTTACCTGGCTTTGTAATTTGTTTCCTTGTTCTTGTGTAGTGCCCATACATGACATTTCCTCTCAGTCTTGCTGCTACCCAGTAGGCAGGTAATTTTCTCTCTGCTTTCCCATCCTGCAATGACTCTCTTTCTTTATGAGCCACACAGAAGCCTTAGGTAACTTCCATATCCTTCTTAAATGGAGCACATCATCGGACCTGCCAATGTTACCCCGAATCCACACCATGTCTCAAGCACCTGCTGGCAGCAGACTCCCAGTTTCATCTGTCTAGACATTCTAGCCAACAAGAGCACTCACTAGACAAAACAAAATGTAAAGTGTGAATTATTTCCACTAACACAAATATGAACTTAACAAAGCCTCTGGTATATCAAAAATATCTTTTCAACCAGGGTTGCATTCCCTCCAAATGTAAAATGTCATCATCAGGACCAATATCAGCACCACCTTCATTACTACCAACACAAATATCACCTCTATTATCATTGCCATCATTGCCACTACCACCCTCATCAGCACCATTTTCATCCTCACTACCTTTGTGACCAGCATAGCCATCAACGGCAGCATGAAAATGATCCCCAGCTCCCTTGTGTTAGGAGTATAGGCATACACCATTACAAAACTGAATGTCCTTTATATTTGAGTACTTTTCCTCCGAGACTAGAGATATTTTCATACATATAAAGTAATCATAACACTGCTACATGCTCTGTATCACCTTAATTAGGGCCCAGGTACCACAGGTGTTACAGCGCTGATAACTCTGGCAGTTGTGTATTTCTAAGAACTAGAAAATGAAATTATGATACAGCTAAAGAAGGAAAGCCAAATCTTGGTTACTTGGTAAACCCTCAAACATGAGAGAACACACCAGAGTAGGAGTGAGGGCTGTCTGGATGTTTAGGCCATGTCAGAAACAACACTGGTAAGATGGACTTTGTAATCAAGAATGGGGGAGAAAAAAAATCACCATTTTATGTTAGCAATAGATACCCAGTTGGGGGTTTAAGGTCATAGGTAATAAATGCCAGAACAAAGCAGCCGTGAAACACAGAGTTTCACTATTTTTCTTGCATACAAAGCCTCAAATCCCCTACCACTATAGCATGGAGGGGTGGGAAAATAAATACTGAAAGAGCCCAGGCCTTGGGGAGATGGAGGATGTTGGCATCGGAAAGAAACCTCCCACCTCCTTATCCAGCTGAGGAGAGAAGGAGGCTTCAGGGAGTAATTAACTGTCATGCATAAGATTAATTGACGACCCTCCAGTTTTGCCCTAAACACAGATGTATTGGGATCAGGACACAACCTTGAATGGGAAAGGTGAAGGGGAGCAGTTATTTCTGGACCAGAGCAAAGCGAATATGCAGAATGGTGGGCGATGTTGACACGCTAGCTGTGGAAGCAGGGCAAGCTATACATCATCATGCCTTTCCATAAAGTGGCTTGTCAGAGACCAGCCAAGGACTTAAATTAGAACCACTGTTGACAAGTTTCTTCACCGCAACTGGTCCACAGAGAGTCAGTTCTCCTGAGACACAGGCTGGGGCACACTTTGGGCATGTGCTCCCATGACTGTCTCTCATTTGGGGGAAGATATTAAAGGCAAAAGCTATAATGCCATATTTATAATGGTAGGATATGATGTACACAACATCACAGACAGAATGATACTATATCTCTTACTCCATAGTGCAATTTTAGAGAAAAGGAAAAGCATTTCCCTTCCAGGAATCCTGTGTGCCAAGACTGGGCCTCTTCACCAAGCATAATGTCATTGTGTACCATCATCTACCCATCCTCCATGCCTTGCCAGTATCTACTGCTACAAGGTTCCTTGGTGATGATTAAGTGGGGACTCATATCTACATCTTCTGAGTTATCTAATCCACAATGGAAATGGGCAAAACAAGATTTTTCACTTTGTCCCAAAATAACTCAACAAATATTTGACAAGGCCTGTTTTATTCTGTGGTACCTAGGATGTTACATGGAGCCCTGCACCTGCCAGCAAAGTACTTTCCAGCAGAATTATATGCCCAGCTTCTGTTACAGAGTCAAACTGTGAGTTAAAACTCCCCCTTTGGTGTTCAGTCTAACCAAGGCAATTGTGTTTGAGGGCTATTCACAATGGCCTTGGTTTGATGATAATTATTCTTCATGATGTCAGTTAATAGTTTCTATGGGCTCCTTGTCTCTACAGATAGAAAAACCAATTTTGATTCTAAGAAATCATGTTAGAAAATGCCCCTATATTAACCCAGCACCTAGCAAGAAAAACAGGGAAACTCCTAGATTTTTGTTTGTTTGTTTGTTTTTTCTTGTTGTTTTTGTCTAGAATGTTCTCTGTATACCAAGAGTACCCATTTCAGATACACAGTGGGTGGTAAGAACTACTAAAGATACTTCGTGACCAGGCTCCTGGACACCTCACACACACACACACAGAGAGAGAGAGAGAGAGAGAGAGAGAGAGAGAGAGAGAGAGAAAGAGAGAGAGAGAAAGAGAGAGAGGGGGGAGACACTTCTGCTTGTTTTTAAAGAATGTGAAGTCACCTTGCCACAACATGCCTGGCACAGGCCCACCTAATTAGCAGTTTCTACTCTCTTCTTCCATATTTGTGTTTATGGCTCCTGGATAGACTTTTGCTTGCATTCGTCCTAACAGGATTGAACTTACTCCAGCATAGACCCACAGGTGGAAAGAGGCTCCTCTGTAGACTTTTACAGGCATGCATCCTAACAGGAGTGGACCTTCCCGCCTTATATCCACAGGTGGAAATCTATTGTAATCCACTCTACTTTGAGGATCCCATACACCTTTCACCAAAACGGTGCTTTTGAACATTGCTCTGTCTTCACTACTCACCCGTACTTGAGGGTACGGTGGGAGGGAAGAGAAGAATGCACAGGGAGCTGAGACTCACTCCCCATCTCTTACAGCTGAAATTATCATCAGTTACCACCCATGAGCTTAACAGAAGCCACGTCTTACTGGGGTTTTGTTGTTTTGCTTTCTCTACACTCAGAAAGCTTTCCAAGGGTACAGAGCTACTTAAGAAATGATAGAAGCCTTCAGAGCCCTGCCAGGTACCGACAAAGGATAGTTGTCTTTTTTTAATAGTCTGAGACAATGAAGCAGAGATTTCTCTATGCTCAGATTTGGAGCGCCTCCAGCTTTTAAATGTTATTACCCAGCAGAGTATCCAACTGTGTTTGTGGGAGGGAGGGAAGGAGGCCATTAAAATTCATTTGGTAAGAAGTCTCCAGAGGAAAACCAAGCTTTCATCCTTCTGACTTCTCCATCCCATGGAATCCACCAGCCGCCAGTTTCTCAGGGACTCCACGAACAAATGAGCGACAATAATGTGCTGTTGTGAGCACATGCTGTCCCTCTGCTGGTCCCCTCTGTGACCACAAGTGTGCATTTCTTAGAGAGGGCACATAGTCAGATCAGAGACTCAGAGTGTTATTAGGCGTGAGAGGGGGATCACAGAGGAAACTGGGAGTCTGCGGTTCAAACCTCCAAAATACTTTGACTTGAGGTTACTGAAAAGCAGGCTTTAGGGTCACCAGCAGGATCCAGTTGAGGCTCTGTTCCAGCTGCTCAGAACCAGCCAGCCACATGAGACAAAGGGGCTCATTTAAAAAATCTTTCTAATGAACGAGAACAAGCTCACATGTGTTTGCCTCCTGAGCAAAGGCTCAGGAAAGAGGGAGTTAGAGTGTAAACCTCTCAGGAACTAAACACCAGGAAGAAAGCCATAATAAAGCACTGTTCATCTCTGTCCCTCAGCAGACTAGATGCAGCCAGGTCCTGACTCCCATGTGGCTTCCAACAGCCACATTCAGAGCAGAGTTTGAGGAAGCACACATTGTAACAGACAGTGCTATACTGAATTCACCAGGAAGCTGGCTCTGGAGGCAAAGTAGATCCCTCATTTCATACCTAAGCATTTTATGTCACACTCTCCTCTAAGGCCCTTGTCTCCTCTCCTTCAGGCTGTTCCCCTGGCCCTGTAACAAGGAGAAAGGAAACAAAGCTAGGGTACTAAAAAGTTAGGCCTTTGAAAAAAGCTAACTGCTAAGCGATTTCCCACAAGGTTTATCACTGTTCATCCCATGTTATTAAATACCAGTACTGGGACAAGAATCAGAAGCTCCTCTATGAAGAGAAAGTTCAATTAGCGACGCTAGCTAACTGCCTCAACTTCCCCAATCAATTTCTGCTGGGTGTTGTAAGTGGCCAAGCAGATGGTTACTCTAGTTTTTGTGTGTGTGTGTGTTGGATGTAGTCTACAGCTTACTTAATGATGCTGCTATGTTTGCTGCATCTGTCTATTTGCTACTTGCTACTTTTTTTTTTAACTTTGCTCGCTATATGTTTAATGAACTCATTCAGAACTGAAGGTACAACCATTGTAGATGATTCTGCAGACTGTATAAAATATCATAGCTCATATAACTTTGCCTGAGGTAGAAGAGACATGGCTTATTTTATAGTTACTAAAAGTTGATGATGCTAAAATCTAAATCTGTTGTCCAGTCAACAGACCCTTAAAACAAACAAACAAACAACTGCTTTGCCCAACCCTGAAATTTTACTGGAGAGACCCTTTCTGCATAAAACTCCAGGAAACATAAAGTGAAAAACAAATATCTCCAGCTGCTTTGAAGATCTGTGCTCCTCAAATTCAGTAGTACATTTTACAACTGCATCAAAAAAGACAGCATCATTCCAAAAGGTGGCCTTGTGCTCTATTAAAACGGAAGCTTATGAAGGAATAAATCCATTTATTCATCGAAAAGACCTGTAGCAAACAGAGCTGATGATGTTAATGACAAGACCTGTGTAAGCATCTCTCACATTGTCATTCATCATCTTTTTATTATAAGTGGCAAGTACCTTCCCTGAACTTAATCTACAGCCTTAAACACCATAAAAACGGCTCCTCCTATAAATCTAGGTACTGAGCATTCTGTGGCAAAGAAAGGGCAGATGCAAAGGACTGCAGTGACCTTGGCAGGTTTTAAGATGAGCAGGCAAAAGACAAGACACACAGCACAATAAAGACAAAACAAAGCACCAGGAGATGTGTTCTCTGAAACAAAAACAAAAACAAAAACAAAACAAAAAAAAAAAAAAAAAAAAAAAAAAAAGGTCAGTTGTAGGCCCTTAAGATGGAAGTCACTATTTTCTCTTCTTGATTTCCAAACATAATAGAACACTATTGGATTATTCTAAGTATGATATTATAAGGGTTTTACTTAAACTCTTATTGTAGTTGAAAAGAATTATAAAATGTATTCTACCACTCATATAGGAAAACTTCAGTAGTGGTTTTGTTTGTTTTGTTTTTTGAGACAGGGTTTCTCTATAGTTTTGGATCCTGTCCTAGAACTCGCTCTATAGGCAAGGCTGTCCTCAAACTCAGAGATCAACCTGCCTCTACTTCCTGAGTTTTGGGATTAAAGGCATGTATCAACACTGCCCAGTAATAGTGTTAAATATTTACACAATGTTGTGTATTAGGTGATCAGAACATTTTAACCTTGCAAATCCAAAACTCTATACCCATTAAAACACAATGCCTGGACTTGACTGATGGCTTAGTCAGTAAAATGGCTGCCTTGAAAGCATGAGAATTAAGTTTTGATCCAAACATTGACATTAAAAAAAAAATCCAGCTATAACAGCATATGCCTGTAAGTCCAACACTAGGCATGTAAAGGCAGCAGCATCCTGAGAGTTCAGCTGTCTGCCAGGCCATACTCAATCAGCTAGCCCCAGTCTGTCAAAGGTAAGTGGTATGGGACTGAGGAAGACATTTAATATTGAACTCTGATCTTCATGTACACATAATTGGGTCCACTCACAAAGCACCTCCAAACTTCCCATCACTTTTCCTCTAGTGTCCTGGTGTCCATCCTCTTATTTTCTCTTTCTGTCTATGACTATCTTGGATGTCTGCTCTAAGCAGCATCAGATCACAACTATCTTTTTGTGACTGTCCTGTTGCTGACCTTCAATTTCATGCATGGTGTAGTATGTGCTGTAATGTCCTTCTTTTCAAAGACAGAATAATGTTCTATTGCATGGAGAGGCAACCCTTTGATTACCTACTCCATCAGAGTTGTTCCTCTCTGTGTGTTATTATAAAATATTTTAATGAAGATGGGTATGTGGTGGCTTCTGATTTACATCTGCCTATTTTGTGGTAATGGGTTAGAAGACAAAGGTGGGCCCCAGGGAGGTCAGTTAGGAAGATGCCAAGATAACAGAGCTGTGGGTATAGAATTCAGTCAAGGGTGTAGCTATAGAATTATCAAGAAGGGAAGACACACATGCACTTTGAGGGGAGGGTTTGAAAGACATTCTGACCCTGGGAAAATAGCAAAGACCAGAAGACCATTAGGACAATGGACTCAGAACCTGTCATTTTGTCAACCCTCAGTACAGGTAAGCAGACATCATCATCATCATCACCTACATCTTTCATTAAGACTGATAGAGAAGTGATTTGACTCTATGGCAGGCCTAAAGACATCCTAAGTGTAACCCAGCCTCATTCCCTGACCTATCTCTCTAACAGTGCTGAAATCCTGGCTTAGCCCATCATACTCCTCAGGCACCTGTTGTTCTCCAAAACTTCCTGATTCACCAGGACACTGGCTTCAGATATTTACCCAGACTTCTCTGCAGCTACTTGAGAATAGCTTTCTCAAGAAGGGAGCTGAAACTACTTTTCTAGACCTTCTCCTTACATCTGAGTTTTACATAACTCCTTTTCTTCCTGTCTCAACCCTTCTCCAGATGTCCTCCAAAGAAGCCAGGACACTACTTTTCGCTGGTCTCTCTTGTTACCTGCAAAGCGCCTCCCAGGTCAACCTCATGTCACAGTAATGGTATCAGGTAATATAATCCCCTCTACTCTCAGGCTCAGAGCGACTCTTTCAGCAGTTTTTATGTGTATGTCATTTTCTTTTAATAGTAACAAGTTTCACTGAAGCATTTTCATTTAATATAATCATTATGTTTTGTTTAATTTGCCTTGCCATGACCTTGCCCCTTCCTCTTGCTGGTTTGCTTATAGTTTCAAGGCATATGCATTCTGTTATATTTTTATTTTTCTAAACTTACATTTTTTTATTATTTTGTATGTATGAGTGTTTTGTCTGCATATATATGGGCATCACATGTGCCTGCATATATGTCTGTACAATACCCTTGAAAGTCAGAAGAGAGCATCGGCTCATCCGGGACTGGAGTTACAGATGGTTGAGGGTTGCCATGTAGGTAACTAGGGATTGAACTCAGGTCCTTGAAAAACCAGCCAGTGCTCTTAAATCACCCATCACCCCAGTTTTATGGGAGATGTCATTCTGTAAATATGTTTCCCTTATTGGTTAATGAATAAAGCACTGTTGGCAGATAGAAAGGCAAGATAGGCAGGACAAGGAAGATTCTGGGAGATGTAGTAGAGAGGAGTCAAATGGTAGGATGAAGAGAGTAAGATGTGGAGACTCTCCGGTAAGATAAGACTATGTGGAAACACTTAGATTGATAGAAATGGATTAATATTTAAGACAGAGCTAGATAGTCAATAAGAAACGCTAGTAATAGGCCAACAGTTTTATAATTAATTTAGCATCTCTACTTATTATTTGGGGCTGATATGCCTATGAGACCAAGCTGGCAGAAAACTGCACATACCACCAGTTTCTAAATTTTATTTTTACTTAGAGTTTCTCTCTCTCTCTCTCTCTCTCCCTCCCTCCCTCTCTCTCTCTCTCTCTCTCTCTCTCTCTCTCTCTCTCTCTCTCTCTCTGTGTGTGTGTGTGTGTGTGTGTGTGTGTTCATACATGTGTATGTGAGTATAATACCTGTAGAAGTCAGAGGGGCCATAAGGTATCCTGGAGCTAGAGTTCCAGGTAGTTTTCAACTAGTCCTGGAAACTGCTCTGATCCTCTGTAAGAACAGCAAGGCTTTCATTTTTGTTTTGTTTTGCTTTGTTTTGTTTTGTTTTGGTTTTGGTTTTTGAAGCCAGGGTTTCTCTGTGTAACATAACTGGCCCTCCTTGAACTCACTCTGTAGACCAGGCTGGCCTCAAACTCACTGAGATTTGCCTGCCTCTGCCTCCCAAGTGCTAGAATTAGAAGCGTGTGCCACCTGCACCCAGCTAGCAGCAAGTGTTCTTAACCCTGAGACATCTGTTCAGTCTTGCCTTTGCTTTTTCTTATTCTCCACTTTTCTTCCATCAGACTTTTTCCTCTCCCCTCTGACTTCCATTCTTTTTTACTCCCAATTCTATGCTATACACACACACATGAGAGAGCGTGTGCACACACACGTTCTATATTTTGCATATGAAAGCACTGCATAGTCTGGCATATTTCCCTAACATCATGATTTCAGGTTCCATCTGTTTTCTTATACAGGTTACCATCTCAATCTTCTCTGCAGTGGAATAGAAGGAATAGGTATGAACTGAATGCTCCTTACCTTATCATCTGCTGATGAATTGCTAGACTGACTACATTTCTTGCCTATTGTGAACAGTGCAACAAGAAATATCTTGTTCTGTCTGAGCTCAGCCCCTGTCCTCTGTTAGCAACTTTCCTGGAGTCAGAACAGTATCTGTAGGCCTTTACTCTCACATGCTCAGTGGGGTTCAAGCAGATGCTAACCACAGCCAGAAAATACTGAGGAGAGAAAGTTCACCCTGGTGCTGAGCATAGACAGACTTTCTCAAGTCTCTTTTCCCTAAACAGCATGACAGCTATCTGCCTGGCATTTATCTTTGTGCTAGTGAGATTTAACTGGCAACCTGATGCAACCTAAAATCGCTAGAGATGAGAGTGTTAATGAAGGCTCATCTAGGTCAGGATGGCCTGTGGGCATACCTATAGGGAGGCAGTTTTCTTGCTAGCCCTGGGAAGACAGGCCTCAAATTGGAGGGTTACTACTTTATGTGCTGGACACTGGGCTGTACAAGAGTAACAAAGTCTAGCTAAGCTGCAGGAAGCAGCAACCATGCATTTATTCCATTTACTCTTAGGTGTGTATGCAATGTGACCAGCTGCTTCAGTTCCCGACTTCACTTCTCTGAAACAGTGGACTTAAAATGGAGTTGGAAGCCAACTAAACCTTTCTTTTGCAAAACTGCTTTAGGCCAGGGTCTATAACTACAGCCATAGAAAGGACACTACAGAAGTACAGCACTGATTTCCTGTCAGTCAGAACAACGTAAAGCCTTCAGGAAGGACACACAGCTCCTGTAAAAGACCAGAGAATCTACATCTTCAGTCTCTCCAGGGTGTCCTGGAGTCAGTCTTGTGAGGACATGAAAGGACAACTGTCTAGTTTGCTAGTGTAGCCATATATTCTTCATCATCTATCTCCCGCCATGACACTCAAGAGTTTGTTCCCAGTCACAAGGTTCCTGGTCCTCTTAACTCTTTCACTCTAACACTTGCCAAACATTGATCTTGATCTTCAAACATTTGAAAGAAATTAATAAGTTTTCAGGATCAGCATCTCCCCCAGAACACTTGTGTCACTCTTATAAACATGAAGTCCCTTCACAAACTCATTTTTTTCCTTTGCACCATAGAACCTTACTTTGTTGTTTTTAAAAGGTGTGTATAGGGCTGGTGAGAAGTCTCAGCCAGTAAGGTGCTTGCTGTCAAGCTTGACATCCTGTGTTTGATCCCACATGGCAGGAGAGAAGTGACTCCAGCAAAATGTCTTTCCATACCTCCCCACATGTGCATTCTGGTGTGTGAGCACATGCCCCCACATAAATAAATAAACTTTCAAAAATATTTGTGGAAATGTGTTCTTTTTGTACTCCTATGGGATGAGTTATTGAAGCTTAATGAATGCCTCAGAACCTTGGTATCATCTCCTTTCTCCAAAAGCACTCCAGTATTCCATGATCTCTGTTTGACTAAGAATACACTGAAGAAACACATGTCTAAAAACCACACTCAGAGATGTGGAATATATCCTCCTACCTCAAGTGTACCTGGAATTTAAAAATTAGTTTTCCATCTGGATGCAACAGAGGCCTTTTGTTTCCAAATACTACCTTCCTGTTTATTAAAGAAAAGGCCTTTTCCTCCAGGCCATTTTTCCTAATCACAAATATGTACGTTTTTAGATTCCTTTTTATAAACAAAGTTAAATTAAGAATGGCACAGTGAGAATCCATGTCTGTGCGCTTTGAATTTCTGCTCCTGATGGTGACTCACTGAAAGTGACAACCATGTAAAAGTGATTGGCAGCAACAGCTTAAATGAATACTTAAGACACAGAAGCTATAAAACTAGGGCAGAATCCCCAAGTATGGTTGAAAAATAGAGATGTTGTTTTTAAAACTGAAGTATTCGTTTGACATACTTTCTCCTGATTGTGTGTGCATACACACATACATGTGCATGTTCCCATGTACAAGGGCATGTGTGTGCAAGTGAGGGATAGAAGGCAACCTGGTCTTTCATTGCTCAGGTTCCATCAACCTTGATTTGTCTCTCACTAGACTAGAACTTGTCCACACTGGCCAGCCAGCAAACCCAGAAGACCACTGGCTCTACATTGCCAATGTATGTGTGTACACACCATACCTGCTGATTTTTTGTTGGTTTGTTTGTTTGTTTGTTTGTTTGTTCATTTTCCATGATTTCTGAGGCCTGAACTCAGATATTCATGCTTCAAAGATAAGCACTTCCTGGCAGAACCATCTCCCCAGTGTCTCTTGGTTTTATAGGATATAAGCCATGCACATATGTAATGAAGTGTATGTGTAAGGAGATTCTCCAAATCAACAGGGCACCAAGAGAGTTCATATCCACTCCCTCTACACTGTCAACTTACCTGATGATCTAGACTGTCAAATAAGACTCTGTGTGTTTGAAAAAGGGTTCTACCTGCTGTAGAAAGCCCTCTTTATTTTTAAGTGCCATTTTGTTTCTTTGTAAAGGTACCATCCAGAGGTCCTTGCCCCACCCCTGTCCCTGTGATCCACTTCCACCTGCACATTAAGGAAAGCATGAATGAGGGCAGCACAATCACAAAAGCAAATGCATTAGATTCCAAATGATCTCTGAAATAAACTGGCTGATGATGCAGGCATGGAAATGCAAAGTGGAAGCCAGATGCACCAGTGCCCCTGATCCAAAGCAAATAGACTCCAGCAGGGGAGCTGCCAGGGTGCTGTGAAGAAGACACACTTGTCAGAACACTGTGGGCATGTGCTCTCTCTATCACAGGGCCTGAAGAGGCCCCTGAAGACCTTTGGGATCTTATCTTGGGGATCCACTGTGTCACTCCAGGCATTGACTACCTCTGGGCTACCACTCTCCAAAAGGAAGAAGAAGACAGACAAGCATATCAGCATTGGTACTTAAACATGAGGAGATAATGATGATGGTGGGTGGGAAGAAAACACGGCTGCTCTTGGAAGTCAGAGACTGCAGACAGACTAGAGGATGTGCTGGAAAAAAAATGAGCTTGGGTGTCATGGTTGTCATTGTATATTTTGCCTCAGAGAGGGCTCAGGTGGGTGACAATATCCACCCTTTCTGTGTGCACACATCTTTCCCAGGTCAAGTCTTCCAAATCCTTCTTTATCATCTGCTACTCTGTCTTTGGCACTGGTACTGAGCCAGGCTGTCAATGAGGCACTTAAAAGCACAGGCTGGAAATAATTATGCATTAGGAATTACCTCACTGCTGCAGTGGAGCTGAGAGACCCCAGCTCGCCTACTGAGCAAACTTAAGCCAGCCTAAGAATGACCAAAAGATGCCAGACAGAGAAGATCAAAGCACTACAACCCCACCCCCACTGGCAATATGAGTAAAGTTTTTCAGACCGCCCATTTAAGTGGCATGAGTTAGCTCACATGGAATCAGCAAAGGATATACCCACACTGCCCACTCACTAAGTAACAAATGACTTTTGCTTTAAGCCATGAAATATTAAGATGACATGTTACATGGCAAAGCTAACAATTACAATGGCACAAGTGATATAAAATCTCAGGCTCTTATAATCACCTTTATGACATTTTACCTACAGAAGTAGAAGAGAGATTATTAACAGGAAAGTGCAGATTTGAGGAGGCTCTGTTGAAAACTCATATTTGGAAAAGTGATGAATGAATATGACAAGGAACATAGTGGATGCTGAGTAGTGTATATGTGTATATAAAACTATTGGTCACTGGTACGAACACTAAGCCTCTTTCCTCTAGAATACTATATTAATAGTTGCTGTTTCACAAACTCTCAGTTTATCTATATAGACCCATCTTCACATACAAACACACTAACACACATACACACACACACACACACATTGCTAAAGTATATACATCATCCATATATTCCCATTTTTTCACGAGAGATTCAAGTAGCCCAGGAATTGCTATATCACCAAAAAATAATCTGGACTTTTGATCCTTATGTCTCTACCTCCTGAATACAGGAATTACAAACCTGAGTCACTGGCTTAGTTTCCTTGCTGTAACTGTGATAAAGCACTGTGACCAAGAGCAACTCAGGGAAGGAAAAAGTTATTTGCATCATACTTCCAGGGAATAGTCCATCACTGAAGGCAGGACTCTGAAGCATACTCCAAAGAAGATGCTGCTTTGATGGCTTGCTCAAGCTCAAGCTTATGGTCAGCTAACTTTCTTTTCATATACAGCCAAGAACATTTTGTGTAGGGAATGGCACCATCACCAACAGTTACATCTCCTTCATCAATAAGCAACCAGGACAGTCTCCAGACCAAAAAAAAAAACAAAAAAACAAAACAAAAAAACAGCCAATTAGTTCTGTTTAATTGTCCTTCTCAGGTAATTCTAGGTACTGCCAAGTTGATAGTTAATGCAAATGAGAATAGTCACATTGGTTGTTTTTCCCATATTTTCCACTTGTCTACACACACCTGGTATCTCAGGTGAATTGATATTTGTAATCTTCCAGTAATGGGTCTAACTTGTAATTTAAGTGGCTGTTCAGGTTGTAACATGGGTTCCCTAAAAAAAATATGACAACCCTTGTTAATATTTTTATTTTACCTAAAATAAACAAGGTAAGAATAAAAGACTAAGTGAGAAGGCATTTTAGTCCCTGACCAGAAACAGAAGCTTATATAAATGATCCATCAAGGGTACCTGTCACCCTAGAGGAGGCCATCCTTGTACAAGAGTCAGCAGGTAGTGACAAAACCCAGAAGAGGTGAGAGAGTAAATCTGGCCTAGAACAGTATTCATAGACTTGGCAGCACCATTTTTATAACAGTAGAGGGCTTTCTGTCCCACACCCTGTCTGCTCTTGTGATGAACACTTATGAGTAGGCATCTCACAACTGTCAAAGACTAATAAAGACTCATGTGGCTCTAATATGGCCATGTACCATCATGGAGAGGAGGCTGCTATGGACTTTTGTAATCCCTTGGCCCTAGAACCATAGCAACTATATACACCAAATATTACAATGACATCTAGGTTCATGGTGATGATCAAAACTTCTTTAGAGAAAGAGGAGTCATAGGCCCTTACTTGAGCTTCCACCTGCCACTCAATCCTGCACCTTAACTGCCTTAGAAAGGGTAACAGTGTACAGATGATGACAGGTAGATGGAAGGTCTGTCTCCTTTACTTTGGTTCACTTGCTTATCTCTGCATATTGGCATACTAATTAAAAACTCAATGATCATTTATCCAGCCTATAAGGGCCTCTTAAAGACTGAAAGCACAGAGATAAGTCACTGTCCTAAACTTAAAGTTATCCTAGGTTCCAGGAATAGCAGAATTTTATAGGACAGACCTTCCTGATGAAAGCAATCACCCCCAATGGAAGACAAGGTTGTGCCCTGGAGAAAAATTCCTCATCACATAGGCATAGAAGACAAACACAAAATGAGGGCATATGTGTCAGGCTTTTATCTTGAACCTATAGGTGAAGAGTTAGTTCTCTTTAGCAAAAGCCCCTTCTGAGTGATTGTCTCAAAGTAACTTCTACAAAACTCTCTCTATCTCTGTCTATCTGTTTGTCTGTCTGTCTCTGTCTGTCTCTGTCTCTCTCTCTCTCTCTCTCTCTCTGTGTGTGTGTGTGTGTGTGTGTCCTGAGTTCAGAGCTAATTATCCCAAGAACTTCTGGGAATTCTCCAGTCTCTATCTCCAGTCTTACAGTAGAAGTGTGGAAGTACAGATGTGTTCTAATTCTTCTGTCTTTATGTGAATTCTGGGAATCAAAACTCAGGTCCTCACACTTGCCCTTAGTCCTTGCTGGAGATCTTTCATGATGGGGTGAACTGGGCTCCTGACTGCATTGTTGCAGTAGGGGCATGGGTTCCTCTTGGGTTTTTACAGGGTGCTTCAAGAAGATGCAGCAACAGGCTTGGTTCTGATGCCAACTTTCCTTGCAACCAAACATAGGATAGAACCACGGACTTTCTCTGTACATATCCTCCCATTCAGGGTGCATAAAAACCAAAGTCGACAGAGGTGATCTCTTAGCTCTGGTGAAGGAAGAAATGGTCCCACTGATTTCCAGGGGAGTAGGAAATGTGTACTCACCTCAGGAGCTCTGAAGAAGTCACTCAAAGTCATGCTCTCACTTTGTTGCAACTATAATGCAAACATGACCAGAGAAGAAACTTTGGCTTGCTCACTACCATTGTCCAGTACCTGCAGGGGCTCTGCAAGTATTTAATACAACAATAAGCAAATGGATACAGAAAAGAAAAGGAATCTCAAGAGGGCTATGACCACCAAGGTCGATCACTCCCAATAATAACAAAGGAACTCCAGGGAAAATGACTCATTTTGTAGCTGAGAAGAGGATATATGAATGAGGTTCCTGGCTCTCATTACAGAGCTGAGGAAATATCTGCGAAAGGAATGAATGTCTAAGAAACATACTATGAAATATAATAAAGAGACCCTTTCCTAGTTTGTTGAACAGGTCATGCTGAGCATGTCAAAAGATCTATAACTTTGGTAAGCGGGAGTAAGACAAGGAGTCAGACTCAAGAGCAGAGAGAGTGTGTGCCCCTAGGGGGCCTCCAGTTTTTTTTTAGAGATCCAAGCTGGCTGTGCAGTATTATAGCTCACCAAGTCAGCTCTTTCTAGAGCATCTCCAATGGGTAGAGGTTCTTTCTAGTATGTCAGAAAGAAAGACAGTGATCTTGGTCAACCAACACCATCAACCACAAACTTAACAAGCAATCAAGGAAGCCTTATAATCAACAAAAGTACTTATTAAAGGATGAGATGAAAGTCCATGACCTTCATGTGCATAGTCAACTGTCTTACATGATGACTTGTTTTCTGAACACATGCCAGTGCTGGCTTATCATCTTTGGACGAAGAGGATAGTAGTGTCTGGATAACCAGGTGATATCTAAGATATTGCCTAGGTTCAATGTCTCCTCTAAACAGCCTATGTTTTTTCACTCTTCAAATGTCTATAGTTTCTTGGCTTGATTCTTTCATATGATCCAGTGTTCATCTCATTCTGAGAGGGATCTGTGCAGTATTTACAACATTGTGAAACTTAATAATGTTTCAGGGATGGTTACTCAGAATGAACATTCTGGCCCATGGTTAACTGATGGGCACTGGATATGCATTTTGTTTTTTCTGTGCATGTCTATGTATAGAAGGACTATATACTGATGAATGGTAGGTTGAAAACAGGTGCTGATCTTCTGGCAGGAGTTTCCTTCAGTTCCCAGGTGCTCTGCCAATTAGGATAAATGCTGTCTCTACAGCCTTAGTGCCATGATTAGGTATTTAGGAAGTACTCACGCTATTCAACAGGTTCGAGAAAATGTGCCAAGAAGGCAGAATGTCTCCCTCCTTAAGAAAAATGTCATTGTCTACAAATAGATGGCAAAAGAAAAATAAAGCATGGTGGCAACTCTGTGTCTACAGTTTTCTAGAATGGAGGTCATGATTAGTTCGGCCATCCTTCCACCTGGCAGCAGCAGAACATCAGATAAAACCTTTCTCCAAACACAGTTTGCCTAGTGCGCTCACCCTGCATCCATTGGCCCATTCTCCTTTGTAATCCAAGCAGGTGACAACTTCATTGAACTGTTGGCAACAAGAGGAGGTATCGATTCCCCCACAAATGCCCTAATGACTAGAGACTGGGACACAAACCATAAATGGAGACTTTCTGATTCCAAGTGAAATTATAGTTTGCCCTATGAGATTGCACAATAAATCAGGGGAAAAACCAGCCAACACAGGACTCTGGGGTCACTGAAGAGATGTTGACACATTACAATAATGAGAACTTGAAATACCTCATGCCCTATTGATTTTCAGGCTGAATCATTCCCACTGCAGAAGATTACACGAGTCTGTCCTGGAATCATGGCTCACGTGGGAGACGCTGATGAAAAAATACACCCAATGCAATCAAAACGAAAAGCTTCACTTCTTCTTATTACAAATCTAATACCATTGTCCCTGGACTGGGTGATGGGCACTTAACCTACAATGCAAATCGAGTTAAGAAACATACAACCACTTTTTTTTCTTTAATTAAAACATTTTTCCTACCTTTTTTTTTTACACTCAGATCTTTGCTATGCTTCAACAGTGTAAAAAGTAACCCTGCAAAGAAAATGGGCAGAATGGCTCAATTAGTGCATAAAAGGCAAGTTCTTTATGCTTTTCTAATTCCAGGGTGGCTTTCAAGTTCTCTGTGTCACCGTATCATTTTGAAGAATGGAAAATCATGTCCTAACAACCAACTTATTTCCCAGTCAATAGCAGAAGACGCAGCCCACCAACACCAGCATCTACAGTCAACAAAGAATGCCAGGCTGATCACTCCTGCAAAGTACTCCATAGAGCTGAATAAACACGGTTGTAAAAGGCCAAATGGTGACACAAGTTAATTACCAATCTATCACACAAGCATGGAATGGTAATAATTTATTTTCTCTGCTGCATTAAACATAAATCTTTTCTCCAAAAGCGGGGTGTGTTGGGGAGACAGTCTCTAACACAATCTTGCCTACTATATGCCTTGTGCACAGATGTGTCAATATTAGGGACACAGGTCAGACATTAACTACAATGCAGGGTTTTGCTATGCATATTGACATGGCTATAAGTCAAAAGTAAACCATGAAATGGGAGAAATGGTTGAGTGGGTACAGCATGAGGATCTGGACAACATTCATCTGTATACTAGTATAGAAAGTGTGGCAGAGAAGAGAACATTCATAGGCTTGCTGGCCAGCCAGTCTACCCAAATCTACAAGCTGAGTTCAGTGAGAGACTCTGTTTCAAAAAATAGAGTGGTGATACAATTAAAGACACCTAATGTCAACCTTTGGCCTTGGCACATAGTCCCATGGGCAAGTAGCCCCATACACTTGCACACATGTATAACACATTGGAGGATTACAAATATAAGTTGACTTTTAACAATGAGAAATAGCATGGTCTTTCCTCAATAGGACTCGATGATATCATTCAAATATTGTAGATATAACAATTACTTGGACATGTTAGGACTCGCAAAATTATCACTAGATAGATTTAATCCATGAATACCATGTATTTTTGAGGAATGCTCATGCAAGGGACTAATTTTCCTTTGTTTATTTGTTCTCTGTCTCAGTAGTTCTGTGGCCTCTCATGGTTTAATCATCGAGATGAATACCTACTGGCAAGCAGAATCTAGATGTCTGAGTGGATCTGCTTAAGAACCAATGTCTATGTCCTTCCAAGAAGTTCAGTGCAATAAATGAACAGTTGAGAAGATGAGGTGTCCTTTCCTTTTGGATATCCTGATAATGGTCCCTGAGCTAACCTGACCCAATGACATTATCATTTATGAATCTTTCCAAAGTGCTACTATGTTCTCAGGCTATCAGCAGGAGACCTGCTAACCAGAATTCTCAGTATTTGACAGAACAAGCCATGCTTGCACGTGTTATTCGTGCATTTACTGGTCAAGTGGAAAAGCCAGTGATTGCTTTTAGGTACTTCCTCACAATTGTCAACAACTGGAAAGAGAGATATGAAGGAGACTTTGGAGTTACTTTCCAAGACTTTTCTCTTTTGCAGTTCTTTTAAAAAAAATAAAACTTGTGGAACTGGTTCAGCAGGCAAAGGAACTTGCCACTAAGCCTCACAACATTAGTTAAATCCCCAGGACACACATGATGGGTGAAGAAGACCAACTCTTTCCAGTTGTTGTCCAACCTCTACACATACACCAGTGGTTCACAAGCACACACACACACACACACACACACACAGAGAGAGAGAGAGAGAGAGAGAGAGAGAGAGAGAGAGACAATAACTTAAAAATGAAAGAACTATTCTTTTTCTTTTCCTTCATCTTTCTACCAGCTTCCCTGTGTAATTTGCAAAGCTACCAACTATTAACTATAGTCACAGCAGTGGACTAGGCAAGAACAGGAGGAGAATCCAGGCTCTCTGCAATCCTTCCACTTCTCCAACTCTACTTCTCCAATAACTGATGAGGGGGTATTCCACAACTTCTTCTCACCTTTGTTATATCCCCAGAGGGTAAGCATGCTGGTGCTAAATATACCTACCTGTTATCAAACCCCAGACCCCTTAACAGTAACTGTATTATGTTGGGCCATGTTTTTAAAAAGTATAACTATAAAATGAAATGACCCCACCCTGCCACATAGGCCATTAGGGAGGTTCAAACAAGCCAGCCAACATATGGCACCTTGCATAGCACTTGTCTGATACCAAACCTAGTGCAGTTAACTGTTTTGTTTTTCTCTCCAAGTCCTGGGTGCCTGAGCTTGAAGGACCTTGCTTTGATTATCCAGACCCATCTCAGCAAGAGGCAATGTGGGATAGCAGCAATTTTGAATGTTTGCTGCACCTAAGCAGATACATTCAAGTAGGCAGCTAAAATTGATTCCCTGCTGATTGCCTCTCTATTAGCAAGGCTGCAATGCAGCTATTAAAGAGAAATACATGAGATAAGTTTGGAGTGTATAAAAACAAAACTCAGTGTTGGATGCCACACCAGTGCCCAGGACCAAGCAGGTTCCCACTCTGCCTATCCCAGGGAAGTGAAAGATGACAACAGAATAAATGGATGGGATGGATGGATGGATGAATGAGTGGATGGATGGATGGATAGATGGATGGATAGATGGATGAATGAGGAATGATGATGTAAGTGCTAAATATTAGGTAAGACTACTCTCTTCTTCTATAGAAGTCTCCGTCACCACATTTGACCATCCAGTCTGCATTTACAGGGCAGAGGTTATAAGGTGCATGCCCTGTATAATGAATGACAAGTCAGTAGAGCCAATGCTTCAGTGGGTCTCCCAGGTTTCCCTGGAAACTCTCCATGACAACTCTAGTAGTACATGTCTTTCTTGTTAGCATCTCATGGAATTGTTCCATAAGTATACACTTGTTCTTGTTGTCAACATTTTGTCCTGTCACTGCAACAGATGGCTTTATGCTGAGGCATATGAAAAATATTAAATACTTTACAAGCCAGGGAAAAATAGAAAATGTCTTCAGAGGAATGTAATCTCCTTGACTTAGATTAAGTGACTCTGAGGATGCTGTTAGAAACAGCTGCATTGAGCTTGGGTTGGTGAGTGGACCTGGTCAACCAGCACCTCCATGTCTTTGGTGAATACAGGACTGAGGGTAAGGAGCTGAAACTGCCAGAAGGTAAATCTCAGCCATTTCAAAGGGTCTAACCTACCCCCATGAAGACCTGTGAACTATTACAGTGTGTAACCAAAAGTGACTGTGAAATCCATTTCTTTGAGATCCAAAAAGCCTGAAGCAGTATCCATCTGTCTCAGAAGGTGTTATTTAGCACTTTCCTTTGAGCCAAACTGCCTCCATCTCCATGGGACCAGATGTGTGTGTTTGCAAAAGACCATCACAGCTGGGCCTGTTGACATTCCTTCATAGAAAGAGGGTGAAGAGCTTCCTGCAACTCTGACCTGAGTACCCAATGCCTCTTAGCCCACTGCAGGCATTTATTTCATAAGTGTACTGGGCCTCAGGATCATGACAGGTGTTATCATAAATAAGGTAGCAGAGGTTAATTGACAGGAGTTCCATCTATGTGGCTATCCATGCTGGGAAGACTTTCAGTACCACAACTTTGCAGTCATCCTTCACCAACATTTTCATTGGTTTCCCAGAGGAAGCTTCAGTGGAACTGAACTTTGGTTTGTCATTGAGACCTTAGAAGGAGGAGCAGCATATGAATGCCTAGTTATCACCCCTGATGACAGAGTGTCCAAGCTTAGAGGCAAAATGGTGAATTGCAGGACCATGAAGTCAGTCCCTGACTGTTGCATGTATCCAAGACTACTGAGGCTTCTATTACATTCACAGATGTTAACTCAACCACAATGTGTGATGCCCTCCCAGACAGCCCAGAGATTTCTGATTGACAGGTGTGTGATAGGGAATGGCATGTGGATGGCTCAGTGGTTAAGAGTGCTTCTGCTCTTACAGAGGACCCCTAGGCAATCCCTAGCACCCAGGTGAGGCAGCTCATAGCCACTTTGTAACTGCAGCTCCAGTGGGTTTGACAACCTCTTCTGACCTCCATAGACAACCCCATTCAAGTGATTATATATATATATATATATATATATATATATATATATATATAAAATGAATGCATTAATTAATTTTGAGGGTTATTTATTTTATTTTCTTTTGCCTTTACATTGCCACCAAAGTTTGCCCTTCATCCCCTCCCCCGATTCCCTTACAGTTCCATCCACTCCTCCTTCACTGTTTCTCTCTAAATACAGGTGGCCTGGGCTCATAGAGCCTCATAGAGACCAAACTGACAACCAGGGACCCTGCATGGGACAGACTTATGACCTCTTCATAAATGTTACAGTTCTGTATTTTGGTCTTCTTGTGGAATTCCTAAGAGTGAGACTAGACAGAGACTGTCACTGACTTGAATCAATTACTTTTTAAAACTGTGGCATCCTTACAGCAGTGCATCTCTGAAGAGTCACTTAAGTACCTTGTACCCCATTCTTCGTCCATAAATGAGAAGACAAGAGCTAAGGCTATTGTTGTAAGAATGAATGTGTTTGTACATAAAAAAGCCTTAGGCCCAGACAGGCACATCCTGGAAGCAACAGAAATGCCAGCTACTCTGTATACTTAGCATAATGTTCATGCAGAAATAAACATTCAGCAGGGGACACGATTTTCTCTTTATTCACATATCAGTTTTTAAACATCTTCTATATACTTCCCATGGACACAACACACTCAAATTTTCTGAAAATGGCCAAAGCTCATTCCTGGGCCTTGGTCCTAGGAAATAGAACTCATGGTCATGAAAATGCACAAATGTTCACAGCAGCTTCCTGTGTAAGAGCTCACCCACATACTCTTCAGGAGACAGTAGTTACCAAGAGTGATCACTAGCCATGGGCAAACTCCTGGAAGGGATTCTGAGCAAAGATGCCAATCAAAAGGCTAAACACTGAGGGCTGGAGGGATGGCTCAGTAAGCAAAGTGCCAGCCAGGCAAACATAAAGACCTGCATTTCAGCCCTCAGCACTCATGAAAAGGCTGGGCATTGGGAAAACACATTTGTAAGCCAGTTCTGGGGGACAGAGACAGATGGGTCCCTTGAGTTAGTTAGCCAGTCATCTAGACAATCAGTGAGCATCAGGCTCAGGGAGAAACTCTGTCTCAAAGGACAATATCAAAAGCAATAAAGACAGACACTGAACATCAACCTCTGGCCTCCATATATGCACACAACATACTCTCACATGTACATATATACAAGCACACACATGAACATACGAACATATACTACACTCATATGCATACATTTTAAAACATTTTAAAAGGTTAGATACTGTGATTCCAGTTAATGCAACATTTGTGAAATGATAAAAGTTTAGAGATGAAACTGCAATGAAATGTGGTTCAGAGGTTAAAGGGGAAAGAAAGGAAAGGGGTGTATAGTTATAAAAGGAATCCTTGGAATGTGGCTAAGGAGGAGACAGGAACTTGCACATGATATAGACTTAAGCAGACTTATAGTCAAACTTGGGCAAATCTGGGGGCATTTGAAGATATCAGTGGATCATAGCAATGCCCGCAGTTTGAAGATGATATGGCAATACAGTTTTACAGAAACAGGTCCCTGAGGATATTACCATGGGAGGAAACTATAAAAGGGCATTTTCATCCCTGTGTGACCTTACAGTTTCCTGGGACAGTTATCTCTGCAGATAAATCAGCTTGTCAGGTGCTTGCCACACAAGCTTGAGGACTGGAGTTTGTGTTCTTCAGAATCCACATGGAAAGGCTAGGTATTGAGAAGTGTGCATCTGTAATCCCAGCACTGGGGAAGCAGAGACAGGAGGATCTCTGGGGCTCACAGACCACTGATTGAGACAAATCAGCAATCTCATTGAAACACTTGCCCCCAAAATGAGCCATATGATGGAGGAATGCTAGTTAACAATGACTTCAGGTCTTTGCATCATGTGTGCATAAGAACATATATGTGCCCATAAACACAAAAATGTACACATGCATATACACTAAAAAAGCTCAGTGAAAATACTACCCAAATAAAAGTGGAGAACAGCTGGGTTGTGGTGGCATATAGTTTAATACCAGCACTCTGAAGGCAGAGGCAGGCAGATCTCTGTGAATTCAAGACCAGCCTTGTCTACTGAGGGAGTTCTAGGACAGGGTACCAAATCTACATAGAAAAAAAACAAAAACAAACAAAAAAGTGGAGAATAAAGCTCTGACTCCCCTTTGGGCCTTTGGGATGACCAATTTTCCTCACAGTGTTTTGTTTTGTTTTGTTTTTTAATTCAAGAAAACAAGGTATATGGGCATCAACTGGATGCAGTACAGATTTGCCATGAAGATGTCCTTAAAATTTGTGATGCCCGGGCTCTAGATATGGCTCAGCAGGTAAGAGCACTTTCTGTATAAAGAATGAGGACCTAACTTCAACCCTCAGCACTAATGTACAGAGCCAGGCATGGCCCTGTACTTGTGTAACTCCAGTGCAGTGGGGTTAGAGAGTACACTGGTTGCCAGTCTAGCTCTAGTGAGAGATCCTGTCTCAATGGCATAATGCAGAAATCCATAGAATAGGACATCTGATATCTCCTTCTGTGCTCCATCTGTGAATGGGCACAGATCCTTGCACACACATGTACACATACCACTCATGTACAAACAATAAAAATTCAAACTCTGTTTCCTTAAGTTGGAAGTCCTGTACATTACACTGATCGTCCCACCTTTTTGTATTCAGGTGGCACACTGCAAAGAGTGGCACTGTGGCCAGTGAAGTGCCCAGGCTTCTGAAGCAAGCTCAACAGTACCTGCCTCTCTCTGAAGTGTTTTATTATTCCAAGTCGGGCTGACTGCATCTCCCAAGGTATGAAGTTCAGCTCAAGATAAAAATATTTTATCTGCCCTTACAGCAAATTGAAAGGCTATATAAAGGGTTTTGTTATTGCTGTGTTTTCATAAATATATAGTAAACATCATTCACAGTGGGAAACACAGCACAGAATACAATTTCCATGCACAGCCATTCATGTGCCTTGTGCGAGAAGATGAAATGACCCAGAGATGAATAAAAAAATAATAGTATACAACTTTTAGCAGCCTGCAGTCCCTGACAGACACACACAGCTGGGAGGATAAGGATCATGATTTCAAGGTACTGCCAATGAATGACAAGTGGCTACAGCAACAGGGAAATTTGCTTTTCCTCCACAGCCAAACCATTGCAGTTAACACTCAGATTCCGCATTTCCAGAAATTGTGAGAAAAAAAAAACAAAACAAAAACAAAAATCCTCAAGCTCTTCACTCTGGAGAATGTGCCCATTGCCACACCTGAATGAATTATAATTTCAAACCAAATCTTTATTTGGTTTGAAATTAGGTTTTTTGAGGGGGGGATCTTCTTCCTCTTCCTCTCCTACTTCCTCTTCTTCTTCCTCATCTTCATCTTCCTGTGTGACTTTAGAGCAATAAGTATCATGGAAGTCTATGACAGTGCCTACACTGATCTCCATCTCTAGGGTAAGGGAGTGATTAGAAGATATTTCCAAATAAAAAATATTGAATTTACAAGGGATTTCACTACCAGAGTTGTTCACTTCTGTGGAGGAGCAATAACTCAGTTTGTAAAATGTCTGTTGCACAAGCATGAAGATCCAAGATTGGTCCCCAGAACCCACATAAAACCCCAAGCATAGTAGCAGCATGTGCTTATAACTCCAACACTGTGGAGACAGAGATGGGTTGATCCCTGGGCTTCAGTGGCAGGCCAGACTAGCCTAGTTGGAGAGCCCTAGATCCCTGTGAGACACTTGGTCTGAAAGAGCATGGTAGGGGTTGGTGAGATGGCTGAGAAGTAAAGGTGCTTGCCACAGTTGGTTACCTGGACCCATCATGGTTGAAGGAAAGAACCAGTTTCCATGAGTTGTACTTTTACCTCTGCATGTGCACTACAGCAATTGCACAAGCATGCAGGCATGCACACACACACACACACACACACACACACACACACACACAAAATTAATGTTTTAAAACTCGATACAATTTTAATAATGTAACAAACCTCCATAGCAAATGGCTACCTAGGAACAACATCTGAGACTAACCTCTGACTTTCCCATACAAATGCCCTACACACATGAAGATTCTCACAGACAGACACACATAGTAGAACATGCTCCAAAAACATGAATAGGTGCATAATCACTACCGAGGAATTTCCACTCCACCCTGGGGAGATAGTTCAGTGGGTAAAAACACTTACTGCAGAATTATTTCAAGGGCCTGAGTTTGAATCTCAAGCACTTGTGTAAGAAGCCAGGTGTGTATACACACACATGCCTGTCATCCCAGCGTTGAAGAGTGGAGACACGTAGACTACTAGGGCTTACTAATGGCCATCTTAGCTCCAGGTTTTTTATGAGAGATCTTGGTTCAAGAAAAATAATACAAGGGGTAATAGAGCTGGGAACCTGACACATTTGTTGTGCTGTTGTGCATTCACACACAGAGAGAGAGAGAGAGAGAGAAGCCCAAGTACATATACCACACATACAAACTTAATACAAATTAATAATTTTTCCTATTTGCTTCTTAGTCATTATACATCTCTGAAAACTATATTTCTATACTTTATCAATTTTCCTCCTGGGTCATTAATAAGTGTATACATCTATCATTCCAGCCCTCCCCCCTCTACCTATCCATCATTCATCCATTCTCTATCCACATACCCATCCATCCACTCTTTCATTCTTCTACACACCTACCTGTTCATCCTCATCCAACCATCGTCTATTCTTCTATACACCCACTCACACATCCATCATTCTGAATTTGGGTCAGGATTGTAAAAGAGTTAGTACTGATATAAGGGTCACAGGGACTTCCTAGTGTCAAACAAATCACCTGACCTGGGTCACAGTCAGTTTTAACCTATTGTATCACAATGACTGCAGAGCAATGAGTCACAAAAAGATATGAACTTTCAAGTCAAGCTTCATAATCAGTCACCAACCCTTCCCAAATAATAGCTGTTAGTAACATGAAAAACATCTCAAGACTCAGTCTTCCATCATAAAAATGTGTTTTAGAAGGACACCTGTCTCAAAGAGTTGTTGAAGGTTCAAATTCAGTCAGGCTGATCTGGGAGGTAGCACCACAGTATTTAGTACAAACCAGCCAACTGTGCTAGTAAGAAGGGTGACAACTTTGAACTCTGTCTACTGAGCAGGTAATTAAGGGACTACAATCAACCCTGCTTTGCTCTCCGGCCAACAGAATTGGAAGCCTGAACCTGATAACTGATAGAACACTTAAATTTTTAGCTTCTTGGAAAGTTCTTCAATAACTCCAGAGAAATCCATTTCCTTGTATTGGGCACTAACATTGTCATCAACACAACATTGGTCAGTGGCCACCTGTCGGGGTGTGAATAGGAAATGCCCCACACAAGCGCCTGTGTTCATACATGGTTCCCAGATGGTGGTGCTATTTGGGAAGGCTGTGAAACTGTTAGGAGGTGGAGACTCACTGGAGAAAGAAGGTCAGAGAGGAAGGCCTTGAGTCTTCATATTCTGATCCCACTTCCAGCTAATTCTCTACTTCTTGAGTGCAGGAGCAAGATGACCAGACTGCCATGTCTTTCTGTCCATGATGGACAGTATCCCTTTGGATTGAGAGTCAGAATAAACACATCCTCTTTTAAGTTGCTTTATTTTATCACAGTAACAGAAAAGTAAGTAGGGCACCATCATTATTTCTAATAACAGGCTCACATTAAGGTAGTGGGATATATTAGAAATTTATGTCACTGGACACACTTAAAATGGTACTTTGAAGTGCAATTTCTGGGGCTGGGGACAGCTCCACAGTTAAGGGCACTTGCTGCACCTCCAGTGGACTGAATTTGGTTGCCAGGATTCATACCCACCTGCAACTTCAGCTCCAAAAAAGCGTATGCTACCTATCTTCTGACCTCTAGGGGAACTGTATGCATAAGGTACACATATGTACATCCAGTTATACACACTCACACACATAAAATGAGAATGTGTTTTAAAATGCAATTTTCCATCTTTCCTTTATCTATGCACACACATAGTATATGTACATGTTATATATAACTTAATGCAATAGACATACAATCACATATACTAGCATATAATTTTCATTGTAGTATTATAGACCTATAACATCTACAGAACATAACTAGGTAGTCCTGCTGTGTGTGTTTAATGTCATTTACTTTACCTTTGAGCAACCAATCCTGGCCCCATTTTAAACCATTTCCTGAACCAACACACATAATAGGTATCCCACAAAAGCCAATTCGATGAACTGTATTAAAAAGGACATTTGATGATAATGGATCCAACATGAGCTTTTGACAGTTCCAAAATAGGATTCACATTTTGCTTTCTTTGTTCAATTGTGAGTTCACTGGGCCTGAAACTCACAAAACAGTAATGGTTTCCACTTCCAGCCCTGATCCTGCACTGCCTCAGGAGCTGGGTGGGAGCAAACTCAATGGTCCATTTCACTGGATTTAGTTTGAGCAGATTCAAGCTGGGCAGGCATGGCCCTTTCTCTTTTCCTATGTAAAAATATGCAAGTTGCTGTTTTTAAATAACAAAGGGGAGAGGGAGATTCATGATTGTAAGTTGTGATTAAGGACTTCCAGGGCAGTGAGCTGTGTGCTGCTATGAACCGAGGCCTAAGTGATATGCAAGTCTGGATGTGAAGAACAAGGAGAAGCCTGGCCTGGAACTGGTATTTCTCAGATCTATGGTTCACATTACCATGCAAGTGTATTTAATATGGGAGGCATTGGATGTATAACTCCCCGCACCGCCCACATTCCCCAGGAAGACAGTTCAGGAAATACAAGCTCTTCCATCCGTTTAAGAGTTGTTCTCATTCATTCAGGTGAGCTCCCTCTCCCATCTTCTGCACACTGAGTACACGTGTTTAATTGCGGCCTCACAAGATATCTCATCTTCATTTTTCTTCTAAGGAAGAATAAAATGTGTCAAATTGGCACTTCTATTTAAAAATCAACTCAAATTGTTTTTCTTTTCATAGCATTTGCTACATGCTAAAAATTCAAACAGGAAAAAGATAAGCATGGTCCCTCCCATGGCCTGAAGGAAAGAAAATAAACAAATTGGCATGAGCAAAACTGAGCCAGGAATCAACAGCCCCATGTCCACCTCATCACACTCATTGTGGATCACTCAGGCTCACTAGAAAATTCTAAGAGCACCAGGACACCAAAGTGATGGGTTTCTTACTGAACTCTATGTAGTCCTAATACCACAATCAATAGAGAAACAGATTATTTCTAATGTAATATTTTATTTGTGTGCAAAACTATATGTATGAGTGTTGACACATTTGTGTGACAGTGTGCCTTGGGGGGGGGGTCAGATAAAACCTTGGATGTGGGTTCTTACCTTCTACCTTGTTTGAGACAAAGTCTCTTCTTGTTCTCTGTTGTTTATGCCAGGCTGGCTGGCTCCAGGTACTAAGCATTCTCCCATCTCCAGATTTGTATAGGGATGCTAGACTGCAGATATGCATGGTCACATATAGTTTTACATGGGTTTGGGAGATCAGACCTCAGATCCTCACTCTTCCACAGCAAGAGATTCACTTGCTGAACCACCACCTCTTTGCCTTTGTGCTGTGACTCTTACCCAGTGAACCTCAGCACTTTCCTAGGACTCTGTTGGTAGTGGCATGATTGAGTCATACAGAACACTCGGATCCTCCCAAACCCTAGTACAGGATTACTTATTAACTCTTTTATTTATTTGGGTTTATTAAATCTAAATATTTAAACATTCATTCATTTTTAAGGATTTGTTTTATTTTTACGTGTGTGTGTGTGTGTGTGTGTGTGTGTGTGTGTGTGTGTGTGTGTGTGCAGTGCCTGTAGAGGCCAGAAGAGAGTGTCAGATCTTTTGGAGCTGGTGTTACAGGTAATTGGTTGCAAGATGACTGACATAGACACTGGGAATCAAACTGAGGTCCTCTGCAAGAACAGTGTGTGCTTTTAATTGCTAAGCCACCTCTGCTACCTGAATTTAGTTTGGTTTTGTTTTTGTTTGAGATAGGTCTTCAGCATACCATGCCAACTAGTAGAGAAGGATGACCTTGAACTCCTGCTCTTCCTGCCATGCAGCCCTCAGGTATGAATTACTGGTATGAACCACCACAGTGGGCTGTAAGTTCTTAACTGAAAAATAAAGTTGTAAATGTCAGGATATTTGCTGTTCCAAATACGGTTAATTTTCTTAATCAACTATCCCCAAACAAAATGTCTTTTGTTTCACAAATCTCATCAAACAATGGTGCCTAAACACTTCTAATTTTTAATCATTCCTGTCAAGGGTCCAAGAACCCACACTTTGGAGTTGAAATTCTACCTCAGCCGCTTAGAAGCTGGGTGACCTTGGGCAACTCACTTCTCTGGACATCTGTTGCCACTGCAAAAAAAAGAGAACCTAGCAATTCCAACTCTTATTCTTGAAAGTTGAACTAAATTGGAAAAATATTTGCAACAGCACTTGGACAGTATGAAACAATATGTGCTTAAATAAATATACGGAGCTAAGTGTCGAAGTTGAAAGATAAGGAGACAATGATGGCACTTGAACACTGATAGAAGAAAATCCATGCACAAATCATTCTGAGACTTGCTCATGTGTCTGCCTTCTGCTCATGTGTCTGCACCATGGACAGAAACAGCATCACTCAGCAATGTTGAACTTAACCCTGATGAAATCAGGACTGGGGGAGTGGGGGACAAAAACAAGCACCTCAACAACAATGGACCACATCTTATTTGTAAGGCAAAATGTCCAGAGCAAGCAGCTATGACCATTTTAATGGCATCCCATAAGAAAATGGGAGGCTTCATGTACTATTGCCTTGTAACCCTGTTCACAGAATCTAGAGGGAATTTAAAAATTTTAAGCCCTGGGATTCCCTGCCCTCTGTGCTGGCTTGTGTCTATTAGAGATCCTCACCCCAATACTGCCTAGGGTACCATTACTTAACCTCAGCATCAAGCACTTATGGGTAGGCTCTTCTGAGTTGCCTTGGGTTAGGAAGGTATCCTGGAAGCCCTGACCTGCACACACTGAATGCCAACAGCAACCTGTGCCCAAGTGTGAAAACCCTACCTACATCTCCAGTGTTACCAAACATCCCGGGTGGGGTAAAAACAAGCTCCTGCTAGTGTAGGACATCTGATAAACATCCATTTGTACAGCTCTTTCCTGCCTTTAGATTTGTAAATTTCAATGGTATCTTGGTGTGTTAGAATTTAAAAAAAAGTCTGGAGTCTGATTACCTGAGTCACCCAGTCTGGAAAATCCTTGTCCCATCTGTGAATTGGGAAGAACAGTATACATGGTACATAATTATACTGTGGACCAGAGAAGACATGCTTATGTCTTAGTCCAATGCCCAATGCCCAGAAGAAACAAGTGTAAGGCAGGATGAGCCCTGCACTTGCATTGAACTACTCTTATGGTCACTGTGCCCTGACAAGCCTTCATCCATCCTCATGTTCCAATAATACAAGGCCTCTAACTATGCACCCAAATAGCTACCACAGTGATGGGGATAACCCTACCTCAGCAGCAAGATTTTTCTGACAAGCAGAGATTCCAATCCTAGGACAAACACACACATCAACAGCAGATGATGCAGAACTGTTGAAATGAGCAAAGGGAGGGCTGCAGAGACTCCAACACTATTCTCCAGGCACTGTGCCCTTTCTGGCCAGCTGACAGCCAAGGAAAGAGCTGCTTGATTTGGATGACATGGAGTGAACTGGGTGTGTGAGGGAAATGGTGCTAGAGTGGTCCTCCTTGGGGTGTCTGTGCAATGGAATAAACCAGACTGAGAAATTGAGCTCTCTGTCCAAAAGCTGCAGGCAATTCAGTGGAAACATATTGAACTAAGCATTATTCTAGAAGCATGCCCATTTTAAAGAACAATAAGCTTTGGTAATAAGCTAAACATTAATCCAGAATACTAGACTTTACTTCTGTAGAAACAGAGAAAAGTGAACAAAATCACAAAAAGAAAATCAGCATGTCTAATATAGTATAAGATATAATCACGTCTAAATATATATGCACTATATACATAAATATGTAAATACACACATATACCCACCATCTACCTATAAATATCATTACACCTTTGAAAACCAGATACACTTTTATATTTCTACCACTGTTTGAAGACTCCTCTGGACTCCATTAGAAATGGCCATATGATGACTCACTGCAGATAAATACCAATGAACTAACTACTATTCATTCCCCACTCTGGCTTTAAACTGAACTCCTCAACTACTTGATTGTCTCCCACATCCAATGGACCCTATTCACATCTGTGACATCAAAGCCTTTGGACATCACAAGCAGGGGAGAAACGGGAGCCCTTCATCACCTAGTGGTTATGCAAGCACCTAACCAGAAAGAACACTTTGAAATTTTTATGGAGCCGGAAAAATTGGAAGCATACTAATCTAGTCAGTGAAATTGGGCTTTTTGTCATGTTTAATTGCTTGAATTCATAACCTAGTTCTACTGAATCAAAAGCAAGTTGTTCTTGCTGACGTTAGCTGTTTGGGCCTTCTGGGCTCACGAGCTCACAGACAATCCCCACAACTCCTCACATCAACTTCAGATCAATTAAAAAATATCACTCCCTAAAATTGTTTAGAACATTAACATTATTGAATAACAATTTGCAGGAGTTTCCATTCCAAGTTCTATATGGCAATACTGGCTTTTGAAGATTTGTTTGCCTTGGTGTTGTGGAAGCTGAGGGGTTTCTAGTTGGTCCTGTGTGATTTAATTTAAATGCACAATGCTAAACATTGCCTTCATCCCATTCTCTACAGTTTACTATTGTTTATAATATTTAAGAATTTTCTGTCAAGCACCAAAACTTGAAGAAATAGGAAAACTCACACACCCATAAACACACCCAAGGCCCCAGTGAGCCCTCATGCTCCCACGTTTCTAGTAAGCAGCATAATTAAGTCTAATATACAAAACAACAATCAACCAACCAAGTTTAAGGGTCCCCACATTCTCTTTCATTTTCACTTTAATAATTATCAGAAAATCAGCACATGAGGGTAAATTAAGGTCTATAAAGGGATATTCTTTGATCATATTCTTTTTCTTCCCTCAACCCCTCACAAATCCTCCCTATGTCCCTACACATGTAAATTCACTTTCCTTTACTTTCAAAACATGTCTTCCAATGCCTTTTGTGATTAAACATATAAAATTCAATATACAAGAGCTTAAAATGAAGTAAATTACAGTAAGCTATTTATTATATTTTATTGTATTATTATTATCATTATTATTATTATTTGTGTGTGTGTGTGTGTACATGCACATATGCATGTGCTTACACATGTGGAAGACAGAACATCTTTCAGGAGTTGGTTCTCTCCTTCCATCATGTGGGGCTAGGAATTGAACTCAGGTCATGAGACTTGGTGGCAAGTTCCTTTATGCAATGAGCCATCTCAATCCCCTAACATCAAACCTTGGTTAGTATGTCACATGTTTTCTTACTTGGTAGATCACTTTTCACTTCTTAGCTCAAGCACCCCATACATAAGCCATGAATCAATTCAGTTAACAAGATGAACTCCTTCACAGGATGTGTTAGTGTTCATTTTTTGAAGATTAAATTTTCCCAGCCATATTATTTACCCTCAAACAAAGACAATAAATGGATGAAGGTTGTCTGAAAATATGGTAATGAATTCCATATATCCAATCTGTTATAAAACATGACACTTCTGTGACCAGCACTTACAGGTAAGCAATTGTTAAAAGATGCCCTTTCTCTCATATCCCCTTTAATTTCTGTATCACAGTTCTCCTGGGGAGAGAGAAGGCTCCAATGCTCAGGTTGGGGTGGGTAGTAATTAATCAGCTAGTCCTCTATAAGAGTCTAGAGAACACATTGACTTTTGTTATACATTGTTTTAGTTGAACCTGTCCTTAAGTCCATGCTGACAGATACCTCTATCAGGTCCAAGGAATGACAGATTAAAATGGCCCCACAGGAAAATGCAGACAGAGAACGGATAAAACAAAAGTTTGAATACAGAGTAACAGTTATAAAACTACACTTATCTCAGTCAAGTGCTAGAGGCTAAGGATGCTTGCCAGCCAGCTAGCCAGCCATCAGTTCTTTCTGTGCTACAACAGCATTTTCCCAGAGTCAGGGCCAGAGGAAATGAAGAGCAAAGTTTGCATGTTCATGTTCTGTAAGGTTAGGATACAAGGTTGTCTGATGCTAAATAAGTCTTGTATGTGATCAAAGTGTTTCAGGGGCAAAAGGCAAGCCAGATTCTGAGTCTCCTTTGTTGTCATTGGGTACTAAACTATTTCTATAACAATGTATAGCAGAAGCAACCTGAAACACTTCCTGAAAAACAAACCAAACCAAACCAAACAAACAAACAAAAACTAATAAAGACAGCCAAATGCAAGGAAACATCAGGATGGACCAGTGAAGACAGAAAGGAGGCAGAAGGAGGAGACCCTCCTATTTCCTAGGTCTTGAGTTAAGCCAGAGTTATGGGAATGGAGTGAGCAGAGGAGAAACATAGAATAGGTTTCTTACAGGATATCACAAGTGCCAGTATCTCTGCACAGACCAGTGGTAAACAACTGGTGCTAGTTTAGATCATTGGCCTGAACATAACCTGCCACAAAGGTAATCATTGTGACCTCAACGCAACTCACTCCGCTTCACTGATACTATCACCCTTTGAGTGAACATACCTGTGAGTCAAAATTATGAGAATTTGAGAAAGGCTTGGAAGCCTGGGAGCTAAACCATATACCATATAGGATGATCACACAATTATTTGAGATTTTTTTTTTCTTTCTCCAGAATAAGCTACACTCATACCTGTAAGACTAAAATGAAAACTATATAGACAGTAAATTCTGAGCCATCTGATGACACCAGAAGTCACCCTCCACAGATGATATAATCATTTTTACTAATGGGGTGCTGCCACGAAACTTTGGGTCCAGAATTCTGATTGGATCTGTTTTAAGTAGGAAACGGGAAAACAGCTCTCTTACCAAAAGAAATACGCAGAGCCCTCCCTCACTTTCACCTATCACCTAGAAGTAATGGCAGAAGGGATGGACTATCATCTTCGCAGATGCTTTTTCTGTTCTAATGAATGATGTGTACAACACTGTGTACATGTTCTCTCATTGGCTGTCTCAGAAAAGACAGTTCTTCCATGAGATAGCACAGCTCAGGGCCTGTATGCTCAAGGTAAAGCTTGCGTTCAGTATTGTTCATGAAATGGTGTAAGAGCACGATGCCTGTGTGATGGGCAGGGTCGACCTGTCTCTGGCGACATGCAATACCTCTGCACACGCACGCAGAGGAGCGTGCCAACTTTCCAAACGCGCGGCCCATCTGCCCATTCATTTTCCCCCAACCTCTTATCTTCTTTGCACAGCACTAAGTGCTGCTTCCTCCCTACTCCCCCAAAACCCCAAAACAAAACAACAACAATAAAATAACAGTCCTAGTCTGCAGGTCTTCTAACAGCAGTCCTTTATAAACGCTTATTCATCTCCGGGAATAAAGTTCAATGGAGCCAATGGCTATTAACAGGGAAGTTTCCCGCGAACTTCCAGTTGTTAAAGCGAATCAAATTACCCTCTGGTTCCCCAGCTGGTCTAAGCTCTCCGGGTACTGAGGGGACCCTCGGGGAGCCCGGGGCGAATCCGGATCATATCTGGCGAGACTCCAGAGCTGAACTTACCTACACCGTGTAATTCACTCGCTGCACACACATCTGCGTCCTGCCATTGCCTCTCAGGGCTCCCTGGATTCCATCCACCTCCAGGTCCAGAGTCTGATCCACCGCCCCAGAGGCGCACACGCCCGCCCGCCACCTTCTCTGCGCTAACGTTGGACAGCGGCTGGCGGCGGCTCGCCTGCCACAGGCAGCCCCGAATGTCAATTCGCACACTCCTCCCCCTGCCGCCCGCCCCCGTCCCTGTGCGCCCTCCTCCTGAGCATCCGTCCAGCGGGCTCCGGGATGCTTTGATGCTGGTGCCTGCGCTGCCTTCCCTCCCTCCCATTCAGTCCCTGGCTCCCCCTCCCACAGTGTCTCTGAGCCTCCCTCTCTCGCCTTACCTGAAGGGCATCTCCCACGACTGCAATTAGCTGCCAGGATTTCATCGCCTGCTGCAAAAGCGCCTCCTGCTCCCTCTCTTGCTAGCTCGCTTTGGGAGAAACGCGAGGCGGGAGAAGTGCCGGGGCAGCAGCAGCGAATGATACCCACGTGCTAGCAATGTCAATGATTCCAGCTCTCTCTGCTGTGCTTGGTGGCGCCTTCTCCAGCCTGGGTTCTTTTGCTCCAGCCACCAGCAGGTGTTCAAGGCCTCCTGAACAAGCCAGAAGGCCAGAGATCCAGCAAGCACGCAGCTGTGGTGCAAGAGAGAGCGCCTGGTGCAGGGAGGTAATCAAAGCGCCAGGAGCACACAAAGACAAGCCCACCACTGTGCAACGCTGGCTGACAGACAAATGATGGACAGCCATACTGGACTACTGGACGTGTGTGTGTGGGGGTGGTGGTGGTGGTGGTGTTTTTAATTTTTGTAAAGTCTAGCAACCAAGGGAAGAACTGCATGCTACCCTCCTTTCCCAAGCACTTGGAAAGTGTAGAACTGATGGCAAATGCCCCCCCTCCACCATGTGTCTTTTCCCTTGTTCTTTCAAGCATTAAATATGTACCACAAGACAGAATAGGGCACCTTGCACGCTCCCCAGAGTCCTCACTTGACAACCAATTTTAACTCAGGAGCAATGAGATGTCCAAGGCAGGATATCAGCGCTGGCAATTACTTACGCTACTCCCTGCATTATTCACAATGTCCATGGCTGGTATTTATGACTTCCAATATGCGACTTCATGGAGGAGTTCTGGGGAGGCTGGGAGACCCCTTGGCCCACCACACCACAGCTAATGGCCTGCCTCCATTTCCCCCCAAGAGGCAGTTGTAGCTCCTTTAGGGGAGTTGATTCCTTGGCACCTCAAATCTCCCCAGCTCTTGAGCTAAATGAGAAAGCACTGAACTTTGCTCTTGGATTGAAGGGCTGAAAACATTTGGTGGAGGTTCAAAATATCAGCTTTGAAATGGATTTGCCTCCAGTAACATTAGCAGCCAGGCAAATGTCCTATTCCCTCCCCAAGGCCCCTACAAATCCCTCCCACTCTGAGTGTGTGATATTATCAGCTGGGTGTCAACTAGGTATGAGTGGCATTTGTTTTTACCTTCCCCTATCTGATGCTCTGTGTTGAGACCAAAGCTTCAATTTTTGTGGAAGCAGGACTTTTGGAATTGAAAATTTTATTTTCTCTCTTGTTTACTGTGAGAACTGCATGCTACACTCACTGGAATGGCCTTGTTTCTTCAAGTGTTTATGAGTTGGATGTTATAATTCTACATATGCAAATACTGAGAACATCTCATATACGTGTATATTTACCTGTACCAATTCACACATACACACATACCCTACATTTGGTGGAGGGTGAAGTGTTCATTGACCCACTACAGCATTGAATTGTCTTCTTTAACCTTTAAATACCCAACACACTGTGAATGGTGCTCTTCTCTATTGGTAAGCGAATTTCAAAACTAGATAAATATCTCTAGTGTTTGCTTTCAGATTTATTGCAACTCCACACTGAGGCCATATTTCCAGGGTTTCTCTGGGATGTGCCAACTCCTTACACAATCATTACCTCTCTGTGTCACCTCAGGAAGTAAATGACAAGGGACTTTTCTCCTTCTGTCGGAAGTGTGTTTTGATATGACATTAAGATAGTGTTTTCACTTTGTTTGTGGTGTTAATAGGAGTTCTGTGTGTTCCCTATGTTTGCCTTTCCTAGCATCTGTGACATTTAAAGGAGGCCAAAGAAGATGCCAGGTAAAAATTGTTTCTCAAGGATTCCGTGGTACTGAATCAACTACACTCCCTAATTAATTAAATATGGTTTTGTGTTTCCTACACTGGCCTTGGACTCGTGCAGTGGCTGAATATAACATTGAACATGGGTTCCTTTCACCCTTACTTAGCCAGTGCTAAAATTATGAGCATGCTGTGTTTCTGAATTTCTTAGGCTCAAACCCACAGCTTCCTACATGTTACAGGAATACTTTAGCAATGGAGCCACATCTGCAGACCCAAAATTAACTTCCTAACCTGTATCACACCTCTGATGCCTTCCTCTACAGAATTAGGGGAGAGGGAAGAAAGGTGTTTAGACTTCAGCTTGCTGACACCCTGTGAAATTACTGAGATCTGTGGCTATAAAGTATTATCATCACAGCACAAACTTCATTCTCTGTGGGATAATTTGATTCACAAATCAGTTCACAAAAGCAAGGTTATTCGAAGTGAAACGTTGAACGGGTAGCCGGTGGGGAGACAGCAAATCCTAATTACAGCCTCATTGTCCCTGTGTTCTCGGGCACATATGGCCATTTAATCACTTGAGTGTGACAACCTTGGCAGATGTTGCCAGACCTGGTTATTGATATAAATTGCTATTATCATGTGAAAATGGCACAGCAAAGAGTTAAAACAGTGTCCAAATTTATCCACAGGGAAATAGGGGTCTCCACAAGCATCTGGAGTTACAAGACAAGATGATGCTGGGACAAGGTTGTTTCCTTCCTCCTATTCCACAAGGAAAGGATGAAGGGAACAGATATCCTTCCAGGAATAGAGAAGAAGCTCCTGAATGCACTCCGCATGCACAGGGTCATTGTTGGGAAAGCATGCACACCCAGCAAGCAGCAGGCATATTCACATTAACATGTGTCCAAAAAACATACTCAAATGGTATATTCTCCGCTATGATTTTCCACCTTTCCTAAAAAGATGAAGCACCATAAACTGAATACCCATTGAACTTAAAAAAATAATATAGCCTAACCTGGAATACTATAGATCAGTAGAAAAAAGACACAAATACATCATTTCTGCTTAGGTATCACTATGTACAGGGTTGAAAGACTGAAGAATATTGTCCTGGCTAGTTTTATGTTAATATGTCACAAGCTAGAGTTTTCTGAAAGGAAGGAAACTTAGTGGAGAAAATGTCTTCATAAGATCCAGCTATATGATATTTTCTTAATTAGTGACTGATGAGTGAGAACACAGCCCATTATGGGTGGTGCCATCCATGGGAGTTTGGTTCTGGGTTCCTTAAGAAAGCAGGCTAAGCATTTTTTAAATTTAATTTACATGTGGATCCCAGTTCCCTCTCCCTCCCTCCCTCCCTCCCCCCCAACCCTCCCTCCCTAAATTAAATTTAAAAATGCTTTGACTCCAAAATTTAAGTTGAAGGACAAGTTACTGGGGAAAAGGATTTCTATTTTTATTTCCACAGAAAATGAAAAGATGTGGATTCCTTCCAGACTAATGAGGTTTGATCACACCAGACCGCCTGAAACAGAGTACAAGCTAATCCTACATTCAAAACAGCTGGCAAAACAGCCCTACAGACTACAGCCAGGATATCTGAATCTTCTTCAAATCCCCCCAAGACAGCGCCCCTTACCAGCAGGAAGTAGCTTGGAAAGAACGACGCCCAAATTCCCAAATATTGTGTATAAATGTTTGTTTTCATTTAATTGGACTTTGTTATATAAAATTAAATAAAATTAAAAAAAAAACTCAAAAAAAAAAAAAAAGAAAAGAAAAGAAAAAAAGAAAGCAGGCTAAGCAAGCTATGTGAGCAAAGCCAGTAAGCAACTCCTCCATGGCCTCTGGATCAGCTCCTGCCTCTAGGTTCCTGCTGTTGAGTTCCTGCCCTCCCTGCTCATGATGATGTAACAGTGAGTGAAATAGCCCTCTCCTCTCCAGGTTGCATTGGTCATGGTGTTTCATCACAGCAATACTAATGCTAATGAAGGCAAATTCACATACATTTTAGTAAACAACAATAACAATAATGAAATAGTGAGATAAAACTGCAAGTTAGAAACTGGGCCTACTTTCTGAAGTATTTATTCACAACTATTCTGTAAGTCTGTATGTTCAAGGCTAACCAGGGCTGACCAGAACATGTCTCAAAATGAAAAATAAAAAGGTGCTAGGGTATAGCTCAGAGGTAGTGTTGCCTAGAATGTGTGAGGCCCCATATTCAATCCCTAACAATGCAAAAACCAAATAAACAAAACTCGTTATAAATAATGGATGTTGGAGGTGGACAGCTCTCTCTCTCTTCCTTCCTCTACAAGAACATTTGGGACTGGACATGTGGCCCAGCTGGTAGAGTGTTTTTATCTAGCATGGTGCAGAAGGCCTGTGTTTGACCTCTAGCATGGAGGCACCAGGGAGGCAGAGGGAGGGAGGGAGAAGTGCAAGGTCGTCTTCAAGTACAAGGGGAAATTTTAGAGCAACCTATGTTACATGAGATTCTCTGTCTCCCTCAGAGTGTGTGTGTGTGTGTGTGTGTGTGTGTCCACCTTCCAACTCTCTCTCTCATATGCATAAATATGCATAAGTATGTATATGATGGCAAGGAGAGGGGGCATAAACCAAATAAAAACAAAAACCAAGGGTATGATACAATGGTAGAGTGTTTACTTATAGAATGTGTGAGCCCCTAAGTTTAATCCTGTGGTACTGACATGAGGTTATAAGGAATTTTTATATTGATTAATAATGATTATATATATATATGTATATATATATTTGGAATAAGAATCTATGTGTGCATATTTACCCTTTTTTAGTATAAGAATGAATACATTAGTGTTTATGTCCCATTTTCCATGTAGACAGCATGTGGGTGAGCATTTTTATAGAGTACCAGTGTAGCTGAACATGGTGACACACACTCATGATCTCAGACTTATGAAGGCTAAGGCAGGAGGATTGTGGGTCCAGGACTAGTCTGAACTTTGTACCAATGCTCTAAAAATGAAAAATAAACAAAAGAAATGTGTGCCCTAATAGGTAGACATATCCAGAAGACATAACTCAGGAGAAGCAGAATCTTAAGTTGGAAATAAGGGATTTACTATTTCCTTTTTGTTTTCCCCTGAATTTCTCGATTTTCAGAGGTAAATAAAAACTAAGTATGAGGACACCTGACCACATGCATGCTGGTGACTTTCACTACCAATGTGTGCTCTTCACCTGGTGACTGGCTTTTCTCTCCTAACAGTAACAGAATCTTTCAAAAAACACACTGCATTTTGATGTGTAGAGATGCTCAGTCTGTGAAGAAATTGAATGTAAGCATGAGGACCTGAACTGCATCCCTAACACTAAGCTAAAAGTCCAGGCACCGAGTACACTTGTAATCCCAGGTCTGGGCATGTGGTGATGGAAGCCAACCCAGTGTAGTCTGAGAGTTCCAGGTCCTGTGAAAAACTGTCTCCAAATCAAAAAGTGCACACAGGGTTGGTCTGTCCTCCACATGCATGCACACCCATGTGTATACCCATCTGCATACATGAAAGAGAGAGAGAAAGAGAGAATGGAAAAAAAAAACATGGTATACTTTCCACTAACATTTTTTGTAGCTTCTATCATCTAATTGCTTCTTCTTGGGAGAACTAAGCTGCTAAGCCTTGATGCACAAAATATTTTTATTTAAATAAATCTTATCCTTTAGCTTCCTCCATGAAAGCTATGGTAGTGGCCTACTGAAATAGGCCTCACCCTACAGATGTACTGCTCCTTTACTAGTTTGAAAATTATTTTCCACACAAGAGCACAAAACAGCCCCCATCTAGGAAAAAAACAAAACACCATACACTAAAATTACATAGCAACCACACTGTAACTTCACAGGATGAGAACAGCAGGGCCTAATGCTGTACTTTGTCCTGGCACCTCATAATCTCCTCAAATTGAGGACAGTGAGCTCAACAATGCATTCACAGTGCACAGTTGAAGGTAGACTGGTTCCTATGTTCTTACCTGGGAACGGTTACATGAATCGCCTGTGCATATGTTTACAGTTCTAATTCATCAGTGTGTCTGTGTCTGTGTGGCTGTGTGCCATGTATGTGCAAGCACCTAGGGAGGCCAGAGCAGGGGAACCTGGATCTCAAGTAGCAGGTGGTTGTGAGCTGTTCAACCTGGGTTCTGGGAACAAAGCTCAGATCCTCTGGAAGAAGGTCAAGGACTCTTGACTGCTGAGCCATCTCTCCAGCCATAGCAGTGTGTACTTAAAATAGTTCTCTACAGAACCCATTGCCTTAGAACTACAAATAAGGGCTGGGGTGGGGCCTTCTTAGAAAACCGGGGTAGGCTTCTCTCAAGAAAGAAAGTGAAGTCTTATAGAAAGTGCCACCTGCCTCCTCAACACAGCCACACAGAGCCTCCTCATCCTTGCATCCGTGTAGCTCAGCGGCACCACTGTGAGGGCTGTATCTCTAGACACTGCCACAAGCAAGCATTGCATTCAATATCTTTTTAATGATTGTAAGGTCAGGACCAGGGAGATGGTGCAATACAATGTGTTTACAATACTCTTGCATGAGGGCCTGAGTGACAGCACCCAAAATCTTGCAAAAAGCTGGATGAGAGGAGGAACAGCCATAATTGCAGCACTAAGGAGGCCAAGACAGGGGGATTCTTAGGGTTCACTGGCCAGCAACCCTAGCTACCAAACCTGTGAGCTCCAAGTTCAGGGAAAGTGAAAGATGTCTCAGTGCTCAGGAGAATGTCCTGCTTCCATAGAAGAAGCATGTGTGTTTCCAGCTTGCACAGCAGGAGGCTCACATCCACCTGTAATTCTGGATCCATAGCACCCACTTTTTCTGGTATCTAGGAGCACCTGCACTCACCATGCACGTGCATGCTTATAAATAAAATAAAACCTTAACATAATGAAAACACTTAAATGGTAAGTGATAGTTTCCTTGTGCTTCCTTCTGAAGAGTGCAAGCATACTCATGTTTACACAGATTTCACATAACAACACAGACACATGCCCACAAGAACAGGATACTAACCAATGAATACTCATTATTTACTGTGAAATGTTTAGAAAAGTTGGAAAACCACAAGAGAAAGCCATTCATTGTTTTAATACCAAAGACAACAACATGTAAGATTTTACTGCAAATTCATTCATTCGATGGTATTTTCTCTGGCTTACAGAATGAAAATGCCATCAACACACAAATGTTATTTTACCATATAAACTACCTATTATCTTCTGTACTTAGCAATAATGTGCAAAGGATGTTTATGACTGCATCAGAAATTAACAGCTTACAGCATCCATGGTGCTATTCTACTTTAACAAGAAATCATTTCTTCTTAAATTTGTACTAAATAATGCCACAATGAACATCTCTGCCTGTGGTGCCAGGAGCATGTCTCTGTTCACATGGATGGGAGAAACACCACCAAGCCAGTCTGATTCAACACAGGCTCTGCTTTTAGGATTTCACATGTAAAGAACTCAAATCCTGAGCTGGGGAGATTACTGGGTAAGTTGTAAGTAGCTGAGTTCAAGTCCCCAGGACTCAAGTACAAGTCTGATGTCCTACTTCCACCACTTGCTGAGAAACAAGAAAGATGAAGAATCTCTAGATGTTTGCAGGCTAGCTATCCTAGGATAGTGTGTGGGGTAGCACACAAGTAACCTGTCTCAAACAAGTGAGGGCTTACATGTGAACACACACACACATGCCTCAAATCCTGAAAGCTTACATTCCCTCATACTCTTGGAAATGAATAAAAGAAACCCATCTCACCCTGTGTGTTATTTTTGCAAACCTTTTCTCCTTGAAAAACTATCCTTGGCTGGGCCATGGTCATGAGATGAGCCATAAGGAAACATGACTGTGCCTTTCCACAGTGTCTGGATTTATTAAATAACAATAAAATCTCAAGGTTTATCGAGTTTCAATAGCAGCAATTTGCCATATAATCCTGCCTACCCAGGTAATCTGGATGAGGGGAATTCAGATTTGTTCATTTCCTTCTCAATTACTAATATTAAACACTTTAAAGAGGCTGCAGTGGCGTTCAAAAGGTTTCACAAGTGGCCTGAGGGTGAGCCTGTATTGACAAGATAACAAACTAGACCAAAGCTACCAGGGTGCTGCCAGTGGGGCAGATGGAGTCAGGATTTGAGAGCAAAGCTGCAAAGTTCATCTGCAAGTAGAATGCTTGACATAGGAACAAGAACAGAAGACAGCCAAGTTCAGGACCAGGTCCATTTGGATAAATAGGTAGGTAAGCAGGCAGGCTAGTGTGCTGAATGAACACAAAGGGAGCAGACCCATCTGAAGCCCTAAAGGCAGTTGGGAAGTTGTCCACTTGTCCACCCCTAACACACAAGGCATAAATGACAGTTTGGTGTGTTAGGTGTATATCACTGTACAGAGGCCGCAAGGGAGCTTCGCCCTTTCCTTGGTCTGCTGTGTCTGGTAAGTTCTTGGGCCTGTTTTCCTGATAGGATTTCAATACGCCTGTGTTACAATAACTCTTTCCTATCAACCTGGTCCCACAGCCTTGTCAGCCCCAAAGGAACACACAGAGACTATATTAGTTAAAAGCTGTTGGCCGATGGCTTGGGCTTCTTATTGCTAGCTCTGTCTTAATTATTAACCCATAACTATTAATCTATGTATTTCCATGTGGTCTTATCTTACTGGAGAATGTTGGACCTGCAAATTCTATGCCTGTCACATGATGAGCGCTCAGCATCTCTGCAGAGAAGAGAGTAATTTCCTCTTTATCCCTGCTTATATTCTGGTCCTGTCCAGTTATATCATTTCCTGGGTGGTCAATCAGTCAGCATTTTATTCATTAACCAATAAAAGAAGCATATACACAGAAGAACATTCCCCATCATGCCCATGTGCTTCTACAGTCTCAACTCCCCTTGACAACTAAGGGTTACCAGAAGTAAGCCAACCATCAGTCTGTGCTGGAGAGAGGGTGCCTGACACATGACACAGTTTCCAGGTCCACCCAGGGTGGCGTTATCTTACCTCAAAATGGATTCATATGCTTTCTGTAAAATGGCAACTCCTAGGACAAGGCACAGCGTAAAAAGTAAAAACAGTTTCCTATACTGTAGAGTAGCTTCCAGGAGGGCACAGCCTCAGTTCAGCAGTCCACTCTTCATGCCTGCCCTGCTTGCCTCCATATTACAGAAGACTAAATTAGCATAGAGGAGCTCAAACCCTTTGAAAACAAAAGTGGTAATGGGAAGCGATTTAAATCTAAGCTTATTTAACCTAAGTGGCTAGTGGCTGCCCATTTTGTTTTAATTGCCTTTTAAACTAAAAATCAATGTTAAATTACCTGAACAACACACCACGCACAACCACACAAGGAGAATTCTTCAAGTGCCTCCTCAAAGCTGTTGGCTCCTGTCTGTCTGAGTGACAGGAGCAGCATCTCTCTGCCTTGCTCAGCAAGGCCTTTGAACCACAGAGTCTGACTGAAAAGTTCCAAGGGCAGATTGCCAGCCCCAGGATGAGCTGTCCCTTGACATGGGGACAGAGTCAGTGTTCAGGGGGTAATCTGGAAATTAGGAAGTGGAGAGTAGCACCAAGTCTGTTTTCCTTTTTCCTTTTTCCTTTCCTTCCTTCCTTCTTTCTTCTTCTCTTGCCCTCACCCTTTGTATTAGTTAGATTTGCTGCTTTGTGTGTGTGTGTGTGTGTGTGTGTGTGTGTGTGTGTGAGAGAGAGAGAGAGAGAGAGAGAGAGAGAGACAAAACACTGTGTCCAAAGGCAACTTATGGAAAAAGGAGTTCATTTTTGGATTCCAGTGCTAGAGGGACAGTCAGTCCATTATGGGGGTGGGGCATGAGAGCAGGTGGCCATAGCTAGATGCTGAGAGATCACATCTCCAACCACATATACAAAGCACAGAGAGCAAACTGGAAGCATAACTCCAGTTTATTTCCACTAGCAGGGTTCCACCTCCTCAAGTTCTAGAAAGTCCCAAAACAGCAGCATCAACCAGGAACCTAGTGTTCAAGCATGTGAGGGTGTGAGAGACATTTCTGATTCAAACTCCCCTCCTACCCCTCCATTCCCTGCTTTCTTCCTCTCTCCATTTCTTTGTCATTCTTCCTTCCCTTCTTTCATCTCTTTTTCATTCCCTTTTTCTTTCCCTTCTTCCTCCTTTCTTCCTTCATCCTTCCCTCCCTCCCTCCCTCCCTTCCTTCCTTCCTCTCTCCTTCCCTTCTACCCTCCTCTTTCTTCTTTTCCTTGCACAATAAATTGACTTTCTTAATAGACACAGGAGCCCTTCTGTGAAAAGTGACCTTTGGCCAGTAGTTTGTACAGTAACCATTCCAGGGAGCCAGTCTAGTCAGGCCCTTTTTTCCAGCCCCTGGCCTAAAAAAGGCAACACATATCTCTGGATCCCTCGTGAGACACCAGGCCAGGATCCACAAGTAACTGACAGAAGCTCCAATGTTCATTAAGGAAACAGAGAAATCCCAATATCCTACCGGGCCCACACCTACTCATTCAGCCATAAGCAATCTCCAGTCAGGAGAGGGGTGAAGGACAGAGGCCTTCAATCAGGAGAGAAGTAGACCTTCACTCAAGGCCAGCAGCCTCCCACCAGGGTGTACCTGAAGCCTTCCATTGTTTACTACCATGAAGGCCCCACCATGCTTCCTGCTTTTGATTCTCCACCACAACACGAGCAGGGCTTCCCGACTCCCCTCTCACAGAAAGCTCTGGCTCCATCAACTTTTCTTGTTCACAGTTAGTCATTTTTCTCTGTTCCCACAGTTAACCATTACTATTTGGTTCTGTCACAACTAAGCAAGATGGACAATCCATGACCCAAACAGAACTCATGCCCCAAAATAAGAGAGGCATTAAAGATTTTCAACTGTTATAGGTACATAAATCATGATAAAATAGAGGAAGAAAGGGGGTACACAAGTCTAAGAGATGATTCTGCAAGTTTGGGGGTGGGGGTAGCACCTAGATTAAAGATTCAAGGCTGGTTGACTGATTATAATTGCTATGATTATTGAGAATTGGAATGTAGCAGGTTATGTGGGACCATCTTTAACTCCCTTTAGTAACCATTCATTGCCATCCTCCATGTCTTACAGTCAATAAACTGTGATTGACAATCACTCAATCCTTGTGACTATCAGATGAATCATCAAGACTCTATGGATTTCTAGCTCCCACCAACCTCAATGTTGAGAGTGCCATCACATGCCATCTGAAACTCACAGCACGTATTTCCCCCACTTTGCTATTAATTTGCCTGTTTGACATTGCATTGTGGTTTAAAAAAGTGCCCTGATTTATAACCTTGATTTATGCTGTAACCATAAGAACTTCATGAAGTTATGACTGTTGACAATGTTGGAACATGGTATTAGAAGTCCCCCAAATCAGCCTTGGACACTCACATTTGGTTGTATAACAAAGAAGCTGTCATTCCATTTGGTATAAGAACTGTTTGCACATCAACAGGTTTTTAGCATTTATTACTGCATAGATCTGTTTTCTGATTCCTTTTCACTGGAACTGGGAACTGAGCACATGCCATCTTTCCCACATCAGGGCCACAGAAGGAAGTCAGGCATGTGCTCTGTCAATCAGTTACCTCAAGGAAGAGGCATGATCAAGAACAGCCAGAAAACGTAGTAGGCATGTAGGTAGAATGAAGGATGTGGTGTGAGTTAAGGCTTGTGAGAACTGAGGTTGGGAGAGAAACTTTCTCAGGTATCTTAGGGGTCATGGGCCTCTATGGTAGAGATGGGGAGAGGTACATCTGTGCTGACACTCATTTCTGTCGTTTTTACAGGTTACAACACAACCATGCAAAGCTGTGGAAAGTCACACAGAGATTTTCCTCACAGCTCCTCCTTTCTTCCTATTACAAGTAAGCACAGAATTCTCTACCTAGGACATTACAGAGTTTGAAAATAATGTGTCATGAAAAAGATAGCCAGTCTCTCTTTACCCAAGTGCCTTCCCCTGTAATGTATCAAGAGTATGTCATCATTTGAAAGATATAACACTGACTCCTGGTCCCAATGAGTTGATGGCCTCTGAGCCATGCACAGAACAGGAGTGAACATAATGAATGCTTCCAGATGTCCTTTACTGAGGGTTACAAAATGGGATGGTTGCCATGCATGATGCTATGAAGGAGCTCAGGTCATCTCAGTCATATCTATTGTAGAGACGTCAATCACATCCCTGCCTCCTACATGCTCTTTAGGAAGGCCTTTCCTCTTACATTCTCCCTCTGGCAGACACCATTGTCCAGCAATCACATGTATGATTCAACTGGAGCCTGTCCCAAAGAGCTAAGGGATCTTATAATGTCATCTGTAGGCTGGGGAAATGGTGCAGTTGGTATAGTTGACAAAAATGCTTGTCCCATAAGCATTAACTCCTCAGAACCCATGTTGGAAAAGTCAGGCATTGTGGTGCATTTACAGTCCATATGATGGGGAGATGGAGGCAGGTAAATCCCGGGGGCTGGGCCAGCCAGTCCAGACAAATTGGGAAGTTCCAAGTGAGTGAGAGACATTCTCAGCACACAAGGGGGAGATTGAGACAGACATCTGAGGTGGACCTCAGGTCTCCAAATGTCACAAGCACTTGTGCATGGGTAGCCCCTCCAAACATACACAAGTATAAGAACAGGCTAAAATAAATAATCAAGATGTCAATAGAGAGGTAGAGATGGGTGACTGGAATGGAAAGGAGAAGGAAGGACTGGGGAGGCAAACAGAATAAAAACATATTGACCTCAGAGAAAGACAGATTTGAACACATTTTTTCCTTGACTGGTCTCTTATGGTTTCAATGGGTGATGTCCACACAGGCTCTATGTTTGATCATTAGGTCCCCTGCAACCAGTGCTATTTAGGAAGTGGAGCCTCACTTGAGGAGATGTATCCCTGGGAGCCCAGCCTGGAGGCTTCATACCTAGACCCCACTTCTCTCTTCTTTGCTTCCTGGCTACATATATTGCCTCTGTCTTCTAGTGCCATGCCTTTCTTATCAGGACTGATGACATCCTTTCTTAAACTGGTAAGAGTGAGCAATCCTTCCTTCTGTGCATTGCTACTTGTCATTTTGCTCATAACAGTGATAAAGGAACTGTGCATGGTGGCCCTCCTTAGTTCCATGTTCCTTCCCCAGCCTTATGTGCTTCTGAACCAACTCAACTTCCTGAGATGCCCCAGTCACACTTCCAACACCTGTAACAAACAACCAGTACTGACAGCTGAGACAGCTCAGAACACAGCCAACCTACAGCCTACAAAAGTGTCTCAGGTCCTTTGCCTTGCAGGCAAATGAAGTATCCCTCCTTGGGATGAATGAGTCACTTCCTTGTGGCTCAAATTCTTTGTTTTTATTTTCCTATTTCCAGTGGATGTGCATGAATGTTTGCACATATGTGTGTGCATGTGGAAGCTTCAGGTGGAGCTTAGGAATAATTTTGTCAGGCTCATGCACATCTACCTTATCCACTGAGACAGGGACCCTCTGGCAAGCCCAGAGTTCACTGATGCAGCCAGTCTGGATGGAAGGCTTGTTCTGGAAATTCCCTGTCTCCACTCATGGTGGCAGGAATTACTGGAAGGCCCTGGTCCTCATACTTGCATTCATGGAACCATCTTTTCAGCCCAAGGCTTACAGTTAGTCTTTCTGGGCTCATGGACCAGCCGGAAGGGATGCACCCCAGCTGGTCAGCACTAAGGAAACAGATTTTCCAAACATAGGGATTTTTCTGTGTGTATTTATTTATTTATTTATTTATGCATTCATGCATGCATTCATTCATTCATTTCACCTGAAAGCATAGAGATATATTCTGACAAGAAACTATCACACAAAAATGACTGGTGCATTCATTCTTTTGACATCATATATGTGAATGCCTGCTATAAACACAGAACCCCTGCTAGGTTGGGATTCCAAAGCTGATCACAGCAAGAAAATAACAAAGATGATTATTGCAAAATCTAGTACTTTAATTCCCTGAATAATTGGCAGAGAACTGTTGACTCTTATGTGCTCTCTGGGAGAGTCAGTACATTTTCAGAGAATTCAAAATGTGGTAAATAGTGTGTTGGATTTTAAAGCATGTATAAGAGTTTGTCCAACATTCTTCTGTATAGCCAAAGGGAAAGGATATTCTAAAGACAGGAAACAGTTTGTACAAAGGTACAAAAATGTGGCTACATCAGCTGATATGCAGGGTGGAGGCTGGGGACCCCAGGGACCCTAGTCTTAGCTTCCCTTGTGCTGGAAAATTATAAGCCTGCACCACCACGCCTTGCTGTTTTCACATGGTGCCGGGGTTTGAATGCAGGTCCTTACAGTTGCTTGACAAGGCCTCTAGCAGTTGGGCTTTCTACTGAGTCTGGTGCCTTAATTTTAAGTGCACAAATCTCTTCATCCTCCAGACTCCGGTACAGTCACAGGAGGGATTAACCTCGGTGATGCAGTGACATAATTTTGCCTTCCTTTCTTCCATCCAAGTTATCAATGAATCATTTTTAACTTAAAATGTGTTAAATAAATAATTTCAGAATCTAATCATTTATTTCCCCAGAAATTGTCTGAATGAAAATGAAAAAAAATGATTTTACCAATTGTTATTTTTTTAAAATAACCTACAGTATAGAAGTTCCATCACCAAGTCACTCAGAACAAATGGGCTTCTAGGATTCTCAAGGATTCTAATCACTCTGAAGAGGAGGGGACCTGGAGATTCCATTGCATTTAGCATCCCTCCATCAAGGCACCCTCCCCCATGTCCCTGGTGGAGGGGTAGATTATATAACCTTTTTTAATACTCCCTGTTTTTCTCAACTACAAAAGGTACTCTTGACATAAGAGAAAAGAAGAAATGTAACAAAAAAAACTGACTGTTAAGTTTGTTTGCTGTTGTTTTAAATTATGTGTTTGCATGTGCATCTGAGTTGGAGTGTGTGTATGAGCACAGTTGTTCATGGTAGCCAGAAGAGGGCATCAAATCCCCAGCAGCTGGAGTTGCCTGAATTGAGAATAAACTTAGACCCTCTGCAAAAACCATACACTCTCTTACCTATTAAGACATCTCTTCAGCCCCTAGGATTTTATTTTTTTATTTTTGATCACATGTTCTATTTATTGTAGGTTTTAGCACATGTCTAACCTGTAATTTGTGGGCCAAATGCATCCTGGGACAGCCATGAATGTGGTCCAATGCACTGGCAACCACAACATCATGTCAGTCTCAAAATGTTAGACACCCACTGTACACGAAGGGAGACAGGCTGCATGGCCTGACTTAAGAACTTTATAAAAAAGAAAATACAAAGTGGCATTCTGATTTTACTGTGTGCTATACTTAATTACTGCTCATAGAAGATGTAATCCACACATTACCTAGAGAGGTTCTGCAGCCATAGATAGAAGAATCTAACAGCAGAGAAGCTGGGTTGGACCTGTGGGGGGCAAGGATCTCTTAAACTTTATGTGCATCTGCTTTCAGCTACCTGTGTTTGTCAATTTAGTTCCATCATGGGGATGGTCTTTTGTTGAGTTGGTATATTTCTTTCTTTTGTTTTTATTTTATAGGTGCTGGGGGCCAAACTCTGACCTTGTGCCTTTGGCGCACACACTGTACTGCTGACTAAATCCTCAGCCCCTAGTACCTGTTAATACAAAGCAGTACACCTTCTCTCCAGGGCTTGTGCTTCAGGAAAAACAAGCTCTCTCCCATCAGTTAAGGATGCCTGGCCCAGCATGGAGGGCTACTCCGGATACGCATTTTACAGCTTAGAAAGCACAGCTCCTGTAAACTCAAATTGCCCAGACAGACATGGATACTTGTCCTTATTTAGCTCTGAGTCGAAGGATCGGTTTTCTCCAGGATAAACCACCTGGAATGTTATCCCATTCCAATTAGTCAGCCCTCAATACATGTACATATGAGCAATAGTAAATGAACTCAGTAGGGTGCATTTATACACATATGAGTGTGTGTGTGTATATACACAACAATAATTAAGAAGAAAAGCTCTTGAATTTGAGAGAAAGTAGAGGACATGAGGGAAGTTGGAGATATGAGAAATAGAGGTGGAAATAATGCAAATACTGTATTCATGCATGAAATTCTCAAAAAAATTAGAAATTAAACAGACATGATAGTAGAAATACACACAGCAGTAGTAAGAATAGGTGTTAGATAAAGGTGTTCTGCTTACTTGATGATGTTACTACAGTTTCCATGCATTAATTCATTGAATCCATATCAATTTAATTTAATTATATAGCATAATTAATGGAGGCATTAATCCAATTTAACTTTACTAAATTTTATTATATCAAATATAATTTGTATTAATAATTAAGTTATATAAATGATTAAAACAAAATTCATTTAACAACAGTAAGGTCAATATGCCACAGGAATGATAATTTCCAGTAAAGGACCTTCTGTTTCTTTGAACTTCTGTACATGGAAATCTAAGTCAATTTCATTTTTTTTTCTTCACTTATTCTATAGTCTGGTTGAGACATTCTAAGAATTGAAGTGCAGGGAACAATAAACCCCTGTTCAAATGCTGTAGCTAACAGTTTGCACAATCTTCTTCCCCATCCTTTGTGACTCCAGGTTCTTTCGTGGAACTAGAAAAATGGAGGCGAAAGAATATGTTCAGTCAACAGAGACTGGGCAGCCACCCGCTCACATTTAGACAGACTGCAGTCTGAATTCTGGCTCTGGAAAGTTCCAAGAACTTCTTCAAGTTATGTAAATCCCCCTGAACATCTGTTTCCTCCCTGATAGAATGGGCTTAGCAGCAGCTAGTTCAGAAGTGGCTGAGAGAATTATGAAGCTAAGTAACATATGTCACTCGGGATATGGCAGACATTTGGAAATGTACAGAAAACTGGCCAATGAAATCCATGGTGTACTTGAGAAGACAGTACCCAATGGTGGTTCTCAAGTTCCTACTTTTGGGGGGTTTAGGCTCAGGATTAGCTAGGAAGTTTAAAAGCAGTGGCACCCAAAAGCACACAGTATCTAGATCTCTCAGTTATGTAATGGTGACTTCAACCAAAGTTTGGCCTCAATGAAGAGTCAGAAAACTTTCTTTTCTCTGGGAAGGGCAGAGAGTAAGTGTTTTCAGACAAAATCCAAGCATGGAGAGGGGAGATGGGCATGAAATCCTACCCAGAGCTAAAGAGCTATGTGTAACAGCTATATGTTGGAAGAGAAAGTCAACTATCTTCAAGGATATGGCCTCTGGTATTTGGCTCACACATCAGTGGGAGCTCACATATATATATATATATATATATATTAGAAGAGTTAAAAATGATTATAAAAAGAGGGCACAAGTGCAGATAAGCAAACAGGAGTAAATTTGGGAAGAATTGGGAGAGGATGAATATAATCAAAATATATTGTACAATATTTTCAAATAACTATTAAAACTGAGCTAAAAATCATTAATGGCTTTTAGGCATGGTGGCATGAGTTTGTAAGCCACATGCTGGACAGACATTGGAGGATCGCTGGGGCTCTCTGGCCACCCACCCTAGCATGCTATGTGAGCTGCAGGTAACCTTATCACAAATGGATAGATGGATGCATGGACAGATGGATGCATGGACAAACAGACAGGCAGATAAGTAAAAGAAACAAGATGGATAGCTCCTAAGGAAGGACACCTGAGGTTTCCCTTTGGTATAAATATGCATGTGCAAACATGTGTAGCTGCATCTGTCTGTGAACACAGACACAAAGACACAGACATAGGTGTGCACCCACGCGCGTGCATACAGAGAAAGAGGCAGACAGAGACAGATATATAAAGAGAATAGTGGGTTTATGAGAATAAGGCATAATAATAATGTCCTCTTACTCCCTATCAAACAAAGTAAATGAATAATAACATAAAGAACTTCACTTAACACTGTTGTTTTCCCCAAACTATCTGCTTCCATCTCATTCTGCAAATACATACAGACTTGGCCAACCCCTTCACTAGAGTAAAACCATGCCCTTATGAGAAGGAGAGATAGAGTAAGAGTAGAAAACATAATTCAAAAGAGCAATATGCCCACATGCATCCAGGGCTCTGAGACTCATCCTATTGACTCTTCATGATAATGAGACTAGAGATAAGACATGGAGATGATTGTGTCCTTCTTACAAAAGAAGATACAGACTCACTAGAGCTGGCAAGTGGCTTGCCCTGAGCTAAGAAACTATAGCTCAAGAATTGACCTCAGAATCTCCCTGCCAGGGACTCAGTTCCTCTTTTGCCATTCAGCACGACTAGTGTTTAATGCACTTCTATCTGGTCAACTTGGCTTAAACAAATTGTGCAGGAAGGAGAAAAGGTGAAATATATTCAGCCAAGTGATTAATGCTCTTGCTGAGTAATTAAATGTTTGGAATATGAGCTGTAATCCATACAGAAGGTGTAATCAAAGCATGAGAAGGGTGACCTGACCACTCTCGGGTGAACCACTGCAAAATACTAACAAGGGCAATGATTTGAGCACTAAATCTTCATTAAGGGGCTGTTTTCTTTACATTAAAAATGTTTTTTGATGTTAAAAATTGTGTAATTGCCCTCTATTTAAATGTCAGGCAAATGCATGTAGACCGTTACTCTGTAATCAGTTTGTGCCTAACATTCATTAGAGTGGGGTTTGACTTTAATATTATAAATAAAGGTGTATCACATGCTTTCCACTGGTGTATTTTTGTGTATTTCAGGGACTACTTTCAAAAGATAACCACAACTTGAAAGGCTGGAGAGACAATCCATGATGCTTTGTGATCATGGGGGCTGGAGTTTGGATCCCAGTACTCATGTAACAGGCCATGATCCTGGAATTACAGTTCAGGGAGGGTGAGGCAGAAGGGTCCCTGAAGTTTACTTGCTGCCAACCTAGCTGAGAAAACACATGCTACTGGTTCGAGACAAGCCTCTGCAAAAGAAGAAAGGTGGGAGTATGGCAGAGGATGCTGAAGCTTTGATGGTGACAGTGTGTATATTTTAATGGCACTTTAAAGACTAATTTGCATTCCTACTATTAGTATATGAGAATTTACCACACAGTTGGCTACTGCTGATCCTGTTGGTACTTTTTAAGCTTTAGATGGAATCATGGAATCACACTGGTTCTTAGTTTGCACAAGTAGGTCAGCCACTGGCTGATCTCTGACCAATGTCTCTGACAAATATAATATACCTTATATCTCTAATGCTCTTTGAAAGGTTGAGTGGATTTTAAGAACTACTATGGTAGTCTCTGCAGTGTGTGTCACAATTGTCAATTCAGTGAGATCTAGAATAGTCTGGGAGAGATGTTTCTGTGCATGCCTATGGGTTGATTGACATGAGAAGGCACACCCACTGTAGGTGACATCACTCCCTGGTGGAATTCTGGACTCTATAAAAAAGGGGAAACTGAGCTGAACATATGCTTTCATTTTTCTCAGCTTCATAGTTGTAGGTACAATGTACCATCTTCCTCAAGGCCATGCTGCCATGTCTTTCCCATCATGCATGATGGGCTGTACCTTTGAACAATGAGCCAAAAAACCCTTATTACCTGTTTTTTTATAATGAAGGCTATTTTATAATGAAGGTTATTTTATAATAGCATCAGGAAAAGTAATGAATATACCCACTGACAAGAAGAAATAATCTAGAGTTGGACATGAGATTCAAAGTTTCATGATACCACAGTCAAGAGAATTGGATACCCTGGGTAGTTAGTAAGCTTCGTGCACTTCATAATAGTGGAGCCAAGCCTGACACAAGCAAATGTGTAAGGAAATGACATGAGAAGCACTAGTTCTAGTGACAACATGTGACCTTATGCATCCCATTCTAGGGCAGACTGAGTACTTTCCAGATCAGAAAGAAGCACCTTTCCTTATTGCTTAGCTCAGTTTGGGTATAGTTCCTGCTAATACTCAGAAACCTAGCCAGTATTCCATATTTGACATCCATTCACATCTCATTGTATTGAACAAAACCTTCTAATATGCAACAGTAAAAGAACCATTATGAATCATTATGAAGAAGAAAAGAAAAAAGAGTAAAGGAAGTATATGTGTGTGTATGTTTATGTGTGTGTGTGTGTGTGTGTGTGTATGCTCACACGAGACTTAATGTGATGGAATGAATATTGAAGTGATGCCACTGTTAATACAATTGAGTATCTTGTTTAAAGCCTGCATATTTCACACTAATCTTTTAAAAAATAAATGGCAGGTAATTTTATATAATTTCAGTATAAAATAATGATCTATAAAGAATTATTAGAAAGAATAAGAGGCTTATATAGAATTTGAATATGGGACAGGTAGCTCCCTAATGTTGCTGATAAAAGTGAAAATTTGTCATGTAGGAAAGATTGTGTATGTAAAACCAAAGGGCAAGCAGCAGCAGGCACTCATCAAATGTATAGCTGGCTCAAGAAAGCTGCATTTAAAAACCAAGAGTTTCCGCACATGAACAATACTATAGATAAGCCTATTGCAAGTGGAAGAGTATTTTGCATAAATAATTCATACAAGAAAAAATTCTGCAAACCATGAATATTCAAGATGTGCAAATTGAGGCCACAATATGCCATGTGTCAAATCCAAACTCACAAAGATGGTTGATACCTAGGACTGGGCAGCTAAAGTTGGAAGGCTCCAAATTTGCTCCAGTGATTTTGTGTTAAAACCATAGTAATATTTGTTGACATCAAAGATTAGCTCAACTTTTGCTCATTGTTAATGTCAAAAGAGTTTTTATCTAAGTACTGAAACTAAAGAAATATAGTTAGCTTATTTGTTATAGGAATGAGTATTTCAGCAGAAGACAACAGACAAATCTTAGGTAGATTAAACCTTAAGCATACCTGTGAGGGGATGGTTGAGCAAAAAACAACATGGCCATATTGCAAATTGTATGCAGCTATTAAAAAGGAATGTGTAGTGAGGTATTCCTTCTGTAGCACTGACCACGCCCATTGGGCATCTATTCGGCCTATTTGTTTATCCTGATCCTTATTTACCACAATAGGAATGGATAGGCTTCAAGAATGGTAATAGAGTAACAATGCCTTTAGAGAAAAAAGAGTGAACAAAATGTAGAGTACTGGCCTGTCTTTTGTTAAAAGAGCATGTATATGAACAAATATATTTGCTTGTGTATCTGCACATGTATATTTTCATATGTATATGTGTATACTCATGTGTATTTGAATACACATGTTTGTGCATTGTGTGTGCACATGTGATTTGCACATACTTATTTAAATGTGCACGTGAATGTTTGCATAAACATAGTTGTGTACATGTGTTTTTAAATGATGTTTTCATGCACACATGTGTATTTGCATCAACAAAGGAACTAAGGAAGGAGAGAAAATGTCAAACACCAAGAAAAATACAAAGGTACCTGACCCTCCCAGGATGAGGCCTACAGACTGACAGGTAAACCAAGAGGAACTACTATTTTTTTTCTTAGACATACTCTGTGCTGTATTTAAGGTTTCATATGCATGTATTACTTGTTTTAAATCAGGCTATTTAAGTAATTTTTGACAGAGTTAATGTTAATGTTTCAATTAAAACTAATTTTTAATAGAAAGAATCGGAAAGAAGATGCATTCATGAACCTGTGCCCAAAGTTTTCATCTGTTCTGTATCCAGAAAACCCACCGTGTGGAAGATTCCATGTACAAGTGTCCTGGCTTTCATCCAGCCAGAGCTTGCCCCACTGAGAGCTAATATGGGCTGTTTAACAAAGCATAATTAAATTCACAGAACAACTAAAATATCCATATAATTACCACAAAGCTGATCTAATTGCATACATCCTTTTATTGGATGACATTATTGTCCCTACACAAGAAAAAAGATAGCGTCAACAGAATGGTCCTCCCAGTGCTGCAGTTCAGCTGAAATCATCCAAAAGATCTGCAGATTGCCACTGGGAGGGAGATAGTCTCTTAAAGATTTCCGTGAAACAGACAGTTATAAAGCCCTGTGTGGAGACACAGACTTTTCTTACTTGGAGGGGAAAAAGGAGGAAAAGAATATTTCAAAAGACAATGACAATGACACATTCCTTTTAAATCTAATAAAGTGAATGTCACAGAGAGACAGTGTGTTGAAAGGAGAAGAAATTGTCTTTGTCAGCCATGGTGATGCAGGCTGTAATTCCAGAGGCTGAGGCAGGGTGGTTAACTCAAATAATGAGAGCCTGCCTTTAAAATGCACACACACACACACACACACACACACACACACACACACACACACACACACTATACACCACATACATACCATAACACACCACAGATACCACTTACACACCATACATACTATTCAAACACACACACCATATATACCACACACACTATACACATACACACCATACATATACACACCATACACACCACACACACACACAGTCAAAACAGTCTGAAACATTACCAATAAGAATGTGGCTTTAAAAATTAGCAACACCAGGACTGGAGTTTTGGTCCCTAGGAATCATATAAATAGATACTTGTGACTTCTGCCTCAGAAGGTAAGAGATAAGATCCCTGGAGCAAACTGATTAGTAAGATTAGTCATGTTGGTGAGCTCTGGGTTTAACTTACAGATACTGTTTCCATGAATAAGATAGAAGAGAGAAACTGGATGGTTCCCAATTCAATCTGGAGCTTCTACAGGTACTCACATATATGCACATAACCACTAGAACACAAGTATGCCCAGACACATTTGCACATATACATATGTATGTACCTACCACACGCATACAGAGGGAAAATGGGGGAATCACCTATGTCTCTGTTTTAGACTGAGTGTGTCCTGCAGATTCACAGTCTGAATTCTAACCCTGAGTGCAGAAGCATGGGACTTGACTTGGAGAGAGGGATGTCTAAGAGGAACTTACATTGCAGTGAAACTAAATTGATGAGTTTTAAAAGCCAATGTTAAGCAGGTTGTTCCAGGCAGAGGAGATCCAGACATGATGTCTGCAAGCCCAGAAACTGACCAGGGAGAACATCACCACCCTCACATGGTAAGGAAGGTACTAGAATAAACCAATCTTCTGAAGTCTTGACCTTGACCCTCCAGAGTCTCCAGACAATGAGCATTTGGCATTAAAGCCACCAACCTATTGTGCAAATGCCCTCACTGAATCCTTCACAGCAACTGACAAGGAGAAAGGCCAGATGTCAGTCTCACCAGATCATTTAAATACATCAAGCAGAAGCCATCTTTAATATTAGAGTAAGAGTTCAAGAGCCATTTCCTTAAATGAAGCTCACTGAGATACAGGGCTTTCGAGGCAAGACACTTATTAGTGATATAGCCATTTGCTTTCCAAGGATGCTTCCATTTTAAACACTATAGCATTTTAAATCTTGCTAAAATCTTGAGGAGGTAGGAGGAAAAGGGGGGGGATTAAAACTCTTTTGAACGGATGGCATCCTGAGCTGAGTGAGCAGCCTGGGTGAGGGGGAAAAATGCTGATTTCAAAACTCCAATTTCAAAAGCACCAAATGTCTAGTGAGATCTTCAATAGAGCACAAGATGTACTTATCATTTCTTGTCTAGGAAATGCTATGAACGTGATCAGTGATTGGAGCCTTCTAATCACCCATCTTTGGGAGGAAAACAACCATACACAGAAGAAAATTACTTTCTCCTCTGGTGAGTCTGGAGCAGTGTGCAGGGTAGCTAGAAACAGTCTGCAAGGACACAACCTCTAGAGCATGATAGGATATATCTCAGAAAGTCACTTATCTGAGATGCAGTGCCATAATCTATCTGATGGCTTTCACATTAAATACTGCTTTAAGGTCCTTCATTCCTAGGTCAAGTGAGTTCTTTAGCAGCTGTCCTTAGGTTTTCTTTAGTACATACAGACCCATGGTCAGGGGCTGTCTACAATGCTAAGAAAACAACATGTATCCATCTGTGTGAATGTGTTGGAATGTATGCAAATGTGTAATGTGTGTGTTCTTCTGCACATGCAAGTCAACGTAAACATTGGGTATCAATCCCAAGGATACCATCTATATTTTTGGTGGGGATTTGAGACAAGATCTCTTACTTTACCCCAGAATATCCTGATTTGTGTTGATGGGAGGATAGTGAATTCTAAAGACCCTTCTGAATTCACTTCCACAGCACTGTGACTATAAGTCACTATACCTATCTTTTATGTGGGTTTTGGGGATCAAACTCAGGTTTCTACACCTGCATGGAAGATTCTTTGTTCACTAAACCTTCTCTCTAGTCCATTAATTTTTTGTCTAAAATAGCAGTGGCCAATATCTGGTGTTTCCTGACCAAAGGTGTAATGGGATGAAGAACAGTAACTAACCTACTTAGCTCACATCCCTGACATCATCCTTGGGTTCATTGAACTGCAAGGGAGGATTCAGGAATGGTGTGGAGCACACTCAGATTGGGAGCACAAAAGTCAGAATTGCACTGGATTTACAGTTTCACTTGTAATACCAAGTTGTGTGCAACAATGAATCAATTTCTCTTTTTGGTCATTAAAGCAGAATCAACAATAAAGGTCGGCAAATCTTTGGGACTCATGGCATTCTTTGTCAGACCAGACTTCAACCTCTACTCAGAAAGGCAATCATTTCCGAGAATCCAACTATGCACAGAACATGGATCCTTAATTGGGAAGACCACAAAAAAAGCCAGGCAGTGTTACACATTCTAGGGCACTGATAAACTGTGCTGAACCTAGAATCCAGATTATTACAGTTAGAGTCAAAGGGCCTGGGAAAGTAACATATGGTATGGTAGTGGCACAGTCCTACATCTCACCAAGGGGAGTGCAAGGAGACTTCCAGAAAGCCAAGGCATCTTGAAATTCTTGCACCCATTCAAAAGAGTTTTAACAATTTTTCCTTCTACCTCAAGACTTTAGCAAGATTTAAAATGTGTCTTCTTTTACTCATGTGCTTCTAGAGAGAGGAATGTCATGGCTTCTACTGTCAGAATCCCAGGGTTCCATAGTGTACCACCTGTGGAGGCCTCTTTAAGCTTCCACCAACACTCCTTGTATACTTCTGTTCTGATCTCTCTGGCTACTTCTGCTAAGGTCTTTATGATTTTATTCCAGGAGAGACACCTCTCAGTGTCAGGATTCAAAGAGCCCTTGGTTTCTGTACCTATCCCTCTTCAGACTCTACATGGAGATGCTGGAGATGCCCATTAATCCCCATATATTAAAACTCACCTACAAGCTTGAGCATTGAACTTAGTCACTGACCCCAGCTCCATTATGAATATTAGTTTCAGTCACTCATGCTGAATACCAACACATCTCCTGTGTTCCAAAAATCTCAGGTATCTTATCTGCCCCATGACTTTCCATTTTCCATCTTCTCACTAAGACTCAACATGTTATTCTTTCACAGTTTCTACCATCTTATTTAAAGTTATATGTACCTTCTGAGAATGTTCCAGAAGAACACATGAATCTACCTTTCATCCTTTATCACTTTGCTTTGCAATTAATCAGAGAATGGAGTAAATTGGTCCTATCATTTCATGCACACTGTGGCCTTCCCAGTTCCTTGCATTCACATAGACATTACACACACACACACACACACACACACACAAACACACACACACAGCATCTTTCCCCTGGGCCAGCCCTCCCAGCTCTGTTCCCCTGAAATCCATTCTCCACACTGCAGGCAGAGTTATCTTTCTAAATAGAAAATTGGATCCACCTCAGTAGTCCTCAATCGTCCCTAAAGTGAAAGTTAAACTCCTTAACTTGCCTTTACAGAGCACTAAGTTATATGATGCTCTGTCTCTCAGGGTTCATTGGCCACAGCTTTCTCCGATCATCTTTGATATGCTCTAATAGGTGGATATGAGCACACACACCCTTTTTCAGCTGCTTCCACTTCCTGTGCAGCTCAAGGTCTTTGCACATGCTATTTCCTCTGCAGGAAGGACCTAGACTTCCTCATAACTTGATGCCTCCCTCAATCTGCTCAGCATCTATCAGCATCCCAAACAGAGCAGGTGCTAATAAATAATCTTTGAAGGAATACAGAACACAGGTGAATACAAATGCCTATTTACCTCTCTTCCTTCTGTCCTTTGTACCCTCTGTTTCCTCCTTCTGTCCTTTCTTTCCCCTCTTCCTCCCTTCTCTTATTCCCTCTTCACTTCCCCTTTCCTCCCTCTGTCTTCCTTTCTTCCCTCCTTCTACTCTTCCTCCATTGAGCCCCTTCCCTCTCTTCTTTCCTCCATTCCCTCTTTATACTTGTCTTTCCTTTCTTCCTCTTTTTCTTTGTTTTCCTCCAACCACAATTCAGTTTTTAAGATTTGTTTGTATGTATCTGTCTATTTAATGACTGGGGGTGGGCACATGTACATGGGTAATCATGTAGACCAGAAGATAACGTCTGGTCTCCTGGAAGTGGAGTTATGGGAATGGTGAGACTCAGGTCATGTTGCCAGAAACTGACCTTGGGTCCTCTAAAATAGCACTGAGCTCTATTAACCACTGAGTCACCTCTCCATTGTATGTAAAAATTCTCACATGTAAGGTTTCTGCTCAAGCCCAATGGCTCATTTTGCCCAATCTGAATTTACTTCAATACATAATACCTTTACATTTGTTCAAAATGCTTTTTATCAACTACACTCTTCTTTCTTACAAAAGCTCAAAGTTTCTACTGTTTTACTTCTCCCATTGCTTTTAGAATAGAGACTTTTATTGTATTTATTTCAGTTCTTGAGAAGTAAGAGTGGAGTCAGAGAGAATCACAAGATAGGAAGGGGAGTGGGTTCAGGTCAGGCTCCAACTCCTACCTGGGCCATGGAGTGTGAGATTCTGGGACTGTTAATGTTTGATTAAATGGTTGTCATAAATTGTGGTCCTGTGTTGCTCATTCACAGGAAGAGCCTGGAAGGGGAGTTCACTTCGGGAGTATTGATGGGGAATACCACCACTGACAGCAAATGTGACAGCAGCTTCAGTATGATTAATCATCACATGCACACTGTGGCATCCCTAATCCTCTTGTGTGAATGTGAATACACACTCATCATAAAGACACAAATGTATGACACAAAAATGTGTGTAGATATACAAGCAGTTAAATACACATCAAGAAGGCATCCATCTGTAAGTCAAGATAAAAGCATCAGAAGTCAACCCAACCCTGACAACTCCTAGACCTTAGGCTTCTAGACTTCAGTTCTTTGTGACAGGAATTTTCTGCTGAACTAAGGCAGCCCAAAGAAATTCATTGCTGTCACGTAACCAACATGGCAGGATCCAGCCACTGTTAAACACTTGAAAGATCCAACCAAGCACTAGAGGGCTTGTGGCTGTCATATTTGACTGAGGTGAAGGTAACACACTCTAGAAAATCAGTACTTGGTCAATTCTGTGTCCTACTTCAAGAAGGTGTGCAATAAGTACCCATGAAAGAAGATAAAGAAGAAGGACTCAGGGAAGCGTTACAATTGTCTGTGGTTATTCTCCTAAAAAGAAATATTCTGATTGTCAACTTGACAGGGTCTCCCATGAGACCCATCTCTGGGCATCTTTTTGAGGGAGATTTTAGAATAGCTTAACTGAAATGGGAAAAGATATTAAATATCAGTAACACCATTTGATGGGCTGGAGCCCTGGACTATATGAAAAGGAGAAAGCATCAGCATCTCTCCCTCTCCTTCCTGTCTTCCTCCTTCTCTCTCCATCTTTCTGCATTTTCACTGTAAATATAATGTGACACCTGCCTCACATCATTGCTGTTGTGACTTCCCCCACCATAACAAGTTTCACCTTCAAACTGTGAGCCAAAATACATCTGTCCTCTAGTATGTGTCTTTGTTAGACATTTCATCAATAACACTAAGAAAATCAACTACTCCACTCTGCAAGTCATAGCAGTCATGGAGAGCATTGAATTGGCATCACCTTGCAGGTCCAGGCAGAGAGCTTCCTGATTATCTCATGTTCTCTCAAATAGCATGAAGAAATGGAGAGCATAGGGGCCAAGGAGTCTAGCTCAGTTCTAGAACAATATACAGCATGCACAGGGCTTTGAATTCCATCTCCCACATTTCCAGAGAGCCTTTTTAGTATCCAAGCTCACACAGCTGAGGAGGGAGAGGAGAAGAAACCACACTGTAGCAATCTAGCCAGGGAGGCCAACTTTTGGGCCACCTGTAATCAAGGCTTGCCTCCAGTTTCCTTCTTTAGGTATTTGAAATATGCTTCCCAGAGAGTTCACTTTCCTCTAGGAGGCATTTCATATTGAACAGAGCTCTGCAGGCTGGAAAGATCCTCAATGGGTAAGACACTTGCTGCATAGGCATGAAGATCAGGCATTGGATCCCTGGAACATGGGTAGAGCTGGACATAGTAGCACATGTTTGTAATCCTACCAATCCTATGACACAGGGTGATATAGACTGATGTACATAGCAGAGAACAAGAGATCCTGTATCTGTATCAGACCTGTATCAAACAAAATAGAAGGTAAGCAATAATATCCAGTGTCCTTGCACACTTACAAACACATATATACACACACATGCACAAATGCACACATGTACACACGAGAGAGAGAGAGAGGAAGAGAGAGAGAGAGAGAGAGAGAGAGAGAGAGAGAGGAAGAGAGAGAGAGAGAGAGAGAGAGAGAGAGAGAGAGAGAGCGAGCACTGGAGTCAAGGAAGGATATAAGAAGAGTTCACAGCCCTAAGACCCAACACATCACACTGTTTGTATGCCTTTTGTGGTATGAGAAAACTGAGTTTATACAGGGACTCCTAAGTCCTGTGTGTTCAGGATAGTGTCTAGAACATGTGAGATGCCTGAACTGAGTCTTGAAAACTGACCAAAACGTATACAGGTTACAAATCCCTGAACTCACTCCAGGGGAAGCTGGTCATACCCACAGAATGGAACTTCAGACTCTTGTGCAATCTGTTGCTGCCCAGAGGGTCAGCCTTGGACTTGAGGTTCAGAACTACTAAGGAAATGGCTTATGGCTCTGTTGAGGGACTCATCTCCCCTAGTCACCCATTCTCAGGGATTAAATGGAAATAAAACTAGACCTATTGCCTGGGGTTGAAAGTGAGAAAAAAAATAAGATCAAACAGGAAAATTATTAAGCAGAACATTACTGGTATTCCATAAATGTCAGTGACCATTATTGATGGCTAATTATCTATGCTCATATATGATTTCTATGAAACATCACTTTAGGCTACTTCAGAACACACAGAAACAACATAAAATACTTATTTATTCTTTTCGATTTCCTAAATAAATATATAATATTTTATCATAGTGCCTCAACTATTCTCTCTCATGTTTTCCCTATCACATTAAATCTCTTTCATCTCAAGTATCTCTTCTACTCTCACGGCACGTCTTTATATGGGTGTGCATGTGCACTCCTGCATGTACACCTGCCTCTATATGTCATTAGGGATGCTTACATAAGCAGTGATGGGGGTTTTGCTTGAGTGGGGGAGATGGAACAGTGGCAACACCACTGCGGATTCTTATCCTTCCTCCCCCTGCACCCTTGCCTATCTAGAGTTCCTCTTGGTGGGGAGGGTTCAATTATATGTCCATGTCAAGACATGATGGAAATGAATAAGAATATATAGGATGTGAACAGACTTGCACCCTGTACTCTTGTACTGAATGTGAGCATGATCAATGAAAAGGGAAAAAGAGAGTGGGGAACTGTGGGAAGAAGAGAGCAGAATGACAGATATGCTTTGTGTAGTCCTTCCCACCATTCTATGCTATCTTCATTGAGCCCATATTTTCTCATTAATATTATCCCCTTGGATATTTGAGTGTGTAGCCCCTGCTGTTGAAAGATATAAAGAGTAAGACAAATCAATATTTCAGGGATATATTAAAATTTATGACTTTTTTCTTGACACCTTGAGTCCAGAACAGATTAAATTGATTCATATTGACAAACACAGTATGGCATAATAAAATATATTTATTTATCAACTTAATAGGTAACAAAAATAAAATAAAATAAAGACAGTGACTATGGGAATAGGAATAAACTGAACCTAGGAATACATTCCTCAAAACCAACTACAAAATCTCCTAGGTTTGCTGGGTTTCTTGCTCATCAGTGTGGAAGGAAATCCTACAGTGGCGGAACATCACTTGGGTACACTATACTAGTTTCCTTTCTTCTGCTATGGTCAAACTTTGACATAAAGCTACTTAAGAGAGGGCAGGAACTCAAGGCTGCATGAGAGAAGACTGTTTAGTTACTGTCTCACACCCTAGCTCATGTTCAACTGGCTCTACAATCCAGGATCACTTGCCTAGTGATGGTGCCAACCACATCAGGCCAGTCCCTCTTGTATTCATAACCAAGGCAATCACACAGGAAGTCTCCCAAAGACAAATCTGATCTTGCTAATTTCTCAACTGAGTTTTCTCAGATGATTCTAGGCTATATTGAGTTGACAATGAAAGCTAAATCAGATAGATGTGTGTTATTAGCCAAGAATTCATAGCCTACAGTTGTTTCTTGAGGGTAAAACAGAAGATGGCCTTATTACCAAGCAAGGAAACTGCTCTTGCTGGATAACTCCATCCAGGTACAGTGTTGGATGTCCTGCAGCCTAAGCTTTTGTGGTGGGCACTGTCATTCCTCTTATAAGACAGGCAGGAAAACATACTGTCTAGCAGTCAGGGAACACTTCCATAGCCAATATGTGGAGATGGGATAAGAATCTAGGCAGTGCTAGCACAATAAATCTAGGTTTGTAACTACTTTGCTGGTAATCCTGAAAGGCTACAATGCCCATCTCACCCCCACAAGAGGGCTAATGGAATTGTGTTCCCAGATATGGGTGGCTCTTGGAGGGAAGTGCACTTGGCTCTCTGATGGCCAGGTATCACCTAACCTTGAGTTCTAGACTATCTAGAGGTAATGATGGAAACATACCTTTCCCAAAGTTCTCCTGTGCCTTACTTTGCTGGCCATTTTCACTGATTCGGGGCAGCTGGGAGAAGCCACCTTCATTAGAAGAACCTGATAGGGTTCTTTACTTGTCATAAAAGAAATATTACCACTCCACATTCCCTCCAGTATGCTGAGTCTAAAGATGGTAAAGACCCTCTTAAATAGCATGTGTAGTTCTCTGTTAGATATTTAAGCCAGCATTGATGCCAGGCAGCAGAAGACAGCAAGCCTTTTCCTTCTTGCACCACCATCTCCACGTGCCACTGAACATTGTGCGCTATGACAAGAGGGAATTAAATTCTCCAGCTCTTCTCACCGAAAAGAAGCAGCTGTTTATAGAAAAATAAAGCCAGTCAGCCCTGAGTTGCCATCAACAGAAAACAAACATTTTTACAGCATCTTTGGCAACTCCGTGTCAGATGCCTGCCTTCCAGAGAAATCCACAACCCAGAATGCTCTACTCCAAAACAAGACTACTGCAATTCCCACAGAATCCACTTGCTGCATTCCACATCTCTAAAGCATGCAGACACCACAGAAGGCAAGTGTGGTGGGCACAGGCAGTGGGTGTAATTTCTCTCTGAAGGGGATGGTGATGGAATCATTTAATTTTGTGGCTTTGATGCAGGGGAAGCAACAAGATGGATTTTAAAAATTAGGTGTTTGTGTGTATGTGTTTATACGTATAAGTGTATATGTATATGACATATGTGCATGCATGTGTGTGCAAGTGTGCATGTTTGTGAGTGTGTGTGTGTGTGTGTGTGTGTGCCTATGGAGAACATAGGTTGATATTTAGCATCTTACTTCTCATTCACTTTCTCCCTTATAGAACTCAGAGCTCACAGATTCTGCAAGTCTGGCTAAAGCACCTACTCCAGGGACCCCATTTCTTCTTCCCATGTTCTGGGATTACAGGTGAGTCACCATGTCTGGCCAGCAGTTATGTGACTGCTGTGGATTCAAACTCTGTCCTTCATATTTGTGCAGCTTGCATGTTACCTAGTAACATCCTGCCCAACAACAAACAGCTTTATTTCAGGAGCCGTATTTGATATCTCCTAGCACCAGCCCCTCCCTCCCTTCCTAAGTCATTAGTGAAGGGTTTCAAAGGCCTTCCACATTTCGTATCAAACTCGTGTCATCTATACACAATGATAGGACTGCCTCTCTGTGCACAATCACACCCCCTACTTTCAATGTAGCTTTATATAAAATCATCTACATATCTGCTGAAATTAGTTTATGAAAATGTCTTTTTCCCTCCTTTTCTCATTAAATTGTGATCAAATTTAAAATGTCTGCAAATGGCTGCTTTCTCTCAACTCAAAATGAAATATGTTCTATAGAACCAGGATGAAAATAGATGCTACAAATGTACTTAGCATTTGTGAAACCTTTAATAGGGTGAAATGGTAGAGAGCAGAAAGAATCTGCAGAACTTCCACAACATAAGCATACACACTGTACTTGTGTTGTGTGGTTGAGGGCCTGCCTACACAGCAGCCCTGACTCCATGCCACCGGCTCCCCACCACTCAAGTTACTGTAGTCCAAGTTTGAAGAGCAACAAGAACAATCCTGCACCTGGGTTTGCTTGTTGGAGGATGGAGATAGGGAGCTAGCTCAGGGAGTAGAATGCTTGCATGAGGACCTCAGTTCCTGAGATTCATGCCCACTTTAACACCATACACAAAAGTCTGTTGTAGTGATACAAACTTGAGATTTCAGTTCTGGGGCATGGAGACAGGCAGATTCCCTAGGCTAATTGGCCAGCCAGTCTAGACTACTTTGAGAGCTCCAGGCCATTGAGAGACCCTGTCTAAAAAATAATATAAAATAAAAACAAATTTATTTAATTAATTAATCAATCAATAATTCAATCAATTAATTAATAGAGATGGGTAGCATCTAAGGAAGGATACCTGTGGTTGACTTCTGACCTCTCCAGATCAGGGGCAACTAAAGAAGTTACATGATGTCAAAAACTGACCTCCATAGACCCACATGGGCAAGTTCTGCACACAAACACACAGGGGAGGGAGGAATGGAAAGAGAGAGTGAGGAAGGGAGGGAGGGAGGAAGAGAAGAAGAGAGAGGAAGACAGACAGAGAGAGAGAGAATATTTCAGAACAACATAATTTTGAAACTACTGTTAAAAGTCATCAGTAATACAGAAGGAGCAGAGGGAGGGAAAGGATAATAGGGCCGGTGAGGTATGCCTGTTCTTTTGAGAATTTGCCTGTTATTTTGACACAATCAGCCCAGGGATGGTAGCTGCACTCTCCTAAGCAAGACTCCCCACTCAAGTTTATGCTGACTGGATGGCTGCCTTTCCCCTGCCTTAAATGAAAAAGAACGGATGTTCCTCCTTTACTGTCGCCTTTCAGGATGATGAATACAAGGTTTAATTTACTGAGTTCTAAAAATAAAAGCCTTCCCATAACTCTTCAGCGGCATTGAGGGGAGTAGAGAGGTTGATTTAAAAATCTGGATTATGAATTCTCTCTCATTTTAAACACTCCTTATCAGCAAACTTTTAGTATAAATAAATATGCGACTTCTTCATGCACATAGAGACATACACTATGCATGCCTATTTGTATAGCTGTACACAGAATTAGCACTGTGTCTAAAATGGGCACTTGTGCACTGAGAGACAGGCTCGGCCAACCATCCTGGCAGCGAGAGCTAACCCGTTAAAATGATTGAAAGTCATTGCTAGCTTTCAGAATGTTCTGTCAGTTCTTTCAACGCCTACCAAATTTTCATAACATATCATCCATAGAGCTCCCATTTCTACACAGTCCAATTAACTTGAAACAGGTATCTAATTGTTCGTCTTGAGGGATCTGTTAGGCCATTATTACTAAATTATCCAGTAGATAGCAAGCTGACATTTCTAAATCCACTTCCCTCATGGCCATGGGTTCCAAACGAGGCCTTCCTGGCAGACCATGCAACCATACTGTACTAGAAATCTGTTAGACAATCTGTCACATAAACATAGACGGGGAAACGTAACGTAACCCAATGCTTGAAGGAAAGGGAGTCCAACCGACCATGAACTTTTAATGAATGGGTTTTAACAGTCTGCAATCTGGTGCACCAGGCGGTTTTCAAAGTTTTCCTCTTTGAAAAAAGATTGTGGATTGAGTTTTCTGTTTTCCTGGACTTGATTTAATTAAAATGACAAAGGGCAGTGATACATTGTTAAGAGAGGAGGCACACAGGACTGGTGAACAGTATGAAGGAAAATACCAAACCTTACTTAGCAGTATGTTAGAGGTGGTCTGGGTTTCTTCCAGCTTTAGCAACAGTTGGGGAAATATGAGAACTTTTACCCCTTGTTAAGCTGCTTTCTAGAATGTTCTGTGTCACTAAATAGTGAATACTCTGTGATCACCATCTCATTATTGCATCTGTCTCTTTGATTTAATTTTGCCCCTTATTGTATTTCAGGATTTTAGAATTTGGAGTGATTTAAATTGATAGCTGTGATAACTAACCTGGCTGATGACACAGAAGATGGTATTTGTAAATTCATTCCCCTTCCTAGAAAACATAACTGACTACCACAGTAAGGAAGAAATTGCATGTTTTCATCCAGGAAACTGAGGATCCCACAAGCCTAAGCAGTCAGCCACAAGTCACACCCAGCTCTGTCCCTTCCTCATTGAAGAGAGAAGCCAGAGGCTCATAGCCAAACTGGGAAACTCTAAGGTCTTGACAAATAGTACAAAAACTTCAGACATTTTTTTTAAAAGTCACTCTTGTCTAAGATCCTCCACCACATGAAGTTCATGTAAAAGGATACATATGTAAGATGTTGTCTAAACACTATATTGACAAAATGCAAAAAGATGCTCGAATCCAGTTAGTGCCACGGTCCTCCCTAGTCTCTCCCCTTTGTCATCTAATTTTTTTTTAATGTTTTGGTTTTGCTTGTTCATTTTGGTTTTAAGGGTGGAAGGATTCTTATATTTTGGTTGTGAGCCTAGCCTTTAACAACTGAGCCATCTCTCCAGCCTAGGACAGAGGTACTATACAACTGAGCTCCATCCCTTAGTCCTTGCTTCTCTACTTCTACACAACTTCAGGTGATATTGAGCATCATAATGGTAAAGCCATAACCACACTCTTGGTGACCTACCATGGCCTCACTCAAGAGTGGCATCCCCAGATGTAATCTTTCCCTACATAAACACAGCAGCTGACAGCCTCTCTCCAGGCACCTCTGAAAGACGAGGCAGAAAAGCCCTACCCAGAACTCATTATTCCTGCATTCTGTCTCCCTCTGTCTCATTTACAGAGCACCTCCAGGCTTCTGTCACCCTCACCTGGAAGCTCATTCAGCATTCTTTTCCTTCCCTCTACATGAGTGAGCCTACACATGGCCTAGAAGGTCCTGCTTTATTAATAGAATCAAGACTCTGTTGTGACACAGCACAAAGCCTCGTTCTTCAGGTCATATGGGAACCTTAACTTTAAACATCCCACCTGTGCTAAACTGCATCTGAATTGCCAGCTCTGCACCTGCCCTCCAGTCAGCACCACAGGGTCTACCTCTCTGGCCTTTTATTGCTTCTTTTGCCTGGGACAGGGGCTATCAGAGTTCTCAGAGATCACAATGTGCCAGGCACTAGGCTGGGTCTAGAGAAAGCATGTGGGAAATACTTGCTCTTGGAGAGTTTACAAATAACAGAAGGTGAACTAACCTAGGTAAGGATGGCCTGTTTATTATTATTATTATTATTATTATTATTATTATTATTATTATTATTATTTTCTGAAGGATAATCATTCCTTTATTTTTTATTTAATTTATTATTTTATATGTCGATCCCAGTTCCCTCTCCTTCCCTCCCTTTGCACAAAAGGACCTTGTAGACACATCCCCCATGGAGGGATACTGCCTTAACCTAGAGACAGGAGAGAAGTCCTAGTCCCTACTTCAAATGACCTGACAGATCTACATGACCCCACCTGGATGGCATTACCCTACATGTGGAATTGGGGTGGGAGGATAAGAGGGGAGGGTGGTCAGGGTAATTATTATTATTTTATTGAGGATTTCTTTCATATATGCTTGTAAAGTACTTTAATCAAATCTCCCTTGGCTCTTTCTCCTCCAATTATTCCCTTGTCCCAGTCAACATTTTCCCTTCTCAGTTTCATAATCTTTTTTCCCCTTTTTGTTAAACACATTGATTTCTCTTCGTGCTTCTTGTGTATATATTGCATGTTGGACCATCTGTGGGCGCATGGGTACCTTTTCAGAAGTTGTGTCCTGAAGAAAACTTACTCTCCTTTTTCCAGATGCCATCAATTGTCAATTGCTTTGAAGCTAGGGGTAGAACTTTATGAGCCTCTCCATTATCCATTTGAGGATTCTGGCTGCCTTGATCATATGGTTTCTTCATGTAGTTGCAGTGGCTGTGGTTTCATGTGCACAGTGGTTCTATGTTTAACTGTTAACTATGGCTATTATCATCTTTCTGCCTCCTCTTCTGAAATGATCCCTGAGCCTTGGGGGAGAGTGTGATATAGATAACATCGTTCCACTGAAGAGGCAACCTACAGAATGGGAACAAATCTTTATCAGCTATACAGCTGATTGAAGTTTAGTATCTAGAACAGAAAAAGAATTGAGACACTAAACACCAAGAAAATGAACAATTCAATAAAACAATTTGGGTCAAGGAACCAAATAGAATTCACAAAAGAAAAAAATATAAACGGCTAAGATGCACACACACACACACACACACACACACACTGTCCAATATCCTTATCCCACATAAAAATTTAAGCTAATTTGAGATTTCATCTTGTGCCAGTCAAAATTGCTAAGATTTAAAAACATGATAACAAATTTTGTCATGAATATGTGAAAGAGGAACACTTGGTCACTGTTAGTGAAAGTGCAAACTGGTGTAGCCACTATGAAAATCGGCATAGAGGTTCCTATAAAAGCTAGAAATAGATCTACCATATATGATCCAGCCACACCACTCTTGGACATATTCCCAAATGACTTTATTATCCAACTACAGCAATTCTTGCATATCCACAACTATTGCTAATGTATTCAAAACAGGCAAGAAATGGAAATGATGTGAATGTCCATCAAAAGATGAATGGATAATGAAAATGTGGTACAGATAGCAATGAAATACTATTCCACTGTAAAGACAAAGTAAAATATTTAATTTGTAGGTAAATGGATAGAATGGGCAATAAGTCTGAGTAAGGTACCTCAACACAGAAAGAATTTAGTTTTAAATGGTATTCATACTGTCGTAGAAGGTTCAGAGTGAGGTGATAATAGAAATGACCTCCATATTGCATTTGATAGACTATAGGTTTCTCTGTTGCTCTGCTTAGACAACTTCATTGCACACTGCTTGTTTATACATCTATCCCCACCACTATATAGGGATCTTCCTGGAGATTAGCAATGCTTAAATTTGACCTGTGGGTTGACTCTACAATATGAATGGGCATTCAGCAAGTGTTATTTGATGATTAGATTAATGGGTGGATGAGTAAGTGAGAAGGGTAAAGGGTGGATGGATGGATAGATAGATAGATAGATAGATAGATAGATAGATAGATAGATGGATGGATGACGGATAATCAGGTTGATGAGTGCATAAGCAGATAGATAGTAGATGGGTTGATGCAAGGGTTAATAGATGGAAGGGGGAGATGGGCATGTGGATGGGTAAGTAGTTGGGTAAATAGATGGATAAAAATACTAGACTATGACTCAGAAATGAAAGAACTTTCCTCCTATCCTTTCAGTTTTACAAATCACTGATTAAAACTGTGTCCTTGATAACAAGTACATTTCAGTGGCTCTCAACTATGAGCTGATAAGGACATCCTTTATCCTGTGGGAGAGAAGTTACTGAGCACACAGGGTGTGTTTGAGCATTGTTAAGTCTCCTGCTCACATCCTCGAGAGATGCTCAGCAAAGTCCTTGTGTACTAGAGTGTGGCTGGGGATAAATGCTTCACAGCAAAAATCAAAACAATGCAATTACTCCCCAACAAGATTTGGCTGGGATGGGGCTAGAAGAGCAGTAGTAGAGGGGAAAAGTTGTTTGTAAAAGAAAATGCATTTTTGGTTCATTTTGGTTTTGTAACACCAATGGTGGTGAAAGGAGAGGGAAAGGTAAAGAGTAAGATGGGGAAGAAAGGGAGGAAGAAAGGGAGGGGGAGGAAAGGGAAACTGCTTATGTTTTACTTGGTCAGAACTTAACAGGAATGAATATCTGCTTCCTTCTGAGGATGGAAAGGCTACTGTGATCCACCCAGGGCTACGTGAAGTGCAACCAGAACATTCTTATGAAAAATATGAAGGACCAAAAACTGGTTAACATACTCCATTCTTATGAGACACAAACACATTTTTTCTGGAACACATCTTGAAGAATTTTCAGCTTCTTCCTCCCAAGGCCTGGAAGTCTTGTCAGACTCAGAGTCTATGTGAAGATTCAGTTAATAAACAGTTTTCTAAAATCTAACAATTAGTATTGTGCATCATTATGGGGGGGGCATGTGTACCATATCATGCCTGTGGAGGTCAAACCACAACTTTGTAGAGTTTATTTTTGTAAGTCTTTGGGCTTGAAGGCAAGTGCCTTTACCCACTGAGACATCTTGCCAGCACAGGAAGGTGTATTTTTAAATCAGATCCTAAAGTTTGAGAATCCCTATGAAAAGATGGATCTCAGCCCTCTTCCCTGTGGCATATCAACATATGAAGCTAACTGATATATGAAAAAAAGAAGTTCTGACAGCACATTATGGAAATAAATCAACTCTTGGAAATAATAAATAGAAAAATAAAGAGCAGCCAACATCTTGAAAGTCTCATTGGTGATGTTTGCAAACCCCAGAAGAAGTTTTGCTAAGGGGGCATTTTTGCAAGAGACAAATGTTCCTGCTGAAGCAGGAAGACAGTCATTCTTCTAGTATACCTCTCCTGAATGCTTCCTTCTTTAAGCACTAAAGGGGCACCCTGAGATTTTTCAAAGGAGATTGTAAATAAGGTTCTGTTTCCCTGCAGTTCTCACAAGAAAGCTCAAGATGGACACTGGCACATATTTCTAACACTTTGCAGCCTAGAAGGGAGGTATAGTAAACATGAGCCTTGAGCCCCAGCTTACCCATCATGCCTTCGATTTCCTTGTCAATACTTAGAAATGTTCTCCCTGGCTTTGGAAGTGGCTTGGTTATTATAGTCTTTCCCACAGGAACATGATGAAAGGGATTAGTTTCCCCAGAACCCAGGTCCAAGAATCTAGCAGTTGTTAGATCAAAAAGCTGGATGTCTCTACTACTCTTCAGTATACCTCAGAATCCCAAAGTATGCTCTAATGCCAGTGAAGGAATGGACTTGCCAGAGAGCAAACAGACAAAGAGCAAAGCTTCCTTCTTCCATGTCCTTTATATAGGTTGCCACCAGCAGGTGTAGCTCAGATTAATGTAGATCTTTCCACCTCAAAAGATAAGAATTACAAGTGGGTATTCTAACTTGGATAATTTAAATAAGAAAAGATCCTTAACAGGTGTAGCCAGATGCTTGGGTTTTAGTTAATTGCAGACATAGTCAAGTTGACAATTAAGAACAGCAATCAAAATATTCTAGCAGTAGAATCAGATTTTATTAACCTAAGTCTGTAACAGACATCCCCATTCTATTTACTGACATCAGCTCTTAGCTGTGGCTTTCCCCTCCCAGTGACTGTTGTCCTCATTCTAGAATAATGTACTCAACATTTTGGCTTCTTTCATGTTTCCACACTTCTACCTTCACCTCTCCCTTAGCTACAAACTGTGTAGATCATGTAAACATTTGTGTCTACCCTGAGCTCTCAGACATCTTGGGTCATCACCTTTAACCATGCAATTCCTCAGCTCATGAACACTGTTTCCACCAGATCCTTGATCCTACCAGTCTCACTACCTGCTTTCATGTTCTCTCACCCAATTTCTCAGCCTGGATGCCAAGGCCAGGAGGGAAAGCACTTTCAAATGGCCAGGTTTCTTGTAAGAGGTACAAGAAAATATTATCCCACATGAGTATTTTTCAAAACCCTTCCTACCAAAGAGAGCCTCCTCATCACCTGGTTGAAAACAAACACTCTCTGAAGGATGTTCTTCCCGCCTCCCACTCTCTCAAACTGTAGATTGAGCTGTAGACTGGATGAAAAAGCCCAAATTGTTTAACTCAAGCAATCTTGCAGAGGTATGATGCATGCCACCCCCTCTGCATTTCCTTCCTCCAGGCTTTTCTCTCTGCTGCCTCTTCTGCCCAGCCTCCTAGTTCATACTGTGGACCAACTTTGTACATCCAATCATCAATGGACATGCATTTAGAAGATTTCCCAAGTGCGTGCGTGCGTGCATGTGTGTGTGTGTGTGTGTGTGTGTGTGTGTGTGTGTGTGTGTTTGTGTGTACATATGTATGTGTGCATATGGAAGCTAGATGTTAATACCTGGTGTCTTCTATAATCGCTCTTTATCTTTTATATTGAGGGATGTTCTTTCTCTTGAACCCAGAGTTCAATCTAATTAATCTAACTATTCGGCTTACTCTCTAGATCCTCTGCCTCTTCCTCCCAAGTGCAGGAATTATAGACAGGCAGCCACACCCACCCAACATTTATAAAAGTGCTGGAGATCTGACTTCTGCTTCTTAGGTTTAAACAAGTACTTTACACAGGGAGCCATCTCCTCAGCTCGGTGAAATTGACTTTTTCTTTGAAATTATTCAGAGGAAATTACGCGAGTACAACTACCTATACAACACTACTTATACTGCCCCCAGGTAAAGTCCTTCATGTTGATCCATGCTGATGTTTGTTTGTTTGTTTGTTTTTGTTTTTGTTTCTTTTCATTATGGAAATCTAGAGCTTGGGTTTTGAAAGGATTTTTCTTAGTAATACATGGCTATGAAGATACCCCACATCTACCCCTCAGAGAGATGCTGTGGTCTAGAGCTACTTGTGGGTTGCTTAGCAACTAAAAGTAGTTCTGAGCCACACACAGGAGAGAATAGTGGTGTGGGAAAACAATTTGTCAAGGAATCAGAGAGAGTATATTGCCTTGAACTCCAGGCAACACTTTTCCTCTCCCCAAAGGGCAGGTTAGATAATCTGCTAACTCCAGAGGCATGAGTGCAGGGCTAGAAGCAGCAGTTGACAGTGCCCATCCTTCTGTTATCCCATCATGGATGGACTCAGACATCTCATCTGGCCCTGAAGAAAGGCAGAGCCCAAGGTAAGATCCATGATGATTTCTGCCATACTCACTGTGTGTTAATCTTGCCTGTCAGTCCTCCAGTCTCCCCCAGGGCAGGAAGAGGTTGGCCATTCTGACAATCTGTATTAAAGAGGTGGATGGTGTTTGACAGCATCCTTCCAGACAGCAGCCTTCATTTGCAACTTCCAGGAAGACCTGATGTGCTGTATGTCCTGGCCCTTGGGTAGCTGAATCCACAATGCCAATCTGCAGCTATCCTGGGGTAGGGGATTGAATACTACAGCCTGCATGGAAGCAGCAGCAAGCTTGGGTGGGACCTGCTGTCCTTGGGTGTGCACACTTTCACAGTATAGTTGTCCTACATAAAATGGGATGAGTTCATTTTCATCTGGTGCTGGGTTCCAGGAGACTTCTCAGAACCTTTGAAGCTGGGCATATTCTAATCATGCAGAATTAGAGGCCATAGGAGTGACTGCAAAATTTGGCAAATATTTACATATAAACTACCAATTGCTAGACCTGAAAAAATGGATGGTGATTAAGGGTATATGTGCTTCTTTCAGAGGATCAGAGTTTGTTTCCCAGCATCCATGCCACAGAGCTCTCATCTGCCTGTAACTCCAGCTATAGGGGATCACCCTTCTTGGTCTTCAAGTTACCTGAACTCATGCATGGACACATGCATATATACATAACTAAAAATCAATCAATCAATAAACCACCAGTTACTACACGTATTCCAAGATGGTGAGACACAGGAGTAAGCATGAAGATGTATTTGGGATATATAGGTCTGGAATAGAATGTTTCACATTTCAGACCACTATATTGCATCTAAGTCAAATATCTCAGAGCTGCTTAGTAGATTCTGAGGACATGAATACATGGGCATGAGGCCTCTTGATTTCACACATGTTCATGCAATGTTAATCTCAACTCCAAGGGCTCAGAGAACTTAGGGGTAGGATAGAACTTGTTCATCTGACAAAGTGGGGGTGGTTTCCAGGTAGATGAATAGTCAGTAGTTTTGTATAGCATTTTTAGTAATAAGGCAGGACACTGAGGTAGCAGCACTGAGCAGAGGGTGTTTATACCTAACAGTACAAGGCTTCTCCAGTGGAATCACATTCCCTAAGTCTCACTTTTTGTCTTCAGAATGAAAACAAATGGGTCTTGCAGAGGATCAACTTGAGAAAGTCCACACAGCAAGAAGACTCTACCTATTAATGGATAATTAGTAATTATTAGATTATGGGGTCTTCTATTTTATTCATTCCCAGCTACAGTCTACCAAAGCCAACACTGAAATTCACAGGTGATGTGCCTTCTTCCACTTATAAACACAAATCCTCTGAATTTGGGTATTCCCTTCTAGCACACAGCCTGGTGACCACCCAGCAGAGCTTGAGCATAAACAGCAATGCTAGAAGGCTGGAAGCTTCCCATCTGTTGGCCTCACTTACACATCCTCTTCCAGCAATGATTGACAGGTAGCTTCAAGAGACTGACAACCCATGAACACAGCAAACAGACTTGAAGCCGTGTTGATGGGTAGTAGGATATATTTAATGTTAAATTAAATGCTGGGGATACTGGTCAGGTCAAAGTTACAAATAAATAAATAGGCTCAACTTGGAGCCTGGTAGGATGGAACAGACCTATATTACCACTATTCAGGGGGATCAAGTATTCCCAGCAAACAGAGATTACAAAATAAGACCCTGCCTCAAAATAAACAAAAATGTAAGCTTCAAAAGCAAAAAAGACCCAACCTGAGCTTTGAAGCTGCAAGCAAATCTACTTAAACAGAAATTATTTCTGTATTGAAAACTGTACAGAATTTTTTTTAATAAAACAAAGTGGCCAAAGTTGGCTTTTGGTCAGTAACTCCTTGCCATGTAAGAATGAAGACCTGAGTTTGACTCTCAGTATCTGTATTAAAAGCTGAGTGTAATGGAGTATGCCCATAACCCCAGTATTGCAAGGGCAGAGAGGAGGATCTTGGTGTTCACTGGTCAGATAGTTTAGCCCAAAGAATCCAGACTCAGTGCAGAACTTTGTCTTAAGAAATAATGTGAAGAGTGCTAGAGGCAAAAGTAATGTTGATCTCTGGCTTTCACAGGCACCTGTATGTGTATGTACACATGTAATCACTTACATCTACATGCATATACCACAGTACACAGAAACACACACATACACACACACACACACACACACACACACACACACACACACACATCTAGTTTAATGAATAAGCCATATCAGAGGAAATTCAGGTCAATAGGGATATCTAGAGCTGGTGAGGGAGGGTGCCATTGAGGGCAGCCCCCTTTGTAGGAGAAAAAACAGCCTGCTGCTCACAGACGTCCTTGGGTGATAGATCTCTGCTTAAAATAGCTACTGTTCAGGAGACAGAGGGAATCGGTTGCCTATTAACTTGGTTTTTAAGTCCAGATGAAGAGCCTTGAAAATAGTCAAAGAGCCAAAAATACTAAGTATCTTCCCATGCCAAGGGACTGTTTCTTCTCTCTATATATAGCGATTCAAAAATAGACATCACGGATTCTGGGGCTGAAGGACTGAAGCATGATATTATGCCCATTGACAGGGGTAGAATATTCCTAGTGCCCCAGCACATTATCATCATGTTTAAGTGTCACTGTCACCATGTCTGTGAACTTCCTGAACAGATGTGACCTTTCCCTTCACCCAAATCTGTTCCCTACACTCTACTGTTATGTATTCATTCATTAAACAAACACTAAGTGCTACTGTAGCTGAGAAGTTGTCCTGGATATGCCTGTGAAATATATAACTCAATAGGTTGGCTAGCTAGAAGAAACAAATAGGTTGATTATTTCAACATAGGGAAAGAAGGAGGCATTGGGTAGTGCCCTCCAGCAAAAGACACTATTCAAGTTGTTTAAATATCAGCTTAAACTTCACAAAGCAAAGCCCAAACTAGAAGCAAACCAACAACATAAAATGAGAGAAGGGTTCTAGTACAAAGGTTCAAAGAGTGTTGTGTGTGTCAGGTATGAGATTGCTAAACACCTGTTTATCATTAAAATAATGCTCATCTGCATGTAGTAGAGAAATATCTCCATGTTGCTGGGTATTTATGGTATAAACAGTGCACCACAGAGAAAGTTTTAAAAACATCATTGTCATGAGCAATTCAGGTCATGCATTACCATTCAAACAGCTACTTATGCATGTGTGTGTGTGTGTGTGTGTGTGTGTGTGTGCACGAGTATGTGCCCAAGCTGTGGATATATTGTGTTTGTGGAGATAATGTATACATGTGTAATGTATGTGCATTGTGTATAATGTATACTGTGTGTAATGTATGTGTATGTACATGATATGTATATGTGGTATATTTGTGTATGATGTATGTGCATGTGATATATGTGATATGCATGTGTGTGATGTGTGTATATGTATATGTGATGTGTGTGTATTCGTGTGTGACATGTACATATGTATGATGTGTATGTGAGAAGTAGTCATATATATATATATATATATATATATATATATAGTGATGCCTGTGTATATGTGTGTATGGTGTATGTGTTATGTGTATGTGTATATATATGTATATGTATGGGGTATATTTATATATGTGTGTATGTATGATGTGTACATCTGAGATGTTTGTATTTTTCTGTGTTTTGTATGGTGTGGTCATGCAAGTGATGTATCTGTATGTATGTGGTTGTGGCATGTGTAATATGTGTAGGGGTCTATTCATGTGATGTGTTTTATATATATGATATATGATGTATATGTGTGACATGTTTGCAGTAGGTATGATGTATATGTATGTGTGCTGTGGGGTACATGATTTGAGTAATATACATAAGTGGTAAGTGGGGGATACAGTTGCATATATGTGTGATGTGTGTGTATATATATATGTATATATATACATGTATATACATTTATATACATGGAAGATATACGTGTGTATGATAGATGTTTTGTGTGTGACATGCTTGTGTGTTTATAGGGTATATATGGTATGTGTGTGCGTGCCTCTGTGTTGTGTGTGTGTGTGTGTGTGTGTGTATGTGTGTATGCATGTGAGTGTAGGGTGGAGGACAACCTTAGTGTTATTCTTCACTTTCTACCTTGTTGGATACAGGATCTCTATTGTTGTTGCCCCATAAACTCAAGGCTTGCTGGCTTTTGAGCTTCTGCAGATTCTACTGTCTCCACCTGTCATCTCAACAAGAGAGCAAAAGGATTCCAGACACACTGCACCACTGTATCTTTATGGCTGTTCTGGGGATTTGAACTTAGGTCTTCATGCTTCCATGCCAAGTACTTTACTAACTGAACCACGTCTCCAGCACTCAAACAGATACTTCTTATATGGCCAGTTCCTGTGTTACCATGACTAGCACCATGCTCAAAGAAGGTATGTCACCCCCTGACTCTACTGTTCTAAATTTATATTCTAACCAGAAGGGGAAAATGTTTCCTATTTAAACACTTACCCTGTTTCTTGTTCTCTCATTGTGTTTCAAAGAATCAAAAGGAATTCCTCTACCATGCTTTACATATGGAGTTTATGGAGAAAGAGGAAAATCACAGTTTATCTGTTTCTAATTTGCTGCTTGCTATTCCCCCTCCTTTCCCAAAAGAATAACCTGGAAATAGTAAAGGAACTAATGGAAATAATCAAATGAGAAACATAGTTCATAATGGGAAAATTGTGGTGGTCTCTGTTATACAGAAATCATCAATGTATGTGATATCAGAATGTGGAGTATAGCACATTTGGGACAAACCCATTCACTGTTGGATGCCATCAGGAACGCAGAAACTAGCTCCTGCTGTGATGTAAATTAATAATTTACTCCTAGATTATGTCTTGGGTACTATAAATTCCTGCAGACAGTATAACTGCCAAATGAGATGAAGTGATTGACAAGCAATTACAGGTAGCAAGGGAAGAGGCAACATACTTGAGGTGGGCAAAGGCTTTAATATTTGTAAAAGCTCCTGGGCCATGTGTTATACACAATGAAAAGCTCAATATGATACCTGATGTCAACCATTCAAGAGATTGCTCAGTGATAGCCTAAAAGCAGTCTCAGTAAGGAGTCTCCCTCTTTAGGGGTGGGGGTCACGTGGGCCAAGTAGAAAACATGATGAGCTTCTGAAATAAGAAATGCTATTGAAGGTATATCCTGGAACGTTGAGGTACCTGTGAAAAGATGAGGCATACAATCCAGAATGCAGAATCCCAGCTGACTCATCAATGTATACAAAGTGTGTTAATAAACAGAGCAGCTGTGCCATGCATGTGTGGATCTTCCGGCTCAATTCGCTGGCTCCCTGAAAGTAAGTCTCACATTTGCTGCTCATCAGTCACCCTCCTGGGTTGCATTGAGTACAATAGAATTTAGTCATTGGCACATGAAAGACTGTCACTCACAAATTGTGGGAAGAGATTGCATTGGAGTTGCATGCATATGGACATCCTCTCAAAGACACCAAGCACAAGCAGCCAACTGGCTGTTAGAAGGCTAAGCCAGAGGCTCTGTCTGCTTTGATATTTATTTTTACCAACAATGGAAAGAATGACCTGAGAGAAGTGTTTATCAAATTTACAGATGGTGCAAGCTCAGAGTTAGCTCACAAGCAAAGTGACAGAATCATGATTCAAAATTGTATTTATAGATTGCAAGAATAGACCCAATTCTATTTTAACAGTTTCTTCTTATGTGCTAGGCACTATAAGAGACACAGTGCCTACTTTAGCTAATTAACTTAAATAAGTTAATGAATACATGGATGCCACAGCAGGGGCTGTAGCTAAAGGCTAAAGGATAATCAGACATACTGAGGCAAAATTAGGGGATGGGTCTATTTGAAGGAAGAGTTAAGAACCAGGAGATCAAAGAGAAGAAGAAGGCGAGTAAATAACCAGACAATAAGAAACCCCCACCATTGAAGACTGGGTATAAGATATCATATTCTACCCCCAAAATGAATGCAACCATATTCCAAGAACCTGGAAATATGGGATCTTAAATAACCCAAGGAGTTCTGCAAATAACATTAAGGACAGTAAGAAAGGCATAGTGTCTGAGATTTTTTAATGAGTTTAATGTCATTGCAAATATTCTTAAAAGAATCCAGAGATACAGCAAAGAGAGGCAAGAGATAGAGCACAGGTTGGATTGCTTTAATGATGGAGAAATCAACAACCAGGTGATACTGTCCATCCCTTCAGGGAACATAAACATGGTACAAAACCGAATTTTGCCTAGAACCTCTAGATGGTACACACCACACCCATGCTCATGCTCTACAGACTTCTAATCTCCAGAGCCAAGAAACAAATGATTCATATTCCTGTAAGCCACTGATTTTGTAGCAACATGTTAGACTGGCAACATGAAACTATTTTAGAAGCAAGGGACTATTCACAAAAGGGCATATTGATCTCCCCATCTCACTCTTTTGGCCCCATGACCAGACAGGTTTAATCTCAATGGGAAAGACATGGGGGAAGTTGGTGGACACCACAAATTGTGACTCTTTCTTGAAAGACCCATTTTCTCCCCCATCTAACCATCTAAGATGTTAAACACAGGAAATGAAGTGGAGATTCAAGGCTTGTTGATTTGAATTGCCATCTTGACTTGAGTGAGAGATGGATAGAGGTGTGGAGCTTCCCTCTGGCTGTGTCTTGTGATAGTGTTTCCAGAGCTGATTCCATAGGAGGGCTCTATATTCTACACTATAACCCACTGATGACTGTATATCCAAATAGACAGTGAACAGGGCCTGGAACTGTGAGAGTTCAGGACTGGTTGGAGGACGGTGCCCATTGGGGTATGCCTTTAAAAGGTATATCTTACCCTGGCCTCTTCCTTTCTTGGCCCTCCTTCCTACCCACCATAACCTGAGAAGACTTTGTTATACACTCTCTCAGCCATAGGCCAAATTTAATCCTTTCTTCCTTGGATTTCTGTGTATAAATATCAATTTTTACTTCTCTTCAACTTTTGATATGGTATCCTATTCCACTCCATCTCTCAAAGTAGATTGTAGGTTCCGGAAGAGTAGATACTACAGATCAGTTTTGAATTTCCTAGCTCTCAGAAAAGAGCCTACAATCTCACCTAGCACATGGCAGACAGCAAAAACACACCAACTGAGCAAGAACTCACCCATGAATGATTCCTGTGAACTAAACAAAAACTGCCTGCATTATTCAAGGAAACACCTATTAAGACCTACAGGAAGACTTCGTAGACAGATATTGAGTCAAGATCAGAAATGCCTTATAATGGCAGCTAGTGGTCCCCAGAGAGTGTACCCCCATCATCAGCAATCCTGCGATGGTCTCAGTCCTGGGTTGAAAGTGGTGAGCCTCAAGTGTGTGTCCCTTCATCAACTTCCTCCCCCCATCCTTCACTTGGGCCCTCTCTGAAGACATTTCAAACATGTGCAGATTGCTGGATTGTAATTAAAGTCCCACCTCCATCACAGTTGGCAGTCCAGAAGCAGCTACGACATTTCACAGCTAATAACCAAATAAGCCCCTTAATCCCCCAACATCAGTCCACCACCAGAACATGGGGAGGGGACAAGGTTCCCCACTGCTGAGAGCTGTATGGAACAGGTGTGCTGCAGATGTGAGCCCTGGCAAGGCTGTGCATATAGCATGCCCACAGAAGCATGCTTCCATCACTCCACACCTAAGGGAAGACTCCACGGTTTCCTACATAATCATCTGATGAAGCTGATCAGTCTGTGATAAATTGAGCAATCATAACCTCACTTGTGTGTCAAATTAACTCAGACTTCATATAGTTCACATGACTTGAAACCAGAAGATCCTGAATACCACAAAATGAAAAAAAAAAGTTATTTTGTCAAAGGAGTTGCATGTGTTAAAGTTTATATAATTTATTTTGCCTTAATGGATGTTCTTCCTGTCATAGGTTTCTGGACACAAGCCACATCTGGGTGACAGCATTGCTGACAATAACTATAGCTCTAGGGTTGCCATCCAGTATCTTGACTGCTTTATATACAACCATTACAATAGCCTTGCTAAATAATAGAAGAGTCCAGTTTCACAGATGAAAATAAAAATAGAGACCCAAAGACTATAAATAATGCTTTTAATTTTTATTGCATTTTTAAAACTTCAGAGTGTGAGTGCTTGCTCCTGTCTATGCCGTGGTATGCGTGTGGACATATGGACACCAGAAGACAATGGGAGGAGTCATGTTTTTCTTTCCCATGAGGTTCCTAGGGATTGAACAATAGCATTAGCAACAAAGGTAAGTATCTCTATGCACTGAGCAGGTAGTCTTGTCACATGTGATCAAATGTACAGAGAAATGAATGTGGTGTAGTGTGCATGCTTCTTGTTTCTGTTCATGTGCTCAACTACATTTATCTACTCTTATACAGTTCAGGCAAAAGTGCCTGCAGAATGATGTTGCCCACAGTGGGACTGGATCTTCAACATAATGAAGACAATAACCCCCAAGACATGCCCATGGATCACTCATAAAATAATCCCTTGCTGAGATTCTCTTCCTGGATGAGAATGCCATCTTGACAAAGCTAACCATTACATCATGCTTTGTTCAGTTTTTGTGTTGAGACAGTTGCACAATGTAGCCTAGACTAACTTAGAACTCATTATGGAGATCAGCCTGGCCTTGAACTCACAGTAATCCTCCAGCCATAGTTCTCTCCTAGGCAATTAGCATCAAGCTTTTCCAATTGAGTGCAGTCTATAGTTCTCCATGAAAATAGAAATAATGTACCTATAAGATGCAGACAATAATAAAGAAATACTCATTGATAAATCCTTAAGATCCCTCCTGAGGATGCTTGCCAAGAGGGCCTCCACAAGAGAAGGAACGTTCATCAAGGCAGCCAGATGCTCCCTTAACTGGCTTCTAATATGGAAATACCAGACTTAGAGATTTAAATAAAAGTCTCTCTCCTATTGTTATTGGATTTCCATGTCGTTCCACAGTGGGTTGACTCTGTGCCAGACTGCAGTACTGGCAGAGAGAATCTATAATATGTAGATGCTATGTGATCTACCAATTGCCTGCACTGGAGACATAGAAACTAAATTCCTCAAGAAGAAGAAAACTAGAAAAGCAAAACAGTAGATGGGAGCTGGTGCCAGGAAGTTCATGGAAGGACTTCTGGGATGATATGAGCTCATACCCTGGGAACTCTGGAGCCTGGCTGTACCAGGAAGAGTTTCTAAGAGACCACTGCAGTACCAGTCTATCTATCCTTGTATATCTCTAGCTCTTGCAAATGGATTCTTTGTCTCCAAGGTCCTGCAGGGGGGGTGTCTGCTTCCCTTGCATCTCATTGAAGGTATATAGTAGATAGGAGAGCATCTCTAATTCTAAATCAACCTGTTTTCTCTGGCTTCCCCTAATTCCTTCAGGCATCAATTTCTCCTCCCACACAGACTTCTCTTGCCCTGTGAGTTCTCTCCTCACCCCCTTTTCATTCATCTATGCATTTCTGTTTTGTATGTGAATGCTTTTTTTTTTGTATGATTTTGACAGAGAGGGATATAGAGAGAGAACACTGTGAGGGACTGCTGTGGAGGGGGAGATGAGTGGGCACTAGGTTTCCTTTCAAAATGTGAAAGTCCTGAGTAGAGTGGAACTGAACCCTTCACAAGATGAAGATGAATTACATTCTCTGAATTTTATGTGGACAAAAAGTGAAAAGTATGGAGATTAAGCCCTTTATCCATGAAGAAACATAATTTGAAAGCCTTTCTGAAATGGATATAAGCTCAAAAAGCCTATTAAAAGGCACGCACACACACACACACACACACACACACACACACACTCAAAATTTATAGATTTAACCAAACCAAAAAATCCACCCAATGGAAGCACATAATATTCAAACAGAGCTCTAAATAATTAATTAGCATTTCCTTAATAAAAAGAAGGAGGTGGAGATCAAGACCAAGGGGGGAAGGGGAGGAAGAATGAGGAGGAAAAGAAATCACCTTCAAATGAAATCTTCACCATTCTTTGGAACTCTAAGTTCCATGTTCTAAGATAACTACAGAGCACCCCCCCCCCTTCACCAACTGCTGGTGTGACCATAGGGTCAGGAATGTAAGGAATGCAAAAGATAAACTTAGAAATACATCCAGCAGGACTACAGAGATGATCAATGGTTCAAAGTGCATACTGATCCTGTAGAAGACTTGTGCTCAATTCCTGGTAGCATCAGGCAGATCACAATCACCTGTAACTCCAGGTCCAGAGATCCAACAGCTTCTAGTGGCTTCCCTGACACTTGACTACATATAAACTCATGCACAGACACACAAATAATCATAAATAAAAATACATAAATGCTATTAAACATACCAAGCTAAAAAATAAAAAGTTCAGTGCCACAAACAGGTTACCCCTTTTGGAGTTGTTGAACAGTGAGATATCTCAATGCTCAAACATCACAAACTATTGCTGATGCTATTAGTTACACTCCAGAACTTAACTGTAAGACTCTATTGCTAAAGACCCCATAGAACTGACTCATAATGCATGGGCAAATCAAGCTGGACCTAACCTAGAAACTTCATTCTCTACTGGCTAGTTTCTATCATGCTTGAAAGTGTAATGCTTACTACCAGAAGAGAAAAGTAATTATCAATCACAGAGCCCTAAACTCTGTGAGCTACCATAATGACAGCCTAGAAAGAAATGCCTATTGGTGCAATAGTAGCATGAATACCATGGGAGACTCCAAAATCTTTGTGATTGGATTTAAATCCCACACCACTGATGAACCTCACATCCGACACCACTATCAAGCCAAAAATCTTTACCTAGACAGATTAGACACAACATAGGTTTCAACAATCTACTATTATTCTACTAAATGAACATATAATTAAACTAATGCTTAATGACTTATTGTTATATCCATAGATGAGTGCACCTCTCTCAAAATTCATCAGAGAAGCTTCTATTTATAGGAGATGGTGATTAAGACAGAGACCCACAACTTGTTATGGTGCAAAGAATAAGAGATTTTGAAATGCTCAATCCTAAATGAAGCATCTATATTACATCCCTTCTCCCAAGGCTCAAGGATCATTGCAGAAAAGAAAAAGAAGGAAGTGTAGGGACTAGAGGGGCAGATGACTACAAGGATAGTGTCTTCCAGACACAGCTGGGCAGATACACATAGGAACTCACAGCAGCTGTTACAGCATGCATAAGTCATATGGGAGCTCGAATCACACAAACATTCCAGCAGGGAGACGAGAGGAGAAGTAAGCAGGGTGTCCCACCCCTAGATGGGGAACTATTGGCAACTGATAGCTATTGGGAAAAATAAAGTCAATTTTAATAGTATAGCCACTAATTAGTTAACCACATTCCAGTAGAAGGCTACAAATCAAGAATATATGGGCAGCATAAATTTGACTTATTTTGAGAGAGAGAGAGAGAGAGAGAGAGAGAGAGAGAGAGAGAGAGAGAGAGAGAGAACAAAGTTTGATGGATAGAGAAGAGTGGTGGACCAGCAAGGAGTTAGGAAAGGGGAAAACATGATCAGAACACATTGTATCAAATTCTTAAAGAAGTAGTTAAAAAATTACAAATAACTGTAGCCATGCTGATCCATAGGGAGTATTTAAATGGAATCTCCTTGAGCCTACAACTTCCTGATCCTGACCGTACTTTCTCTCTTTATTGTAAATACATCCTTGTCTAACTTATTCATGCAAAACCCAAAACTCTCCACAGAAAATCCTGGCTCAGCTAACCACATTACATCTTCATGTTTTACCAAATAATTCATTAGAAAAACCCACATTACTGATTGTCATCATTATAAAGATCATAGACATTCTTCGTGCAAAGTTCAAAAGATGTAGGGAAGATACTTAGTTTGCCTCTGATTTTGGAGTTTATGGGAAATAATTATATGATAACATGATTTTTCTCATATCCTATTCTGTATATGGTATAAAATGCAGATAAACATGAATTTGGAGCACACTGAAGATGGTTCCATGTATGTTATTTGTTTCCATTTAACAGCATCTAAATAATAGCTTCCAATTGCACTAAACATGATTCTGTGCCATTGTTTAAGGTTTATTTCATTTCAGTTGAGGAGTAAGTAATTCCTTTTCCCCAAAATCCCTTTTGTTGAACATTTAGGATCTTAATTTCCTTAAAGTTATAAAATAATGTTACAGTGAACATCTTTGTAGAAACTCCTCATATACCTTTCTCCCCTGTCCCAAAACACACACACATACACACACACACACACACACACACACACACACACACACACACACACGTGCTTTGTTTCTCTCTGCCTGTGATATGATATGAGCTCCTGTTGCTGTAATTTCCCTGAAATGATGGACTGTAACCTTCAGTTATAAGCCAAATGTTTCCATCTTTACATCATATATATATATATATATATATATATCAGAAATAAAAGTATTGGAGGGTGGATGTACATATACATATATGTGTGTATATATATGTACACACACTATATATATATAGTGTGTGTGTGTGTGTGTGTGTGTGTGTGTGTTTGGGGAGAGGGAGAAAGTTGTATGAGGTAGTTTGTGCTTTTTATACTTAGTAGCTTTCTTCAGTATTAATGCCTTTCAGGGACAGCCCACAAAACTGTCACGCACATTCCACATGCCTCTTTCTATCTTAATTCAATTAAGGATATCAAGACAACCCACCCAAGGACATGCCCACAGGCCAACACTGTCTAGAAAACACCTCATTTGAGAGTCTCTGCCCAGGTGAAGCAAACTGTGGCAGATTGGTATTTAAAACTACCCGCATTCCCTACCCCACCACACATTCTTTAAGATAAATGTTTCCCAATGTGGGCTCTGTTATCAACAAGGGTCAGTTTATTCTTGTTCTGTATGATTCAGTGTCCTGGACTTAGTATGAAGATCAGCTATTACAGCCTCCTGGTAGATAGATGGATGATAAACTGATTGACAGAAAAATCCATAGATAGATTATAAATAGATAGATAATCTTTAGTTAGCAGACAAAATGACGTTTCATAATGACATTTTAATGTATATACATCACTGAGTCTTGTTCATATTCACTGCTGCTATCTTCCTCTAATTCTGCTTCAATATTCCCCTTCCTCCAGCAAATAGTTGCCCTTTGGTTTTCATGCCATTTATATTAAGTAAGCTGTTTTACATCTATTTGAGACAGGGTATCAGATTTGTGGCCTCAAACTTATTGTGTAGATGAAACTCACCTGGAACACCTCACCCTCTTCCCTGCCTTGGACTCTTGAGCACTGGGGTTACTGGAGAATAACTGCCTCAGTCTCTTCAAAATCCTTCTAATTCTGGTTGCTCACTTTACCTCCTAGTGGATTTCCCTCAGGCCCTGTGACCTTGCTACCCTGGATGCTGTGTCTTGTTTGGTTATACACATCACATTGAAATTCCAGGACAGATCAGCCTTCCTCAAGCCACTTCCCTGCCCACTGCCAGTTTTGCTTATTTGCCTTATCCTGCCCCTTTACCCTCCTATGCTCAAGGCAAGAAGAAACAGTTCTTACAAGAAAAGTGAAATTCATGGTCAGACTTTCTGTAGCCTTCAGTGGGAAGTACCAAATGTGGTAAGTATCTACCATAAACAGGTACACGTATATCAGAGGAGGCTTCTCTTGGAGGGAGAGACAGAGAAAGAAAAACCACCTGCATTATCGAAGAGTCAGATACAGGTACCATCTGACTTGGCTTAGACTATAACCTCTCAGTTGGAGGCACCTTCCTGGGACAGCTCAGTATGTAAAAGCTTGCCTACTTTAGATAATCCTAAATATTGAAAAGACATATAGGGAAGGCCCTCTTTGATGACTGGTAACATTAACACATTTGCTCCGAACCAGCATTTTGTTATCATTTTCTTACCAAAGGCACCCATGCTCACTTCTGTGTTGGTGTCTTTCACTGTGGCTGAGGGTGACTTGGAATGAACACAAATGTGAATATTATTTTCACATTATGCAAAATATAGTTGAGCCACCTCCATGCCTGTGGCTATAATGAATGTGCCAACGTTTGCTGGGAATCTTGTTAGGAAGTACATTTCCTTCCTTCTTAGAAGCATTCCCCTGACAACAAAACTCCGATTCAAAATTCATAACCATCTTTAAAGTCCAGCTTTCTCTCAATAAGATCTTGTGGTCCTCAGATGCAAAAACATTTGGGTATTAACGAACATCACTGTTCACATTCAGTACTGTTTGTCAGATTTTTCCTTTGAAAAAGTCAAATCCACAGCTGACAAAGGCACGAGACTCCTTTTGCCCACAGACACCAGCACCAGAGGGAAAAAATATGCAACCTGCTGGCCTGCCCTCAAATTCCACTGGAGCAGGTGCAGCCTAATGCACACCTGTGTACCCAGGTCTCCCTCCCCATGCTCAGTAGTGGTCCTCTGGCCACCATGTCTACCCCAGGCCACCATGTCTACCCCAGTGCTTCTTCATTGCTGCTGTATTGCTGGCATCCTGCTTTTCTTTGATTGACTTCCAAAGTGGAGTATAAGTTACGATTTGTTATGTTCTGCAATTAGCCATTAAGGACTCTCAAGTTCACAGTGAGAAAAGAGCTCTTCCCACCAAGGCAAATGCCCCTGGACTATGGAGCCCTGAAGCTCTCTGGCTGCCAGGCTTCAAGCCAGTGCCCTTGGGTGGTGTCCCGGCTTTTATTTAGCAGCTCAGCTTCTTGGTGGATATAAAGCACTCACAAAGTGGCATGCAAGGTTCCTGCAGGTTCTGCCCTGCCCCCAGCTCTTGCTCCCTCCTCTCTGCTTCTTTGTCTCTCTCAAGCACACTTTCTTTCTCTCTTCCTGCTGCCATTTCTCTTCCTTCTTCCTCCCTGTCTTGCCACCACACTGTTCTCTTTCTATCCCTCCTTTCCCCTCACCCTCCCCTTTCTCTTTCCTCCCCCCTTTCTCTCCTTATCTACCCCTCTAATGCTATTCCTTTCTGCCCTCTCTGAATCATTTCTCCAGTGTGAGCCTTGCTATTGGTTCAAAGGCTGTCAATTTTGCCAGTGAATATCCCTGAGATAATTAGTATCTCAGGATACTCTCAGTGGGAGCGTTCACTCCTGCAAGCCCCCATACACTAAAGGAGGAATGAGATGCCCAGAGCCTGTCAGTGGCATTGTGTGTAATAAGGGCCATCCTTCAAGTCGCAGGCTAATTTCTATTCCCATTCTTTTATCCCCGATGTGCCTCCCCCACCTTTTTCATGTTGAAAATGTTCCCAGCTTAACATCTCATCAAAAGCCTGTCTTCCCTCTGTTCATGCTTGATCTGGAAACACTAATTCTTGAGTTTATGTGTTCTTGTTGCAAAAAGAATACATGTTCATCACAGAGAATGTTAAAAGTATGAAACAGTATAAAGCAGAAGGGAAAAGACTCCCAGTACCCTAACCCTTCAGAGGCTGTCAATTTTGTTGTATCTCCCGCCTTTTTGACCATGCCTGTTAGCATGGTGGAGGGGTAACTACATGTGTGATTCTGCTGAGGGTCAACTTTCACCAGAGTGCTGAGGAGAAAGAGAGAGGATTCTATCTTGCATCTAAGGTAAATTTGGAATGATGCAGATTTCCACCTTTTCCCCCTTCTTCACAGAAAAGGAGAGCAGCAGTTGCAAGGATGAGTTTCAAACAGCCCCAGCCTTCCATCTTCTCCCACCCCCCCACACAAGGGAAGGATATCTCCATGTGTTGTCTTATTAGTTATTTGTTTGCTTGCTTAGCTGATTCTGTGTGTATAGTGTGCATAGGAGTAAGTGAGTACGAATTGCACATGCACCTGTGTATGCAAATGTAGAAGTAAGAGGTCCGAATTGGGTCTCTATTGCTTCTCACCTTATTTTATGAGATGGAGTTTGAGCCCAGAACTCACTGATTGACTGGAATAGTGAGCTGCAAGCTCCAGGGCTCCCCTGTCCCTGCCCATTGGGTTGCACGTGGAAGCAAGTAAGCCAGGATTTTCTACTGGTGCTAGGGCTCCAAACTCACATTTCACAGTGAGAGCTCCACCCACTGAGTAATCTTCCCAGCCCTGAATAGGTCATTCTAGTACAGTGAGGAGAGAAAGAGGGCATGGCAGCAGGAGGTCGTTAATCTGGAATGAAGATTAAGATCATTGCTAGCTGCAAAACAAGGAAATTAAGTGATTGTCACAAACAACCTAAAACAGCTCAGTGGAATCTGTTGAGATTTTGAACAGCTTTGTGAAACCTAAATCCATCTGACAACCAGGAAGGCAGGGGAGGGACATATCATTTCTGCATTAAACAAGCCAACTTGTAAGTGACTGACGTCCAGGAAAGCTGATTGACCTCTGCCTTCAATTAACTCAGTTTGAGATCATGACTGTATGGGGCACAGATCACTTTCATAATCTAAGAAAATCGGTTCTAAAGGCACAATAAGGCAAAAAAGCTTTTGTGTGTAAAGTGTGTAGGACAGAGTAACATGACCCAGCAAGTGTCATGCCACCCATGAAGAATGAGAGTATCAGGATGCCTGTAGCTATCCCAGATGTACAGGTGTGCTGGAAGCTACAAATCATGAGGTGAAGCATCAACCTGAATGTCTTCAGAAATGAGCTTGGTGCAGAGCCTGCCTGAGTTCTCGTCTGCCTTTTGTCCTGGAATTCACTTCTAAAACTTTGGTAGCAATGTACTTAGATTTAACTTTGTCTTCTTTCTGCTCCTCATCACCCCCTTAGGGTTTCCCTTTGTCTTACCCACAATGCAAGAAGCAAGTATGAACTTAAATGAGCCTCCAGCTGGCAACAGCTCTCAGCCCTCCATGGAGAGATGTACCTGTCCACAGGTCATTCAACACAGTGAGGAAGAATCCTGACATAGAATTTGAGGATATACCTGGGGAGAGTGAGGAGATGGTGGAGTGCTTCCAAAAGCAGAGAATTTCAATTAGATCTCATGAAAGAAGTCAAAGTTTGGGTCAAATTTCAGAAAATTGAAGGTTAGGAAGAAAGTTTACCAAGTTAAAATAAAATCATCTTTACCTGACAGAAATGTGACAGAGACACTACAAAGTGACTAGCTAATGGGTGTAAAGCTGTCCAGAAAGTTCTAGACCACACTGTTTCCCCACCCAATTTACCTTTCTTCTTATCCCAAGTAATTTACCTTTTGTACTTTGAAGGTGCTGGGGTAGGGGAGAGTGCAGGGCACTACTGGAGACTGAGTTAGAATCTAGCATGTACAAACACTCAGCCTCTGAGTCACATCCCAGGCTCTTTTCCTTTTCATCCTTTTAATTTAATGGTCTGTTTTCAAAAGTGCTATTTCAGCTATAGATGAACATAATAACATACCCCTGCTATATACTGCTATCCTCCAGCCAAATTCTGGTAGTAAGCTTAACCCACCACCAAACTATATGTTGAAAAGAGACAATTACTAACAGTGTGGTGGTGTGAAAGAAAATGGTCCCCAAAGGAAGTGGCACTATTAGGAGGTGTGGCTTTGTTGGAGTAGATGAGGCCTTGTTGGAGGAAGTATGTAACTGTGGGGGTAGACTTTGAGGTCTCCTATGCTCAAGCTACTCCTAGTAAGACAGACAATTTCCTGTTGCCTGTAAGATGTAGGACCCTCAGCAACTTCTCTAGCACCATGCCTGCCTGCATACTGCCATGTCCTGCCATGATAATGGACTGAACCTCTGAAACTGTAAGTGAGCCACCCCAATTAAATGTTTTCCTTTATAAGAGTTGCTTTGGTCATTGTGTCTCTTAACAGCACTAGAAATCCTTACTAAGACCAAACAGCCAAGCTTGCCTTGTAGAAACAGCAAGGGCACGTGGCTGATAAGCTTCAAAATAAACAGGATATAAAATGTGGAGATGAATCCACATATAGCCTTTTAAAGACATAGATTAATGTAAGTAGCAGAGGAAAAGATAACACCCAGAAGACATGTAAGATTGAACCCTCCTGATTACTCAGCCAATGGAGGGATCTGAGTTACAAGGTTATGAAAATTGTGCTCTGTGCTCAATCAACATTCTCCCCATTCTGGGCTGAGAACCAGCCTTTTTTGTAAGGTTCTAAAATAACCTGCTTCAGTTTTGCTGCCCCGAGTCTCCAGTGATCTCTCTGTATGTGTATAGGGTTGGGGGTGTTACCCATAATAAATTTATATTTGACTAACTGAAATTCATATCTGATCAAGTCTAAAGATAAAACCAGTAGAGGCCAGATGCACAAGGGAAAATTCAACCTTGACTTTGGAGTGAGAAAGAGAATGATCTGTACTTAAACACAAAAAGAAGTACTGACATCAGTGAGCAGCATAGCATGGACACAGAGCAGTGCTATTAACGATGGGACCCAGGACGGTGCCAACCATGCTTACTGAGGACCCTTCATGACTTCCTTGGACATGGACATGAACATAACAAGCATGTGTTTAGATGTGAAATGCTCTAAAACAAGTCACGCTGCTGAGGGGTTCTCACACAGTAGTAATGAAGGCAAATGGATGGTTCATCATCTTACATATATATCTATATTACCTACCTGTCATATATATGTACACACATATATACACATATATATTGGGAGCGTATGTATAGACAGAGAGAAATGGAGGGAGAGAGATTTAGTTGACACAGTCACAAGGCATGGTGGCATACTCCTACCCCAGCACTCAGGAGTCTAAAGCAGGTTGACAGAATGTTCGAGGCCAGTCTGGACTAGAGAATAAGGTCAAGACCAGACTGCTGCATAGAGATACTGCCTCAAAACACTAATGCCCAGAGGTGGGTTTGTGGCTCAGTATCAAAGCACTTGCTCAGCATGTGCAATGCTCTGGGTTCCCACTCTAGCATCACAAGGAAAAGGAATAAGACTCTAAGTACACACTCTTCGGCATGCACAACTAGTCCATGGAATTTACAGCCACTGTCTGCCTGTGTACAGTTTCTTCATGTCTAGCTCTGTGGTTTCTCCTCTTTATCTCATGTTCTTTTTTTAGTTCTGATTTTTCTTTTTCTGAACAAAGAACTGGAGGAAGGAAAGGAAGAAAACAGAATAATGGGAAAGGAAACGAGTAAAAGAAATGAAGTCAAAACATTGACCTGTCCATCTTCATGGGAGTTTCTCTGTGGAGATGAGATGGGTTTCATGAACAGTATGAGAGTGTTTTTTCCATGACCAGTACACTTAGTTCTATACAGCATGAAGAAACATTACTGGCTCAATAATATTAAGAGTTTTTCAGGCTTGTGTTATGATGGGGAGACAGCAGAGAAAATAAATCTACTTAATGGGAAATTATAGAGGAGCCATTCTTCCCTTGCCTAAATGAGAAACTCAAACAATTTTGCTTGGAGGACATTGCTGCACAATGTTTTCAATGGCAGACACCAGGCTTTTGTTGCCTCTTTACAAGATGATAAATATTCATGCCTGTGAATTACCACTCGCTAATGACCCAATATTTGGCACACCTGTTGTAGCTCATCTCAGAAACAGCAGCAACAGCTTAGGATGACAAGGCTGGCAGGTGTTAACAATGGGATATTGTGACAAATCCAAGGAAACAACAAATTTCAAGTTTCTATACTACTGAGGTTCTCCACAGTGTCGATTCCTACATAGCATCCATCTTCAATATGGTTCTAGTTTGTCCCAAAGTGTGGGAAATCCAGAATCCTTAAGACAGCTCTCAAAATAGACATTACACATTTTTCATTCTGTTTTTCACAATTAGTCTGTGATGGTTGGAATTACAGGCCTGACCTCTGTGGTTAACTTGTCTGGTTTCACACTTTTGTTTCCTCCTATCCCTGATGGACAGGTTAGCCATGTCATGAAAGCTACCTGGTTTTTCTTTTGTGTGTTTATACAGTAGCAACTGCAACAGTGTGCCTCATCATAGTGGAGCTTCTCCACGCAGTCATGCTGATATCAGGGCAGATTCATTTCTTATGTGCTGTGGCTACCACGAACATTGGAAGGTAGGCATCTGACTCTATTCCTACAACAAGCCAAGACCCCTTCTATTATGACAACTAAAATGACTCACATTTGCTTTTGCTAAATGCTCCTCAAAAGCAAACTTGAAACTTGTCAAGAATGTCATTTTGAATGGTTGTAGAAGGAGATTATGCTATATTTATGGTCTAAGTTCAATGCTGGACACCTGGTCTACACTCACTGCCTTCCTTTGCTGTCAGAACAATGGATTAGGCATCTGAGTAGAATGGAATGGACCAAATGAAACCCCTGTCACCTGGGAAACTTTCAGGTTATCTGATTTTCTGCATTACTCCCTGAGATAACCTTGTTTACATAAGAAAGTCCTTGTTACTATCAGGATCTCTGCTAACAGAGCTTCTCTTTGTTACCTTTGACTATCAGCTTGAGACAGCATATCATCTCCTGAGAAGGGAGGGAGTCTCAACTATGGGACTGCACATATCAGATTGGCCTGTGGACATGTATGTGGAGAGGATGTCTTGATTATTAACGGTTATAGGAGGTTCCAGGCCTCTTTGGCAGCATCATTGCCTGGGCAGGTGAACCTGAGGTGGATAAGAAAGCTGGGGATAAATCACCTGGGATCTATCTAGCAAGGATAACCCTCCATACTTCCTGCTGTACTTCTTTGACTGTGAGTACCTTTACCTGGGATAGCAAGTATGCCTGACTTCAAGTTCCTACATGAGTTCCTACCCAGATATCCCTTGATGATGAGTTGTAACTACAAAGCTGAAATAAACCTTTTATTCCCTTAAAATTGCATTTAGTTGTGTTTCTCACAGCCATGAAACTGGTACATAGCTAAGTCTGAGTACTGCAGGTTATTGGCCATGTTCATGATCACGGTCCTTTTCCATGGAACAGACTAGAGAAACCATGTTCACACAACATCTGTGAGAGTATTTTGTATGTCATATGTTCCTTGGGCACGATGACAAAGAGGAGAACCAAGACATGTAGTAAGAATACAAGGGCCATGTCTATACAACTGTCCTAGGTGACCCCTGATTCAGATACATGTTTAAAACATGTCTTGTTGTAGTTTAGATCATAATTGTTCCCCCAAATACCTATGAGTTAAAATGCTTGGTTGCCAAATTTGGTCCTGCAGGTAGAATATAATGGGAAATCTTTACACAGAGGTGGGAGGGGGACATGTCTTTGAAGGAGATTGTGGAGCCCTGATTTTCCTCTTTTCTTCATCATGATTTGAGTGTTTTGCTTAGTCACATGCATGCTAATGGCTACACGTGTCACCTGGCAACAAGCCCAACACAGCAGATCAACTAACTATTTATGGGCTGTAAGTATCAAAACCATGTATATTTAAACCTTTGCTTCATGTAGTTCATGTCAGGTGCTCCTTACCTAATGGAAAACTGGCCGCTACAGTTATCAGTCCTTGTCTCCATGAGTTTTTGTCAAGAAAAGTGCTGCACAATAGAAATTGAATCCTTTTTCCTGCTTCAAAACACTTGAGTAATTTCTTGCTATCAAAGCCCAGTGTTCAACCTTGGGTATGTTGCCACTCACCAGGCTCCTATAGCAGTCTGGATGTGCACAGCCTCACCACCTGCCTTCATAGTGTTTCCTTAGCTTGGAATTACCTCCTCCTCTCTAGTCCCCTGTTAGGAACAGATATTCCATTAAGAAAGGACTCCCCACCCTTTTCCTCAAGAAATGACCCATTCCCTCTTTTTATGTCCCCTGGGTTTGGCTGGCTGTTAGTTCTGATTCTAAAAAGACATTCAGCAGTGGCCACAATGGATGTATAGGGGAGACCTGGAGATGAAAATGAACATTACTTGACTTGGTAATGAATTCATGATCTCAAAATGATCATCCTATGGGTCCCAGACAGGAAGTAGTGACTCCAAGATCCTGCAAAGCTCCGCACACTCATCATTTGTCAGCAGCATTGTACAAGCACCCCCCTCTTCCTTTCTTCTTCCTTTCCTTCTCTCTCTCTTATCCTTCCATCTTCTTTTCTTCCTTCCCACATTCGCTCTCTTTCCTTCCTTCTTCCCTACCTTCCCTACAATTTTGCTTTGGTTGTCAATTGTTTTGATAACTTTACTTAACCTGCAGTGAGACCCAGATGAGAATTTTGTCTTATGCAATTTATTATTAAAAGTTAGTCACTGGCAATGCATAGATTGATCTTTGGGAAGTAGATACTCCTGTCTCAGCCAATAAATAACTTGACCAAGGATGTGCCTACTCTTCTTACCCATTGTTCACATTCATAATCTTTCTCTTAAGAGCATTAAAATATCAATTTCTAAGTGAAGATGAACTATTAGTAGCATGGTTTACTGTGCTTTCTCAGTAATTCTAAACTGAGGTATCAGAGACTAGAAGATTCATCTGATGTCCACCTGTGCTGGAAATATGTAACCCAATCAAACAGAAAGGAAACAAAGCTGGCTTTGCCCCCTGCAATCCCAGAGCTAGAGACAGTAACAATCATTACTTTCTGGGATCACACTGTAGACTCTTGCTCAATGAATCCCATAACTGCATGCTTATGTGGACTACATGTGCTCATTAGTAGTCATGGGATCTAGTGTTGCCTGCAAACTAGCCATTCTCCTTGAAAACAAATTTGACAGGACACACCAAATCACATGTGAAGTATCTGTTTCATTACAGTGGGGGAGGGCTGGATGCCAAGGGAAAATCTACTTCCTTTGATAAGATATCAGAAACCACAAGTTTCAGAGGCATGGGTAAGTATTTCTACCTATGATAAAGTCTGAGACACAAAGGAGAATGATTAATCTTATAGTATAATAATTTAAAGACATGGAGGGTGGTGAGATGGCTCAATGGGTAAAGAAACTTGCCATAGTTCAATTCTCAGGAGACACATGTAGAAAGGCAAGAGTTGCTTCCTACAAGACATTCTCTGACCTCCACTTGTTCCTTGGCTTATGTGTCATCCCCACAAACAAACAAGTGTCAAAAATTAAAACAAAGGTATATGGGGCTCCACTAGTATTATGAACTGAGAAACATGAATCAAATCAATTCATGTAGCCCTCACCTGATGTTTGCTTATATTATTTATAATACAATAGAAATCCAAAAGATATATTGTGCTGCTTTTTATTACTTGTGTGCTTTGACAATTTTGTGCATGTATATAGTACATTCTTATACTGTCCTTCCTACACTTTCTTCTCTTCCTTCCATTCTGTCATCCCTATCTCCATGATAATCCCATCTGCACATACGTTGTCTTTGTTTCGTTCATTGATCCAGAGTTTGAACTGGGCTGTGTGATCAAGGGTTTGGAATTGTCCACTGGAGATTGATGAGTTCACCAGTGGGTATGAAACTGAAAGAAAAAAAAAGTAGCTCTTCCTTTCCTAACACCCATCAATAACTAATAATTTAGCACAGATGGTTATGGCAGCCTCTACCCCATCCATGACTAGTTGCTGGTAGGATAAACCTTATGTCTGGTCAGCCAAACTCTGTGAGTTTGAGAGTTCACTGGCTGTCATGCCAAAGGACAGCATTTCACATTGCTTTTCTGTTTTCTGGCTCATACACTCTTCCTGTCTTCAGAGATGTTCCCTGAGCCTCAAAGGGCATGATTTAAATATCTTATTTGGGACTAAGCATATAACTGACACTTATCCTCAGCACCTTGAGCATTCCTAAGTCTCTGCATTCACCACTCCACACTGCAAAGAAAGGCCTCTCTGATTAAGGCTGAAAATAGCCTTTGCCTATGGGTACAAACATTATAAGATAGTTTGATTGTGTATCAATTTAGTTAAACAACACTATAAGTTCCCCTGTAAAGCCTGTGACTTCCCCAGCTTCATGTTAACAGTATCAGGAAAGAGTACTTGTCTTTCATTTTGCTTTCTGAGTGGGACACAATGTTTGTGTTTATGCTATGTTGGGGCTCAAACTTAGTGCCTTGTGCACATGCTGGGCAATCATTCCAGCTCTAGACCAAAAATCATCCTTTAAAATGACAGACAGAAAGAAAGAGGCTCATATTGGCTAGAGAACATACATGAGGGCATCTTATTACTGTAAAGAAAATTACAAAGCAAGGCTTTAGTGATACACACATACATTACTTCCTCCGGCATACACCCTCTTTCCATCCTTCTCCCTCTCTCTCCGATCTCCTTTCTCTCCTCTCTCCCTTTTCCCCTCTTGGCACATAAGTTTTAAACTTAGTTCTCTGGAATCAAACATGAAAATTACCTTGTATCTTACCATTCAAATGGGGCCATTTTATGTAGAATTCCCAGTCAAACCACCTGAAACCAGGTTACTGCTCACAGCTCACTTCCTAAAACCTGGTTGTTTACTTTGCAAAGTACCAAGAATCTTTGAATAATAATTGCTGAGCTCAGAAGAGCAGTCAGACCCTTCAGAGGAAGCAGAAGGGAAGATTATTTTCTTTTTTTCATATCTTAAACTCACAAAGAGTAACCTTATCCATTATTTATCTATTTTCAAATTTAATTAATAGTTCCAGAAATAATTGCATAATTTCTATGGCCACAGAGTAGTCTGTATGTGGATAATAAGGCATAGTAGTATTTATAAAATCCAAAGTTTTCTATAACTAATGAAATTCAGAAATTCCCACAACACTTGAAATTATGTTGAAAGTTAGATGAACAACTGATAACAAAGTTATATGTCCACAGGGAACATAGAGCAGTAGTCATGAATATAGTAATTTAGTCAGCCCAGGCATGGAAGTTTGCTTCTCTCTCAGGATGGCCTCTGATGTACTGAATCCTAAAAGAACTACTTTCCTAGGATGCCAGAGTCTGTAGCACTGACCACGCCCATTGGGGGGTGGAGCGATGGGCGGAGAGGACCTGAGGAAGGAGGTCGGAGGGGGCCAGGAAGGCGCTCTCTTTCTGGCGTGACTCGGACAGGAGAGGATCGGGTTGAATTTCCTGGTGTTCATCTGTCTAGGTTGTAAGTTATTTCTCCCTGAATAAACATCTATTCGGCCTATTTGTTTATCCTGACCCTTATTTACCGCAATATCTGGTGTCAGAAGTGGGATATATGGTAAAAAAAAAAAAAAAAAAAAAAAAAAAAAATTTAATTGTAGTAAACTATTTCTATATAGAAATCTATTTCTCTCTATTATCTAGTATTCCTGAAGTCCCAAATTTTGTAAACCAATGCTGGCTTTGGAGTTGGATTTGGCTTTCCTTCTCTAAATTCAAGCATGTTGTTAAGATTAAATTCATGGTTTCTGCCTTAAATCAAGAAGCCAATTGGTGTAAGGCAGAAGAAACAAAATCTGGAGACTCATATCTTATGCAATTTTCTCTCTGAAATCCTAATTTTCTCACATACTTTTAATGCTTATTGTTGTCTTTCCCTAATGCATACCTTAAAACTTGAAAATTTTACTTTAATATTGATGTGTAACTTTTCCACAAGGAATAATAACGATTCCTAACAGCAGTCTTTGAACTTTCCGGAAAGAAGATGGGGCCCCACATCATCATTTCCACTTGACTCAACCTGATGCATCGGAACTACAAACATCACCCTAAAACCGGTTTGAGACTGTTTTGCTCGAGACAACTCATGACTAGCTAGCTGTAATGGTGCACCTTTTTATTACACCCTGGCCAGTTTCAAATAGAACTACAGTCAAGAATTTTCTGCCACACAGTGACTAACTACATATGTCACAGCCAGTTCTGTTGAGAAATTTGGTTGCTAAAAATTTTCTTCCTACAGGATCCATTGGAGCAATCATCGTCCCATTTCAGCAGGAAGTAATCTTAATATGACTACGCCCCCTTTCCCTACCCTTGGAAATTTGGGATAATAGTCATCGTCTTTGGGTTGGTTTTAGTTATTTGGGATTGGGTGATGCTTACACTCGGGTTTATCTTTTAGACAGGAATAGGGAATGGTGGGTAAAGGTATGGTTTAGATGGGATATAAGTAGATTAGCCTATTTCCTTGAGAATTTGAGTTTGAATGAGATAGTATTTTACAGCTTACATTGTTATGCATTCCTATGTGGTAAGCTATGTAAAATTAAGTTTATATTTTGTTATATTGTGTTAAATGTTTCCACTTATAATATTTATGCACATTATTTTTTACCATATTCTATGTATGTATACTTTTCTTGTGTTCAAGACATTTTGTATATTGATACAATTTGGGATATTTATCTTGCTGCCCTTTATAGTTCTACCTCTTGTCTTGACACTTATACTCTACCTCTATTTTAGGGATTTACATGTAGGTATATGTAAATAGTTATATTGTTTAAGTATTTGTTCCTGCTTTACTCAGGAAAGTTTTAATCAGTCTTTTAGCTAAGTTCCCGAGTATTATAGATTATCTTCACTCACATTTCCTGTACCTATGAGATTAGTCAGATATAGATGCTTAATCTTCAATCCTTCATAGACATGCAGAACATGGCATTTAAATGTTTTAATATTAGTACTCCTTTGACATGAGACACTGTTGCTCCTGACAGCACCGTGCATTTTCCCGAAAATATGTTGGACACTGTTGTTGCTCCTGCTGGAGTTCAATCTCGCCTCAGCTAATGGCCTGTTGGGCATAGAATTGCCCCCACCTTGACCACTGATTTGGACATGCAGTCCTATGTGCTTGCAGGAGACAAATATAGAAGACTGCTTGACCTTGCCAAGTCAGGGTAAGACAGCCATTCTATTTCCCTGCTGTTGTTGTGGTCTGTCAAGTTCTCTTGGCCTTAGCCAAATCTGGGTGTACCAACGTCGCTGTGAGACCTAGGGTGACTGTTCAGGTGGCTTGCTGTTTCTGTCCTTGCTGCACCGTTTTGGAAGTTGTCCATCCGCATTTCCTGTCTACTCTAGTATTGTTATTTTCCTTCTCAGGTCTTGATGAGGTTGAAGATTAAACTATCACAACTATTATTCTCTCTTCCTAGTTAGATATATTAGGTACTAGACTTACGTTTTCCAGCTTAGGACAACTCTATTGTAAACTCCATTATGCCCTCACCCTAGGACTAGATATGTAGGTCATTTTGTTCTCGATTTTCCTTTTCTTAGAGCACACTTGTTATTCACTGTTTTGTATATAGTTTTGTATTAAGCCTAAATCTTTTCTTTAGACTAAAAGGGGAATTGTAGTGAGGTAGTCCTTCTGTAGCACTGACCACGCCCATTGGGGGGTGGAGCGATGGGCGGAGAGGACCTGAGGAAGGAGGTCGGAGGGGGCCAGGAAGGCGCTCTCTTTCTGGCATGACTCGGACAGGAGAGGATCGGGTTGAATTTCCTGGTGTTCATCTGTCTAGGTTGTAAGTTATTTCTCCCTGAATAAACATCTATTCGGCCTATTTGTTTATCCTGACCCTTATTTACCGCAATAAGAGTCCTTCATTTTTTACTGTAAAACTTTTTAGATATAACAGAGCAAAGTTTCCTCATGGGGTGGGGACAGTGCCACCCACCTCTCCCTTTCATCCTTTTGACATGTCTGATTTATTGCTGAGAAAATTTTGATTATTCTGTGGAGCCAGTCATAGATTCTGATTCTCTTGGTTCAAGTCCTCATGCCCCCGTTCATTCCCTGCATGAACTCTGCATAAATCACATCCCTTCTCTGTTGAGAGTTTAGGTGTCTCCAGGGGACACCTGCCACATGCTGTGTAGAAAGCAAAGCACCTCTAGGCAGAAAATGTCAGGAGAAGCTGAAGAGGCCAAGGTAGACAGGCAGATAGACAGACAGATGATAGATGGATAGATAGATGGATGGATGGATGGATGGATGGATGGATGGATGGATGAACAGACGGACAGACAGATAAGGCATCAGGATCAGAAAATGTCCCCATGTGAGCCAGTGGTTGGAAGTTCAGGGTAGCTCAACATCTAGGAATGGAGGAGAGGTGGAGAGTGAGCTCACTTTCATAGGCAAGGATTTAATGAGTCTTGTGCACAAATGAAAATCTCTTCAAAGTTCTGTTCACTAGGGTTTAGTAGAGTGGCCTTCTTATAAGGAAGAATCCAATAGGGTGCCATGGAGACAAATGTTCCGAGAGCATCAGGCTTTCCCAGACCGTGCTGTGCACAATTCACCTGGCTGCTTACTGACATTATTTATTTATTTTCTAAGTTTTTTTTTTTTTAATATTTTGGATGTATATGCATATGTGCATTTGGAAACTGGAAGACAACCTCTGCTGGTGTTCCTTTAGGAAACTTCAATAGCTTTCTCTTGTTGGACAGGGACGGGGGCGTTGGGGAGATCTCTTGCTAACCAGAGGTTGTCCTTCCTACCTCCTTAGCACTGGGGTTACTAATACAAGAAATATGCTCAGTTTCTAAGGTGGATTCTGGAATCAAACTGGCATCCTTATGCTTGCATGCAAATATGTTACTGGTTTAGCAATCTCCTCAACCTTGCTGTTTCCTTGATAATACAATACTGATCACTAGCAAGACACTTGCCTGAGCCCTTGCAGTCAGGATGGAAAGCCCATGAGGTCATGGGGAATCCCATGTTTGTGGCCATCAGGGCAAAAGTGTGGGTGACTTAGACTGGACATCTTTAGCTGGCATCTGAGGTGGGTCAGTCCTGTGAAGAGCTCTTAATTTATAGGCTTTGTGAGAGCATATTGGAATGGCAGACCACCTGGCCATTATCACAACTTAGTTTCAGGGCAGAAGAATACATGGTATTCTAGGACCAGTGGGAGCAATGATTTCATCCTCTGTCAAAATGAGGATGCTAAGGGCAGCCATATTCACCTCCCTGGGATTACCACGAGAATGCTTCCTGTAACACAGGTTTGTCCCCAGCTAATTCAGAAAATGTGTGAATACATCCTTGTTGTCCCTAGTTGTGATACCCAAAAAGTCAGTTGGAGAGTGAGTTACAAAGAACAGTGGTGGCTTGCTCATAGTCAGTTTCTCCCTAAATTTCTTCTTCTATCATTCCTCTGGTCTCCCCAGCACCCTTTAACAAAACACACAGGAACTGAATACAAATTCTTGTTGAACAGACAACCTTAATCCAACATGTATCCCCAGGCGCAGGAGGCTGTGTGAGCACCCACTTGATTTGGTCTTAATGGCTGTCCTTCCACAAGGACCTCAAATAGATAAAACCTCAGGTTCAAGTTTTACCAGACTGCCCCAGGGGAAAAGCACACTGAGGTTTATTTGTGCTTTCATTCTTGTGAAAACACATTTGTATGCACCAGCACACACAGCTCCAGGATGCTTAAAACGTGAAACTGCACTCAAGAAAAGTGAGAGTTGCCAATTTCATGATTCCCAAAACAAACTGGAGGAATGTGGAGTGGTTTCATAACAGCATGCTTGTATTCTCCCCCTTGCCTTGCAGAGGACGAATAGGATGGAAAGACAGGTGAAGCCACTGCCTCTGGCAGGGTCTCATTTGAGATGCTCAGCAGGAGGTAAGCCTTTTTTTTTTTTTTTTTTTTTTTTTTTTTTTTTAAGCAGGATCAAATCCTAAGACTTTAAACCCAAAACCTCCAAGAGTACAACCAACAGACTCTCAAGGACAAAATGATTATTATCTCAGATCTCCAGAAATGGAGTGGTACACAGAACAGCTCTGGGTAGGGAAAAACACCCATGGATTTGGGCTGCCCCCACCCCCAATGTCAGTCCCTCACTTGCTGGAGAAACAGTTCAGGTTCATGGCCAGACACTTGTTAGCTGAAATTTTGTCCTCCTTTATGACAGTAATTTTGGAGACCATAATGTTTTTGTTTCAATTCTTACCTTTAAAAAAAAAAGTTTCACAGGATATTTTAAGTTATGCAGTTTAGTCTAAAAAAAAAAAAATCACAGCTCTTTATCGAGGTGTGTCATGAAAAAGTAGAGGAGAGAACAGGTTTGAATGAGCCCTCCAACATCTTCAAGTTTCAACAAGAAACCTGTTTCATGTTCTATGGAATCAAAATGATTGCTAAAGTTGTATTTGTTAGAAGATGTTAGTGTTTGAAGCACTGTAGAGGGTGATAGCTGTGAACTTGTTTGTTTATTCAAGCCACCACTACTAATGGAGTGTGGGCACGTGCTAGCCTGCAAGTATGTAAGATGAATAGAACAGAAGGCTTCCCCACCTTCAGGGATCTTTCAGAGGCTGGGGATGAGTGGTACCCAAGGGAAACAGCTGTGCAGGAATGCAGGGATATTTGATAGAAGCAGCTAAGGTAACATGCAGAAAGGTTGTAGCAGAACATGCATGGCAGCAGACGGGTTGTGTATAGGAGTGGATCAAATTAAAATGCAAATACACAGCCCTGTCGGGTTTAATTTCACCTGTGAATTCAGTCTCTCAGGCACCATGTCCTTTGCCATGAAAACTCTCTAAAGCCCTTACTGCAGATCTTATGGCTACCTCACAAGACAAGGTTTCAGAAGGAGGGAGGACTGGGCACAGAGACCCCCCCTCCAGATGACTTAAGCTGCACTGATTCCATCAACTGAAACTCAAAAGAGTCCAGGTGTTGGTCGCCCAGCCAGGTATGGGAGAGGAATGGGCTTAATCAGGTACCATTGAGTCCAGCTGCCTGCTGAATAAAGGGCCAGAATATGCCTTGATGAAAATTTCACTATATTAAATCACACTGAGAGAAGCAGGGGAAGTTGTTTATTTCACAAAGTGCTTTCTTTGGAAACACAAGGTCCCAAGTTCAATCTCCAGAAATATATATAATCCCAGAATTAGAGAACTGGAGGCAGGAAGATCCCTGGAGTCCTAACTAGCCTAAACTACTTTGCAAGTCACAAGCCAAATGGAGATAGACTATCTCAAAATCAGGTTGGGTGGCACCTGAGGAATGACAGTCAAGGTTGACCTCTGGCTTCCAAGGGCATATTATACCCACATGTAAACCTTCACACACACATGATCATGCACACACACACACACACACACACACACACACACATCTACTAACAGATGGGCATAAGGAATTGGCTGAAATAGTATATTAGACTCAGCTCACCATATGCCTAACATTCTTCTCTATTCCTAAAGACAAACATCTGTGAAAGGCCTCACTTACTTTTTTGTTAAGCTCAGGAATGGACTGCTCTTCTCTTGGAGTTTGTTCAAGAAGCTACAACACAACAGTAGTAAGTACTATGTGGCCAAAACAATAAAAATCATTGTTCACCATTTTGGAGGCTAAAAATTCACAGTCAAGGCACTGGCTGATTCTGTGTTGGTGAGGGTTTAGTCCCTATCCATAAGGTCTTCAGATGTCCTCACAGAGGAGGGATCAAGATCAAGTTCCCTGTGGTCTTGTTGATATGGGCATTAATGCCTTTACCAGGAGCTCTGCCCTACAACCTACGATCCTTAGAAAGACCCTAAAGTCATACTATTGCACTGGAGATTTGTTTTCAACTTAATAATTTGGGAGATCACAACCATTTAAAACAGAGATGGCATTTACTTGTAGCACTGGTATCTGTCTCTGTGAACCATGTTGAAATGACAGGGTTTCATTCTTTTATGTACAGATGACCCCAACTGGAATAGGAGAGTCTTATTTTGGTGTGGTAGTTCCCCATCATAGAACCTACCTTGATGGTGATTTATTGGGTATATTTTATTGAACTATAAGCTTTCTTTCTCCTTCCCTAGCCCGGGAATGGAACTGCACATCAAAGCCCTGATATACCAAGGGGAACTCTATGTTACTAGGACAGGAATGGAATCTCATCATCTATGTTTTTGTCCTGTGTGTATGTGTGCAGATATAGGCATAGACACAGATGTGAAAAACAGATAAAGACATACATATACCTAAGAACAGGGGTTTAGAGCACTCACAGATATTTATCTTAGTCATTCTCTGTCACTGATGTCTGATCACAACGTCAAGCTTTTGTGGCACACACACCATTTTCCAAATCTCTGTAAAAATGGTTTCTTTTGTTTGAGCTTCAGCAAGCCTCAGATAAGCAATCCAGGCAGGCATTATCATGCACATTCTCTTAAGAATGGCTTGACTTTGTTCTGCCCAGATATTCAACTGTTTCCTCCCAGCTATGGTTCTGTAGCCATTGTTTGATAGCATTTATTCTCTTCAAGTTTCTCACCCATGACACCTGACCTCACAGAAATCCCATAGGGTCTTCTCAACTTCATTCTCCACACTCAAGGAGTGATGGGTGTCCTGTATCAACCAGTCCTCAATATCACTTCAGATTCATGCCCAACGTGGATCAGGACAGGAGCAGGATGAGCTTGTTAAAATCCTGTCACCACAAAGGGTATGAGTTTTAATAATGTATGCTAAAAACATAAAGGGAAACCAAATTCCCAAAAGTAGTTCTACACATAAAGGGGTGGAGGGTGAGGTCACTTGCAGATGACCCCACAACCCTAAATGAATTGTGTGATTCTTCCTCACTGAAGGAAGCTAATACTTTTTTCTCAATTTTACTAGGGAATAACACCTCATAGATAATGACCTTCATGTTTGATTACACACTATGCTCTCTTGGCACAAGGTGATACTGCACATAGGCTGCTAAATACACAGTCTTCTGTGGAGATGCCAGAGTTTCAATCCATGAAAAAGAAAATGTAGCAAGGACCACATGCATTTATGAACCTAAAGGTACACAGTCTTCCTAAACAGCGCCACCAGCTGAAAACTAAGTGCTCAAATTCATGAGCCCGTTGGGGACAATTCATAGTCAAACCACAATACCTAAGTAAAGGAAGTCTTATGTCCTCAGAGGGACACTCAAGGAACAAAGAATCTTCTCATACAAAAAGTGATGGAACTTCCCAGTGTCATCTCGAAAGGTCCAAGGACTTTAGTCTTACTTTTGAAAAGTTGAGGAATATATTTTCTGCTCATCCCTGAATTTCCCATCAGTACACAAGAGAGACCTAAGCACCAAAGATGGATGGTTTAGAGTTTGTCTAAGTTAAGGTTTTCGTTGCTGTGAAAAAACACCATGAGCAAAAGAAACTTGGGGGAGAAAAAGGTTTATTTTATCTTACAAATTCTAGGTTATAGTATATTAATGAGGAAGATCAGAAGCATAAGCCAGGGGTCATGGAGCAACACTGCTTATTGGCTTGTTCCTCTTAGCTTATACAACTCAGAATCACCCACTCAGGGGTGGAACCATCCACAGTAACCTGAGCCCTCCAATATCAACCAATAATCAAGAAAGTACCCAACAGGTTTGCCTACAGGTCATTTTGGTGGAGGCATTTTCTCAATTGATGCTCTCTTTTCCCAAATGACCATAGCTTGTGTTGAGCTGACAAAAAATTACTTACCAGGACAAGGTTGTACAGAGAATGTATACACTTAAGGGTATAGGTATCACCAAACAAACATGGCACATTATACCCATGCATGCTTGTCTTTAGTTGGTAAAGAGATGTTTGTTCCATTTTATTTGGTAATAAAGGCAGCTGTCTTAAACTGTGTGTGTATCTCTATTTATACGCACATGCATATGCATACACACCAACGTGTGTGTGTGTGTGTGTGTGTGTGTGTGTGTGTGTGTGTGTGTGTAGATGCATATGCACATATCTGTGTGAAAAAGCTAGAGGCCAACCCAAGATGTCATTAGGTGTATTTTGCCTTGTTTTTTGAGGCACAGACTCTCACTGGGTTCTCAAACTCAACAAGTAGATTAGGCTGCCTGGCCAGTGAACTCCAGCTATCTGCCTGCCTGCCCCTCTCCAGCATTAAGATTATAAACATGCTTCATCACACAGGGCTTTCTTATTGGGGTGCTGACAAAAAAATTCAGGTGTTCATGTTTATATGGTATTGGCCAATGACTATGGCTTCTTAGTGGCTAGCTCTGTCTTAATTATTAGCCAATAACTACTAATCTATGTATTTCTACATGGCCTTACCTTCAGAGAACACCTGGCACTTCCTATCTTCCCAATCTCTATCTGACATCTCCTTGCAGCCTCTGTCTGTCTCCTCTCCCCAGAATTCTCCTCTGCCTCTACTGGCCAATCAGTGTTTCATTCATCAAGCAATAAGAGAAACATATATTCAGAAAAACATCCCCCATCACCCAAGTCCTGACTAATGGTCTAGGCACTTCACTCTGCCCGTCAGTATGGTTCTTTCCTTGAATCCTAATGTGAGACAGCATTACTATTTACTCTCACTTTGATTTTCGTCTTCCCTTTCTGGCTTCAGGAGACTAGAGCTTTGTTAGGTGGGTCACAGGATGAGTTCTGTCACATGACTTTCAGGACATGATCTTTCCTGTTTCACCTCTCCATCATGATGACAAAGGAAGCTGTATGTTCTACACCATGCTCTTCAAAGATGGCAGAGTTTCCTTAGCATGAATCCCTGAGTCAGTCAACCCTTGGAATAGAGCTTCTGATGGTCCCCTATCAGATGTGTTCCCTGTCCTCAAGACACACTCTAAGAAAATTATGCCACCTTCTCTCATGCTGATAGGATGAAAGACATGCTAGGAGAGCCTCCATAGTATTTACAGCAATGACAGACACAGCTGTGGCACAGAGAAGACTGTAGAATTTAAAGTAAGTTTTTTTTTGTTGTTGTTTTAAACATGAAAAGAAGCAGCCTGGTGGTAAATCTCCTGATCATGGTGGGATGCAGCTAAATGTTTCACAATTAATTTATTCCTGTACATATGGCCCTTTCTATAATTACCTTGAACTTAGGAAGGGCCACTTGGCATGGAGAAAATGGCCACGTTAAGGTCCCTCTAGCAATGCTGACTTCTCTTCAACTTAGCCATGCCAAGATTCTCCCTTTTCACTGGTCAATTAAGATTGAGGGTGAGCTATTATTTTCCAGGAAACACATTTTAGAAAAGGGAATAGTCTGCCCTGGATGCTTGAAATATTCAAATTCTCATTCTTTTTCTTCTCCTTTCTTTCTCTCCCTGTCCCTCCACCCCCTCCTCTGTGTGTGTGTGTGTGTGTGTGTGTGTGTGTGTGTGTGTGTGTGTGCGCGCGCGCGCCTGGTCACCATGTGCATATGGGTAGAAAGGGCAGAGAATAAAAATGTCAAGGACAAACTAAGAACTGAGGACTCAAACTGAAAGCATCTTTTGCTTTATTTGGGTTCTATTTGGGAAAAAGACTCCATTACTGCAACTTGTCTTCAGTAGGTATGGATTGAATACCAATGAAAAAATATTAAACCACGAGAAAGAAAGCGAAATGCAAGCACATCCCTTTGTCTGGTTTTATTTCATTCGGAGAATAATGGACTGAAACATCCACTCACCATATTTTCTCCCATGCTAGAGAACAACTGAGGATGCTCCCTCGAAGCTCCCTATGTCACTGACTCTAGTCACACCAAATACCCTGCAGGAATAGCCCAAGGGAGGAAAAAGTTTATTTTGGCACATAGTGGCAGAGGGTTTTGTCAGGAAACTTAGGTAACACAGCATGATGGGGAGTGTCTGCACTGAACAAGATCTGTTCATCTCATGGCAACTAGAGAGACAGGAAAACAAAATGAACAAAGTACATGTAAGGACACTCCTGCAGGACCTACATCCTCCTGCTAAATTCTGTCTCCTAAGCATACACAATCTCCTAAAACAGCTCAACCTCTAGTACACTGAGTGTATCCAGGACCTGTGTGGGGGGGTCATATTTAATTAGGGAGTCATCCAGACTCTGGACCTGTGCCCAGGCAGATCTGGGTCTTCTGTCCTATTCTGCTGTGACATCCAATCATCACTTTTCCCTCAACTCTGGACAGCTGAACATCCACTGTCTGTTTCTCAAATCCTGCCTGCTTTCCTCTTCCTTGCAACCAGGGTGCAGCTGAGAGGTGAAGGGCATATGAGAAACATTTTTACCAAGCTGCAGTTCTCCTTTTCAAGGATTGGCCAGCTCCCTTTCAGTTTCTGTCTACTTAACAGTTTTCCTAAGTGCCAAGCAAGAGAAAGCAAATTAATGCAAAATAAGCCAGTTCATAAGAATGACACTAGTAGGGGCAAGAGAACCGGCTCATTGGGTAAAAGCACTTGCCACACTGGCATGACCGAGTTTGAATCCCCAGCACCCATATTAAAAAGCAGGTTGTGGCTGCTGATGCACCTGTGATTTTGGCACCATGTGGGGCAGAAAGACAAGGATCACTGGGGCTTGCTGTTTGCCAGTCTAGTTCCAGGTTCAATGAGACAGCCTGGCTCAAGAGAGCAAGGAAGAGAGTGCTAGAACAAGACATGCAGCAATCTCTGTCCTCCCTGTGCATTTGGGCACACATCCCCTTATACAAGAGTACCTATACCGCTCTGTTACATGTGCACACGCATGTATACATGCACACACACACACACACACACACACACACAAAACACAGAGAGAGAGAGAATAGCACACAGATAGACACACAGACTCCCACTGTGTGCCCTGTTCCATCAATTTTTGCCATGTTTTGTTGATTATGCTATGGGATCAGTACTAAGACTAGACTTTTAAAATGTTTGGGATAGAGTGACCATCATGCTACAGAAAGGCAGGAAATAAAGACTGAGAGAAAATCTCACACAACTTGAACAAATACTGAAAGTTCCAGAACTAAATAAATTTCAAAATTCTACTTTGTTGGTATGTTCAAACTTGTTTGTGCTTTTGAAAGGCATTACTAGGGAGCAAACTGAATGTTCTTGTCAGGTGGGGTGGGTGAATCTGTGTTTATTTAACTACTCTGTGATCCTAAGCTGTTCATTCATTTCCTTAAGCTCTTTGGACACTGATGTACCCCTTTCACAATGATTAGACTGTTTAGGGTCAGCACCTGGAGGTCAGAACACTGCCTTCATGGCTCACATAACCAAATGGCCATTGACTGGTCACTTAACTTCCCTGATTCTCATTTCCCCGATCTGTGTATCAAAGGCAAATGTATTTATTTGAGGGGGAAAAAAACAATGTAATAAGAATGTGAGTGTTTTTAAATACTAATGCAACAGTAAGTGCTTACTCCCTTGCCCAGATAAATAGCTTCAGAATTTTAAAATGCATAGCTTCACATTCTTAACATGATCTTTCTAAGAAGGACACACAGGCCATTGGGCCTCAGTGGTGATATTGGCTGAGCCAATTCCGTTTAGAAGCATTTAGTTAACTACCAATTATGAATAACTAAGGATTTTTTTTTTAAAGATACCTAGTTGTTTGCTCAAGAAAGTTACTTTGAAGTGTATCTTAACTACACACATTCTCCTGTTATTCTTGCTATTTTCCTTTGCATAATTTCTTATCCTTTCAGAATCACAGAAAAAGCAATTTTCCCACTGCTATTTTGGGGGTGAATGTAGGGTTCTTTGCAAAAAGCAATATTCTGTCTTCCCTGGACTCCCACCAGCAGCCAAGTGCCTGTAATTTAGTTCAGTGAGTTCTCTTTTATTCACATACATCGATTATTCCTTTAAAAACAAAATAATTTCCACTCACAGCCTTTCATCTGTTGATCTCAGCACTTCAGAAACTAATTAATCTCCACAATATGCCGGGATCAGCACTCGCCCTTTGTTTTCAGATGAGCAAACAAATGCTATGAAATTAAGCAGATCACTCAAGGTCAAACAACAAGGCTGCTACTGAGCCTGATTTGAACTCAAAATCCCTATCACCTAGTTCAAGGCTTCCTTTGTGTGTTAGTTGGTAACCGGTCTCACAAATAGCCTTGCTGATGAAGTAGTCTCCTCAGGCCCCAATAGAATCACCACAAGTTACCTTGTCCAAGATTTTTCCTGTTTTCTGACACAGGGTGATAATAATTGAGTACGAATTGTCACTTGAAGAAGCTCACATGTTGAACACGTGCTCACAGTTGACAGTGCTGTTTACAGCTGACTTGCTCCTATCCTATGGGCACTACCTTCCTAAATGTCCTTTAACCAGTGATGTATGTCGACTGAAAGGAATGTTAGGAAGTGGCACCTGGTTGGGGGATGTGAGTCACTGGGAGCATGCTTAGCAAGGATGTGTCCTGTGCCTCATTCCTCGGCTGCCAGGAAATGAACAACTCTGCTTCACCATGCCCTCCCGCCCTCTCTATAACTATCTTATATGTCATGTCACTCTATATGTACCAGTAAGATCAAGTGACCAAGGACTAAGCCTCTGAAACTCTAAGCCAATAAAATATTTCCTCTCTGAAGTTCATCTCAGATGTCTTGTCACAGTAACTTAACCACAACACAGAGAATATGATTTCTAATTTGCCTTGGATAATTCAGATTATGCTGGTTCCTTGGTACAGTTACTAAGATGAGTCCATATAACTACCCAGTGTTCAAGTTAAAATGATTAATTGGTCACATTTAACTATCTAGCATAACACCATGGGATAACTAAATGATGCCATTTTCTCACCCAGACCCAAAGCTCACATTTGACAAGGACAGTGAGCACAGACCATACATAATGATCATCATATGAATGCAAACTCAGGCAGGGAACACTGGATTTTGAAAGTTCAGATACCACAAGAATGAAACACCAAGAAGACCTTGGTGTTTGGGCAGGTCTTTCACAGTTTAAACACATCAAACCTAAGAGTAGTGCACATCACACATGTTGCAAGGCTCCCTTTCCAAACAGACCTGGAAGACAGTAATAGCAAACACAGCAGGGATTTCCAGAATCATCTGAAGAATGAAACCCTTTTCTCAACTCTCAGTATCTGTGAGCTTCACCAAGGAAGGTCTGGGTAGCACATGGGAGAAAGACAACATCTCTCATCCTTCAGCCATCTTCATGATCGAGATCAAGCTGTTTAAAGCCCAAGGGATTAGATGTGTGTAGAGTCATTTAATGGTGGTGGAGGAAGAGGAGGTGGCTTAGGAGATAAAGCTCTCATTGTGCAAATATGAGAACCAGAATTTGATCTCCAGCAACCATGAAAAAGCCAAATGTGATGATGCATTTCTGTAAAACTAACTGTTGGGTGTGGGACAGAAAGGCACATATCTGAGCTCACTGTTTAGCCAATTTAGTCAATCAGTGAGCTCTGGGTCCCACTGAGAGACCTTGACTCAAAACACAAGGTGATAAAAGCAATTTAAGAAGATACCCAAGTGTCAGGCTTCCATGGTTGCATGAATACATACATCCAACACACACACATACACACACACACACACACACACACACACACCACATATCTGGTGCATCTCCACATTTATAGAGAGAGGGGTGAAAATCCTATTGATGACACCTAATGAACAGCAAACTTCATTTAGCTATAAAACATAAAACATACATCATTAAAATCTCTGCCAACCAAATCCAAAAGAAAAGCACAGTGGAAGGGGCATCCAACTCCACTGGGGGTCCCTGCTCAGTTGTGTCACGGGTTTATTGCCCACCATCCCTCAAAGACAAAAGACAGAAACTGCCCGCCTGATTTGCAAGCAGCAATTATGGAAGACTTTTCAGCCCATAGTTCTTCTTCATGAGAGGGTGGGTCAAAACAAATGGTTCATCCTTTGTCTGGTAATTCATCTGACACACACACAAAAAAATATGTCCCAGGACATGGAACTTTAATTGTGCATATATTTACTAACTGTAAACAATTAATTTATTATTCAATTTTCTTGTCAGTTTGAGAGATGTTTTTAAACACTGCAAAGGAAGAAGGGAGTTTAGCATACCATCTCAACCTCAAGGTTCCAACCTGGAGCATTCTCTTAATATTTATGGAGCACCATCTAACTTGAATCCATTTTAAAATTGGCTATTAGTCCTAGAAGGGTGAAGTGGGGTGCTCCTCAGTGCTGGAAATGAAGCAAGGGTGGATATCAGATGCTTGTGGGATCATAGATTTCTATCTTTTCAGAGAACATACAGTAAGAAAGCATTTGACTTGATTTTATATTCCCTCCCTTTATACAGATAAAAATTGTGGTTAGTTTTACAGAAGTAAAAATATGTGGTCCAGGAGACCATTTAGATGTCTATATAATTACCTGGAGTAGGCCAGGCCTGTCATCCCAGACACTTGGGAAGCCAAGGCATAAGAGGACTGCAAGCTCATAGCCAGACTGGACTAAAGAGTAAGTTCAAGGAAGCCTAAGCGACTTGGTGAGACCATGTTTCCAAACATAAACATCCACCAAGGGCTGAGGCTAAAGCTCAGTGTTTGGGCGCCAGCTCAATAAGCTCAAGGCCCTAGTTCAACACCAAGTATTGCAAAAATCTAGATATATTACTATTAGTGAGAAAAGAGTTGATGCACTTACGATGCTCTTTGGATCAGGAGGCAGTTAGCTATATGCATGATGCAAATTTTTTTTTTCTACTGCACTTGCATCTTTGGAATAAGACAAAGTAAGATTCAGGGTCTTCAAGAGAAATCCCTACTAAGCACCCTAAGCACACAAATTAAATGAACAACAAAGAGACTGAATTGCTGCAAATATTTGAAAAGCAACTTTTTCAAAGACAACTGGGTTGCTCACTATATCTTCCTACCTAGGATCCAGGGCAGAGTCACTCTGAGCAGCAATTTCCTTGACAACAAAGCTTGAAGCTGAAGGAGGATTCCTTTCTCAGAGAGCATCTTCCTCTCTGCAGAGGGAATCTGGAACTCTATCTCCACTTGGGAAAGACCTAGGCAGTCCTCAAACCTTTTCACAGCACCTGAGAAGTCTTCCCTGACTTTCCCTCCTCCTGCATGCTGCCAATCATTGCCTGCTGCCATGAAGACAATATTGGTAATGAGTATACTATATGTGTTTCTTTTCTCTCCTTATGGTGGGAACTCTTACAGGGTTAGGGTCATCCTACTTGTCACTGTAAAATCTAAGGAGTACTGCCATCTTCTCCTTCCCTTTTGTCTGGTCCATAGGTCAACTCTGATAACCTCACTCAAAATCTTCCTGCCCCCTGGACTTGGTACCACAGCTGTTGTCTTCCCTGAAGGCAGTAACACACTGTCTCTTGTATCCTTTTGTTTTTGCCTTCCTGAGATCCATTAGTCCATAGCACACAGGGTGAACTTTGAAAGTGTCAATCAAGGGCGAGGGAGATATCCCAGGGGATAAAATGTTGGGCAAGCATGAAGATCTGAGTTCAGATCCCCAAGATCCAATTAAGAAAAAGCCAGGTGTTGCAGATTTGGAGAGGGGGAGACAGGAGGATCCTGGGGCTCATTAGCTAGCCAGCCAAGTTCAAATGGTAAGGTCTGACTTCAACCACAGACCATTCCTCAAACAATGAATGGAATAGTGCAGGAAGACTCTAATATTGACCTTTGTCCTCCACATGTTCACATAAAGATTGAATTTACCCAACTGCACATGCATACATGTACATACATACACACATGCAAATAGCAAAAAAAAAAAAAAACACTTATATAGCATGCACACACAAATGCATGTACCCACACATGCATACCATACACAGACACACAGGCACATATTTGTCATACACATTAACACCTAATGTAAATCAAATCATTATACTCTCCTGTGTTTAACATTCACTGGCTCCCATGGGCCTTAGAATAAAACCAAATATCTTGCTGGTTTGCAGCCAATTCTAGTGGCTCTCAACCCATAGATATTTTGCAGTGTTAGCAGGGGCCTATGGTCAATGTCTAAAAATATTTTTGGTGTCAGAACTGTGTAAGTGAGGGTGTAACTATGCTTAAAGATGCTGCTGGATCCTATAGTATATATACAGTATAGACAATCCCAAAGGGCGAGGCAGCCTACATGCTTGTAGCACTGCTGGGTGAGATTACCTCCCCCAACACAAACACACACACACACACACACACACACACACACACACACATAAATAAACAAAACAATAACAAAACCAGCCTGGCCTACTCCCAGCCTGTTTCTACCCTGGGACCTTTGTACCAGCTTGGCCTTCTGCTTGAGCCTTCTGCCTGATGTTTTCATATGACAATGTCACTGCCCTTGAAATGCAGGTCTTGGCCACTTAAACAGAATCTCAACTAAATGCCTCTTTAGTTCTGAGGCACAAAGACATGCCCATGTGGCTACTGTCAGGCCCTGGGTAGCTTCCCAATGTGGTGCATTATTGGAACAGGGTGAAAGGTAGGAGGTAGGGCCTGGTTGGAGGAAGGGTTTCATCTTGCCCTGGTTCTGTTCTGTATTGTCCTCCTGGCCATCATGTGTTATGTTTCATAGTGCACCTAGAAACACGGTTACATGATCACAGACTGAACCCTCTGAGACTATAAACCAAAAGTAGATTATTTCTTGTTTTTCATTATTATGCAAGTGTTCTCATTACAACACTGGAAACATAAGTTTATTCAACTAAAATCATAACTGAGCTTGTAGTCCACTGATACTCTTTCTTATATACCCATTTGCATATTTCTCCCCCTCTAAATTGTAATGCCCATCAGCAAAGAGGCCTTCTCTTTGCCACTGCTTTATTCCAGACACCAGCACAGTGCCTAGGTGCATTTAAACCTTTCAGAGATTCACAGAAATATAAGCCCAACTCCTCCAGGATTCAGAAGCTGAAGAGGTGGGGATAAGCTGAGTTGGTGGAGAGCTTGCCTAACACACACAAAAGCCTTGGTTCCATCCATAGCCCCATATAAACCAGTCAGGTGGTCAGAACTTCAAGATCATCCTCAGCTACACGTAGGTTTGAGGTTTAGGGCCAGCCTGGGCTCCATGAGACCCAGTCTCCCAAAAAAGTAAACTTTAAGGTTAATTATTATTTTTAAATTGGGTAGGGGCCTGCTTTTGACTTCCCACCCCTAAGCCAGAAAATAATTACAACAGCATCTCTAAGAGCTGAAAGGCAAGACAGGGGCTTATGGATATGTAAATATATCCGTGCATAAATAGAAACGATAATGTATGCGCACAAACCTCCTAATTAATGGATTAGCATCCACTTAGAAAACAACAGCGCAAAGGCAGCTCTCCAGGGACTCAGGCCCCAGCCCTTCTCACTCAGTCACTTCATGGTCAGGAGAAGATGGGGTCTGGACCTCCAGCAATCCAGCTCCCAAGTGCTTCACTTGGCCTTCCAAATGGACTGCTGGAAAAATGCAGTCCCATAGTCCCTGAGCTGGCAAAGCAGCATCAATTTTTATCCCAAGCCTTAGTAGCCTGCAGCCTGATTTCTCCTGGGTACATCCCAGGGTCTTCAGTCCCTGAGCCTTCCTGCCCACATTTATCTGCTCATTTCCCCTGTGGCACACACATGAGCAGAATTTTTGAACAGGAAGGTAGTCACTGACCAGCACTGAGAGCAACCAGCTTCTTACACACTTTGGACAAAACATTTCAGAAGCTTGCTCACATTCTGCTCTCCCTCCCAGTATACTCACAAGACCTCAGAAACGCATCTTGGGTCTGAGAAGAGTGATGGCTCAAGGATACCACCATTTTAGAGTTATGAGTGTCAAACAGTGCAAAATCCACTGTGTCAAAAGCCAAGTAGCAGTTTTTATGAAAGCAGGCTTACAAAACAAAAAAATAAAAAACAAAAAATCTCTGCACTATGGAGATGTGCCAGACTGTGAGGGCTGGTGATTCGCACACATTGGGAACAATACAGGGCAGAAGCTAAGGGGTGAGCTGCCTGATATGACAGCACAAGTACATCTCCACCAGTCACTTTGCACTGGGCATGACATTGCCTTATTCTTTGTTTTGGAGACAATCAAAATGGGCTCAAGAGAAGAGGAAAGCAACCCACCCTCTAGATCTTGGCTGCAGCATATTCCAAGAGCCTCCTACATGTTGAAAATTACCACCCAAGGGCTGGAGAGATTCCATCAGCGAAATGCTTGGGTACACCTGTGCACATCAGGGCCCTCATTTGACCATCAGAAGAAAACTTGCTGAAGTTAATTCTCTTCTACTATGTGGGTTCCTGGAATTGACAGGCATGGCCAGGCTTGGAGGAAAGTCCTTTTACAATGAAAACATATCATTGCCCCCCTTTTCAAGATGTTGCTGTGATAAAATCCTAAGGTTGGCCCAGGGACTGAGCTCAGGGGACCTGCACCAAAGTTTCCCAAATGGGAAATGGTGAGAAGTCCTTACTACAGGAACACCAGGTATCAACACAAAAGTCAAAAGATGGACATCGGGCAGCAGAGCTGGCAGTTGCTGGCTGCACACCCCAATGACAAACATATCCAAACTGTAAAGAACAGGATTCCAGTGAAGTGAGGTTAAAATACAATAATGAGGCAGCCAGGAGCAGCTGAGCTATGCTGGTGATTTTCTTTGTTTCACATAACCTTGAGCCAGTGGCTGTTTTGTGAGCCTGTGAGCAAATTTATCAGCCAACTATCTGGACTTTAAGTTGATGCCAATGACTTTATTTTTTTACATCTCTTTTGAAGGACTTTTTTTTTTTGTTTTCTTTAGTCCTTCTCACCCCCAATCAACTTGTTTCTAAATCTAGGGTGGATAGTCTTTATCTGGCAAAACATGTGTCTGCCAACCCAAGTAATGTAAATACCACTCTGGCTCCATTCTCTTAGAACCCCGCCATCATTTGGAGAACAGCTCCTGGGATTTATGTTCAACATCAACTCATTGAAGAAGCTTTAAGGACATGTCTTCTTTACTGTCTACCCACATCAAGTGTGTGTGTGTGTGTGTGTGTGTGTGTGTGTGTGTGTGTGTGTGTGTGCAGGAAGTCATTATTGAACACATGCAAAGAGATGCTTGATTAACTTCTGGTCTTTTTCTGTGATTTTCCAGTTGCTTCACAGACATCTTACAATATGAGAATGATTTATTCTCAGTTACTGGCTGCATTTCTGTCCTGCACACTAGAATAACACTCCATGACTGTAGGGATCATATTAGGAATGTCCTCATTATTGGCCTTAGGAGATGTTTGGTAACTTAGCATTGCTTGGTGAAGGACACAGAATCCCTCACAACAATGCACGAGAAGTGGGTGAGAAGTGGAAGTAGATGCTGATCTTTTCTTTATGGCTAAGGAGTGATCCATAGGAGACTATAGCCAGTTTCTGTTTTGGTATAGGTTTGCCCAGCCAAATGTCTCCATCTGTATTAAGCTGCTATGAACCTGACCTCTGATCATGAAAGTAAGAGTGAAGCTCAGAGATGCATTATGGGCTTGGGAGATGGCTCAATGAGTGAGGCACCACCCGTGCGAAAGAAAGGGAACCAATGTGTTGCTCAGTGAGTATTGTCTAGGAGGAGGTTCTGTACAAACATCCCATGGATTTCTAGATTCTTACTTCAACCACGTGCTGGTGTCTGACATTTCACCAAGGAGACATCATATGCTCAGCTCAGTGCCCAGCTCCTGCAGCTGAATTGTGACAGATGAGTCACTATGCTAAGCCCCTTCATAAGCACTGCCTTGCAGAGTTCTCCAGCAACATTAAGAAATGGCATATGATTGTCCCATTGAAAGGCAAGGAAGCTGTGACAAAAAAGATCAAGGAATGTCATGGTTTATGACTTCAAGATGTGAGCCTAGGCCCAGCTCTTCACCACTGCTGTGACCTGGATACTGCTTAATGGCTTTAGGAAGTAGGGCTCTTCAGATCTGTCCTGTGGACTGATAGTGGCTACTGTACCAGGAATGAGTATGTTATAGTCAGAGTGGGTTTGTTCTGAGCTCAGCCCCTTCTGTTTCTTTCTTTTTTACACAAAGTGATATAGCAGAAACACACTCCCCACCAGACATGGCACCATTCTCTTTAATGTCCCAGCTTATAGGATTATGAATATAAATCACCTTCCTTACAGATTGCCCAGTCTATTATCTGAGACGATATAAAAGCATCTACTCACCCCAGACTTAGTAGGCACTGATTGAGTCAAGGAAGGATTCCATCCAGGTTCAGTCTGATGAACCAGTAAGTTTACTGAGGTTAACTGAAGGAGAAGAATGCCTCAAAGGTTGCCACAGGACTGCATAATTCCCTATTCCCTAGCCTGCTCCATCACTGATGAGTCCCACTCACAGCATGGACAAACCACGAGGAGCTGGCCCACTGGAGAGTCCTTTCAGCAGCTTATGGGAAGCTTTGCTACTCAAAGAGTCTCAGCTTTAGTCAACCTCACATTTCTGATATAAACTTGGGGAAGGGAGGATACTCATGAGGATCTCATAAAGACCCCTGACTTTCTATAGTTTCCTGGGCTCCTTGAGACTTATAACCCTCCTCCTTCTTTCCATGAAGGAATGTCAACAGTCTGGGTCTCTCAAGGGTCTCTTACAAAGCTATTCTAACTCAAGATGCTCATAGATGGGTCCAGTCTGGAGCCAATAGTCATACACCTTTAGCAACTGAAAGAGAACAAGACAGCCCCTGCTTATGATGGCTACTAAACAAAACACCAATTCAAATCTCTGCTGTGAAGATGCCCAAAACCAGAGCTCATCCAGCTCTGGGGTCTTGATCTGGTCCTTCTTCTGGTACCATGAAAAGATTGAGTATCACCAACTTTACTACTATCAGTGAATGAGAGATTGAAATACCCTTTTCTGAAGACTGGGCTTTTAGAGAGAGGGAAAGACTCTGCAGACTGACAGTACACAGGAATGAGGTGCTGCTGAAATGGAGTGTAGGAGACAGCTTCAGACACAACTATAATCAACACAGAAAAGGTGCAGTCTCAGGTGTGAATTTATTATAAGACACAGGCTGGGATGAATTGGTATGGCATATTTTAAGAGAAAGATACCTTTGGCTAGAAAATACCAACCAAGTCAGTCTGATGACGTATGTTTCTATCATTCAGGAGGCAGAAGCAGTTGGATCTAGAGTCTGTGGCCAGGCTGAGTACACAGTAAAACTCTCTATCAAAATAAATAAATAAAAGAAGACAGGATGTGAACTTGTGAGCACTGCCGGATGCTGTGTGATTATCATGGGCTGAGCACTGCCAGATGCTGTGTGGTTATCATGGGCTGAGCACTGCCCGATGCTGGGTGGTTATCATGGGCTGCACATGATCATGGGAAACTGCAAATCCTGTTACTTTGGTCTTCAATCAAAATGCCACATCTAAACACTCTGAGAGGAGGCACTTACAAACTTGTCCACATATTCACAACGCAGCCTGGAGGAAGAAATTCTTCACTTGTCCCTTCAAAAGAGTAATTGTGTGGCTTCATGATTAGATGAGGAAGATGGCTTCTGAAGCCCCTGACCCTGACATTCTGTAGTGAGGTAGGAATTTCATCATGTGAGCTCCGCCAGTGTCTGTCCTTAGAAACACTGTGTGACTTATGGTGGACATAAAGGAAACACTCTTAAGCTTTCAGGGACAGAAATCTATATATAGAGAAAAATGGGAAACCAGATGAAAGTGGGAATGACATTGCTTAGTACCTGGCCAACCTCAGCTGAATGAAAACTCTTACGTGGGGGAGGGAAGGAAGCAATGTAATTTTCCTGCAATATTTGTGTATTATTTTTATCTTCCTCCACAAATAAGACGATGATTGGATTCAAATCATATTTCAAACAGGATCCATTGCTGAAATGTCAAAAAAATGAGGTAGCATTCAACCCTGGAAGAACCTTGAAATCTGTTCCATAAAAGGCAATTTCAGCATAAAGTATGGTTAACCTTGAATAGTCAGATTAATGACCCAGCACCTTCCAAAACAGGTGCTGGCAAATAAACAAAACTTTACAAGCAAATTGAGCAACATCTCAGAAGAAAGACAAAACCAATCAGGGAAGATGAATGGCAGGGTCAGAAAGAGAATGATGAGTGTGTGAAAACATACAGCAGTTCCTTTTATAATTCCCATGGAGAGCGAGCCAGTAAGCAGCACCCTTCCATGGTCTCTGCTTCAGTTCCTGCCTCCAGCTTCCTACCTTGAGTTCTTGCCCTGACTTCCCTCAGTGATAGACTGAGATGTGTTAGTGTGAGCCAGTTCAATCCTTTCTTCCCCAAGTTGGTTTGGCTCAGCGTTTTATCACAAAAACAAAAAGAAAACTGGAACAGCAAGATGGCTTAGCGAGGAAAAGCCCTTGTCACCACATCTGCCAATCTGAATTCCAACCCAATAGTGGAAGGAGAAAACCAATGCCTGCAAGTTGTCTCATGACATGTCATCCCTGCCTCCCCCACACTTGCTTCAATAAATGACTAATTTACATCCTCACATTATGAAAGATCCACTACACTTTCAAAAAGTATGCACAGACTTCACCTCCTCTGTTAGTAACTGATTGACAATTGGTGATGGGACAGAGGATAACTCAGTAGATGGAATGTGGGTCTCACATCAGGAGGACCTGTGTTCAGATCCTTAGCACATACATACAAACCTGAGCACAGTGGTGTGTGTCTATAACTTCATCGCTTGGAGAGCCATGACAGGAAGACCCTGGAGGTTGTCTAGTCACCAGCCTAGCTGAATCATCTTAACTGTAGGTTCAATGAGAGACCTTATCTCAAAAAATAAGGTAGAAGGGGAGCAATGAAGGAAGACACCCACCCTTGACCTCTGGTCTCCTTACACATATGCACACATGTACACAAGCCCATTCATGAGCACATGGACATGCACACACATATTTGGGTAGTTGGTGACCATGCATACTACCTATTGCTTATTTTGGCACCCTTTCACTAAATTGTTCTCACTCAAAATAGATGAAAAGAGAATGGATTCAAACCTAAACCCCTCACTGCCCAGGAGGGCTCAGGTGATAAATAATACAGTTACAGTTAGTTCTGTGTCTCTTGTAGGAAGTGACTTTAATAGTTGCATTGTTCTAAGGGTGTCTAGTAAATGCTTTATTTTGTAAATGAGATCACAGCTTAGTTTCTGAGTAACAACAGACAGAATTAGAGGATTAGATCCAAGAATTGGAGACATACTTCTAAATGTTCTGCGTCAGAGGGAAGTTCAAGGTGTTTTCACTGTGAACATGGTTCTTAGTTTTCTCTGAGGGTCTCACAAAGTTCCAGGTTCACAGACAAGAAATCCTAAAAGCAGCAGATCCAGGACTTGTGGAACATTAAGCAGGATTCAGAGGCAAGAACATACCCAATGTCCTGCTGTTGGGGGAACATGGAAAAATAGGCCAGGTTTCAGGGCCAGGCTCCAAGGCCTCTGGCAATCTCTTGAACCCTGGGAGTCATGTCTTCTGCTCACTCTTAGCCTGAGCAGACCACAGCTCACTAGCTTTCTATGATGTGGACTTTGCTGTCTGCTCTACTCACCTATCATGGATGGGGACTGGGAGAACGTGGCTGTGATGAGTGAACTTATAAGAGTCAAGTATTTCACGTTCTTCTAGGAACCCTCCATGAGGTTAGTACAGCCACAGTCTAGAGAGCTGGAGCTGCTGACTCAAGGTCACCCCAAGCTTGAGGAGAACACAGATCTTCTGAAACCCAATCCACTGTTTGTTTCACAGTACTTCTGCACCCCTCCTTTCTGCTCTGTGGGTGAGCAAAACCAGCATTTCCAAATCTGTCCCTCCTCCCCACTCCTCTGTTCCAGCTTTTCCCTTCCTCCTGTATCACCCCCTCTCTTCTCTTTCCTCCTTCTCCTTCCTTCCTCAACATTGGGGGTTAAATACACTGCTTCACTGCTGCTAGGCATGAACTCTACCACTCAGCTGTGTCCTAAAGTAGGCTGTCCTTGAACTTGTCATCTTCCTACCATAGCCTCTTGAGTAGTTGGGATGCCAGGCCTGTACCATCAGGTCTGGGTCTTTACATTTTCTTTGAAGAACTGCAAATGGCCATTGGTTATAGTTTCCCAGCCTGAGCACTGTGCTATGCTGTGGGATATGGACTGTAAACTTTGTCTTCTGGATCTGCTTCAGGGTCCACTTTTGTATGAACCAATAGAAAAGGGCAGCTCCTGCAACTTTAAGTGATTTGGGGAAAAAATAAAGGATCACAAGGAAAGTGATGTTCTAGGATGCATGAAACTCACAGCAAGTTCAAATTTCAGCACTCACAAAGTTTTATTGGAATTCAGCCATGTCTATCTGCCTGTGTAAGGGAATCAGCTGTTTTCAGGCTCCAAAGATGAGGTGAAGGAAGAAAAGAGACCTTGTAACCCACAAGCCTGAATTCTTGCCTCTTATGGAAAAGAGTACAGGCATCCTGCTCTAGGAAGTAGCAATGGACAAGTCCATTTGTATTCTTGCAGTTGGTGACAAAGTTGTAGAGACACATATTAAACCTGTTTCTGGGGACCAGCTAAAGCAGGAAGTATCCTGGTAAGTAAAGGACTTAAACTCGCTAGAACCAGTTCCAGCAGCAGCAAGTGCAACAGTAAAGACTACAGAACACATAAGGCCAATGCCAGGCTGGATTAGCAGCATCCCACATCCCTAAGGCATGTCAGCTGTAGCCCAATCTGTCCCATAAGCAAACAGGTGCAACAGTCAGACCTGATGACTCAGAATGCATTTACATAAAGTACACAGAGCCAGGGCACTGGGACAGGTAGCCAGCCTTATACTTCCTTCTGTAGGCCCTCCTAGCTTAAAGTTCAACGTTCTCCCTACTCAACCTTCAGAAAAACAAGACACACATTGAACTCACCATACCTGCCACTGTCATGAAAGATCCCTTTGTCTTTAGTTCTCAATAAAGCTTTCAGTATCCTATCTCTTTTCCTACTCCACTTTCCCATCACCCCACAAACCAACCCTGTCTCTGAATTGCCATCCATTAGAATTCTCTAGTCACCACTGTATACTACCAGTCTGCAGGACACTATGACAAGCCATTAAGGAACCCTACATGAAGATGAGAGGGCTTTGGTTTCCTCATCACATGTCCACAGCAAAGAAGGGACTACTATCTTCTGCAGATAATAGTAAGAAAGAAAAGGAGTTCTTTGGAAGGTTCTAGGGATAGGGAGTTCTGTTTAGCACTTTCCAGCATGACTAAGGCAGTTTTAAAGACTCAAGAAGTTTTGAAGAGGGGTTCCTTAATATTCAGGATGTAACAACTTAGCACCCTCAGGAAGTTCCTGAAACTGATGTACTAAGTCTCTCCCTCTACAAATTTATAGAAGTACTAATGACTTCTGAGGAGGCAGAGACCAGCTGGTCTCCCTGTAAGACAGACAAGCCATGCAGCCTAGAAAGAGGCTCAGTCCACCTGAGCTGTTTGGAAGAGACACACAGCAGTCCATCACTTTGCCTGTAAGTTGTGCAGTGAGATCCAGATTTTCACCTTCTATAAGCCATCACTTACACTGGGGTGGGAATTCCACATTGTAGCTATCTTTGAGTGATCTCTACACCTGTAAGTTAATTCTTACCTATACCTGTTAGTGAGCAGAAAAACAAAGCAAAGCAAAAAAACTCATTGGTTTAGCTAGCTAGACTTTGTTGATATCCTTAACTTTGGCCTTTTGAAGTTCCCTATCTGGAATAAATGAATATTTGCTCTTGTTTCCCCAGGGTCAGTTATCAAGGTAGGAAGACTTCTGTGACTGGTGGCTTGGCCGCATTCATTATGGTTAATTATGTTTCTCCCTTTGGCCTTTTCTGGGGATCTATTACAGGGAAATGAGTGTATGTACCCCCTTGTTCAAGGTTGCCCAGTCTAGCATTGTCAGTTAGATGGAAGGCAGGAAAAAGAAGAAGCCAACAGTCTAAGTGTGCCCTTTCTTCCATATCCAGATCCTGTTTGGTGGCCCATAGTGACTACTTTCAGCTATCCACAGGGAATGGCCCACTAGCCCTTCTGTGCTGCCTTTGTGGACTACTGTTCATTTCCACTGTTCAAGGCCCTGAGCATCTAAATCCCAGTAAAGATGATTACATACCACTTAGTAGAGAAAATGGTAAATCTACTCAATGCAGGTGTTGAGTAGATCTAGAGTTGCTGGGAGGTCTAGAGATCTGCCCATACTTTCCACCACAACTCAATACTGTTTCTTTGTGAAAGACAATATAACTCCCATTGAATTTTTAACCCTTTGGCTTCTAGGGTTTGAAACACAGAAATCACCCAAGGGTAGTCTGAATGTTGGGTTGGACAAATGGTTCAGGCACCACAGTGTTTGCCTTATAAGCATGAGAACCTGATTTGATACCCAGAATCCAAATGGAAAGGCCAGACCTGAATGTATGCATTTATAATCAGAGCACTGAAAAAGTGGAGGCAGGTAGATCCTAGTGGCTAGCTAATCATAATAGCCTATTTGATAATTCCAAGGCCACAGACAGACTCTATCCAACACAAAGGAGAAAGTTCCCTGAGCAAAAATACCAAAAGGTTTCCTATAGCTTCAACATGTACTCATGTATATGTGTATGCACATCCCCACACATAGATGCACCTGCAAATATGCAAACATGCACATGTATACACACACACACATACACACACGAGAGAGAGACAGAGAGAGAGAGAGAGAGAGAGAGAGAGAGAGAGAGAGAGAGAGGGAAAGGGTGACTTTTCCCATTTTCCATATGACTATTTAAAGAAGTGTTGACTGTCCTCCCATTTTTCAGATGCCTCTTGCCTTAGGAGAGACAGCAAATGTCAAAGCAAGGGAATGTGCTGTAAATCCCTGCCACAGCCCACAGACTTCTCAAGGATCAAGTTTTCTCTAATCTTATTCCTTCTGTTATGGAGGAAGGTGTCTGCTCTCACATCTGCTTCCCCTCTGCTATGCTTAGTTGCCAGGTAGACCATAGTTGTACCATCCACTGCTGCAGGATATTTCCACCCCTAGGCCTATGCAGACACCCCTTCCTATACCCTCTGTCTGTCATCCAGCGCACTCAGGATCTGTTCCTTAATTCACAACAAATTTCACGGGATTGCTCCTACTTCCTTCCTCCTGTGGAATCCTCAAGCCCACCATCTCTGGCCTCTTCCCATCACATAGTGGCCATATTATCAGTACTTTGCTGCAAAGCTGCCTGCAATGGGCATGAGCTAAGGTTTCTTCCCTTAATGAACACCGGACACCAATGAGCCTCCTTGTCTAAACTGTCCTCCTTTTTTAATCCACTCTATATAAGTGATTGATCTTCCTCCCTGTCTGCACACACCGAAGACTTCTAATGGCTCCTTCACTGTCCTTCATCATATGCTTTGTTTCCATAACCTTTCTTCTGGGTAGAATGACCATAGACTTTATTATGTAGATGGAGACACATAATGAGGAAGGAGAGGGACTGGGAAGACAGCCCCTTCAGTAAACTTTCTGCTGTGTAGACATTAGATTTGTGAGTTTGATCACCAACACACATAGAGAAAAACAAGAGTGCAATCCCAGACCTGGAGAGGTAGTGACAAGAGGGCCCTTGGAGCACATTAGCCAGCCAGTCTAATCTAATTGGAAACATCCAGTTCCCTGTGGGCTGCTCCCGAGGAAAGAGAACCAAGATTGACCTCTGACCCCTACAGACATGTGCACATGTGCACTTTCACCTGGAAGCCCATGTATAGACACAGACACACAAAGAAATCAAGTTTAAGCAATGTAATGAGCAGATATATTATGGTTTCTTGGGTCATATGGTACAGTGGTCACTATTGTTTATCAATTCCATAGAATCTACAAACATATGATCATGTCTACAAGAGAGTCTGTGGAACAGATTTTCTGAGGTATCACTCCCATGGAAGCAATTTGCATTTCTAAGTGTTCAAGCATCATCCCCTTCCCGAGGAAAAGGTGTGGATGTCAGTTGAATTTACAACAGGTATCCACAATTTATTATATATAATAGGAGCCAGAAAATTTTTATTTGAATTTGTATTTATAGCAGGTCAGTGTTATCCATAGAAAACCAGAGTAAATACCTGGGAACCATCCTCCATTTTTTCACTCCTGACACACAATCACCAGCTCTCCTCCTTCCCCACACACCAGGCTCCCTTACATTTCCAACTATTTCTCTCCCCAATGTTCTTTTTTTCCCCTGAGGAAACTCCTTTCTCCAAAAGGCCAGACTAAGGATGGCAACCTTGTTCTATCACCTCCACCCTTATTTATTCTCTCATCCATGCCAAATCCATTCTGTCCAACTATGGAAGAGCAATCTTTCTGTAACTATCCAAGAGATTCTTTAATAAATGCAATCATTACAAACTGTGAGAGGTGGAAGAGACTGTCACAGTTAGCATTACCTATCAACTTAACGCAGCCTAAAGTCATCTGAGAAGAAAAGCTTGATTGAGGAATTAACCAGATCAGATTGACCTATGGGCATGCCTGTGATGGAACTTTCTTGATTAGTAAATTATGCAGGAGGATCCAGTCCACTGTGGGCAGCACTGATGGGGGATGTTATTTTATATACTGTAAATATATGTTTCTTTTATTGGTTGATGAATAAAGCTATCTTTGCCAATGGACGTAGCCAGGTAGGAAGTATAGGCACAGCTACCAGACTAGGAGACTACTGGGAAGAGAAAGACAGAAAGTGGGTCATCAGGGAGATGCCATGTAGCTGCCAAAGGAGTAACCCACAGCCTCATGGAAATATAGTTTAATAGAAATGGTATAATAATTAAGAAAAAACCAGTCAATAAGAAGCCTGAGTCATCTGCCAAACAGTTTATAATTAATATAAGCCTCTATGTGTTTATTTGGGAATAAGGGGCTATGGGCCCTGGCTTGAAAGAAACTCCATATCCATAGCACTATCCTTAGGCAGATGGTCCTGGGATGTATAAGAAAGTCATACCATGGCATAATGAGTCTGTGAGCAAACCAGAGAGTTAGGAAGCAAACAGCTTTCTTCCATGTCTCTGCTTTAGTTCTTTCCTTGACTTCCTTCAGGGATGGACTGTGACCTGGAAGTGTAAACCAAATAAACTCTTTCTTCTCCTAAGTTGCTTTGACCATGATGCTTGCCACAGAAAAGATCTACAAGTCAAGGAGAGGGATGGGAAGGAATAGGGAGACACATAAGAATAAAGTGGAATGCAAATGTTATGTATTTCAAAAAGAATTCTTCCCTGTGAAAATAGAATTGATGTCTACCTGCTTCATATGGTCCCCAAGACAAGTCAAACTGTGAGCCCAGCCAAATCTACTGAGGGGAACCAGTGAGTTTATTGGATTTCCCTACAAAGCATTGGTAAAGAGTAACTGGCAGGGTTACTGTGCAGCTGCACTGGAAAGTCTACAGCCAGTGTGGATGATGATATCCAAATAGAGCTGCAACTGGAGCCCCTCTTCATTCGGCCTCCCTCAGGCTATATACTCTAGAACATCTGCAGACCCAGATCACAGACCCTGAGGTCACAGGCAGTTGGTGCAGTAGGTCTAATAGTCATGTCTGGCATCTTAGGTGAGGATCGGTAACCTTCCCATTCCTCCCTCCTCCTTCTATGAAGTGATGTCAACAGTCAAGAAGACTGATCAAGATGGGAGGTTTTTTTTTTTTTTTTTTTTTTTTTTTTTTTTTTACAGTTTGTCATAGATGATCTAAAGAAGGTGGCCATTCCTTGGCTCCAAGGACCATGTTCTAGAAAATGCAGTGAAATTTACTTCCTTGTATGCTAACAAAAAGTTACAAAAATTAAGATTACTAGGGCTTCGAGAAAGCGCTGGGAAAAATTCAGGTTTACCTCTGTCTATGGGCTACTGCTGGGCTGGGCCATATTCCTATAGCTCAGAGTGAAATGATGCATGAGGGGAAATGCTGTGTTATCCCTCTACAGCCCCAGCTTTAGGATCTTCCACTCACCACCTCCTCAAAAATGAGTAACAAACAAACAAACTGAGATAACAACCCAGAGGATAATATAGTGGATGCTGAACCCTGGGTGAGGTGAAGCCACACACACACACACACACACACACACACACACACACACACACACACATAAAGCTGGGTGACTTCTTTCTGGGGTGTCTTTGGGTTCAAATCTGAATAGACCACTATGCACTATGAATGAGTCATCCAAGAACAGTAATGAACCACAGAGCCCAGGCCAGTACACAGTTCACTTAGAAATGGGAGACTGTATATACAGTCCCGCATGACTAAATCCCCACTTTGAAGAGGCTGTGTGCAATGTGACATTCTCCACATGATAAGCAAGATGGACAATGACATAGATGATGGGAAGAAGCAAACATTGCTTCTTACCATTGCTTCTATAGGAGCAGCTTAGTTGCTGAACTAGGCAAAGGTTAAAGACTGCAGGAATTTTAAGGGAATGTTTGAGGTACCAGGATTGTGGGATCTGGGTAACCATCTCCCTGGAGGGCCCTAATGCATAGAAACCTGGTCTCCATCAGAGGTGAAAGGGGAAAGATGCAGGAGTGTTCTTGCAGCTGCTCACTGAGTTCTGGCAGAAGGTGATCAAAAGCTCCAGGAGCTAGGAGGATAGATATTTGTTAGGGGATACCATACTACAAAGCAGCAGGTAAGCTTTGACTCACCTTGATGAAGAACTAGCATCTTTGCTGGGTGATACTCAGCCTACCTGAGAAGGGCAGAGACAGACACAAACACACACAAAAAAAATAGGGGGCTGGAGATGGATCTGCAGTACAGCATTCCCTGCTCTTACAGATGACCCGAGTTCAGTTCAGTTCCAAATACCCGGTCCCCTCTCCATTTCTCAAAGCACCATGACGTACCAAAAACAGAAGCAAAACACAAGTCATGTCTATGGACAAGAGACATCTTGGTGTAGTGCCAGGCAAATTCTCTCCTTATACATACCCCTGAGCAGGGAGACCAAAGCCTGTGTACCCTGAGAATTCACACCAGCAAGCTTCATTCTTTCATACATGGTCTGGCACTCCATCACCCACTGTCTCTATATAAAATTACATTCCTGATTAAAACTTTAGTGCCAAACATTTCATATGATTACAGACAGAAAGTCAAAATTTGCATTTAAATAGACATATTAAAAACACTCCAGGGAGGGAAGGGCAGCTACACTGTAGCGATCTTGTGGCATCTTCTGAGGGAGACAAGGCTCTGGGTTTGTTTTATTTCTGTCAACACACTGACCTGCCTTGTTGCTGGCTGCAGTACACAGGACAGAAAGGACTCAGAGAGCCCACAGCTCTGCCATTCACTCTTTTATCTGTTCATTCACTCACTGTTCATTCAACCAGTCTTCCCTACCTTCCTTACCAGGTTCGTGTCCTCTGGGTTCCCTACAGGACATCTGCTTTCAGAAATGTAATCAGACTGAAATGAGATCACAGGGTATTTAGGGTGGGCCCCAATCCAATGGCAGCTGTTCTTAGAAGAAATAACACCTATTATGGAGGTAGAGTGCTTGCCTAGAATGCATGAAGACCAGAGTTCCATATTCATAACCCTAGTATAGGAGTATATACCTAAACTGGAACTTGGAATGTAGAAGAGAGGCAGTGGTTAGAAACTCAAGGTCATTCCTGGCTACATAGTAAATTTGAGGATAGCCTAAGAAATAGAGTTATTTCAAAAAATTAAGATGGGGACTAAGGAGATGACGTCAATCTGCATGGCTCCATGTCTGTAATTCCAGTCTCCAAAGGCAAAAGCAGATGTTTCCCTAGAGCAAGTAGGCTAGCAGGACTAGTCATACTTGTCAGTTCTGGCTTTGACTGACAGGCTTTTCCTCAGTGAATAAAATGGGAGAGCAATTAATTGAGGTAGATTCCCATCATCAGTGTTGGGCTTCCTCATGCATGTTCACATACACACACACATATGTCAGTGCCTGTATGTATGTGAACTCATATATACACAAACTGATCACATACATGTACATGAAAAAATAAAGTTAAGCTGTATGGGATTGTTTTTGTTTGTTTGTTTGTTTTGTTTTGTGTTTTTTGAGACAGGGTTTCTTTGTTTAGCTTTGGACTCCTTCATGGAACTCCCCCTGTAGACCAGGCTGGCCTCGAACTCACAGAGATCCTCCTGTCTCTGCTTCCCAGGATTAAAGGCATGCACTACCACTGCCAAACCTGTACTGATTACTTTTTATCCACTTGGCACAACCTAAAGTCACATGGGAGCAGGGAACCTCAATTTAGGAGTCATCCAGCTCATGGTCATGTTGAAACAAGATGGTTTTTACTCAAGAGAGATATAAGAGAGCTCAGTCCACTACGGGTAGCACCATCACTAAGCCAGTGGTTCGAGCTGTATCAGAAGGCTGGCTGAGAATGAGCCAGAGATTGAATGAATAAGCAGCATCCTTTAATGAATTTTGCTTCAGTTCTTACCTTAGCCTTTTCTCTGACTTCCCTCAGTGATGAATTCTGATCTGTTAGGCTAAGACCAACGAATCCTTCTGTCCTCTAAGTTGCTTTTTGTTATGGTGTTTGTCACAGCAACAGAGGCCCTGAAGAAATGGGGAGAATGCCCATTCAAGAGATATGGAGGTGATGCCCAGGGATGCCAGTGATCTCCCTCAACCTTCGAAACCAGGCCCAGAAGGATTCTTCCCTCAGTTTCTGGAGCAACCCAACCCTGAAATCACCATAGTTTTTATTTCAGATGTGGAAACTCCATTATTGTGAGAAAGAAGACTATAGTAATTGTTGAGGTCATGACACTGGATCTTAATGGTTCCAAAGGATGAGAGAACCTGAGACACAGAGACCCATGTGGAAGAGAGCTGATATTAATAGATGCTGGGAAGAAAGTATTTCCACACAGAAAAAACCACCTGGAGACAGAGGCAGAGATGACAGACTCAGCCATGAGACAGGAATGTTAGGAGCTGTCAGGAGGGCCATCAGCATCAGAAGATAGACCCTCCCCTAGACTCTTTACAATGGAAACAGCAACATGACACACAGGCTTCAGTTTGAAGAAGTAAATGTAGGTTTATTCAGTAATGCAACCTGTGTTATTCTTCAGGTTAGACCTAACAAGTGGAAAAGACTGGCCTCTGAGCCTCAAGATTCAGAATATGATGGTGTCAGGGCAGGGCACAGATAAGATGTAAATGACAAGGACATTGAACCCATGAAGAAAGTGTAAGTGGAAAGAGAAGCCACTCTAAGGATGGCAGACATCAATACAAAACTGTGCTGGGATGAATGTTCTGTGAATGGGCATCACATCATGGAGAGGGTATGGTTTGCTCTGAGAAGAGGAGTGCATCTTCATGCAAGCAGAACTGAGTTCCAGCAAGCAGACACTTGGGGCTGGGGAGACTGCTCAATCAGGATAGTTGTGTGCCCTGGGAGCATGAAGATCTGAATTCAATCCCAGCTTTCATCTAAGATATTGGCATCAAGCTGAGGACATGGCTTATGGCAAAGCATCCACAGTACAAGCCTGAGGACCTAAGGATTCATCCTTAAACCCAGATACAATTACGGGGTCTGTAAGCACAGTACTTCCATGATAGGGCAGTGATACTTAGACAAGGGAATCCCTGCCAGCTATTTTAGTATGCATAGTGACAAAAGCAAAGACTCTATCTTAAGGTGGAAAGGGAGGACTGATGCTTAAGGGTGATCTATCACCTTTACATGTTTGGTAGGGCATGCAGACACTGGCACCAATACAGATCACAATAACAGGTCTTTGTCCCTGTCTGTCTCTGTCTCTCTCTCGTACACACACACACACACACACACACACACACACACACACACAGTAAATAAACGGGAATGGGGACAAGTGAGGGGGAAGTTGAAAGCATACTCCAACTTAGTGATCCCATAGACACAGCTGCTGGTCCCCATACTGCAGAAGGCATCAGTAGAATGATGCTGTTGCAGATAGTGGCCAATAAGGGGCTACGATCTCACCATCAGCTATGATTGTGGGAGGAAAATAGTACCCTTTGTGTTAAGATTCTTCACACCTCTAGCGCCACTTCTGGCTCCAGTATCCAGCAACACCAGCTCTTCTGCAACCTGAGCTTCCAGGTTTCCATCTAGGATCCAAAAGACTCAGGCTTACTGATGCCTAGGGTATGACCAGAGATCACATGATTCTCTTAACCTCAGGAGAACATTGGAGAAAACAGGAGGTACTCATGGAACATTTTCATAGGAGACAAAAGTGGACTCACATTCAATTTAGCATCTTCTCTGTGTGCCATAGCAATAACATCCACACCCAAATGTCAGAGCAATACCACGGGTTCTCTGCCTTTGGTTTTTCTGTAGTTAGGGCTGCAATGGAAGCTCTGTGTGGTTATTGCCATTGTGCCCCAGACTGTTTATCTGGGATCTGTTTATGAAAAGGGAAACTAACCCCAAAGAGGGAAATTCACTCCTATGCTAACAAACGATGTTCCATGAAAATATCAGAGAATGAGAAGTCCCTGCCTGGGACGTCCATAGAAAACACAATACTGCCTTGAGGATTCTGCACCACACAGCAGCTCTTCCCCTAAGGAGATGATTGATGCTCTACATGTGCTTGTCTTCACTGGCCTGCGATGTTTTAGAGCAGAACCAGCCAGGTCTCAAGTGGGGAGTGGAGAAATAGGGCAGAGTCGACCTCGCCAGTGCACCGCTCTGAGCCTCTGTGCGCTACAGTTTTCACACTTCCTCCGGGCAAATGGATTATTTTAAAACTGACAGCTGCTAACAGGGATTCCACCTCTGCAGCCTGAGAAGAGAAATGTTGACAGGCTAAGAAATCTTTATTTGACTCAGAAGTTATTTGTTCCCATCTCCTGTTCACAGATTAAGAATAAAAATTGATTTGACTTCAAAGGAAGGCGTATTATTATTCAGACTGCCTTCCTCCTACCCCACCTAGGTAAGACTGCTCACTCAATAGCAGCCAGTGAGAAAACTGGGTGCCTACCTCTGATGTTGGTAGGAGAACGTTGCATGGTTGCTTTGTAGGAAAACACTTGGTCAGGACCTAAGTGAGCTGGAAAAGCAGGTGTATACTTCTTGTTTTATAGGCATATAATAAAGTACTTAACTTCCTTCTCAAGATTCAACTCTGAATGCTTCTCTCCAGATCCTGGGATCCACAGCAAGCCCGACAGTGTTTAAAACAAACCAGCTTTTCTTTCTTTTCACAATATGATGGAGAAAAGAATTTGCTCTTAACCAGCCAAAGGAAATTAAAATAGAAGAAATGATCATTGTCCTGTGTGCTTCCGAGTGATAGATTTACTACTGAGCTATTTCTGCAGGTCATTTGTATTTTTTTGTGGGTGCACTAGAACTCAACCTCAGGCATGACTGTGATTTTTCAGGTACTACCCAAGTTGATGTTTGAAACAAGGTTTCACATGGACCTGGACTTCACAGCAAGTTCCAGGAATATATCTATCTCTATTTCCCAAGTGTTGGCATTATAATCATGTATTACCATGTGTAGCTTTGAATTTGTTTTGTTTGTTTGTTTTTTGTAGCTTTGTTTTTCATCTGGATTCAGGGTATCACATTAAAGAAGGCATTTACTGACTGAACTATAACTCCAGCCCTAGAGTCTCTCTCTCTCTCTGTGTTAATGTATTATTAGGGATAACATCTCACTAAGTTCCTTAGGCTGGTCTTGAGTTCACTTTGTTGCCCATGTAGGCCTTGAACTTGTGATCCTTCTACCTCAGCCTCCTGAGTTAGTCAGACCTGGCTAACAGACAAGTGCTCTGAAAAACATTGTGAAATGCCATATGTATCCTAGAGTGTATTCACACATAAGTAGGGACAGCTGAATCTCATCATGTGGGCTCTTGATATAATCAGAGTCATCCGGAATCCTAGATGGCTAAGATTGCCACAGGCTCAAACATGAGTATAGTATCGCAGTGAATGGTTTTATAAGCAGGAGAACATTCTGAAACAGCAGTAAAACAAAAATGCTAAATACACAAGGCAGGGGTTAGTTTCCTATCACCATCATCAAGTATCATTTGCAGTACCCAACAGTAGGTGATGTGATTGGCAGTGCAGTCAGTGTGTTGAGAGCAATTGTGAGAGCAATATGTTGACTCTGGCTATGACAATAGAAAGATTTAAGTTTCATTATACTCTTAAGTGACCATCTCCTGTGAGGTCAGTCCTTGACCAAAGTGTTACTTACAGACAAGGTTGTACTGAAAAAAAAAAAAAAAAAAAAAAAACAAAAAAAAACAAAAAAAAAAAAAAAAACAAATGTAAGCTCTACTGAATCCTAGAAGTATTTTATAATTAACACAATTTCCTGAGCTGCTAATGGTTCTAAATCCTGCAATGTTAAGCAGGAGCTCAGATGCAAATGTGCTCCTGATCACATGACTCATTCTAATGTCAACTAATATCCAGGTTATATTATTCTCAGTATTCCTTGCAAGTTTATACATACTTGCATCATGTCAGGGAAATGCACGTGCAGAATCAGATCTGTACTTCAGACTAAACAAAAGTAAATCAAGGTAGAGTAGTGTGCCTAGCATGCAGGAGGTAGAGGTAGAGACATCAGGCTTAAGAGTTTGAAGTCATCTGGGCCCACAAATGAGTTCAAGACCACTCAGGGCTAAATGAGACATTTAAACTATACCAATAATAACAATATTAAAACCAACAAAATACAGTCTTTGTTTCTTTTTGGAATTAAGCAAGGAGGAGCATAATTCCTGGCTGCTTTCTGACTGATTTACTGAGAAACAGAAAGGGAATTTTCTGTTTACCCTAAGAGCAATGGTGGATACACAAAGTCAACCACGAATCGTCCCACTGTGTTCTAACTGTCACACTCAGTCATCAGACATGTAATACACATCAGATGTCTCCACAACTAAGTAGAAGCAAGCTGATCAATTTAATGAGAATACACAAATAACCAAAGGGGCACATACTGCTTAATAAAATATGCAGGTATTGGTTATGGTATAGATATGAAGTGCCACCAAAAGAGCTTGTTTTTTACAGGCTAGTTTTCCAGCTAGAGGCACTGCTAGGAAGTGAACATGAATGAGGACTTGCTGAGTTAATGCACTGGAGAGCTCATAACTCACTGGGCTACTGGGAGGCAGGGCCTCAGAGGAGGGGGAGGTAGGTAGGTAACTGGGGCCATGGCTCTGGAGGCTTTTAAAACTCTGCTGTTTACTGAGTACCACAAGGTGAGTGGCTTTTCTCTACTCTTCTTTCATGACATTTCTGCCTTACTGCCAGCCCGAAAGTCATGGAGCCAGCTGACCATTAACTGAAATTGTCACCCCAAATAACTTGTTTTCCGTAGGTATATTACCACAGTAATGGAAAGCTGACTGTCTCCCACTCAGTTGTCCTCTCATACAGTGATCCTTAACCAGTCCTCTCTTGGCAGTTTTCCTTCTTCACTATTTTCTCAACCAAATATGTTTATATACACCCATCCTGTACCTAACCATTCCCTTCCCCAATGAATCTTCGGACCAGCCATCTTTATATTTGACCATCTTTCTACCCCTTTCCCAATGATTCCTCAGACCAGCCATCCTTGTATTCAACTATCTTCCCACCTCCAAACCCTCCCAACTCTGAGTTGCTAACATACATAAGATATTTTGTTTCTAGTCACATGACAAGTAAACTGATCAAAAGCTGATTAGTATTTATATATGGTATGACATAGGAAGGAAAAAATAATCCAGATAATGTATTCTACTGGGAGAAATGCAATACTTAGGAAGATCAATGAATTTAGGGCTTAAAAAAACTTAGTTATATAAGTTATAGAAATGTTATAGAAATGTATGTGGGTTAATTTATATTTTTTCTTAATTTTATCTATCTTGTCCATTTAGAGATCATGGAAACCATGGCCACTCAGACCTTTACTTCTAAATATCATTCTCCAATTACAGTAATAAAGGAGCCTTGGATCCAAGACCAGCCATAAGGCTAAATGCAGAAAAGTTCATGACAGTGACTGAAATCTTGCTTGTTACCAATAAATAAAGATGCTATTAAAGAATTATGGTTCTGTCCAAAACACAAGTAACCAGCTTGAGGGGGTGACTCAATTTAGGGAAAGTTCAAGATGAAAATAAGTTAATGTTAGTTGAGAAAGAGTCCCCGATGGGTAAAATACTTGTCATGCAAGTATGGAGACCTGAGTATGAATCCCTAGAACTCATGAGAAAAATAAACTCAGTAGTTTGTGTCTGTAAGCTCAGAGTTCTTGCAGCAATATGGGCAATGGAGACAAGTAAATCCCTGAATGTACACAGTACCTGGTCTATGCAGCGCTAAAGAACAAAGATGAGACACTGCCTTAGAAAGAAATTAAAGAAGATACCAGAAAATGGAAAGACCTCCCATGCTCTTGGATAGGTAGGATAAACACAGTAAAAATGGCAATCTTACCAAAAGCAATCTACAGATTCAATGCAATCCCCATTAAAATCCCACCACAATTCTTCACCGACCTTGAAAGGATAATAATTAACTTTATATGGAAAAACAAAAGACCCAGGATAGCCAAAACAACCCTATACAATAAAAGAACATCAGGAGGCATCACCATTCCTGACTTTAAGCTCTACTACAGAGCTATAGTTCTGAAAACAGCCTGGTATTGGCATAAAAATAGACAGGTAGACCAATGGAATCGAATTGAAAATCCTGATATTAATCCACGCACCTATGAACACCTGATTTTCGACAAAACAGCTAAAATGATACAATGGGGCAAAGACAGCATCTTCAACAAATGGTGCTGGCACAATTGGATGAGGGTGTGTAGAAGACTGCAGATAGACCCATGTCTGTCGCCATGCACAAAACTCAAGTCCAAATGGATCAAAGACCTCAACATCAATCCAGCCACATTGAACCTCTTAGAAGAGAAAGTAGGAGGTACCCTTGAACAAATTGGTATAGGAGACCGCTTCTTGAACATAACTCCAGGGGCACAGACACTGAAAGAAACAATTAATAAATGGGACCTCTTCAAACTTAGAAGCTTCTGTAAGGCAAAGGACACAGTTGACAAGACCAAACGGCAGCCCACTGACTGGGAAAAGATTTTCACTAATCCTATATCCGACAAAGGGCTGATCTCCAAAATATACAAAGAACTCAAGAAACTAGTCAACAAAACACCAAATAACCCTATTAAAAAATGGGGTACAGAACTGAAGAAAGAATTCTCAATGGAGGAAATCAAAAAGGCTGAAAGACACTTAAGAAAATGCTCCACATCCTTAGCTATCAGGGAAATGCAAATCAAAACAACTTTGAGATACCATCTTACCCCTGCCAGAATGGCTAAAATTAGAAACACCAGTGATGACTTATGTTGGAGAGGATGTGGAGAAAGTGGAACACTCCTCCACTGCTGGTGGGAGTGCAAACTCATACAGCCACTTTGGAGATCAGTATGGCGGTTCCTCAGGAAAATGGGAATTAGTTTACCACAGGACCCGGCAATCCCCCTCTTAGGCATATACCCAAAGGATTCACATCAATGCAACAAAGACATCTGTTCAACTATGTTCATAGCAGCACTATTTGTAATAGCAAGAACCTGGAAGCAACCTAGATGCCCTTCAATTGAAGAATGGTTAATGAAGATGTGGCACATCTACACAATGGAATACTACTCTGCAGAAAAAAATAATGGTATCTTGAAATTCGCAGGCAAGTGGATGGCACTTGAAGAAACCATCCTGAATGAGGTAACCCAGTCACAAAAAGAGGAACACAGTATGTACTCACTCATATATGGATTTTAGACCTAGATCAAATGATCACCAGCCTATAATTCACATCACCAGAGGAACTAGGATACAAGTTGTATTCTAAGAGATTCATATAAAGTCCCTCACAGAACTGGGAAGGGACAAGTCCCCCAGACCTCAGGTATAGTGGGGGGAGGACAGCTAATGGAGAGAGAAGTAGGAGAAAATGAGAGGGAGGAGAGGAAGGCATGTGCGACTAGGAGGATTGAGCCTGGTTAGGAATGGAAAATAGGAAAGAGAGAGAGAGACAGAGACAGAGAGAGAGAACATAAAAGAGGGAGCCAATATTGGTTTGAAGATAAAGTTGAACACAAAGAAAGGTCGAAGGAACTACAAGACTGCTCCCAACTAACAATCTCAGCTTCCGTGGAAAGGCTATCATAAATGCCCTTCCCGGAGAGTGAGATCAACAACTAACTTCTCCATGGAGTCCTCAACTAATGCCTGTTGAAAACAGGAGCAAACACCCATACATAAACACTGAGTCAAACTAGAACCCAGAAGCAGATGGAGAGGACAAGACCATGCGGTAGAAGTACATAGAGACAGCTTACCTGAACAAGGAGGAGCTAAGGGCCACTAGACTGATAGCTGGGAAGCCAACAGGGGTCTGACTCGGACTCCCCTGAATATGGGTCTCAGCCAGAAGGTCTGAGCAGTCTAAGAGACCTCAGACAGTGGAGCCAGGATGTATCCCTGGTGCACAAAAGGACTTTGCAAACATATCCCCCATGGAGGGATAACTGCCTTATTCTAGAGATAGGAGAGAAGCCCTAGTCCCTACTTCACAGGACCTGTCAGATCTACATGACCCCAACTGGATGGCATTCCCCTACATATTGTATTGTGGTGGGGGGTTGGGAGGGGAGGGTGTTTAGAGTGCATGGGAGAGGGTAGAGAGGGCAAAAGGGAGGGAAGGAGGGAGGGAGGGCTTGGGGGGAGGGAGGGAGGGAGGGAGAGGGAACTGGGATCGACATGTAAAATAATAATAATAAAAAAAAAAAAAAAAAAAAAAAAAACGCTTTGACTCCAAAATTTAAGTTGAAGAACAAGTTACTGGGGAAAAGTATTTCTATTTTTGTTTCCACAGAAAATGAAAAGATGTGGATTCCTTCCAGACTAATGTGGTTTGATCACACCAGACCGCCTGAAACAGAGTACAAGCTGATCCTACATTCCAAACAGCTGGACAAAACAGCCCTACAGACTACAGCTAGGATATCTGAATCTTCTTCGAATCCCCCAAGACAGCGCCCCTTACCAGCAGGAAGTAGTTTGGAAAGAAAGACGCCCAAATTCCCAAATATTGTGTATAAATGTTTGTTTTCATTTAATTGGACTTTGTTATATAAAATTAAATAAAAAATACTCTATATGCAAAAAAAAAAAAAAAAAAATGAAAAAATCCATAAAAAAAAAAAAAAAAAAAAAAAAAAAAACAGTGAAGGGCAAGGACAGATACCTCAGGTAGTCTCTGATTTTTACACTCGTGCCTATGAGTGCATCACATGCACACAAACACACACACACACACACACACAGAAAAGTGGATGTAGTAAGAGGTTACAGCCCACTAAATAAAACATAAACTCATGCCTCCATATCTACTGTACAAAAGATTACTCGATGATATGTAAATAAAGAAATCAACATCAGCTGGAACGTGTTAGTGTGCTGGACTTAGAAAATTGTCATTCAGTAGCCATGATGTTAGTAAAGTATGTATAAAGTCTAAAATCACTTTCCCACCCTGCAAACTGCTCATTAATCACCTTGGGCTTTGGGGAAGATTTTAGTGCAACTATTTGGAAAATAGCATCAGAACTAAGAAGAAAATTAAAATTAGTAGTTATTGGACAAACCAACTTGTTTCTTTTTTATTAAATTGGTTGTTGTGTGTGTGACAGAGAGAGAGGGGGAGAGAGAAAAAGAGAGAGAGATCATAGTGTATATGTAGTAGTCAATGGACAACTTACAAGAGTCAGTAGTCCCTTCCTTCAGTCATGTGGTCCAGGGAATTGAACTAAAGTCACCATGCTTGGCAGCACATGCCTTTAAGAGCCATCTTGCTGGCCCCATTGTATATTTCTTGACTGCTATACTGGGGTTCACCTGTTTGGGATCTCTGGTTGAAATACAATTTCAACACAGACCCAAATTAAAGAACACCTACAAAATAGCTGTTTTATAGGATTAGAAAATGTCAACATCACAAGACACAAAGCAAGACTGTTTCTATTGCAGATCAAAGGACATTGCATATACTTGCAACTTGGTTATAGAAAATCTGGAATGTTCTGTTGTATTATGATTTATGAGTTCTCTAACATAAGCATCAATGATCTTTACAACTCATATCCCCCAGAAGAGTGATAAAGAAAGTGTTACCCAACATTGCCTCAGTTACCAACCTATCTTACATCCTTAAACACTAGGTTATTCGGGGATTCCTCTCCTATTTACCCACCATGAAACTAGTAACAGTTTATAGCATTAAAAATCTTCAGGGGTTATGTTTACTTTAATACTCATAATTCTAACTCAAATGTTAAAAGAAAAACCATTTCTGTAGTTTGCTATCAAAGAATGTGAGGAGGATAGAAAGCTAGTCATCAAAAGGGAGAAAAAGAGAATCTGAAAGATAGATATAAATACCTAGAAAAAAGGGGCATGGAGATGCAGCTGAACAGTTAAGAGGGCTCCTTGTTCTTGTAGATAACCTGGGTTTGGTTTTCTGCACATACATGACAATTCAAAACCTCATATAATGCTAATACCAATTTCTGGCCTCCAAGTGCTCCTTATACATTTTGCAAACACATAAACTCACACAGGCAAACATATATGTACATAAATAATGTCAATAAATTATTTTATTTTTTTCTAGAAGATAGGTAATAGGTAGGCAAAGTGTGGATAAATAGATAAAGTTTAATGCTGAACAAACTTAGCAAGTTAGAAATTATTTTTCCATTTTCTAGACAAGAATACTTAGATCAATCACATTGACAAAAATTATTCACTCTAAAATTGTAGTGCTCCAGAACCAACACGCAACTTTCAGTGGCTCAGTTCTTGTACTCCTACCACTACATCATGCTTTCTATAAGAATCTGGTGGTAAAGTGTCCTTATTCTTTGGGACTTACAATAGATTATATCACCCCATAATATTACTCCCTGGAAACAGAGAAACCTGAACAACCTAAGATGCATCCTGCTAATAAGAATGTAAACATGGAACATGTATGTATCTGTCCATCCAGCTGGTTACCCCTCCACCTATCCACTCATCCATCCATCTATCCATTCATCCATCATCCATCATATATTCATTCACTCATCCATCCATCCATTCATTCATCAACCCATCCCTGCATCATCTTATCTATTTTAAGAAGAGTCAACCCTGCCAGACAGATTTATTACTCCCATTATGATTGCAGTCTTAGACTTTTCAGAAGGAAGCTAATTTTGTCAAAACCATAAAATAAGGTAAATACCATTTGGGGGCTCATGATTGTGTTTTTTCCAGGCCCTCTTCCATGAGAGCTATGGACTAAGGAAATAACCTTCTTCTGTAGTGAACTCAACCACAATGCCATTTGCTGCAGTAGTTTTGGACAAAAGCTGGAAGCTTGGAGCTGATGTTCCCTCTCCTCCAAGCTAGGGCCACAGTTTCCTGAACTGCTCTATTCCCCTTACTCTATGTCTCTTTCTCTCAAGTCAACAAAGCAGAGATGACCCAGGGACACAGGGAATGTCTTAGCTGCTTTGCCATATCTGTGGGGTTCAAGTGAAATTCAGGATGAAGAAGTGGATAGAAGGATGTTCACCATTGAATCGTCAGACCAATTACATCAGGTTCAAAAGCAACAAACCCAATGGACACCACAGACCCTCTACATGGCTGCATGTTTTTAGCTTCTTGGAACTGTGTGAAATACCAATCCAAACACATGTGTACTTCAATGCACTTACATGTTTACACATACACATGTACACACAAATCCACATTCATGCTCACACATGTGTGTACAAGCCATACATACAAATTCAAACACATATGCATGCTTTTATAAGTGCACTAGGTAAAAATTCACCACATGAAAGGTACTGCCATAGTCTGAAAGAACATAGACAGATTGACCTTTAAAAATATACATGCTTGGTATTATTACTTCTTAGGAAAGAAAGAGTTCACATGATCCTAGAATTGCATACCAACATCTTTACTGTTGGAGGGAAAAAAAGAGAATGAGAGAGGAGAGATGCAGAGGGAAGAAATAAGAGGAAATGAGAGAAGCCTGGAAACAAGAAAACCTTTCAGCTTGGCATGCTGGATGACCAGCCTTAGGCAGGTAAGGGCTTGCTACCACTCTAGGAAAACACTTGTAAATTCTGCCAATGTCTTAGGCATACACCATTGGAAAAAGTTCCCAATTTTCTTGGCTCTTGGTAGAGTTGGACTTCTCACATGAGCAGGGACAGACGCTGTGGCAGAAGGTCCAAGAAGGGGTAGACAAAACCTTCCTTTTCCTTCCAATTGCTTCTGAGATTGTTCCCATGTAAAGCACAAATTGTGGGCTGCCCATCCACAGGGACAAACACACTTCCTAGGAAAATAAGCTCAAAGATTGCAACCATGTCTCCTTTTTTGTTATATTTTCTTTGTTATTGCATGATGGTATTGCCTACTTATATTCAAATATGATACCTATGTAGACCTAGTTTCATTAAATAAAACATCTCTTTCATTTCCTAGGCCAAAAATATCACAGAATCAGACAGACTTCATTAAAAAGTAACAAGAGGGTCTGATTTTACATGGACACAATTATTAGTTCTGTCACTGGGTGTCAGTGAACAGAGCGATTGACTTTTATGTGGAATTCATTTTTCTCTTTAGCCTTTTAGCTCCAAAGAAAATTTCTATTTAATCTTTGGAAACTTTAAAAATGGAACTCAGTCTCAAATGGTTCTGTTTTGTTGTGAGTGTTGAGTCCTTTTAAAACACAAATGTAAGAGATGGAGAGATGGCTCTGAATTTAGGAGAGCACACTGCTTTTGCAGAGGACCCCAGTTTGTTTCCACACAACCTCTTGGAATGGTAACTGTAGGATATCTGATGCCCTCTTCTGGCCTCCATGGTCATTGTATTAAAGCAGTATGTATACACACACACACACACACACACACACACACACACACACACACACACGAAATTAAAATAAATCTTTACAAAAAAAAAAAAAAAAAAGTAACAGACTTCCTGCTCAAAATAGCCTAGAATGACAGGGTGATATAAAACCAAAGCCATTTTTGAAGCACACGGTGACTTAATTGAAAAAATAAAGTCATCAGGTAGCTGCCATAAACATCTCCAAATCACTCTCATGCTTCCTTGATTGTTTCCTCCGCTAAATTGTACACTTCATTGGTCGACGTTTCAATGTAAGTTTAAAGAGTAGAGTTTTTCTTTGCTCTCCTGCTTGTGCTACTAAGCCACTAATCAGGCTGTCACCAAGCTTTGCCAAGTGCATCCTGCTAAAGTTTATTAAGAATTGAATGCAATGTTATAAAGATAATTTCCTTGGAAACTACAGGAAGCTGAGGGTCTCCCATTTCAAAGAGAACCCAGAAATGGTTCCAAAGGCAATTGAGCTAGAGGCACTTCAGATGACTTGATCTTAAAACATTATTCTTCTGGTGGAGCTTCTATTTAAGATGAGATCACCTCACACTGAGAGAAGAACTGTGGCTAGTGTCCTGAGACACCCTAATGACCATATCAACATTAGTGCGTGGGAGGCTTCCAGGGTGACAGACTAGAAAGCACATTGCTTTACGTAGCACTTATTCCAAATTCAAGACAACATTGACTTATTGAATGCCTCCTGTCTGTACCTGCCTTGACCTACATGCTGTGGTCCAGAGTAAAGGTCAGTGAAGTACAAGCAATGTGATGCTTGGCTAGTGAGCAAAAACCCAATTACTAAAAAGAAGCAGCCCCTGGGGAGGTGGTTCAGTTGCTAAAATGCTTGTCACAAAAGTATGAGGTTGTTGAGCTCACAACAAAAACCAGTTAGATATAGTGGCCTGTGCTGGTAATTCTGGGGTGAAGGAGGTAGAGACATGAGGATCTCCTAGAGTCAGCCTATGATGAGCTCTGGATTCAGTGAAGAGACTTTGTCTCAAAATCCAATATGGGTGGTGCTTGAGGAATAACACTAAAGACTGTCTTCCAGCCTCTACATGCATATATACATGGGCATGTGTACCCTAGCACACACATGTATGTACCCATACACGTTCTCTCTCTCCCTCTCCCTCCCCCTCTCTCCCTGCCCCCCACATACACATAAACTCAGATATTACCCCTGTTCCCCCAATTGCTACTACTGTGCAGACAACAATAACAAGAGCTTACCATTACTACCGACCAAGCTGGACCACAAACCATCATCTTCTAAGTAAAGTTATCAGTATTCAAGCATTTATTTCTAAATATATCCATCCATCCTGTTCTCCATCCTAACTTAATGTGATTTCCACCTCATAACAGAAAGCTACTGTCATTGATCATCAGGTCAACTTCTTTTTACACATTCTGGCACCCAGATGTGTAGGCTTGTGCCAACAGATGACATATGAGCAGGTGGCCTCATATTGAACAAATTTAGTACCTTGCCTAGGTTGAGAAGGCCCTAATTACAGATTATTCAAGCATGTTCTTTTTTCATAGGAATTCCCAGGAGCACTTAAGAAGCAGATATGAACATCCTAGCAATAACAAGACTCTGGCTTTCTTGTTGCCAGTCTCATCTCAGAAAATTAGGCAAAAGAAAAGGAGCCTTGGTGGCCACATAGGCATTAGAACCTGAAGATAGATCTTCACAAATATGAGATTTTTTTTGTATAACTTCTTATGTGCATGATGTAAGAATTATAATAACCTCTTAGAAGACAGTGTCTGCTCTTGTCATGCCTCATATTTCTCCTTGATTCTTAGTTCTACATGTAACACACAGCAAGGCCTCAGTGCTTGTTGAAGAACTAAAGGAGAAAACTCATAGACCAGTGAAAGAGTAGGTAAGTTCCTCTGTTGTATCATTTCTTTTCTATTAGCACGCTCTGACTCACTGGCTTCCAGTTCTGCCTGTGCATAAGAAATACCTGGGAGCACTCTTACTATCTTTTTTCAAATGTTTTAGGTATTCTCTTTTAATTCTTTTAGATTAACATAATTACATACCTTTCCCTTTCATTCCTCCAAAAGCTTCCACACGTCTCCACATTAGCTCTTTTAAATCTATGACCTTCTTAAAAACATTACTGCTATATCTATGCACGCATAGGCATGTACACACACACACACACACACACACACACACACACACACTCCTAAATACATAAATACAGCCTGCTCAGTTCCTATAAAGGAACTTAAGTGTTTATGTTTTCAAGGCTCCCAAAGAACACTTAAATATCCTGATGTCTGTGTCTCTATCCCAGAAGTCAGAGTTTTCTTGATCGGTGGGAAGGGGATTGGTGTTACAAAGGCAGATGTCTGTGAAGCCTACCATGTGGTTCTGGTTTGTCAACTCCTGGAATGCCTGTGAAGTTTTATTCCAGCACTGTCCATATCATGCTCCATTGTCATAGGTTCTTGTCTACATTTATTTGCCAAATGTGCACTGTGCAGTCAACAGCTATGTATTCTGCCTGAGACTCTACTTTTTAAGTTTTAAGTGTGTGTGTCTGTGTGTGTGTGTGTGTGTGTGTGTGTGTACAAGTGTAAATGTGTATACATGTCTGCACATACATGAAGAACAGAGGATGACCTTAGATATTGTTCCTCAGGGACTCTTCTTGGTTTCAGATCACCAAGAAGCCTAGGATGACAAGACATTGAGCCCCTGTGAACTCCAGTCTCCACTTCCACAGAGGAAGAATTTTAAGTGTACACCACCATACTTGCAATTTTTTAAAATGTGTTTTAAGACTTGAACTCAGGTCTTCATGCATGCAAGGTGTTTACTCATGTTCTCCTCTTCAATAGAAGACTCATCCCATATTAGCCTGCTTCTATGACTGAACTCTAACCTGCTAATGTGGCTGCCATTTTTGCCTGTACTGGCTGGGCGGGAAAAAAGTGGAAACCACTGCTATTAGACGTCTGAGGAATGAGTGGCAGAGTCTCGCCATTTCTGTGTCACCTTACAGGCTCAGACCACCTAAAAATGTGGCAGGATTCCATTACAGCAAAAATATGGGTCTTCAAAGCCCTTAGATAAACAAGAATTCCCCACACCACTAAATAACTACAGACTACCATTCATACTGTTGTCTATGTAAAAGATGGCAGCACAGTGGCCCTCTCCTGGTCACAAGAGAAAAACAAATGGATATCTCTTCAACACTCAAGCACCTGTTCGTAAAACCAACCACGGACAAACAGGCTATTAACCACAGTTGACAGTAAGACTTGAACTGAACATGTTCTGTTACAGAATTGAAAACTGCTGTATGAAAATAAGTCTTCAGCCAAACCAGGCCCCCTGAATGTGGGTGTTAGCTGGGGACCCGGGAAGTCTATGGGGCCTCTGGCAGTGAAACCAGTATTTATCCCTAGTGCATGAATGGACTTTGGGAGCCCATTCTCTATGGAGGGATACTCTCTCAGCCCAGAAACACACAGGAGAGGGTTTAGGTCCTGTCCTAAATGATGTGACAGACTTTTGATGATCCCCCATGAGAGGCCTCACCTTCCCTCAGGAGTGGATGGAGGGTGTTATGGAGGGTTGGTGGTGGGAATGGGATGATGGGAAGGAGAAGGAACTGGAATTTGTATGTAAAATGACATTGTTTTAAGTTTAAATAAAAATTAATTTAAAAAAGAAAAAAACACAGGTCTTCAGATAAGGTGAAGCTGAGAACATTACCTATTCTAATAGAAATGATGCAGTGACCATTTCAAATACTGACACAGCATAATGTGCTTTCCTAGAATTTGGTTAAGGAATAGTTTGTCTATTCTTCCCTGGACTGTCACAGCTGTATAATAACACCCTGTAGAATTTTAGTTGCATTGGCTTTCTATGCAATAGAATAGTAAGAGTTTCAGAGTTGTCTAAATGTCAACTATAATAAAAAAAATCAAGGGGTAGGCTGTACACAGATCCATCTATCACTTAGATTTCTCCTTTTCCAAATATAGTATGGGCAATCTGTTCCAAAATGTTAAAATAATCTCAATAAATTTGATGAGAACTTTTGGTCCCAGCAGTACAAGCATGATAACATTAAATATTTGACCAACTGCAGTCCAAATTTCTTTTGCCAGAATTTTGGCACATCACGATCTCTCTCAGGCAAGTCTCTAAGAGGGGGTTTCCATGGGGAGAAAGCCTATCAAAAAATACTACACAATTGTGTACAAGTCCAAGAAAGCTTTGCTATGTTTTTGCTCCTAGGCAAAAGTTAAATATATATCATTTTTAAAATTGAAAACAGGTACAGATATGTATGATAGACATTCACTAGGACATGCAAGTGAACTAAATTGTATACTGCTTGGGTTTGGGAGCCCACAAAACCACATGCAGCACACTGGACCCAAGCAAGGTGGTTCCCCTGTTCTGGTCATCAGTACATCTTCTATCTAGCAAGGGAATGATATTGTCTTAGAACTCCTGGAGAACATAGATCACATCCCATTCATTCAATAATCTTGTATCCTAGTATTAATTCTAAGCACTGGATGAGGCTTTACGATTATTATAAACACCATCAAATGGTCTCAGTTGTATTTTCTGAGTATCTATAAACTTTTGGGTACCTTAGGTGATGTCATGTAGTAGGTTTTGAAATGTTGGCAGGTTTTTATGTTATCTCAAGCCTTTGGGCTGGAAGAGTTGAAGACAGAAAAACAGGGGATGAATTAAAAGTAGAAACAACCAGAAAAAAAGAGGAAAATCTACTACTGATGTTTGGCCAAATGGACACATAGTCAAATTGCCTTCTTAATAGATGTCTAGTCCTATAGACTTGTTAAGCTCTCAGCCTTAGTCAGAGAAGCTTCTTCAGCAGTGGGCAGTGGTTAAAGAGGTCCCATAATTAGCCAAAGAGCTGAGAATAGGTGATCACTGTGTGCCTGGTCCCAAATGAAACATCTATGTCATCCTCTCCAATGCTCAGGGAATGAGCATGGCTTTTGCTATTATGAACAAACAGCAGGTATGACTGCCTGTATGGAGTCCAAAGAAAGAACGGGAAAAGAAAGAGGAGGGAGAAAGGTGCAAGGGGAAGAGAGAAAAGGGAAGGAAAGGAAGACATGCTCATAAGAGGCAGAGTAGTTTTATAGAAGGAGGCCACTACAAGGAGTAGGGAGGTAAGAGTGTTTAGGGGAGATGATTGTAATCACAGTAAGATGGGCTGGAACCCTTCCTTGATGTTCATTGTATCCATTGACAAAGCAAGAGTTAACAGTTAATACCAGACTATGGATAGCAGAAGACTCAAAGGCACCTTTTTGTTTATTCATTTTCATTTCTTTAGTTTTTCATTCTGAAAAACATACTCTTGGCTCTGTAATACATTGCTGCATATCCCTCATCAAGTGGCTGGCAGTCTCTACTTCCATGTTGTCATAAATTCTGTGAACAGCCCAAAGACCCTTCTCCAGAACATGCTGTACATTTGCGCTTCATATCCAATCCCTGAGAGCCAAGCACTGCCCTCTACAGACCCTGGTAGAGTACTGAGATAAGTGGAGAGAAAACAGACTTCAGGAGGGCCTTCTGTGGCTACACTGGCTTTCCTCTTCCCATAAAAAACGGAGATCAGAGAGATTTTGAACAAATCAACTATAGGCTATTGAACAAACAAAATCAATAGTTGTGGAGCCATTGAAACACTTATAAAACCTACAGACCCTTTTATGAGCTCCAGATATCCACTTTATTAACCTTGTAATATTGTAATAATCATATGCTGGTTAGTTTTAAATGCCAACTTAGCACAACCAGGAGTCACCAGGGAAAAGTCTCAGATTAGGAATTTTCCAGATCATACTGGTCTGTAAGAATACATGTGCAGGATTGTCTCGCTTGTTCATTTACTCAGTTGTAAGCAGCATCGTCCCTAGGCTTGGCCCTGGGAGGATGGGGAGGACAAGTAGCATTGGTGTTTGTATCTCTGCTCATGATGGTAGATGTGGTGTGACTAGATGCTTGAATTCCTGCCCTGACTTCTCTGAAATGATGGACCATAATATGCAATTATGGGCTGATATCAATCCTTTCCCTACTTTGCCTTTGGTCAGAGTGTTTAAACAATAGTATGAAACTAGAATAGCTCCTTAACATCCTGGATATTAAGTGACATGAATTGTAGGATGACCTCCTATGTCAGGAACATTACAGAGAGCCAGCTAGTGCACTTTGGACTGAGAATGGCACACACCAATTGCTCAATAAATGCAATCTATTTAAATTATTAACAGTGGGGGAAAATGAGACTTCTTCACTTGATCTCAACCTATGAGATTGATTATTGAATTATTAATCCAAAAAATTTAGGTCCCCTCCATGGAAATCATATCAAGACATGCAATTTCTAATCTTTTTCTAAGATAAGACAAGGGCTGTCAACAGCTCTCCACCTCCTCACATCCACCCAAGTAAGATGAAATGGGAAATGTTAGTGCTTAACATTTTAAAGGACACACAATTGATTTTGAAGTGCTCACATTTATAGGAAAATTACAAGATGCTTGGTGCTGTCAAAAGGCCTGTGCACAGGCTAGCATCCTCATACTCACACAGTCTTAAGAAACAGGCCCTGAGATTTCTTTAGTATGTGTCTAAAGAAGCTGGGGTTCATAGATGATAAATGGGGTCACCCAGGCTACCTAGCTAGGGCTGAAACTGGGCTACCTTAAAGCCTTTTCCTCATCCTTTTACTATTCAAAGTGGTCTGAGAATCTCCAAGAGGAGTCCTCAGATTTATATCAAATCACTAATGTGATCTGAAAAGGTCTTTGGGCTTCATTGATTTGAGAGTTGAGCTTAGAAGTGTATGCAGCATCCAGACAGGACAGAGTCGACAAGCAGCAACAGAAGGAGAGTGGCAGTTAACAATGATTGTCAACTCGGCAGGATCCAGACTGAATGAAGAGACAAGCCTCTGGGCAACCCATGAGAGAAATCCTAGATTATATGATCTGAAATGAGAAGAACTCCCTTGAATATCTGCAGTGTATTCCATGGGCTGGAGTGCTGGACTGAACCAAAGGGAGAAAGCGAAGCTGCAAGAGGACCATAATTGAGTTCCTGGCGCTCACAATTAGTTGGTGAGCTCTTAGCCTACTCTAATGCTAACTCCAAAAGACTTGCCAAGGCCTCCGTGCTCATGTTTGCATTCCTACACATAGTTACATGGCTATACAAAATTATAATGAAGTAAATTGTCAAAGTCAAAGGAGAAAGTGAGCTGAACAAGGGCATCATCACTCTCTGTTCCCGGGTTGTAGAGGCAATGTGACCAGCTGCCACAAGCTCCTGTCAGCCTGCCTTCTCTACAATGAATGACTGCACCCTCCGATTGAGAGCCCAAATAACTCCCCTTTTTTCCTTCAGTTGCTTTTTGTTAGGTTTTCAGGCCATAGCAACCAGAAAAGTAGCCCATGCAGAGAGCCTTGTGTAGGCTTCCCCAAACCCAGGTGGGAAGCTGACTTTGAGAGCTTCTTTGTTTTAAGAAGTATCCAGGTCTATGGTGGTTCTAGTCCCTTCATCCTGAGCTGCGTGGATCTGGGCAGAAGACAGCAAGCGGGTACAAGAGGGGTAGGATTCCTACTCAAGACTCTGAGCCGAGAGAACAATAGCTTCTCAATCACTCATTCTCCCCGCTCTTTCCCTGATCCTTGCCACCCAGTGCACAATTTTTCATCTTTGTTTATTTGCTCAGGGACCCAGACTCTGGCAAGAAAGCTCATTTTCTCCCAGTGTGTTGAACAATAGTGCAAGAGGCATGCTGCTAGTTGCCCCTGGTGGCAGCTGAGTGCCTCTGGAAGTAAAGGAAATAAAATCCTCCTGCAAGACATGAGGGAATCGACTGGAGTGTGCTTGTGTTGCTACTAGCCACAGAATACTGCTCCAAGGAGATGTCCCTGGTGTGAAAGGGCATAATCACAGTTTAGTCTTGGCTGCAGGCACTGGGAAAGAAGACTTATTACTGGGCTGGAGGAGAAGAAATTGCTCATGGCTTTTAGTTTCCTCTCACACACTTCAGTGTTTTTGAAGGATACTTTTATATATACAGAAAACTGCAAACAGAGAACAGATTTGCACATCCCTTATACTTAGTTACTATATATATATATATATATATATATATATATATATATATATATTTGAAAGTGTGTGTGTGTGTGTGTGTTGTGTGTAATGTGTGATGTGCCAGGGCACAGCACCTGTGGAAATCATATGACAACTTCAGGTGTCGGTCCTCATATTTTACATTTTTTCTTTTCTTTCTTTTTTTTTCTTTTTTGTGTTGAGATGCGGCTTTGCTTTCTTGCCACTTCACTCACAGTGACCCACATGTGTCTGGGGGTTCTTTTGTCATATCTAATTGTAGGAATAGTGGTATTATAGACACTGACTGCTGTGCCCAGTGTCACCTGGATTCTGGGCTCTAAACTATGGTGCTCAGCTTTGCTCAGTAAGCATATTAGCCACCGAGCCGCCTTCTCAGCCCCCTCATTTCCTTAGTATTAACAAACATCCTGTGTTTTCAGGACACATTCATCAGCTTAATGAAGATATATTGTCATACTCTGGTTAATTGAGTCTGCACTCAAAATGATGCCCTTGGTTCTCATCTTGCATCCTTGACTGATACAGGATTTCATTTGAGGTACCACAGTAACAGCATCTTCAGTTGTCACTGTTCCTTAAGCTGATACTAGGTATATATAACATCTTCTTTTATTTTCCCTATTTTTGAAGATCTTAGAGGCTTCAAAGACACTGCTCAGGTCTTTCCCATAATGCCCCTTGATTTGGAGTCACTTGATCCCGTTTTCATGAGTATAAAGAGGTAATAGGCATGAGAGGAAGACCACAAGGGTAAGATGACATTTCTCCAATTTATCTAAGATGTGTGTTTTTCACGTAACTTATATCTGTTGGTGTTGTGCCCAGTTTCTTTCTAAAGATGTTTGTCAGGCTCTTCCTCCATGAGACTGATCTCTCTTTCCCCCTTTGGATATCCTACTGTACTCTGCAGGGCACCTAGGCATATATATATATATATATATATATATATATATATATATATATATATATATGAATAACACATTGTGGAGCAGATGGCTCCTCCAGAACTCTTGCTTCATTTGCTCATGCAGTTAATGGATGCTTTCTACGTATCAAGCACTTTGTTGAACACTGCATGTACACTACCAGGTTAGGGACACAGTTTGCAGGTGTGGCAGAGGAAAGTGAATGTTTTGGATACATGAATAGCCTCTGCCAAGGGCAAAGAAGAAGGAAAAGGACATAGGGCTCCCAGGGGACAGAAGGAAGATGTACATAACAGGAATACATGGCTAAAAGCAGAAGGGTGCAGGCTCAGTTGTGAGAGCTGGAAAGAGGCCTATAAAATCAAACTGTATGGTGGAAGAATTTGTTCCTGATCCTTTAAAGACAATGGCCTAGCATCATAGGAGGTTTTCCCATAACACTAGCCTGGTCAACCCTACACTTTGGAAAATTGTTTGCATGCTCTGGGAAAAGACCAGAGCAGACTCAGGTTAGGGGAGGAACAATGGGGTATCACTAGAGAAGAACTCCAGACGAGAGAAAGGGGCAGGGAAAAGGCTGGTCTTCCTGAAGATGGGAGTAGGGGAGACTAACAGAGTCCATACTCCTTTGAGATTAGTTTTGGTGGATGTTTGAATGTTCATGAGGACTCAATTGTAGGAGAAATAACTGGTTTGGATGTGTGGTCAGAAGCATATATGTTGGGGCTTTCCCAGCAGTGTGACCATAGTAAGGAGTGGTAAGACTTTCAAAAGGAGATCCTCATGGAAGGTGGTCAGATCAAGAAGTCATGCTGGTCTCCATAGGGAGTTAACTTTGAAGATATGCTGCTAAAATGTAGCTGGGGTAGGAACTCAGGAAGCCCCACTCCTAACTAGGGAGCTTAGGGAGGGGAAATTATTCTTCCTTGGGGGTATGGCCACTGGCAGAATGTCCATACTACAGTGGATAGTCCAACATCAGTGCACATATGGGGTACTATAAATGGACTTAGTGTTCTGGAGGGAGACATACGTGGGGGGAAGGGAATGACAGAATGACATGAAACATTAAGTTGGTAGGGTTTAAGGGATGTAGGAAGTGTTGAAAGGACAATATGGAAAATAGATGGGATCATATTTCATAGTGTACATGTACAAAATGCTAAACAAATGAATTATTTAAAAGAATGTGCTATCCAATGAAAGTCATCTGAAATAGTCAGACCTGTCTGTAATCATCCTCTTCCCTCTCTGCTTCCTCATCAGGTTGTAATGCAGCAGAGCAAGTGTGGTCACTTGAACTTCTCTACACAAAATCCTGAGTTAAATTAACTTCTTTCCCTTACAAGTGATGAGCATCAGCCATTTTGTTAGGGCTACAGAAAATGGTTTCCTATAGATTCAATGTGAGAAGAAAAAACCTGGGCAAACAACTCTTCACGGACAAAAGAGATGAGAGAAGGTCAAGATTGTTATGGGAACAGGACTAGTGAGAGACCTCAGTGTGTCAGGGTCTTCATTGATACCCATGAAGCTTGCCAATGAATAACTATTTAAAATGGTATAGCAATGAGTTTGAGATCTAACCTCCCCAGAGACAAGCCCAGGATACAAGCAGCCATAAGATGGCATCTTATGCGACTTTAAATAACTGCGGAGTCACCTGGGAACCCACCCTTGCCATAACTGGTGAAGTACCCACATTCCCTCATTCCTTGGGGCCAGAAAAAAAATGTCCTAGGGTCACCCTCATGTGTTAAGCTTCTCCCTAGATCCAAACCTCAATTCAATGCCCAATCTTTCAAAAATCACCTTCATCCGTTCACAGCTTATTACTGAGATGAAATAAGTCCAGAGGTATAATTGTCATCAAAACACAAAGGGAGTACAAAAATGTGTATCAAGAAAGGCACAAGAGCTGGTTTCCTCCAAAAATAAGCTGTGTGGGAGAAAGACCTATCATTTCTATTGCTCCAAACTAGGGCTTGGGTCTTTTGGAGAATTGGGAGAAACTGAAACATAGCTCTCAGGCTTAGATAGGCAAGTCGTGGCCTCCTCTCCTTAAAAGCATTCACAACTCACTTATGCAAAGCAGTGGGCCACCACACACTTTCTCATTCATCAGGTTTTCTGCCTAAGCTCCGGCCTATTGGAATAATTGTTTCTCATCCCCCAAAGCAAATGAACCAGTCTCCTGCATTAAATCATCCCCTTACCTCTTTAGCTCGTGATTGGCTTTCCCTGTGATGCATGTTCTGTTTGCAAGCATGAAGGAAATGATATGAAAACAAATTGCTTTGTACTGTACCGTGATTGTCTGGAAATACTAAATAGACGAGTGAGGCAGCAAGCAACATGCCATTCTGAGGGTGGCTGGAAACTTTCTGCCACTCCAGAGATGACAAATGCACACCCCCAACCCAGGTTCCAAACACACAGGATATCCTTTGTGCAAGCATGAATCATTTCCTAAAAGTGAGGAACAGCTTCACATAGTAGCCCAAAGCAAGGGTGGGATAAAGAGATTGTTATTTATCTTGTTGGTGAGCACCTCCCCCACTCACAGCTGGCAGCCACTTTGTTGTTCCCAGGCTATGACACCAAAGTCTTTGGATTTTCCAATTACAGTTTCATCATGATTAACATTCATACTCATGCACTTATGGCCATTTGACATAACCTACATATGAATGGTGATTATTTTTCATAAATTCTTTTGATCATTGATTTGATCCTTGTCTCGAGTCTATCTACACATCCTGTAGTTTGTGCCTAGCCTCTTGATACCACCAGGGATCCAGTACTGAAGGAGAAAGGATTCCATCTAAATAGTATTCATGACAGTAGTACATTGGTGGTATACTCATGATCTCATCAGTCTTCCAAATAGATCTCATATCCTAATGGAAGGATACAAATTAGAATTAAGAAGTTAGACAAAAGAAGAGCTGATGATGTTGGCTGTGGGATACCTGAGATCTACTTTTTAAAGAAGGTTTCATGCATGTATATACTGTACTTTGTGTATAATCCCAACCTCCACTAGCTTCCTCTTTGTCCCTTCCCCTCCCGTTAGTTCTCTTTGTTCTCCTACACTCTTTTACTACATATTTAGGTCATCTGTACACACAAGATTATGTGAATCAATATAAAATCTAGAGAAAATGTGTAATATTTGTCTCTCTGAGACTAACTTGATTCACTTGATGTGATACACTCCAGTTCCATCCATTCTCTGCAAATGACAGTTCCATTTTTCTTTCTATCTAAAAAATGCCCCCCACACCACAGTTTGTTTTATATTCTTAGTTGGCAGGCACTAGGTTGTTTCTATAACTTAACTATTATGAACATTGCTACAATCATTATATACAATGATTGGGGGAAAAATCACATACCATCAAGCCCACTTCATCTGCCTAAAATACCTCTACTTCATTAAACACCTCTTCTTGTCTGACAGTTAGAAAAATAAAGGGACAAGAAAAGATTTGAGAGTTGATAGATTGATAAACTTAAAGTTTGGTCTTGCTTCATGTTAACTCTGTTAATTGGAGAAGTTACAGAATTTCCTTATATTGCCCATCATAAATGCCTTCTAGGTATGCTGTAAAATAGACAAGGTCACGTTTGTAACTCATACATTTTGTGCATTTTGATAACAGTTAATACACTTATTTTCCCTGTCATTGATGACCTATATAATACCATGGCACTGCAGCAGGTGGACAAAGAGTGCTGTGAAACACCGTGTTCAGGGTGTGGCATGGCCTTTGGATAGTGAGTGAACATGAGGCCCCCATCCGTCCCTAAGGAATGATAAGCAGGTAACAGGAAGTAATATCTTGAGTGGTGTAGACATTGGTAAATTGCTGATACTGCAGTACAAAATCTCCCATCGATGTTTATACAAACAACCCTATGTAAATGGGGTTAGTCACAGATGTACACAGATACACATATACAGAAAGTATGGGAGTAGGAAGACAAGTTAGGAAGAAGGAGGTCATCAGGAGAAAAAGAAATGGTAATGGGGGTGAATATGACCATAGCACATTGTATACATGTATGAAATTGTCAAAAAGAATATAATTCATATATGTGAACATGATCATAATGGCATGGCTATATATACAACACAACACACAAACTCTTTTTTTTTTTCTATAAAGATGATATATTCCTATGTACAGTTGCTTGTCTCCTGCATGGAGGATTGGTACACTGTTACATTTTTCTATCCTGTCATGAAACTCCTGCTTCACAGATACATGACAAATGCTATAGCTAGGATACAAGGGGAGAAGTGCCAGGTAAAAGCACATGCAGAAACCCTACTTTGGCTGCTGTATGTTAGCCAAGGGCACACTGTGCGTGGTCTTCATTTTATAACTTTCCCTCTGAGGACTTGTTATGTGAGGAACTGGTGCCAACAACCAGATGGAAAAGGAGACAGAATGAAACAAAAATTGCAGGAGAACACAGGTAGCCAAGTTCCTCAAGCTTTTGTTCCAAACCTCATGCTATGGTTTGCTAGCTACCCATCCTTTCTGGTGAGTTGTATTTAAGCTCCCAAAGTTCTGCTGAATTCACTTAAAAAATAAGTTAATGTAATCCGCCTCCTAGAGTTGTTAATGCAGATTAAACATAAGAATAAGGGAATAATGTATGGTGCCCATTAAATACAGAGAGCAGGAGGTAGGGAGATGCCTCAGTGGGCAAAGCTCTTGATGTGCAGGCATGAGGTTCCAACCATCAGCACCTACATAACAAGCTGGGCATCATCATGGCATGTGCCTATAATTCTAGTGCTGGGATGTAGACATGAGAACCCTGGGGGTTTTCTGGGCAGACAGTATAGCCAAGTGGGTGAGCTCCAGAAACATTGAAAGATCTTGACTCAAAAGAGTAAGGTGGAGAACAAGAGAGGCAGACATCATGCATTGATCTCTAACTTCTGCACATGTGCAAACTTACACATGCATCATCAACACATATGTACAAACTTATGCATATGCTACATGTGAAAACACACACACACACATACACACACACATGGAGGGGGCAGTAATTAGTAGCAGAGAAAAGATTTATCAAGAAGTGATAAGTAAGAGCCAAGTAGAGATACAGAGAGCTGGCAATCATTTTTCAATAAAAGGATCATCTTAATCAAACAAACATTTCTTACAAATACTTAAATCAAGGCAAGCATTTGCAGAGGTGAGCACTGCATTCTGTACTCTACAGCATCATATATGAACTCCATGCTTAAGTATTATCTACATACCACAAATAAGTTATATCCAGTGTCAACTGCCTAACTCTTCACAAATGTATGTATGACTGTATAAAATTTTGAGGACTTTGGAAAAGATGCTTGAGACTAAGGTAATTAACAGTGAGAGTTTGTTTTACCATCCTTTCTTTCTGTGTCAGATAAATAAACATTTAGCATGAATTCTCAAAGACTCCAGCTCACCGCTTCCTAGTACACTCTTCTCCATTGAAGACAAGAATTCTAGCTAGAAAATTTCCTATCTTCTGCATATCCCTGTGAAGTCTGGGAGTTATGAATCCTGCACTCATTCTAGAAAAGCAGGAATGGGAGGTTGCAAAGGTGGTTCAGTAGTTGAATTGACTTGGTGGTGAAGAGCACTTGATGCTTTTGCTGAAGCCTAAGGTTGCAGTTCCCAGCACCCACATTGAATAACTTACAAAAACCTATAACTCCCTATCCAAAGGATCTGCCACTCACTTCTGGCCTCTGTGGTGGGCACATGAGCATGCATATGCACACATCCACACCCACATGAATATAACATAAATCTTTGAAGATCAGAAGCCATGGCCCTTTCCAAGGGCATATTCAAGTCCTGCACATAGCATGGGTGGCTTTCTTCCATGGGAACCCCTTTATCCTCAAGTTCCTTATTGACACAAGTTACTTTCTTGAGATGAAAGTATTTTCTCCACAGCAGTCATGTGGCTGTCTCTGCAGCCTACACTTGCACATTTAGGAACTGGCATCACCGGAGCAAGCCATGACGAGCATCTATCAACCATTATATTCCAAGAGGAGAGGCTCTCTCTAAGGGTTTCTTTTAAAGGATTTTGAGATGGGTAAGCCTTTAATTCATGCTCATTATTTTTATTCTACAGGGTCATTTTGCCAGCTTCATCATTTGCACTCATTAAAAGTTTTCAAAGAACATTATTTCACCAGAAATTGTGTATCTGTAAGGACTTTTTAATCCACTGTCAGAAAACGTTTTTCTTTTTATTGAAAATTTTATATGTACATATGTTTTGTTCAAATCCAACTCTCATTCCCACTCTTCCTATTCCTTCACTGTTTCCCTATGTCACTTTCAACTTCACTCTCTCTCTCTCTCTCTCTCTCTCTCTCTCTCTCTCTCTCTCACACACACACACACACACACACACACACACACACACCTCTTGCTGTTGACACTGAGTTTGGAACCACAAAGCTCAAAGCCTACCCTTGTGTCACTTCTCAAAAGCCTAGTGTATGTGAAAAATGAGAAAGACATACCTACCTTCTAAACATAAGCATCACTGGGTGTTGCTCTTACAGCTCACGTTTCCAACACTTCATCATATTTAAACGATCTATCTGTCTACCTATCATTTATGTATCTCTATCTTTACACACATGAATGCACACACTCTCTCACTCACACACACACACACACACACACACACACACAACTACTCAGTATTAGTTGTATGTCTACGAGTGTAAATCGTCTGTTGGAATCACTGGTTACCTTTCAGGGGCAATACCCTGAGGAAAACTTACCCTTTGTTCTCCCAGCAACCATCAATTATCAATAGTTCCTCAACTAAGGAAGAATCCCAATGCCCCCAAAACCTATGCTTGGAATTTACCTGGCTGAATCTTGTGTGCATCTTATGCATGCAGTCACAACAAATGGAGTTCATGTGTGAAAGCCATATCATGTGCAGCAAATAATAAGTTATTGCAGACTTCCATTACTTCTGGAACTTGTATTCTCTCTGTACCATCTTCTGCAATGCTCCCTGAGCCTTGAAGGGAGTGTAGTAAAGATGTCTGATAAGCATTTCACAGTTTTGCATTTTCTGCATACTGACCAGTTGTGGGTCTCTATATTAATTGCCATCATTTGAAAAAGGAAACTTCTCTAATGAGAGTTGGGAGACCCAATAATCTATGGGTATAAAAATAAAAATTTAGAGAGCAGTTTGGTCTGAGTCCCTTTAGTAGAATTAAGTTCCATTCTAGGTCCTATTACCTAGCCAATCACAGGATTTTTGTAGTTAACATAATCAGATATGAGCTCTGTTTTTTTTAGACTGGGCTTTAAAGCCACACAGAAAGTGATTGCCTACTCCCATAGCATTCATATCTCAGAGGTCATATCTTGCCAGTCAACTCTTATTGTAGCTTGCAGGGTTCACACTTCTTGAGTAGCTTCTTCTCCATGTTCAATGACTCAAGTATGCTGGGCCTTCAGCAATATCATCTTACCATCAAATTCTGGAGGGTAATCAAGAACAATGAAAACAACATGGAATGCTTTCTGGAGACTATAGGATCACACCAGGTAATAGTTTAAAAGCAGGTATTCTACAGGCAATATTCTCTCTGCCCCATTATAGTGTAGCTCCATTTTAACTCCTTTCATACATGTTTATGTGCATGTATATATTTTAGAACACCTCTACAATAGTAGGTTTCTATATGACTTTTTCAAAGGTCTGTATTGTTAGCTAACTCTCCCCATATTTCCTACTCTATCCTACCCTTCCATTTTCTACCCTATTTAGTCTTTCCTGTGTTGTTGTTTTTCTTCCTCTCTTCATATCACCTTTGTTCCAGCCCTCTTTTCTCAGAATCCCCCCTTTCTAGGCTTCTGATTTATATGTGTATTCCAGTTCAAGTGCACACATCCAATGTTCCAAATTCGGATCCACATATGAAAGAGAACTTGCAGCATTTGCCTTTCTGCATTTCTGTTACCTCACTCAGGATGCATAACTTGCCTGGTAAATATGGCTTTATGTGAGTCTAATCTGACAAAACTTTTAAGAGGAAAGACTGCATCAGCATTCTTATCAGTCAAGTGAAATTCACATTCAAGTCTTTGACAAGGCAAGGATAACAAAAGTTTTATCTGCTTTGATTTCTGAAGGATATCTTTTTGCTTTATTGTGACTGGGTTAAGCCTGTCTAAAATTCAAATCCAAGTAAGGATGTGCCTGGTTTAGCCTCAGAAAGAGAGAGGTTGCTTCAGATACAAATTTGAGAGAGATATTAACAACCAACAGCTTTTCATGCAAACCACTGTTAGTATATCCTATGAAGAAGCCTCTACCAGGATCCCTATAAAATCAGAAATGAAATCTGAATACAAGAGGCTCTTTTCAAGTGTTTTATTGACAGTTACAAGAAAATCCATGTCTTTCCATGTTGTGTGATGACTTTCCAGAGAAAGTACCAATGACAGACCAAGGAGACAATTTCACTGAGGTATGCCCAGGTGAACAAATACGTTCATTGCGGTTATTTACTGTAGCATAGGTGAAAGATTCCTTACAGAAGCATGGGTATCCTAATAAATCTGCATCATAGAAAGCCAATTATAACACAGATGATGATTCAGAAAATCTGCATCCTAATGTTTTCTGTTCAAATTGAAGGCAACTGCATAGTAGCCTTGCCTACCCCACCAATGGCTGGTGATACATGTAACATTAAGGAGAGGCTTTGTGAATATTTTAATTTCTGCACTTCCTAAGTGTATTCATTTCTCTTTCTCTCTCCAGAAGGTAAAACTTCAATCCAGAGGAAACAGATACACAACAGATTATCTTTGTGATGGATGAAATCACTTTTTCCTTGGTCACATACATTCAAAGCAGAGATAATTGCCACAGGCTAGGGACCTCTACTTGGCAAAAGAGCTCTGCCCATCATATAAAACAATGACTGTACAATAGACTCTGTTTTAAGTCTTCCTCACCAAAGCATCTCATTTCATGCTCCAAGAAATAGCTGGTGTTAATGTATCATCCAGTCAGGAAGGAGTTAAATACTGTGCCAAGTCTGCATAGCATTTGAAGGATGATGTGAGAATCTGAACCCAGGAAATGAGACCCTCACTCTCCTATCCTGTGCATGCTATGTGCATGTCCTATATTTCAATGCAAGGCTATCTTATCTTTGACAGTGCTCAGAGAAAAGAGTAAATACTTTTAACCATGGAAACCTTTACCTTAAAGATGTTCTCTCCCCCCTCTCTGTCTCTCTCTCTCTCTGTCTCTCTATCTCTCTCTCTCTCTCTCTTCCCTTTGCTCCCAAATTAGAATTGTTCTGCCAATAGCAATGCTCCAGTTCATCTCTATCTGCTCCTCTAGTATGGCCATGTCTTACCCAAAGGCACGTTCTACCTGCTTCCTCACGTTCTTGAAGTGAACTAAGTTGGAAGGCAATCTTATCCTCTGCCAAGCTTCTACATGCTTTGCATAAGCAAATGAGCCACTGGAGGTCATTGAGGAACTAAGCAGTGCCAATTATCTCAACAGTCACTCATTCCTTCAATAAACAACTGCTGTTTAGTTAGAGGGATGGCTAAGTCATCACCGGTAGACTCTGTCAACTTTGATGATTCTGAACACTGACATTGTGTACTGTGAATATATCTTAGGTTATTACTTGTGTCAATTTGTGTGTGCACATAGGGGTCTAATATTTATTCATATACAAGAACATTTTGTGTCTCCTTGCTCTTAAGATTTATTATAGTCACCTTCACTTAGCTTAGTCATGGCATCCAGTACCCAGTTAGCAACTATACACATACAAGAAACTTTTAAAAAATACCTTTGTAAAGAAAATATCTTTGTTTTATGTGTGTTAGGATTTTGCTTATGTAGTAGTATATGTCTAGAGGTCAGACAACAACCTCTCTTTTCAGTCTTTGCTTTCGTCTTTGCAGGCTAGCTAGTTTAAGAACTTCCACGGGTTCCTCTGTGTCTACTTCCCATCTCATCACAGGAGTCCTGAGATTACAGATGTGTGATCTGTGTTCAGCTTTTGCATATGTTCTGGGGAACCAAAGCCCAGTCATCAGGCTGGTGTAGCATGCACTTTACTCATTAAACCATCTCCTTGGTCTTACAAGAAGATTTTTCTTTCTAGAAATTCCTAGATCAAATGGAGATCCATCTAACTTACATGATATGGTCACAACAAGGAGTATGATTTCTTCACAGTGTCTAGCCCATTAGTGACTAACTCCCTGGGACATTTGTTTAGGGTCAGATTCTGAGGGTACAATACCACCTGGATGAGAAGAAAGGACCAAGCTTGTTCTCCCCAGCAGCTATACCTTCAGACTTAATCAGTGTTTAGCACATACTAAGCTCTCAATAACAATTCTAGATAAGAATGATAAAGTAAACAGTAACATCTAAGAACCAGAACTGTCTCTGGTCATCAGAACAACTCTTGAGTCTGTGATCCCAGTACAGTTCCCAACATAGAATTACACTGATGGGAGATGTCATTCTGTATATGTTTCTCATACTGGTTAATAATAAAGCACTGTTGGCCAATAGGAAAGGAAGATAGGAGGGACTAGGAGACAAGGAGGAAATAGGAAGTAGTAAGGAGGAGTCAAGATGGAGAGTCTGGAGAGAGCTGGACGCCAGCCACCTCCCCGATAAGAGAAGGCCATGTGAAAATACATAGATCAGCAGAAATGGGTTAATAATTAAGACAGAGCTAGCCAATAAGAAACTAGTACCTGATCAACAGTATAATATCAAATACAGAGTCTCTGTGCATTATTTGGGGCTGGCAGTGTGGCAGCAGGACAAGACCAGGTGGCGGGCGGAAAAACCATACTCGTTACACTACACTACTCAAGGAACTAGCATTCTGGATACTTCCACATCCAAGTGTTTCAATTGCATAGCTCAGTGACTTCCCCAAAGGGCCCTCATCTCTTTGAAAGAAAGCATTAAATGGCAGCTCCCACCTGTAAATCTAGAGGAAACCTTCCTCCTGCCTAGAAAGGTTCCCTAATTGACTGTGATGGAATATATAACAACTGGAAGACTGGCAGGGGAAAAGTCACCCAAGTTTATTGTGACAATGAGCTACAAGGGAGACAGAGCACCCAGGTGGATGTGGAAGCTTGCACACCGTCTTTACTAGTAAGAGAAAGGCAATTTAGAGGAAGAGAAAGGCAGCTTGAGAAAGCTGGGATGGTGTTGGCTGTAATGACAACTACAGACCTACTTCCTGCAACTTAATCTTGCAAGTGTGTCTAAACTGTGGCCAAGAACAGCTATGAATGTTTTCCTACACAAATTATAAACTAATTCAAATAGTATAGTCTTTTTGAGGGGGGTGTTGCTAACTCAATTGAGTGACTGTTGAGTATGACCTTTATACATGATGATGTCATGTCACAAGTTTGACACAAGTATAAGTGGAACCAACATTTTGGTAGGTGAGTTGACTAGGGAGAGAGATCCTTTGTTGTTCTCTACAGGAGAAGGAAGTATGGAGGGCTTAAGAAGAGCCCAGTTTAGATAGATCCTGGCTTTTTCACTGACTAATATGCTCTCAGAATATCAAGGTGCCTTCCCCCACCCTGTTTAGTAATTCCAGATTAGTACACAGTGGTCTATAGCCAATCACAAACAAACTTCCTTGGGAAGACCAATCTAATAACAAACTTTAATACCAATAAGTATCTTTCTTCAGATGTATGTGTACATGTTTCTGTATCTGTCTGTGGTTGTAAGGTGCATCATAGAAGAAAACCCTCTCATGGAATCCCCATGTTCATGTCACTGCTCTCTGGACAGGAGTGAAAAGAAGTGAGAAATAACAGATAATTAGATATGAGTGAAAGGTATTAGGGGTTTGATGTTCAAGGGGGTTACTGAGGAAGGTTATCTCTTGGGGATAAGAAGTTTATTAATTAGAATAGCCATTAATGCCATAGACTGACAGACAGATATAGCATAGTGGGGGCTCTTAGGAAGAATCAGTACCACACAGTGAGAGTCTCTTCTTAAATCATATTTTTAGAGGAAGGAGAGAGGCCACAACACATAATTGACAGGTGGTTCATGGTGCTTGCTCAGTCAGGCTGTCTGATTGCAGAAACAATAATGAGGGTAGGGAGGGCAAGCCCCAGCAAAGAAAATTAATGGAGGAGTTTTACAAAATGTCACAGTCCTGCCTAACAACAGGGAGAGAGTTCACTGGGAAAGTGCTTACCTTGCAAGTATGAAGACCTGAGTTCACCACCAGCCCACATGCAAGAGTCAAGTGTGATAGCATGTGATTGTAATTCCAGGGTTGGGATGTGAAAATAAGTGCTTCCCTAGGGCTCTCAGAGCCTTCAGAATTGCACCCAAAGTTGCCCCTCTCTCCTGGCAAGAGCACACACACATATGAACACACACACACACACACACACACACAACAAGTATCTGTCGTGGCAATCACAGTGGGGCCAGCACTGCTGAAATGAAAATGGGATTGGCTGACATTTGTGACAACCAAGGATGTGGCCATAAACTCTAGCCCTTAACATGAGAAAAACTGACTGTCTCTTGAGAAACTGTGATTCTTATTCATAATGACACAGCCAAGGTTCAGGGTCACCCTCACTCCAAAGGAATCTTATGCCTGGCAAACAGAGAATCAATGGCTCGAAATGCCCAAGAATAGCATCCAGTCCTGTCCAAAGAATACTGTGTAGCCTGCTTGAAAAAGTAGCCTACAGTTTTCCATGCATTCCTGTTCATTTTAGAAATACTAGCATTTCAAGAAAGTCCTTTCAGATCTCACTGCCCTCCATGATCAGTAGAAAACAAGTTCCTCTTTGGAGGTAGAGGCTCACAAATATAATCATTAGAGATGCAAAGGGGACAGAAGAATGGGAGAACAGGAAACACATTTCTATTTTGGAAAGATTACAGGATGCTAAAATATCCAAATAATGATTAAAAGTTCCACTTTGCTTCAGTGTGGAGAACCCCCCCCCCAAGCCATCCTGCCTTGATAGCTACTGAACTTAATTTAGGGGGAAATGTCTACTAAGAACCCTCTATTGAGAAGGTCATAGGAGGAGCAGTGGGTGGTGTGTTCAAATGATAATGGAACACACCAGAACAGGGCAAGACTCACATTCCCTAATAGCTAGAGTTTGTACCACTAATAATAACTTTAAGAGTAAGAAAGTCTGAAAATGGGAATAAAAATGAAAAGACATTTTTTTTTGCCCTGAATTTCTTATGAGATGATCTTTTGTACAAAGCAGAGTGGAAGAGAGTGGAGAGACCTGGAGGCAGACCAAGAGACTCATCTCTTTCTTCCCTCATCTGCCCACTTCAAAATGTCACTTCGCTTCTCTTTTGATGGATTTAAAAGTAAAATCTTTATAAGCTATAAATCACTATGAGGAGCCATTCCACATCTAAACTATGGTGCCCAAAGGGGAAGAGAATAGCTTCAAGGAATGTGAAAGCTGCTGCAGTTTGCAGGTACTCTGTATTCAAGACACCTGGCTTCATCAGATTTCTCATTAGAAACACATGCCCCCATCAATGCAGGCTAAAGCATTCCTCTCACGCTGAGTGAATAGGAAATGTCAAAGTGATTAGCATAGACTGGCCCACGAGTGGCACATAACAGAAGCAACCTTGATAAGGTTCCTATCTCTGAATTGGAAGATGTGCACAGGGGAGATTTATCAACCGCCAAACACGTCTCCTGAATGCGTTGGGAGTACCAAATGTTGTTCCTGGAGAAAACAAGTGGGATATATGTTCTGACCTCTTACCACATGTCCCTGTCCCCCTACTGGGTATCTGCTCCAAGGCCACTTGAGAAAGGCAAATTCTACTTACTCTTCCCTCACTCCAATATCTCAAGCCTGCCCTTTGTAGAATGATGAAGCATTTAGGAAGTGCATTTGCTCAAAGCAATAACTGCTCTTGAGGAAACTAAAAACAAAATGAAACACATTTGTGCTTTGTTTTTATTTTATGCCTATGTCCTGAACTTTGGGTTAGACTCTTGCTTTGCATGGGCACGTTAATCGCTAAAGAGTGTCTACTGAAGCCATCTCATCCTTTTTCAAGGATGAAAGCACAGAGACAAGTCAATGTTCCAAAACAGCTATCAGCTTATATACTAGAAAGGGCAGAGCCACCCCCCCCCCAGATGAGAGCAATTATCTATGATGGCAAGGCTTCACCCTGGAGTAGGAGAAATCCTTCCTAAGAACCACCCAATTCTCCAAGGCCACTATTCTGGTTAATGTTTTGTCAACTTGACACAGCAGTGTCATTTTGGAAACACAATTGAGGAAAGTGTCCCAAAGATTAGCTTTTGGGACCATTTTCTTAAGTAATGCTTGATGGGCAAGGGTCCAGCCCATTGTGTATGGTACTGACTCTCAGCAGGTAGTCCAGAACTATGTAAGGAAGCAGACTGAACTAGTCTGGAGGATCAAGCTAATAGGAGGCTAAGCTCCATCATGGCTTCTGCATCAGCCCCTGCCTCCAGGCTCCTGCCTTGAATTACTGCCCTGACTGTCTTAAATGATAGAATGTAATTTGTGGGGTTAAATAAACCTGTTCCTTCCCAAGTTGCTTTTGGCCATAATCTCTATCACAATGCTAGAAAGCTAACTGGAACCAAATTGGAACCAAAAGTATTGCTTGTGACAGATCTGACTCTGTTACTTTTGAGAGAATTGTGGAAGGAATTTGGAAGTTTGGGCAGGGAAAGCCATTAGGTGCTTAGAGCTTAGTGTGTTATTCTGTGGGAGCTTGAAGTGAACAGTGAGAGCAACACAGACTATGAAGGCCTGGCTTGTCTGGATTTTGAAAGGGAAGCTGAAAAGTTCTCCAAAACCTCTATCATTTGGTGGTACTTTGAATCATGAATCTGGAGGTTTTGGTTCACTGGAGCTGAAGAATTGGCTGTGATTAACAAGAGACCAGCACCACTGAGGTGAAACTTTGCTTTAGGGGACAATCAATGCTGGTCAGCTGGGGCTGATCAATCAGCTGTGAGTGATTCCACTGAGGAGAATCTTCTGGGTGTATTTTCTTAGGGTCAGCACACAGAAGCTGTGATCCGGCGTGTTGTGGGGGGACCAGTGCTGCAGCTCATACTGACAGCCTAACTTGGTACTGTGTAAGAGTGTCCTGTATTGCTGGTTTTGGTGGGATGAGAACAGGAGACTTTAAAATGCTTATAGGAAACTGAGAGGCCAGGAGAGGCCATTGATGAAGGTGAAGCCTCAGTTGTAGTAGAAACCTCAGAAAAAAAGTTGAGCCTTATCACCATATAAAAGTGCCAGAATCACTGAAAAAAGCTCAGGGGAGGCTATCAGTGAGGTTTCAGCATAGATCCCAGGACACTGGAGATGCCAGGTGTATGAGATGACTACCAGGGCAAGCATCTGGTGTGAAGATGGAGCCAGAAATCATTTACATGTATCCATCTTCATTGTACCAATCTCATAGGTACCTAATAGGTAATCACGGGGTAATAGTGTTTGCCTCATATAACTCAAGTGTTGGAATTGTAATTCCCAAAGTCAACATGAATGGCATTTAGAAGCAAGACTTTGGGGAAAGTGATTGAGTCATAAAGGTCTTGCCCACGTGAAAAGATCAAACCATCCATGCTTTCATGAATTAATAGGCTGTCAAGGGAGGAGGTTCTCCTTGCCTTGACATCTCATGCTGTGATGCACTTTGCCTTTTCATGACACAGAAAGAGGTCTCTTACACACAGACAGTAGTATGAGAGATAATCTTGGTCTTCTCAACCTCCAGAACCATGAATGTGTGTATCCTTATAATTTGCTCATCCTTAGTCATTCTGCTACAGCAATAAGAAACTAAGATACCATTAGCTCAGCCCCACATGTTACCGGACAGCTTCCTAAACCAAAAGCAGCCCAGTGTGGTTCTACTGCAACAGAAGTGGATACTTTCCAGTTATTCTTTGAGTTTAGCCCAGCATCTTGACTATACTCATGGTAGACAGAAAAATGCCCCTATAGGTATCTGTGTCCTAATCCCAGAATCTGTGAATATTTTATGTACCAGTGCAAATAGGCCATGAAAGATGATTATTAGCTCATCCCACAACAAGGAGACTCGTGTGAGTTGGTAGAGGGGCATAAAAATTATAACATAGGTCCCTGAGAGTAACAGAGGGAGATGGGGGATAGCTGTCTCTGTTATTTGATATGTTAAGAACTCAACAAATTTTGAAGACAAAAATTGGCCACTAGGAAAGACAAAATAGGAGCTTGGAAAACAAGGAAAAACAAGAGATTGGCCTTTTCCTCACAAAAACTTTGGAAGGAAGGTAGCACTATGGCCATTTTAATTTTTACTTTTGGAGACAAAGTCAGACTTCTTACTTCTGAAACTATGAGATGATAATTGTGTTTGAAAAAGCCATCTTTTGATAAGGGTTACAATAGCAACAGCAAAGCTAAATCACATCTTGGGAACCCAAGAAAGACTGAACATGCTGCAACTCAGCCAGTGCATATTAAACTGTTTCTTGTCCACTTACCACCACATTGGTTTTGGTTCACTGGAGGTAGTGCTACCAAAGAGTCCCAGATACATAGTCATGCCTTACCCTTCACATCTCTACACTTAGTTTACTTCCAGTCCATGTAAACTGTGCCTAGCTGTGCCATCACATTCTTTCCTTCCTCACTCTGAGGAGAATTGGGATCTCCTCAGCACTCGCTGAATTAGTCAGGTGTATACTGCTGTGGAAAAAAGAAAAACAAGAAAATCAACTTAAAGATTTTTCTCAGTTTCCAAAATTTGGGTCCATAGTCACTAGACTAGTGTTTCTGAGCTGTGGGTATCCATAAAATCAGCAGGCAATGCAAGCAGATTGAAGCTGCTCTCTTCCTGTGGCAGGAAGGGAGGAATAATGAAAGATAGCACTCTTTAAAGGCCCATCTAAAGTCCTGCTTCCTCCAACCAGCTCTCATCTCCTATGGTTCTACAGCTGGCAAATAAGTTGTTCAAATTTGGAATCCAACAACAGATTAAACAATTTCTCAGGTCAGAGCACCCATGATCTCACTGCTTCTGGAAGCATCCTCACAAACACAAACATAGGCTTTATCAAACTTGTAAGTGGCTTTCAATGTGATCAATTCAACAGTCAAGATGCCTGGGCCATCACACACTTGACACATTCAACACTGTGTGTGTGGTTCTTTCTGTGTGGAATGAATAATTTATGCTGGCTAGAACTACCTTCTTTTAGTATGAAGATCCTCAGTTCTAGAAAATTTGGAATGACTGGTTACCCTACAGATTCTACTTTCAGCAGAAGCACAGAGCTTGGCATATAGTACATTCTTAATAAGAAAACAAAACACCCATACATAAACACTGAGTCGAAGTAGAACCCAGATGCAGATGGAGAGGTCAAGACCAGGCTGAAAAAACACATAGAGACAGCTTACCTGAACAAGGAGGAGCTAACGAGCCACCAGACTGATAGCTGGGAAGCCAGCATGGGACTGATTCAGGCCCCCCTGAATATGGGTATCATCCAGAAGGACTGAGCAGTCTAAGGGACCTCAGACAGTGGAGCCAGGATGTATCCCTGGTGCACAAAAGGACCTTGTGAACACATCCCCCATGGAGGGATAACTGCCTTAATCTAGAGACAGGAGAGAAGCCCTAGTCCCTCCTTCACATGACCTGTCAGATCTATATGACCCCAACTGGAAGGCATTCCCCTACATATGGAATTGGGGTGGGGGGATGGGAGGGGAGGGTGGTTAGAGTGTATGTGAGAGGGCAGAGAGGATAAAAGGGAGGGAAGGAGGGAGGGAGGGATGGAGGGAGGGAGAGAGGGACAGGGAACTGGGATCGACATGTAATATAATAAATTAAATTAAAAAAATACTTTGACTCCAAAATTTAAGTTCAAGGACAAGTTACTGGGAAAAGGATTTCTATTTTTGTTTCCACAGAAAATGAAAAGCTGTGGATTTCTTCCAGACTAATGTGGTTTGATCAAGCCAGACCGCCTGAAACAGAGTACCAGGTGATCCTACACTCAAAACAGCTGGACAAAGCAGACTTACAGACTACAGCCAGGATTTCTGCTTCCCCTTCTTAGAATCCCCATGACATCGCCCCTTACCAGCAGGAAGTAGTTTGGAAAGAACGACGCCCAAATTCCCAAATATTGTCTATAAATGTTTGTTTTCATTTAAATGGACTTGGTTATATAAAATAAATAAATAAATAAATAAAAACAAACTATGGAGGTAAGTCTCCATCTTTGCCACGAGGTCACAATTCTAATCAAATTGCTTCCATTTCTGACCCTTCCATTTAACCTCCTAAGCCTGCCCATGGCTCCTGCTCTCTGTGAGCTAACCAGTTCTATGATTATATTGGTTTCACTGACGGCCTTCCTTGGACCCTCATTCCTTCCCCTGGGTTATGAAGGTTGTGTGTTCCTTGTTCAGACATTCAGTGACAAAACCCTTGCTCACATATGTTACCTTGGCAGGAAGTTGGAAGCAGGTTTTGATAAATGCCTACAAGATTCAAAGTGTCCTCTGCTCTCCAAAGCAAGCACAAACAATATTACTTATCACAATTCTTAGATGTTGGACAGACATGCACTCCTTGGAGAAGAACAGACCTTCTCAGGTCTCTTGGGTACAATTGTAAGACTTAGAGAAGCAATGAATATGGAATTACACAGTCGGGCAGCCACACTGAGGGATTTGCAGCCTTGAATGCACTCTTTAAAAGAAAGCAAGGCTGTGTTCAGTTCAAGTGTTTCATGGGTATAAGGATTATTCTTTGCTTTAACTGTATTAAGCTTCAGTTCTCAAACATAAATATTAATACAAGTCAAGTAACATGCCTATAAGAATCAGATTCCCATACATGCACACCCCTGGATCTTCTTCCATCCTTTCCTTCATTTTTCTGAAGCATATATGAAAAGAGAGTACCTAGATCCACACTTCATTCCCAACATACACACTGAATGTCTCTCCAGACACCACTGCACACAACTCAGATCCTAGGTGAAAGCTGAATGGTAATTTCAGTTATTAACATGGAAAGGAGGCTGATAAACTTTAAAATTTGATAAGTTATCAAAAGAGTAACATTGTGTCTAAGATTTTGATATAACCCCTTCCAAAGCTTATAATAGTGGATCAAAGAGAACATGTGTATATTCGTGTGTTGAAATGGGAAGACATACAAAAAAAGTGTAGGAGAATCAAGATATCCATCACATATTATCTAAGCTATAGTAAGAAGTGACCCTATTGTCATTACCAGACAGTGTTAGTCAAAGATGTTTGATAATGGAATGTTGCATTCCACATACCATAGACCATTATTATCTAAATTACTTGGATAAAATTGCTTAAATTATTGTCTGTGTGTCAGGTAGCACAAAATCAGTGCCCAGAGCATTAATTTCTTGCTTTGTGGTTTTATGAATCTGCTATCCAGTTAAAGAGTTTGCATGAATTTGGACTGGAGGAAGGGAATGCAGGCTTACTTCCTGATTTTGACCAGTTGGTACCAAAGGAATACTTTCCCATGGTGTGATAAACAGCTTCTCAGAAGAATCTTGAAAAATAGAGAGGCTTCTTCTCAGTGTGGGACCATTTTTCTGTAGTGTCCAGTACTACAGTCATCATAATTGAAACATGATTTTGTTGTTGTTTATTTCTTCCAGATGTGGTCTTATACAGATGCATGGTATAAAAGCATTATTTAATCCTTCCTAAGATATTTACTAGAAATAAAAGAGCTAAGTGGCGCATGGTTTTCTACAGTAGCAGGTGTCTTTTAGCAGAGGTCCCATCTCTCATGGGATGTATGTAAGAAAACTGCACCCCTATATACAATCTCTCTGCTCAAATTTATGACTTGTCACCACACTGATATGTCAGCCCCTCTGCCATCCTTCCCATCTCAGTACCTACCATCTATTCATAGTTTTGTTCTGTCCTGACTGAGAGTTCTTGCTGGCACTGAGTAATTCATAAAGAAGTTTCTTTTAGCTTACAGTCTGGAGCTGGGAATTTGAGGAGCATCATGTAAGACCCACTCATTTTGTGAGGGCATGGTGATGCTTCACAATATGGCAGAAGGAGGGGCAGTTAAACAAATACAAGCAAAGAGAGATAGCAAAGGGCAGAGTTCCACTGGAGACCATCACAGTAAACTAAATAAGCCATAGCCAGAAAGACAAATGGCATGTTTCCTCTCATATGTGGAACTTAGATATGTAAAATATGCAACTCATATGTGCACATGTCACACACATATCACAACATGAAAATAGGAAATAGAAGAGGATTGCTTTCAAACAATAAGGGACAGTAAGTGGTAGGCAGGGGGGATGTATAGGCTACAGGGGGGAGTAGTGAGTGTGGTCAAAAATATCATTATGAAACCCATCAATTTGCAAATGAGTATACAATATTTTTTATTCTTTGTTTCTGTTCACTAACTTTCTTTAGAACTTTAGGGATCAGAAATGGGAGGAATCATATATAATGAGTATATAATCCATGAGAAGCATACAAGTTGAAAATATGAATAAGCAAAGTGCATTTATAAAAATCCCTGTGTATAGAAAGTGGTGAGCACTGAGTATGCTCTGACCCAGCAGGTTAAAACAAATGGGTCACATTGAAAACTGCTTGTCTCAATGGAATTTTAAGAGAACTTGTTGTGATTTTCCCTCAATCATAATGGAAAAGGAGGAACTGTGGTTAGTATGCAGTCACAGCTAGAGCAGGTAGGTAGCTGAGATTGAACCTAGGTCCTCGCACATGCTAGGCTACTTCCTCAGCCCCCACAGTAGATCCTCAGTGAGTAAAACTGAACATGAGGTAGCTTTGACTAGGCTCACAGCAGCTTTGCCACCATTCAGAGGAGACTGTCACCATACGTGGACTTCCCATGTCTCCTTTGACCTTTTAAAGCTATGCATTCAGCCCCGCACACAGCAATGGTTATTCTTTACAACCAGGACCCTGCTCTCCTGTAGACATTATTTCCACATCTGCCAAGTCAACAGTCAGCATCCCAGTTCTTTAGACAAATCTCAGCATGAAGAGCCTGAGATAGGGAAATTTGGGGGTATTAGAAGAGGAAGGTGGAACTGGGAGTCTGTTTGAGACACTAAATCCAATCCTGTGGGGACCACAAGCCTAGTCCTTACAGAGCACACAGTCTACTGGCTCTTTAGGAAGGAGATAAAGTTGCAACTCACCTCCTATTTCACAACACATGGGTTTTTGTTTCTCTGAGTCATGGCCTTTCTATCATCTAACAGAGCAGAGGTTTACTTGCTCATCACTGTCTGGTGAAGAAACAAAATCGCAGAGTGGTCCAGATACTTGTTTCAAAGATGGTGGCTTGACTCTGATGTCTCTGTGTCTTTTCCTCCAACAAAGACCCTCTCCAGTTCTACACGTAATGTTCAGTGTAAGTCCATGAAAACATGCAATACCCAAAACAAAACAAAGCAAAGAAAAATACAGTAAAGTCTCCATAAAATATCACAAGGCATGTAAGCTGTTCTTATATATCTTCCATTTTCTATGCAATCTGTCTTTTCACATTTTGCTACTTCTCTTATTCTGATTAATAGGGAATGTCAATTTCCCCAGGGGTATTTACCAAGACTGTATTTCTGCACCTTCCTCACCTCTCTTCTCTCATGTAACATATATTTAGAAGGAGTCAAGAATGATGCAGAGGTATAGAGCACAGAGATCTCCTGCCTGTAACCCCAAGATTCAAAAATTAGGATAGCCACCAGATTCTATCTTAACTCACTTTTTCTACTTTTGGCTTATGTTTAACAGTGAAATCTGCTGCAGAGTCCAATAGTATAAATGGACCGAACCCCATACAAACAGAATTTCCTAAATGAATTCACAAGGAAATTTTCCTACAATTAAACCATCATGTTGAAAGAAGTTGGTTAGATGTCTGGTAAGTGATGCCATCTGAATGCTAACTTCCTCCTGAGACTCTGAGATGACATTTTTCTCTCTTGTTTGACAATAACATGAAACTAATTCATGGAGATGTTTATTCACCCAGACAAGTACACAGTGTGTCCAGAAGAAAATGGCTCCCCCTCCATGATCACAAGGGAAAATGTCTTCCAGTCTAGAATGGAATGGAAGACTTCACTCCTCATTCTTTGATCCTACAAGACATTTCCAATCAATCACAACATGTGTCTGCTGAGCACAGATGAATCCCTCTCAACAGAACCACAGGAAGCCTTTACTAACCAGCCTTGTCAAACAAGGAAAATCCACTTGCTGCTTTCTGCCCAAAGCCTGATTTTTACCAAATCTAGTCACAGAAGTCCCTCTGACTCAGACTAGACACTCGGAATGGAGAGTGACTGAGCACAGGGGAGGCTAACCCTGCTTTTTCAATTCACAGGACCATTCTGGAATATTTAGTTGACTTTTAGTAGAATCCTTTTCTGCAGAGGCTGCTCAGTTGTCCTAATCTTCACTGATGCAGCTCACTCCTGTTTTTCAATGATCCTAAAGTAATACTCACCTCATTTCTGATGTCTTAAGTCTTTCTTTAATCAAAGCAAATTGGTTGAACTTCTAAGATCTCTCTTGGCAACCTCATCTGGGGGTCTAACCATAGTCCTCAAAACTACACCCTACTTCACTTTTCCCTTTAAACTTCAGAGTATGAGGGAGTGACTTCTTAACTCAGGGTCAGCAGATTGGGGGGGGGTCTTTCATCACATGATTTCAACTGGAGTAGCTAGAAAATAAGCTAGTGCTATGAAAAAAATCACTGTACTAGTAAATGATTAGCAAATATTATCAACAGCCTGTAGCAGCTTTTGGTAAAACTTCTATATGTTTGTGCAATGTATTTCCAAAACCAAGTTATAATACTCACAATACATGAATTTAAACATACTTAATCCTCTTTAGTTGTTTTATTAAGGTGGGGTGTCTGGTAGTGCAGGTTGTACTCAAATCCCTATGTAGCCAAGGATGACTTTGAACTCTTGATCTTCCTGCCTCTGCTTTTGAGTACTGATATTATAAGTGTACACCATCATGGCTGGGTTGTCTTCTTTTTTTTTAAGGCAAGATCTTAATATGTATACTAGGCTTAGTTTGAACTTGAGGTCTCTGTCTCATGAGTGCTGGGATTAGAGATGTTTACCACAGTGCCTGACTCTTACATCATGCATTTTCTTTGTTTTGTTTTGTTTTGTTTTTGTTGTTGTTGTTGTTTTTCGTTGTTGTTGTTGTTGTTGTTGTTTTACTAAATGCAACATAGAAAACTAGATATGTTCTCATCTCTGACTTTTGCTTTCTTAATTTAAAATGGTAGAAGATGTCCAGATACGTACGATTGGATGGCAAATAATCAAGGGATATTTAAATAAAAACAAAATAAAGGACAAATGTTAGGAATAAAACAATGAAAGTAACATATGCAAAAAAAGTAGCTTTAAATCAGACAAGAGTGGCAGCAAAGGCAACAGTAGGAGCATTGAACACAAGACCACTCAGGGATATTTTCAGTAAGAGCCTATTTGATGGGTGGGAAATCTATACCCACAAGTATAAACAAGTTGGTGAGAGAAAGATGCTATATATCCTGGTCTATCATTCACACATTCCCCTTGAGATAGAGTCTACCTCTGAAGGTGTAGCTCCAGATGCTATGGTCTCTATCTGTCCACAGTGCTGAACTTAGAGGTATACACTGCCATGCCTGGCTTTTACACAGGTTCTAGAATCTCAACTGAGATCCTCATGCTTGTGTAGCATGTGCTCTTATCCATCAAACTCATCTCCCCAGCCCTCAGTAAGATTTTAAATGACTGTTATGAACTATGAAGATGCTGCATCCTTGGGGAGGCACACCCAATGCATTCACCATGTGCCTGCTGCACCTTGGGAAGAAGGAGTCATGATCAGTAAAAGATCCATCTCTCTCTCTCTCTCTCTCACTCCCTCCCTCTCTCCCTCCCTCCCTCCCCCCTCTCTCTCAGCATATATGCCCTTTGGTGGATGCAATGATGAGTTGATGAGTGTGTGGATATCTGTATATATTCATTTACTTGTGGAAGCCAGTAGTGAACTTCAAGTGTTTCTCAGAGTGTCTTCCTTGATTTTTGAGACAGGATCTCTCACTTGTGTCTCGAACTCACCAGTGTCAATAGGCTAGCTAACCAGCAAGTTCCTACCTGTGAATCTAGCCAGAACTGTGTTTGCATGTTTCAGATACAGGTTCTGGAGATCACACACAACCTTATGCTTATGCAACAAGCACTTCCCCAACTGAACTGCATCCCCAACCTCAACATAGGATTTATCTTTACATGTTATTTCAACACCTATTAACTATTGTAAGCCATGTCATGGTTTATGCCAGCTTGGGTTTTAGTAAACATTCATTAAATGATTATATTTCTAGAAATCACATAACTACCTAATAGATGGTAAGAAATATTCAGATTTATTCCTGATATATCTAGCACTTTTGCCTGCTAAGGTGGCTTATAATTGCTGTTCAGCCTTTGTAATACTAGCTTGAAGAAGTCACATACTCTGACACATTGTTCTTCACCTTTAGTCTGTGGCCTTTTTGGTCTCTTCCCATCATTTTCCCTCAGTCGCTCTCTAAAACCTTGCATGGTGACAGGCATGTGAAACCCTCTGTAAATGCAGGTGGGTTGGATTAAAGTCACTCTGTTTTTCCTGTCATTGGGAGTCTCTTCATAGTGCTTTCATTTGCATAGCTGCTGAGTCAATCTTTCATCTGCAAACCTTCAACCAGGCAGGCCGCCTTCCTCCCAGGCAGCCACACATTCACAGGTTCTTCCTCCATCTTCCATTTACATCCAGCTAAACTAATTATTTTTCTGCTTCCTCACACCCTGTTGGTGTTACACAAACTGCTGAGATGGCCCCATCTCCTGCAGGCATCACTTGTATCTTTTCAGGATCCTGTTTGACACAGTGACAGAACTATTAAGAATGTCAGCCCTCAATGTGTGAGAAACTTGGGTAAAACAAATGGTGTCATTCAAGGTAACAGGGACAGCAGAAACAAAGTGGACCACCTTCAAGCTATGGGGAAGGGGAAACAGAAGGTGCCCTCTATCATATCCAAGGGTACACACAAAAACAAAAAGACAAAAAAAAAAAAAAAAAAAAAAAAAAAAAAAAAAAAGAAAGAAAGAAAGAAAGAAAAAAGGAAGAAACAAAATGTTATGATTATTTTAAGGCTATGAAAACTTAAAATTCTGGTACAGTGAATTGGCTCAACATTTGGATTTTGTGCACATTAAATGAGTGACAGAAAGGAAAATGACAGACATATAGTAAATATATAGAGATAGCCAGACAATTGATTGATAGATAGCAGGTAGATGATAAACAACAGATAGCTGAGAGACAACAGACAAGATAGATGATGGAAAGATTATAGATAATAAATTATAGATGATGGAGATAGACATGGATAGACAAGAAGTGATTATATGTGAGTATATCAATGATAAATAGATATAAATATATATGTGTGTGTTAATGAAAGCATTTGATTAGGCCCAAATAAATATACAAAGACCTACATTAATTTATAAAACTGCTTGGCTGATGGCTTAGGCTTCTTATTGGCTAGCTCTGTCTTAATTATTATCCCACTTCTATTCAGCTATGTATTGCCATGAGGCTGTGCCTTATCCATAATCCAGTTTGTTACTCCTTCAGCAGCATTGCATCTCCTGGTGGGTTCTCTCTCTTCTCTCCCCAACAATCTCCTCAACTGATAGCCCTGCCTATACTTCCTGCCTGGCTACTGGCCAATCAATGTTTTATTCATCAACCAATAAGAGAAACATATATACAGAATCATGTGTGTGTACATATGAATGTATGTATGTATGTGTGTGTGTGTGTGTATATATATACATGTAGATAGTTAGGTATATGAATGCACAGGCATATTTCATTCACTTCATTCCATAGGTACAACTCTGTCTTCAACTACTGTTATCCTTCCCTCAAAGACTGTCTTAATAATTGGTTAGACTATTCCCTCCCTCTAAGCATTCTTCACGCTTTAACCACAGTAATACTGCTGAAATGTAAATATAAACATGCTCTTTGGTTTTTTTTTTTCATATTCCTTGATGATTACTTTCAACAGGGTCCAATGTGAAATCTCTGCCCTGATGAATTCCTTCCCTGTAACTACTCCTCAGTTTCACTGTGACTCCCTTCCAGACTCCTGTTTGAAGAACACGTTCTCTGGTTTTCTTAAAACCATAAAACAACTTACCTCTCCTCAAAGCCTATTTCCTAGAATGCCTATATTCAATTATTACCATATTGATCACATATTAAACTATCATACTTCCAGCATCTTTGTGTGAGTTCCATGAATATGTAGTCATATATCTGCATATGATTATTAATCTAATATCTATGTACTCTGAAAGCCACATGTCCCATGAATCTAAGAAACATGCTTACTGTGTTCCTATGGAGTATTTCATGCCAGGCATAGGAGAACATTCTGCACTTATGCTGAATTAGTGAAGCCTTAGGGTTACCTGTTCAAAATAGCCAGACATCAACTACTATAAGGAAAAGCTGAGGTGGAATATCACAGGCCAAAGTGGAGAGACATTTTTGATTTATTGCCTTTTACCATTTCTGATCAAAGCTCTTAGAGAGGGCTAGAGGGTTTGATAAGTCCCACCAGTGCCTTTGAATTCAGCACTAGGACAACCATTAAGACTGTACTACAAGCTGGCCGTTGGTGGCACAGGCCTTTAATCCCAGCACTCAGAAGGCAGACTGCAGATGCACATAACTTCTTAGGGGGTCTTCACAGGCTCTTCAAAGCATAGTGCTTTGTGTGTGGATTGAACCTGAAGTCAGGTATTGGAAACCAACTATGGCTCCCACATGTGGTGACAAGACCATTTGCTTTTAATAAAACTTTTTTTCTTTTTATGTTTAATAAAATGTTATAAACCTTTCATTTCCCTACCTTTACAATTTTGCACTAAATTATTTGGATATTAATAATACTAATTTACATGTATGTATGTATATATTTACATGTTCATTACAGACACAGAAACATATACAGAAAGACACCTATATTATAGTGCAATGTACTTCAAACTCCTTATTATTATTATTATTATTATTATTATTATTATTATTATTATTTGCAGAGGCCAGGAAAAGATACAGTAGAAGTCTATTTTAAAAATATCACACTAATCATCTACTTCATCTCCCTCTTTGAGAAGTGGAGTTATATATATGACCCAGGATAAGCCAAGGGCTTAGAAAAGAAAATCCCAACTCCACAACCCACTGAAGCCCAAATCCATCTTCAATGGAGATATAACATGACTCATAACCATCCATACTCTGTCTCAGTACAAGTAACATGTTCAGAAAACAACTTAGAGATTGCAGATTCTAGAAAAGAAAATACTGCAGTTCAAATTCATCTCCATTGTTATCTCTGCCATTTTTCCACCATCCTCTCCCTAATTTCCTTTATTGTTTCCATCATCACCCTCACCTTCATACCCATCATCATCCCCATAAATAAAACTATGAGGATTCCATATAACCTCTCCAACTTTCTATTTTCTTGTCTATACAACAGAAATTATAAATTGAACATACCCACTAGGTCAAAATGAAAACAAAGTGAGGTGCTACGTGGAATTAGACAGCAATTCAACACTCAACCAAACTTTCATAAAATATTCACTTGTAGAACAATTTAATCATAAGAGTTTTGAGGGAATATATTAAGTTGGTTGGGGGTGTAAATTGCCATTGAGAAGGTTGAGAGAAAAGCTACAAAACAAATAAGACTTTGGAGTGAATGTAGATAACCTCCAATGGTTTCCTTGGGTTTCATATCCTTCAAAGGCCACCAGCACCTGTTTGCTGACTGGGTCCTCTTCTTGCCTCATCAGAAGTAGCAAGGTGTTTACTAACTTAAGCATAAGAGTTTGCACCATCCTCTCTTGTTGAACTGACCACTGTCAAAGCTCTATTCTTGGGGTCTAACTCTTCCTTAAAGCTTTTGTTAACATACATCCTTCTTATGCACCAAAAGAATTTATATCCCATGCACACACATACACACACACACACAGAGAGAGAGAGAGAGAAATAAAGAGAGATAGAGAGAAAGAGAGATAGAGAGAAAGAGAGAGAGTAGCCTGTTAGCATCAATATAATAGAAGAAACTAGTTCTAAAAAGGGTTAAGAAATAGGCTTGAGGGATAGTTCAGTTGAGAAAACTATTTTTCTAGCATGGTTAAAGTCCTGGGTTCAACCCTAGTAGTACACACAAGTTAGATGCTCTGAAGAACACCTATAATCCCAACCCTTGGGAGATAGAGACAGCATGACTAGAAAATTAAGGCTGCTTTGGGAAGATAATAAATTCAAGGCCAGCTTAGGCAATGCCACTGTAGTTCAACTTGCCATTCTTTCCCAAACAAATAGAACAATCTCAGATATGGTACTCAGAAAGCCAATACTTGAGTTTCCTTGTGTTTGTCTCAAAGTCAGCACTTGACCCTTGAGGACTACTGCCTCCATTTTTAGACTCCAAATGAACTGAAAGATAGACCCTATTTGTCTACTCTGCCAAAATAATCACAGTTCACAGCTTATTTGACCTTGCACTGCCCAGCTCTGAAAATCCCCCTGGCAGAATTTCTTGAGGCCATTATGGAAGTGCATGGTCTGTGAAGCTGTTCTGAGAACACAGTACATATAACAGCCTTTCCATATGAGAGCCCATGGCTACAGCATTGACCTGGACTTCACAGGACACCAGCAGACATCTGAGTACCAGAGTCTACTAGCTATTGCCAAGGAATAACAAGGCATCAAACATAGATTACACACGGAAGAAGAACCTGTCTTGGAAGCATGTCTAAAGGAAGCTGGGGAGGTAGCTCAGATAGCTATGAAAGCATGGGTACAATTCCCAGCACTTATATAAAAGGCCAGGTATGGCTCAAGTACTTGAAGTCTCAGCACTGAGGGGGTAGAGACAGGAGGATCTTTTTGAAGCACCTTCAATGTTTGGATATTAATCTATGACAGAGTAGTAGGTGATCTTATGATGTGGTTTCCCTCTTTTTTTCTGAGTTCCTTAAAAGTAAATTTTCAACAAAGGATTTGCTTCCATTTTCTTAAGAGATGGGTAAGAGTCAAAAATGTTTGAAGTCCAGATTACAATGAATTGATTATGTACCAGAGTCATCCACTTAAAAACTAGCTAGCAATGCATAGCCAAAGTTCACAAAGATTTATATCCTACTAATACTAACTACTACTAATCTTGACTATCAACTTGATGAAACAGATGAATGGTGTGCAGAAACTAACAAAGCATAGTCGTGGTGTGTCTGGGGGTGGTTATTTTTGTGCAAGAATAAGGACATGTGCTGGGGCACTGTGCTGTGAATGTTTGTGGCACCATCCCATAGATACTGAGGGAGGGTGGAAAGGTGAAAGATAGCAGGAACAGGTATAGAGGCATATATTCATTCATTCATTAATTAATTCAATCAATCATTCACTCATTCTATCTCTGTTCTTCACCTCATTCTCATATTTTCTATCTCTGTGTATGCGCATGTGTGTGTGTGGTGTGTGTGTGTGTGTTCACGTGCCACTGTGTGCTACTATGTGCATGTGGAGGTCATAGAACAACCAACCTTTGGGACTTAGTTCTCTCTATCTACTATGTAGGACATGGGAATCTAAGTCAGGTCCTCATTCTTGGCAGCAAGTGTCTTTCTTACCCTCTGAGCCATCTTACCAGCCCAATTTACTTGTTGAATCAGGGTCTATCACTGCATCTGAAGATGACTATTTTAGCTAGGATGCTGGTCACCCAGCCACTGATATCCACTGGTCTCTAATCCCCAGCAGTGTGGTTACAGGTACATGCTGCTTGCCAGGATTTTATGTGGGTGGTGGGGATCTGAATTGAGGAACTCAGGTTTGCACAGCAAGCATTTTACCACCAGAGCCATTCTCCCAGGCCCACAATGATTCTAGGTGATAGAAAAAGTAATGGGGCAAAATCTTAATGCTGGAAGTATATAGCAGCCTCAGCTCTGGGCAATGGATTTGGATAGTGTTTACAAGGGGCTGCAGGATAGCCATGTGTGTGGACTAATTCAGACACAGTGAAAACTCATTTCCTCATCATCTTCAGGGAATTGCTTGTGCATCAAGTTCAAAACCCCACAAAGAAGGTCAGTGAGAGCTCGGATTCTGAAAAGTTCTTAAATGCAAAACTGAAGCACTTGGAGCAAAGCTCCAGGGTTAGAAAGCTCAGTTTGCATGCAAGACATGGAGGTTCCCCAGCCTGGAGCCAGACCCACACCGGCTGAGGCGAGCAATTACGTGCTCTGGCCATCTGCTCAGGGGTTGTGAAGGCAGCCATGTGTCCTCCTGCATGGACGCCGGGGAGGACACTGATCGCTAGTCAATCTGCTTGAAATTGCCTCCTATGATCGGTGGGTAATGACTCAGGTAGGTCATGGCCAGGGACGTTTTTGTTATTAATGTGTTAGCAGCTGTAAGTGGGCATTGATTCTGCAGGGCCTGCAGGTTTATGGAGTGGTGAGGAGAGTCTGCCCCTGTGAAGCACAAATGGTCACTGCTGAAGGAGGAGGCAACCCTGTGATGGCCATGACCTTCAGGAAGTATGAGGGAGACCCAGGGGAAAGCTCAGCTAGCTCTGAAAGGAGAAAACCAGGACCTAGTGAGGAGATAAAAGGCTATGCATGTGTTAGAGAACCACTTTGGCTATCTCCCACAGCTAAGATCAAGCTGCACACATCCTCAAGTTCATTGGCTTTGCACCACTGTAATAACTGCACAAAAGATGCCACTTAAGGAGAGAAAAGTCCATTTTATTTCACAGTTCCAGAGGTCTTGACCCACAGTCACTTGAACCCATTGTGATAAGCCTATGTCAAGGCAGAATGCTATGGTAGGGAGGACACGAGGAAGAAACCTTCCCACTTTACAGTAACCCAAAAGGGAACAGAGGAAAGGGTGGGACCAATCAGTGCCCCTCCTCTACCCAAAGGCATTATTCACCTCCATTGCTTCTACATCCTGGGTTTCCATGATCTCCTAAAAGGTAGATAGCATCATGAACCCAAGAGCACAACACACTACAGAGGTCAAAGGCTTCCCAAAAGCCTCACTGTGACTGTTGCTCCACTGAGGACCAAGTATTCAACGGGAGAATAACATTTCAAATCAAAACTGCAAAGCTCATGGGCTGTCAATACATATGACAGGGAAGCCAATGGATTATTTGATTTGTTTTAAAATTTTACCCTATAATCCCATCATGGCTGAAAACCGTTTTTCTTCATGTCCATTCCTTGTAAAACTCCACAGTGTTCAACAAGAATACAACACTAAATTACTTTATCTATTTTAGAAGGAAGAAAGGAAGAAGTGGATGAAAGCATTGTCAGAATGTGACCATCAACACACACATACCTAGGGTCTTAGCAAGCTGGTATGTATAACAATAGAGTTTAGTAACTTTGCCAAGATAATTTATTTTCTTTGATATGGAAAGACTGAGATGTAATTAGAGCTAGCCACCCTGGTGGGAAGACAGCTCAGTGGTAAATCATTGTCTGTGCAAGCATGAGGATCTGAGTTCAACTCCTCAGAATCCACAGCAAAGTCAGGTGTCAATGCCTGATGGTGGAGACAGAGGCAAGTTTAGCCAAACAGCAAGTTTAAGGTTTAGTGAGAGACCCTAGCTCAACAAAATGAGGGGGGTTAGAAATGGTAGAGGAAGACACATATTGCTTCTACGCAAATGTGTGCACATATGAGCATGTACACACACATCATACACATACCAAGAAGCAACCAACTTGGTAAATTAATGCTCACCTATGTATGCGCACATATAAACACATGTATACATATATCACTTGACAGGACAGGGGGTTGTCTGTCAGTGATCATGTTTCAGCCAGGAATAACAACAACTTTTGTTATCCTTGGCTAAATAGCAAGTTCAAGTGCAGCCTAGGCTAGCAACACCCCCTCAACTCCCCCCCTACCCCATGCAGAGAATAGGATTCTCTTAGTCATAGTAAATGGGAATCAATAGTTGTTTCCCAATGTGTGTCTATACTTGCCCCCAGAAGTTGGGGTATTAACACTTTAAGAGGCAAGAACACACAAGTAATTGTCTACCAGAGAGAAAAATTTCAAGAGATCTGTAACCTTCCACTATTAAAAATTAGTCCTTGTTGTCATGACTTATTAACCAGCTTAACACCCAGTTGTTGTTTGGTCCTTTGCAATTTTCACAGATGCCTACAGATTTACTGGTGTTTTAAATAAATAACCAACAGTGCCATGTTGACTGGAAGAAGCAAGTGACCTTATCTTTAGATTAAGTGAAGGGATTTAGCAAAAATATTGAGCTGACATTTTCCCTGGGTCCTCCGATTGGGAACTGATAAATGGTGAAGATAAAGAGAAAGGTTGTACTTATCCTCTGTGGTTGAAGATTCAGGACTGGCTTCCATTCTTGTAACTCTTCTAATGCAGTGAGTAGGAACAAAACACACAAATGTTAGTGTATTAAAATAGCAGAGAGCACACAGAGTGCCCGTGCTGAATGGGTTATAGACCTATCCACTCTATCTTCTTGTCCAGGAGAAAAGGGGCTCATTTCAGCAGCAATGCAGGTCCAGGGGGACAGAGGATGGCCACTCAATGATGTTCCCCTTCAATCTCTTCTGTGGCCTACTTTTTGTTCCTTGTTTATTTTCTGAATTGTGAGTAGGTTCTTAGTTAAAGATCACTGAGCTCTAATCCCTTCTTTGTATTATTAAGCTGAAGACCTGTTAGTCTGGGGTGATGCTAAGGGACATGTAGCTTGCAGATCCACTACCCAAGACTAACTTGTTTAATATTTTAAAGGTTGGCATGGACTGGGGGGTAGGGTTGTGGACATTGTGAACAGCACTTAAGATACTAAACAAACTAGGGAGATGACTCTATTGGTAAAGTTCATGCTGTGCAAGCAAGAGAACCTGGGTTGGAAATCCCTGGTGCCTACATAAGAAGCCAGGCATGGTGACAAACACCAGTACTCTGGTGGATGTGATCAGAACAATGCAGATCCCTGAATCTTGATGGCCAAATAGTTTAGTCACATTGGTTAGCTCCAGTTTAAATGAGAGACTCAGATGCAAAGGAACAGAGAAAGATACCCAATGTTGACCTCTGTCTTCTATCCATCGAGCCATGCTCTATAACCACACACACACACACACACACACACACACACACACACACACACACACACACACCTCTAAGATGAAGTATGAGTAACAAGGCAGAGTTATAATGAATGAAATGATGGAAATTTAGTAAGACAAACCATGAGTTGCCAGTTCAGGCTTTGCTCCTCCCTAAAACTAGTCTTAAAATTGACTCTGCTATAATCCTGCTGTCTAAGATACTTTTCATCTCACTGTTACCAAATATCTGACAAGATGTGATTTTAAAAAGAAAGAATTCATTTTAGACGATGATTTATAGAAAATCACTTTTCTATTCGTTTAGTCCATGCTTCTATGCAAATGCCTGCTTAACCCTCCTCAGATGTACTCTCCAGTTGTGTGTCTGTTACAGGTAAACTGAAAGCAATATTAAGTTGGTTTTCAGGGTTTGAACCCATGGTTAAACTTTATGATGAGCAAGAATACAACCATTTAAAAAAGCTTTTATGTAAGAAAGTCTGAGTGTTGGCTCAGACTAGACAGTCAGATTTAATACCCACCATGGTGGAGAAAGTATGGTGGTAGATGTCTTCATGGAAGTGGAAACATACAGCATTTTGCTCACATTTTAGTACACCAGGAAGCAAAGACAAAGAATTAAGCTACAAACAGGCATGGCTATGTCCTTCAAAAACTACCTCCAATTAACCCACTTGGTTTAACTAGACTTCCATATTACAAAGGCCCACACCTCCCCAAACAGTTAAGTGTTGAAACATACAAGCCTGTCTGGGACACTTAAGTTTCAAACAGGACACCTTCCTATTACTTTCTCTTTCCTCATACCTTTTCCTTTCCTGATGAAATTTATGTAAAATAGTTGCTTTTATTCCTACTTTCCTGTCTTCCTTCTCATTTTCTATTCTCAAATACACATCCAATCAAAAAGGACTTTGAGTGCTCCATGCATGTTCACCAGTAGCAGAAGAAAGAACTTGAGAGAAGTCTACCTGTGCAGTAGCTTCAAAGAAACAAAATAGGCCCTTGGGGAACTGTGAAGAACTGGAGACTAGTTGCTACAGAGTCAGCATTAACTTATGGGGTGATCAAGATGAGGGCATTGTTTTGTGTGTTACTCCAGAAACCATAGGACTTCTGCAGTTGAAATCAATTCAACCCTCTGTTCAGCCATCAATTAAAGGAATGTCTTTCTTTTGTTGTATTCTCTCTCCTTCTCCTTCCCCTTTCTACCTCTTTCTTTCCTCTCTCTATTAGTCTCTTCCTCTTCTTTTCCTTTCTCCTTTCCATCTTCCTTTACCCTTTCTCATGACAAATGATGGATTCCGACTTTTTCTATTTTCATCCAACTTACCCAGTTTTAAAATTCCTAGATGGAATTTACTGTTGTTTCTCAACCTATCTACATACATTCTTCGATTCTTGCCAAGTTCATTAAAAATCTCACTCTAAAGTACAATCAAGGGCTAGCCTTGAATTCTGAAAATCTACTTAAAAGAATCTCTTTCACTACATACAACAGCCAAGAAACTGAAGGATTCATTAGAAGTATGAACACAAACAATAAAGAAGTGTATCTGAGATGGTTAGTGCTAGGAACTTAGGATAAACCCCCTTGGTTGGAATACAAGGAATTTTAGTACTTCACGGAGAGATGGTAAACTATGCAAAACAATTAGCTTTTTGAACAACTAAGTAGGTAAGGGTGGGTAGTTCCATCCAAAGGCACAGAAAGTACCTAGGAAGCCTTTTCCGACAGGTAACTTTGACTGCTTAATCAATATAGCAACATAAAGCTTGTAAATGAAGCTACTAAGATGCTCTGAGTAAAGGCTCTCTCATCTCCTAGATGCAGGATGAAGAACAAGACAATGTTCATCACTGAAGCATGAGACAAATGAACCTGTGGAGAAAGTTGTGTCTTGGGTTAATAAATAGAGTTTTATTTTGTTTCAACTATTATCTGGAGCCAGAAGTGACAGACTGAATGTATTAGTCACTGTCCTGTTGCTGTGACAGAAAACTGAGAAAAACAACTATGAAAGATAAAATGGTTGGCTTACTCTTTCAGGTGTTCTAGTCCATTATGGTACAGAACATCTACTTGAGAGAGAGAGAGAGAGGAGGGGGGAGAGGGAGAGAAAGAGAAGAGAGGGCACTGTAATGGACTTTTCTTCTTTTCTGTTTCATTCTGTCTGAATAACCAGCCTAAAGAGGCTGCCACCTACCTCAGGTGGGTCTTCTCCTTTAGTTAATTCCAATACCAGAAACATCCTCAAGGACAGCCAGAGACTTCCTTTACAAATCTCCTGTGCACTTCTCCATCCAATCAAGTTGACAATCACGAGAGGGAAACGTTAAAATAATTTTTCCCCATTAATTAATTCATGGATTAATAACTATGACACAGCACACATGAAAGCATTATCTGACAGGTGGGAGAGGTCAAGGAAACCTTCTGTTAGATATTAAATTTACAAGTTGTAGGAAATTGCTTTGAGGCCTAAGTTCAACCAATGAGCCTGTTAACATGCTTTTCCTGTGACATGTGTTTAGCAAACACATCACCCAGGGATGTGAAAAGCCAGAAAATAGACATTGGCTCATAGGAACTAGCTCTGTACACCATGGGCATTGGCCAATTGTATTCAAAGGACTAAGTCCCAAAGAGGTAAACTGAGAAAAGTTATAGGGCAAAGGATAACCACATGCTGGAAGACACTGTCCCTGGTGAGATTTCAGAAGTTACTGAGGCAGTTTCCTAGCCAGTTATGATCCCGTGTTAGCACAGAAAAGCATCCAAGGGCACAGGGACATGGGGCTACAGGGCTACTCTGACTACAAGAGGGCCTGCTCCCCGGGTATGACACTAATTCAAATTCAATAGAATCTGGAATCACCTCAGAGACAAACCTCTCCGGTCACATGTGTGAGGGAATTTCCAGGTTATATTAACTGAGGTATAAAAAGTCACTCTAAATGTAGGTGACACCATTCCATGAACCAGGGTCCCAGAATGAATAAGGAGAGAAATCAAGTAGAGCCCTTGTGTTTATCATTGCTCTCCTCTTCCTTTCTTTCTGGTCACTTCTGGTAACTTCCCTTTGAACCAGAACAAGTACTTCTTTCCTTCAGCTGCTCTTCTGAGCTGTGTATTAGAGCAACCAGAAAAGTAAATAGTCCACCCAGGAACTAAGTAACCTCCCAGAACTCAGCTCCTCTTAATCAAGTGATTCCCTGGCCTGGATTGAAGTTTCTAACACCACAGGTACTCTAGTCTCAAGAAATGTAACTTAGATGAATAGCAGCTAGGTGCCAGTCCTCGGCCTCTGTCCACGATGAGACATTATTCCTGCCTCTTGACTTTTCAATGTTCTCAGAAATTATCATGTCTGCTTGCTAATATATAGTATGGAACATCAAATGAATACTTTCTTTCTCTCATTAGACTGTGGCTGTAGGTAGGATACACCATCTCCATAGACAGATAATGTGAGCTCCCATTCACCACTATACTGATTATCTCTGTGACCCTCTAGGTCCCCAGCACATGGCCTAAGCGTGAATTCATTTCTGAGAGGCGACAATTTGTATCATGTTCTGAAGGCAGAGCCAGGGAGTGCCATGTTTCTTCTAAAACTCCATGAATGAACGCTTCAAGTCCTTATCTTTTGCTTGTTGTCCCAGCACACGGAAGGGAATGGGAGAATGATGCCACTTGGAAAGAAGATAAAGTAATAGGCATGCTTAACTTTATACTCTATAGCTCTGAACAGACTAAATACCAAATAGCTCTGGCTCCTTTTTACTTACAAAACCTCTCACAGTTTTGAGGAAATACTGAAAGGGGAACTTCAAATGCATGACAAGATAGATGTGGCAGCTAGGGAATAGAGATGGAAGCTCCTTTATGATTAGAAACAAAAGGCTGGCTCTAATCCCCTGTGTGATACAAGCTTTAGCTGATCAGGGCAACACAGAGACATTCTGCTGGAGTAAAGAGCTAAAGCTGTCAGAGGCTTGCTTCTTCTTGTCTCCTCCTCATCTACATTTGCATATGCAAATTCCACAGCAGCCAGTCAATTCTACCCAGAGCAAAGGTGTCTGGAAATCAGCTAACTTCTCACCTGTTCCAAGTTCAATGACCTCCAGTTCCACAGTTCCACCTGCTCACTCCAACATGGGGGGGGGGGTTGATGCATGAACTATCATAGCTTCTACCACCCTGGGAAGCAAGACATGCTAAGTAATTCCAAAGCCTATGAAAGAAGCTACAGCTAGAAAAATAAATAGTTCTTGAGTCACTCTTCTGAAACTTTGATAGTTTTGAAGCTTTCCTTAAATGATAACTACCTCAGAGGAAAACCCAAGTCAGATCTCAGGGGTCCTAGCTGCTGATGGTAGTGGATATTAAAAAATTATGTGAGAGAAATTGGAAAAAGAAAAATACCACTAGCCTCACCAAAACTAAGTTCTTAAATGCAATGGTAAAGAAAGACAGTGGGAAAATAATCAATGGGTAAAACTAAATGAAATTTCTAAAATATTACCCTGTATCTTAAAAAACAGATTTTCTTCTATAGAAGTTTTGTAGATGTGGTCACATGTTCTGGCTCTAAAAGAACAAAGCTAGTTTGTTTAAAAGTTTCTGGAGTTATGTGATCACCAGCAGATCTGTATGCTGGGTTTTCTTTCTACACTGCAAGATCACTTGACCAGAGAAGAATGGCACATTCTCCCCTTATGAGCAGACCATAGGATACAGAAGGAAGCAAAGTGCATTTTTCATGAAGTTTCCATTTCCTCCAGTGGAGGCTAACACAATGACATGCACATCTTGCCCCAAATTCACTGGAGGGCTTGGAGGCAGAGCTGGGAGGATGCTTTACAAAGCAAGCTCCATTCTTCACTCTGAGACCAACACAGTAAGGCCAGTCAGAGAGACCAGGCACCCAGCAAGGTTTCTGTGGGAACTGTGAGGCATGCAGAAGACAGTCTGCTAAAGAGGAAACCAAAGATAGAGACACATTGACACAGTGAAGAGGGCTGCACTTACTGAATGCTGAGCCTGATCAAGGAAGCGGCAAGTCCCACTTTCATGAGGTCTTTGAGCAATTTCCTAGAGAGGAAGAGAGGAAGGGGACATGAGAAAGGATCCATATGCATGCGCTGGGTTTGCATGCATTGCTGTTATCCTGTGTATGCCACTTCAGTCATACTAGCACTAGTTCTTCTAAAACAGATCCTGGGTGCATTATAAATCTCTATGGTAAAAACAAGAAGGAAACAAAGACTAAGTTCTTCAACATGTGTGCTAAATCTTTTCATCCTCCACCATGTATGGTGTGACTATTTTGTCTGTTTCAGGAGAGGCCACTGGGCTCAGAGTGTGAGTGGATATATCATAGAAAGACTGGAACTTGATCACTAAATCTGGAGGCATCCTCTGCCCTGCTGTTCTCTTACATTCTTATTTCTTGGTCCTCCACGATCCTAGGGAAGGGTGAGGAGTTGATATTCAGGGGTAATGTTATAGATTTCATTCATGGAGCTAAATTTTTCAATGAAGCAAGTTCTAAATATCCTTTTAACTCTGAACCTGCAGTGTACTCTATGGGGAGCAACTGCATGATGGCCAGGGGTTTAGGAGTGATGATCTAGGAGTGTAGCTAAGCAAGTAGATCACTTGCTTAATGTGCATTGAAAAGGGGGCCACTTCCAAATGAGAATGACTAGGATTCACTATCAGACTTAGAATTCTTCCAGGGTACCCGAGAGCAGGTTGGCTATGACCTGCTTCTTCCTTGTAGAAGAAACAGAAGTGCCAGAAGGAGAACTGGTTTTCAGGGTTCTGGAATCCTGGGTAATTCAGGGATTACTCAATTACTAGGAAACAGTATCATAATTTGCATTTCAGACTTAATTTTAAACATTATTTTCAGCCACATTAAGAAATATATCTATATGTGCTTATACATATGATGGAAACAGGTATAGAAAATTTTCTAATTGGTGAGTTCATGAGTGTTGATAAATGAGAGTGATTAAGATCATCAGATGGTTTCAAACTGTTTGGATGTAAGGAGAAATGTGGAGATACATGAGAATATACAGAGCTCTGAAGTGATTGGGTGAGTAACCTTTATGTTTTTATTTAGGTAACATCTTTTAGTCAGTGCAAAAATCTCAAGAACCAATGAACAAATGTCCATTTATCCATTCATCCACCTACCTATCCACTCACCTACACATATACATATCCACTCACTTATCTACTCATTTATCCACCTATCCATGTACTATTATAACTCAATATATTTATTTACCATCCACCCATCTATCCACTTATCCATCAACTCATGGACTATTCCTCCATCTGTCTGTCTTCCATTCATCTATCCATATACCTCTCCACCACAGCATATACACATCTCTCCAATCTTCCATCCATGCATGCATCTATCTGTTCACCTACCCACACTCCCCTCCATGTGTTTATACCTATTCATCTATCCAACCACCCACTCATTCACTCATCCATCCACTTCCTAGTCCTCCATATGCCTAACTGCTTATTGCCCTATTCAACCATGAATCTATCTTTATATTCATATTCACTCACCCAACCACATACCCATCCACTAATCCATTCATCAATTCATTTACCTGATATACCAATCCATCCACCTACCCCAACACAATCCGTTCCATGTATTCACACCATGTGAACACCCAGCCACACATTTATCCATTCATCAATCCAACCACACACACACACACACACACACACACACACAGTTTAATATACTGTTTCTCTACCCCCTGCTGTCCCTGCTGCCACTCAGCAGTTCAGAACATTTATTGCTCTTGCAGAAGACACTCACTCAGTTCCTAGAACACATGTAGTAGCTTATATCATCCCTAACTTGAGTTCAAAGTATACAGTGCCATACCCTGACATCTGTGGGCACCAGGAAAGCACACAATCCACATAATATACTTAGGCAAAACATTTATATGCATAGAATAACTAAATCTAAAAGTAAAAATTAAAATAGTAAGTTGGCATGAAGCTGAGATCTGGAAGATAATAGTGACTAGGGGAACATGATCCTGGAAGAACAGTTGAGACAGTTCAGGAATGAGCAGCCAACTCCCAACATTCTTTGAACTAAAGACAGTCTGATTTCTAGGAAGAATAGAACTACCTTGAACCCTTTGTATCTCCCATCTCCCTATGCAAATTTGTACGCATCCCCCTACTTATTAAAAACAATTGACTTCTATAGTCAGTATCAATCTTTCCATATGCCCCATCTTCCTATCATTTCCTCTGTCCTGTAGTATACTCATTCACCCTAATACCCTGCTATGTCCAACTACCAAAAAGATATAAGGCTTCATTCCCCTTCTGGCCCTTTGATCACATCTTGTATTCTGAGCTGCCTCCATCTGGTCCAACGTGAATTCATTCTTCATTGATCACCCAAGAGTGCTCTCTGGAGATTCCACTGGCCCTTTATGCTGTATTAAATCTTTGGGAGGTTATTGTGTCTGCTTACATGTTCCTTTTTCAGAACATGATCACATAATCTGTCTAACCCTTTGTGGACTTGAACCACTTACAGTGGGAAAACTGAGGTAGGTTTTAATTTCATACTATAGCTTTGTCATCTGGTCCAGTGTCCAGGCACTTAGCAGCTTTTCACCATATTGTATAGTCTAAGAAGCAATTTCTCACTGGCCCAAAGCATTACAGCACCAAGGAAGGAAAGTGACCTCCATTCCAGGAAAAGGTTTCCTCTGAGCATCATGGCCTCCTATTGTGTTCTGGAGCGTGGTACCCAGGTAACAGCAATTAATTTTATATCTACATATGCCTTCTGCCCACACCTCACTGTCAGTTTTTAAACTCATCCTGAAATTAAAATTAATCTTTTTGCTAATAAGAATGTTTCCAATCCTCTAGGTAGGCTACTATATAAAAGCAAGGACAGAGTCTACTGTAATGAGTTGAGACTAGAAATGGTCATTTGATGGGAGATGTCATTCTGTAAATATGTTTCTCATAGCATTATATCAGTGTGTTAATTGGGGCTGGCGCAGTGGTGGGACAAGACCAGCGGCAGGCGGAAAAACCTTAATCCTTACAGTCATTTACAAAGACACAGACAGCACAAAGAATCAAAATGATCTCAACAGTTCCAGTAGAAAGATACCGATTATAGTGTATGTGTGTGTATGTTTGTGTGTGTGTGTACAGATGCATGTATGTGCATGCATGTAGAGGCCAGGTGTCATTCCTCATCTGTGCTCCACTTGGTTTTTGGAGACAAGTTCTTTTCATTGGCCTGGATGTTACCAATTTGACTAGGTTGGCTGGCCAGGAAGCCCAGGGGATTCGCCTATCTCTACCCACTTGTGCAGAGATTACAAACCCATGCCACTATGCCCAGCTTTTTATGTGAGTTCCAGTGACAAAGCTCAAGTCCTCATGCCTATACAATATATGCTTTCCTAATTCAGCAGTTTTCATAGCACTGCTTTATTAACTAATGATTTTGCACACTCCCTAAAGAGTAGTGGAAGTCCAGGGAGAACCTTAAGCATCAGAGGAGCTGGCTGGATTTTCATCCTTTTGAGACTGCACCAGGGATAATGAGCTAATGTGAGGAAACCTTGAAATACTCACCAGGCATATCAGAGGAGAGTGAACATTCATGCATTAGTCACTTCTCCTCTGCACTCCATCCAAATATGAAGACAAAGCAGAGGCATGATTACTTCTGAGACACTGGTGTTGGTGACCCCTGTGCTGCCAGTAGGTACTTTAATGTCTAACAGGGCTGCTTCCTGTAATGTTTTATGCTTTCATAGATATATTTCCTCCTGTCTCCAGGCTTGCACTCCTAGTTCTGTGCAGTGCATCCTGACAATCCTCACCAAACACACAGATATTACTGGATCATTTGGATCTTTTACCCATCACTTATTCTGTATTCCACATTATTTTATGACATGGATTTACATCTTGCATAATGTACCCCTGGACCTCCATTCTTAGGCATTTATTTATCTGAGAGGACTTCGTCTCATTTTTGTGCATCCATTAATTCTGGAAGAGACTTCACCTGTCACAGGAAGGTCACAAATGTCTCAACTTTGAACTGGAGTGCTGGTCACACCTAGTCAGCTCCCACATGTCACCACCTCCTTATGAAATCACCCTGCACAGTGGTCTCAAGAGCCCATTATCTTTCCTTCATAGTACATTGGAAGCTTTCATTTTATATTTAATTTTAAAAGCACACCTGTCCACCACCGTACAAGCTGAATGATAACAAGGGCAGCCTGGTTTCTATACACAATCTCAATTCTTGCTCTGATGAGAATGTCAAAGATATGAGGGGCATTTGCCAGCATTCATCCAAGGAAGGAAAGTCAGAAACAGAAAGAAACTGAGGAAGGGAAGAGGGAGAGATGGGCTTAGTCACCAGAGATAGTCAGTCTTTGTGTGAGTGTGTACATGTGTAATGTGCATGTGTGTGGGGGGGGGTACACGGTACATGTGAAGTGCATGTGCAGGCCAGAGGTTAATCTCGAGTGCTGTTTCTCAAAATACTGTCTGCCTTGGTGTTTGTTTGTTTGTAGCTGTGGTCTCTCACTGTTCTGGAACATGCTAGTTCAACCAGGCTGGCTGAGCAACACACCCCAGGGATCTGCCTGAATTTATTTCTCTAGTACTGAGATTGCAAATGAGCAATCCCACAGCTGCTATTTTACATAGGTTCCAGGTAGCAAACACAGGTCTCCATGCTTATAGCTTACTTAGTCTTCTCAGCCCTGAAATGGCTCATCTTAATTATCAAATTGATTGAATTGAGAAACCATAAGGCACTTCTGCCCATGCCTGTGACACATGTAATAAGTAGACCATAATGGCTGTGCCCCAGTGAATGGGTTAGTCTTTGGTAGATGCATAATCTGGTGGCATAATTTGGAGGTGTTAAAAGTAGGGGGTAGGGTCTGGTTGTGAAGAAGATAAGTGGAGGCTGTCCTGGTAGTCAAATCTTGTCCTGGTCTCACCCTGTATGCCGTTTCTCCTTTACTTCTAATATTTAGGGGCAAAGTTTTTCTACCATGCACTATCACCACCACTGTACTCCACTATGCCACACACCTCACAGCCCAGAGCTACCACACACCATCACGCTCCACCCCACAGGGGGCCCAGAGTCTATACAAGTAATCAGTCCATTCCTGTGTTTTGCTCAGGATTCGGTCACAATTCATCTCATCACTTGTGCCACTGTAAAAAAAAGTACTTTAAATAAACAACTCAAAAGAGAAAGGGTTTATTTTGGCTCAAGTTGTCCAGTGTCCCATTCTTGCTTGGTAGGGCAGTGAAGCTGAGACCATGATGAGGAAGTGTCAGGCTGTCTAGCTTAGCCTAGATTGTAACTGATATTGACACCTTGACTCTGTTACTCAGGGATGAGCTAAGCAGGGCTAGAATCTGGCCAAAGCAAGGTTCATTTTTCTCCCAGGAATTTGAACAGTATTAGTAATTTTATTCATCTTCTATAACAGATAGCTCAAAAATCATGGGGTCACTCTCTGACATTTGTGCAAAAGAAAAGAGGAATCAGGTGAACCAGAGCCGTGAGCAGAAGCAGAAAGAGGAGAGTGCGGAGTGTGGGAGCAGGATGGCCTTCCTGCCCCATCAGTATCCACGTTCTCAGGGATTAGAGCCACCTCCCACCTTTGGTAGTGCTGACACTCCCTCCAATGCTACAGAAACACAAAGGCACTACATACGTGATCAAATGTTTGAGGGCAACCAGAAACTGCACAAGATTCTCTATCTACTCAGCATTCAGGTAAACTTAACGGGTCTTAAACACAGCAATGATATGCTTGCTAGTTGTTCCTTCTCCTTGTTTCACAGCAGCTCCAGTTTACACTCAGGTGTGTACAAGTGAACTGTTTGAATGCACCAGAAGCTGTACCAATAGGTGCACAGGGTCACAAAGTATTCCCACCTAGCAGTTTGTGATAGGCATCTTGGGATGACAGAACCTGAATTCTGATGAGATCAGCACTGATCAGATTTGGGAAGAGAGAAAGGTACTTCAGCATCCTTAGAATGATGCCCAGTACACTTAGCATGGAGCCAACAAAAAGGAAAGCTGATGACTCCCAGACACATAGCATGAGGCTACTTCCCAGTGACACCAGCTTACTGTTACTGTCTGCCCTGCTGAAGCCAGCTGTGTGATCAGAGCACCCTGAACTTCAGACTCAGACCCAAGGTAGCATTTTCCTATTAATTGTTTTTTAAAAGGAGCCATGTACAAAAGAAGGTGACTGTTGTGTGGCTTGGGCAGTCTGTGTGCCCACAGACAGTGGGACCAGGATTTATCCCCAGTGCTTGAACTGATTTTTTAAAGCCCATTCTTTTTGGAGGGATACATTGATCAGTCTAGATATAGAGGGGAGGACTTGGTCCTGACTCAAAGAGATGTGCCAGACTTTGTTGACTCCCCATGGGAGGCCTTACCCTTTCTAAAGAGTGGAGGGAACGGGGTAGGGGAGGTGGAACAGGAGGAAGGGAGGGAGTGGGAACTGGGATGGATATGTAAAACAAGAAAGGATTGTTTTAAAATAAGAAGTGATTTAAAATAGAAGCCTCTCCCACTGCTGCAGTGTCAAGCATTGCACAGAGTTGGGGGCAGCATTAGGATGGCCTTGGACTTCAGTAGTGACTTCTTCCAATCAACTCTCAAGACTTTCTCACACAGATGTATGGCCTTTGGACTGAGTGTGCCCCAAGGAATTGTTCTCCTCTGATTTTTATTTGCTGAAGTTAAGAATAAAACTCAAGAGCCAATTGTTCTAAACAAAAACAGAATGCCCACACCTGCCTCATGTCACCTTGACTTCAAAATCTCCCATCACTGATCCTACCCTGGATCCCTCTGTTTGGTGGATATAAAGTTGAATTCTATATCTTCAGGGAACTCCTGATGACCTCCATCACCTTACTTAGAAACCAACATGCATCTCAAAATTCTCTCCATCATAGACATCCATCTCTGTGTCTGTCTCCTCATACATCAGGTGCACCTCAAATCCCCAGGATATGGCTGGGCAGGGAGCTGACTCAGGTAGCAATGAGTGTGAAAGTCCTGAATTTGATTATAGAACTCGTGTAAAGCTGGATACAATGGTGCTCACTTGTAATCCCAGTGCTGGGAAGAAAGAGGCACAAAGATCTCTGGGATTCACTAGCCAGTTAGACATCTGATGAGTCCCAAGACAGTGAGAACCCATCTAAAAAATAGTGAAAATGCTGTATGACTACATAGAAATAATATCTAACATTGACTTCTGTCAGGTACACACACACTCACACACACACACACACACACACACATGTTGATATGTGCACTCCACACACATAAAAAGAGAGAGATCCTGTCTCAAAAAAAAAAAAAAAGTAGATGAGAGACTTGAGCACAGCACTCAAAATTGAGCTCTGATTTCTACATGCATGCACATGCTCACACATTCACATTTTCTCATAAACAAACATACATGTGATTATATATATACATCACACACACACACATTACACATGCATACGTGTGTGTGTGTGTGTGTGTGTGTGTGTGTGTGCTCCTCAGGTTGTTTTACAGTACTCATGAGTGACATCATTGTAAGGTACTGTACAGATGGTTTCAAAATTTCTCCATGCAATGGTCCTTGAGCAAGGTGTATACTCAGTTTCCTCTCATGTAAGAGTCAACACAAGGATTCTACTACATAATTATCTGGCGATGCTGCCAAGTATGTGCCAGTTCAGGTCATGCAACTGAATACAGTCAAGAGCTATGTCATCTCCCTCAAGTCTTCACAGTAAACAAGATGTGTGTGCATGTGCATGTGTTCATATATGCGCAGGTGTGTGTGCACGCATGTGGAGGCCAGAAGTAAACTTTGGAAGTCGTTCTCTAGTGTTATCTATTTTGCCTTTTGAGATAGAACCTCACATATTGACCTTGGGATTCACAAATTCAGCTAGGTTGCCTAGCCAGTGAACCCCAGGAATTCTCTCTCTGCCCCTCCATTACTAGAATTAAAAATGTGCACACCACACCTGGATTTTTGGTGTGGGTTTTTGAGGATCCAGCTCAGGGCTTCACTCTTTCACAGCAAGAACACTGCAAGCAGAGCCACTCCCAAATCAGTAAATAAAGTTGTAATATGACAAGCCTGTGTTAGTGTTCAACACAACACCTAGCAGATACTAGGTGCTCATGAAAAAATTCTGAAAATAGAAAGCCCATGGGGGACCCTTCTTATTGATGTAATACCATGGTAGCTCCTGGCTCAAGGTGGATGTGACATGTCATCTGTTTCAATGTAATAAATGTCAATTAGTCTGTCTGCTGCATATAATACAGTGGTGCTCACTCACTTAAAAGGGACATAGAACTATCTCTAGGTGCTTATTCAAAGGTCGCCCCATTTTACTTTCTAAGGAAGCAAACCTCCACCCAAAGCTCTAAGGGACCCTAGAGCCTGGCAATATAAAATACTCCATGCGAACCCCATTCTGAGCCTCGTGTTGTGGTGTTTAATTTCCTGCCTTGGTCTTACAGGAGATTTCCACTGTTTGGGCTGTAGGGTATGTCCTGATTAAAAAGAATCCTCCCAATTACAGTTTGGCATGAGACTCTTGTCACACATTCTCTGCCACCAGCCTCATCTTCCCTGTCAGCCATGAGTATTTGTACTGCCTAACTGTAAATGAAAACCCAAGAGGGTGAGTTTGGGTCCCCAGCTCCTGGGCCATGCCAGATCTTTTAATTTGCACTGTCTGTCAAAAAGATGTGGTTGTGTGCATACTCCAAAGAATTCCTCAGACTGGATTCAAGGCCAGAAAGAACTAACATATCAAAGCCATCTCTAAGAAACTTCATTTAAGCCCACCTGAGAAGACAGAATTCCAAGAAGGCAAAGGCCCTTTTTAGTCAGCTCCAAACTTGAGTGAGCCCCACTACAAAAAGGGAGCTGAACTCCAGGGAAATTTCAAGACATCTTGATATTATTTTTCTATCAGACACATAAGACAGAACTCTGATTCAAAGGAAGCCACCAAAACACTATGAAAGGAAATATGCACACTAGTTCTGATTATTTCAGACTCTGAAACTCAAACTTTCTGGGTATGGGGTAGAGGGTAAGAGACATGGTTTAGTCTAGGAAGTGAAATGTAGGTTGTTTCCTTTAATCAGAAAGGTATTATGGCTCAGCTCTGGCAATGCACGAAAATGCTCATCCGGTTGAAGAGTGTCACTCACAAAAGGCTGCTGAGAAGAAGTGATTCAGTAACCAAAATGACAAAAACTATGGTGTGCTCTGTGCCTTCTGTCTGCTTTTCACTTGCTTATTTTATGTATGCACATATACTTTCATCTGTGTGTTTATACATATGTGAACAAGTGCCTTTGAAAACACCTGTTTTCATGTGAGGACCGAAGGTTGGCATTGGACTCCTTCCTCAAATATTTCTACCTTTTTCTTTCTCTTTATTTTCTTTTTGCATAGGAACCTTAACCTAATCTCAAGCTGGCTGATTGGACTAGGCTGTTTGTCCAATGAGCCCCAGGGATTCCCCTGTTTCTGCTCCTCAGCCCTGGGATTGCAGACACACACTGCCTTCTTGGCTTAACTGGTTCTGGGGCTTGAACTTGGGTCCTGATGCCTCCACAGTGAGTACTTCACTGGCTGAGTTATCTCTCCAGATCCCCACATACCTGTCTGCCTAGGAGTGATGCTTGTCATCCCACCATTCAAAAGTACTTGATCATACTTTTAGGCTCCAAAGCATTAACCAAAGAAAGTGAAACTAGCTGAGCCAAGCTCCATGGGCTTCTTTGACTATTGACATCTATGGAATACATCAACTAGGTAAGAAGAAATCAGAGTTAGGCAGTTCCTACAATTATGCCCACTGTGTGTGTGTGTGTGTGTGTGTGTGTGTGTGTGTGTGTGTGCATAAGACAAGGGATTTACAGGTTTCCTCCACTCATCTTTATTGGGATTTGGGCATTTATTATGGTAATTTCCCTTCTACAACATCATATTCTCTATAGCCCACATGTACAATAACACCCTTCACATAGCTCTTTGTAAACAGTGTCTGCCAAACTCATGTATGGAGGTTTAGATATACTCAAGAATCATACAATCAGCTTTTAAAAAGAAAATTCCTACCCTAAACCAAAGAATGAATAAATAAAATGTGGTACATTTACACAATGGAGTTTACTCATATGTTAAAAACAATGGTGTCATGAAATTTGCAGGTAAATGGCTGCAACTAGAAGAAATCATCCTGCCTGAGGCAACCCAGACCCAGAAAGATAAATATGGTAAGTGGATATTAGCTGTTAAGTAAAAGTTAAAATTCACAGGCCCAGAGAAGCTAAGGAAGGCTCAAGGGGGAGATGTTTGAATCTTTCTGGGAGGGAAGCTTTTGTGGGGTGGATTGGGGATGGGTGGGGATGGGAATAGGAGGGATCAGTTGGGGGAAATGGTGGGGAGAGTAATAGAAGAAATAATTAGATAGACTGGGGGGACATGCCAGGATAGAGTAAAAACCTAGTGCAATGGAAACTCCCAGAAATCTACAATGGTGACTCTAGCCAAGAGTCTTAGCACTAGTGGATATGCACCCTGAACTGGCCATCTCCTATGACCACACAATACTTCCAGTGGAGGGACTGGGACACCAACCCAGACACATAACCTTCTACCTACAATTTGTCCTGCCTATAAGATGTGCTGGAATAAAGGTAGCACAGAAATTGTGGGAATATCCAATCAATGACTGGTCCAAACTGAGACCCATCCCTGTCAATGCTTGGAGTCCTAGGACCCAGAAAAGAGATAGCTGAGAGATCTAGGATAGAACCAAACATAACTAGCCAAAATAAAGTCAATGTAAAGATGCCTAATGATATTCTGATATACTCATATATTGGTGCCTAGCCCAATAGTTATCATAAAATCTTTATTCAGAAACTGATGGGAACAAATGCAGGAAGCCAAACTTGGGGAATCCTTCAGAAGAAGGGGGAAGAAGGATTGTAGAAGCCAGGGGTTCAAGGGCCCCACAAGAAACACCACACACAGAAACAACTAACATGGACTAATAGGGGCTCACAAAGACCGAAACAACACCAGGGGGCCTATCAGATATGTAACAGTGGTGTAGATTGGTCTTCCTGTAGGACTCCAACAGTGGGAGCAGTGGTTATTTCTGACTCTTTTGCCAGCTTTTGTGAGCCTATTCCTCATATTGGGTTGCCTTGTCCAGCTTTAATATGAGATGAGATGCCTAGTTTACTGCAACTTCATAGGCTATTTTTGGTTGACCTTTTCTGTATAGAAATAGAGGAAAAGTATGGGGGGGTATGAGAAAGGTGGGGGAGGGACTTTGGAGGAGAGGAGGGAGGAAAAACTGAAGTTGAGATGTAAAAATAATAGTAATAAAATAATTTTTAAAAACTCCAAAGTTTCTCATAATATCGTACGGGCATATACAGTTTTGTGTTAGGTCCCACTCATGGCTAAGACCAGCCACATGAGACCCAGGGTCCATGGGTTGAACATACCTTGAATAGTTAGAATGCTAATAGCCTAAATTGGGTTTAGAGGCTCCCATATGTAATTTTAGTACTCAGAGTCTGCCATTGGAGAATTGCCATGAATTTAAGGCCAATATAGACTACAGAGTGAGTTTCATCCCAACTTAGACTATAGATCTAGGGGAAGGGGGAGGGGAGACCTCACAGGAGCTGAAGAAAGGGTGGGAAATGATCAAAATGCATTGTATATACATGTGACATTCTCAAAGAATAGATATAAAATAAGTTTAAAATCCAAAATGTATAGAATATTATTTTCTTTGAATATACATATGCTTATTCAGGTGATTACTGATTTATTTATATTATGAAGTAAAACTAATATATTGTAAAGTTATAATTGCTCAATAAAATATCATATAATAATCACTATTATTTATACCTTTAAAGAATTGTAAATTATAATCTAATTAGTATTGTGTTATCATAGCTCCATTATTGAGATATAAGTAGTATAAATTACTCAGTATTGTCCAGTAAATATTGGACAATAATAAATCAGTAGCCAACCACTTGTCACTTAACATACAGAAGGCCACACTGGTGACTGTTCTGGTCCCAGCTAAAAAATATTTGGCAGGAAGTAACCTGAGGATGATGGGATCATTTTGACTCGCAGTGTCATGATGGAGGAGGCATGGCTCTGAGGAGCCAATAGCAAGTCCTGTTGCTTCACAATGGATAAGGAAGGAGAGATCTGTGACCGGAGCAGATGGCTAGAATATATCTAGCTCCACCTCCAAGGTCCTATGCCTGAAAGCTAGATTCAGACCCAAAAGGTCCCACAAACTTCTAAAATAATGCCTGTGGGAGACATTTCATCTTCCAAACATGACAAGGATGTTGAACTTAGCCTTTTAAGATCTGAAATAACTTGCCCCGGGTCTTACACCTTGGAAGCAACACAGCAGTGATCAAAACACAGCAGCAAGCGGCTCTCAAGTTCATGTCTTTAACCGATATTTAGTCTGTCTCTCTAAAAACCAGCTCTGCTGTCCAGAGTGGCTCTGTGGTATGGCCCCAGGCCTTATTTCTCATATCGACTGACTTCATATAGCAGTGTCCTTGCAATGCCCTACCCAAGACTCACTGGGAACACAATGTCACAATTCCTGACTCTAAAGGGGAGTCTTAGAAAGGCTTTTGACTCCCTATTGGGAGAAACTGGACTAGCACACATCAGAGAAAGGGATTAGTAAATTCCTTCAGGCAGAGTCTGAGGTTGAGTAAGAGATTAGATAACCAATCTGGGCTAGCCATGCACCTTACACATGATCATTAGGAGATGAACATGCTCCTTGCCTGGACCACAAGAAGGGCAGACATATCTCCAGTGAAAGACTGGAGACTCCCATGAAAACACTCATGTGGCATGAGCGGACAGAATCCAGCACTGTGTGCCACTGGTGACATGTGCATTCAAGACAACCAATGTATCTCCTTTGTAAAAAAAAAAAACTACCTAAAAGACAAATGTAAACCTCTGCAAACATGTTAACATGTGGTACAAAGAGTTACCCTCCTTGAAACACATGAGTGATAATGAACAGACAGAGGCCCTTCCAACTCAGTGATCTCCCAGAAATGATCCTGAAGGGGAAGGGGAAGGAGTGTGCTAGGTCCTGTCCACTCCTTATCCCTCAGCTCCCACACCCCCTCCTTATCACAGCTTGCCCTCATCCATCCCCACTACAAGTCTAAGAACAAGCCCAATCACAGTGCTATGGCCCAGCAAGACAGAGGCATCTTGTTCTCTGTCCTGACAGACTGAATGCTCCACAAAGACTTGAACTCAGAGGGCCTCTTTCCCTCCAAATTGCACTGCACCAAACACAGCTCTTGAAATATGTCCCATGTCCACCACACACTGCCCCCACGATTTATGAATGAGTGAACAACTCTAAGACTAACCCATGTCTCCTACTGCATCCCACAACATCTCTACTGTCTGTTCCTCTTTAGCAACTCTTCCTTTAAGCCTAGCTTCTATGTGCAGCTTGCAGAGGTCAGTGAGAGCACAACCCATGACTTTAAAGATGTGAACAGATTCCAGGAGGCAGAGTCTGGCCTTGGAAGTCATAGCCACTGGAATGAAAACCTTCTTGAAAACACTTGCTAGCTATGTGGCTTTAGGTGACATAGGTCTCTGTGCCTTAGTCTTTTCACACATAACAAATGAAGATGACTGGTAACATTCCTACATTGCTTAGATGATATACTACAAACTGTGATTGAATATGGCTGCCCAATTGCTAAAACTTTATCTAATCAAGTTGTATCTAAGTTCTCCTCCTGACCAGAAATTAGTCTTAATAAGCAATAAAGGGCCAACTGGATGGATCAGCAGGTAAAGACACCTGCAGCAAAGTATGACAAGACCTAAGTTCAATACCCAGGACCCATATGTTGACGGAGAGAACCAACTCTTGTAATTTTTTCTCTGAACTCAAGACTTGCACCATGACCATGCATGAAACTCTTTCTCCCTCTCTCTCTCTCTCTCTCTCTCTCTCTCTCTCTCTCTCACACACACACACACACACACACACACACACACACACACACACACACACATACTTTTTAAAAGCAAGTTAAAATGATGGGAAATCCAGTGACCTAAAGGAGCTCAGTAAATATCAAAAATGAGAAAATAAAAACAAAACAAAACAAAATAACAAGGAGACAAAAGCCACCCATTGCTATCTGCTGTAATCTCACTTTGTCTCTGTGCCGTGGGCCTCACCTCAGAGTTTCTAACAAAGTGTCATACTCTCAGGATATTAAGGATTGGGGCAGATCCCACTTTAAGTAGAACTTATCCCTTTAGCTAGCTAGAACTGTCCCCAGGCTGGGCAAGTTTAATGATAGAAAATTTTCATTGTAAGTAACTATCTTTTGCTGTCTCAGGAAGAACCTGGGACAACTTAAGAGAAACTTGAGCATGTCTGCATGTGGGAGGAGTTAAGACATACCAGGACACGATTATGAGTGTTTAGCATGAGAGAAATTGTCATATGGATAATCATTTGTTCCTAACCAGACTTTTATGATTTCCCAGTATCCCCTGCATTTATGTTTATGTATGGTAATGATAGTGACCAAAGGCAAGCATTAGCCACCACTATACACAGCCAGCTCCCCCAACCTATGATACCCTGTGTCAGACCCAAGACTCCATGTAAAGTAGTTGTCCCTGAAACCTTCACCATCACCTTCTTTCATTCACAACTTTGGGTATGTTGGGGGCTGAGCTATCATATACTCAGCAAGGTGAAATGGAGAATGATAGAGTAATCAGAAATCTCGCAAGAGGGAAAGTCACAGACAGATTTACAGAGCTTGGGTAGAGAACGCATCATGGGAGCATAAGGCACCTTGGTTCATTAATCATCTTTTACTTCAAATCTATTTCTCAATGAAAAGTAGCTTTCTTCTTCTATTATCAAGATGAATGTGTCAACAATACACAGTTGCATAAACCAGACTATTGGGAGGAGGGAAGAAAGAGACAAGAGTTTTTTAAAGGAAAAAAGAAAAGCCTGGGTACATAGTGTGATGTATTTGCTCAGATTACAGCTTTATTTACACCACTGAGAACATTTTATTTTTGAGCTTCATAACTCATTGCTCCAGGAAGAAAAAGAAACTAACCGCTGTCTGCATCAACAGGAAGAGAGAAGACATGCGTGAAGACAAGCCCATCCTCCACCTTGTTGGTTTCAATATTTTTATAGAAAAACAACTAATATGTGTTATACTCCAGAGTGCCTTATTACCTCATTAAATTCAGACCTGGGAAAATGGCTCAGAATAAAACTGTCTCTAAAATGATGGGTTTTAAGCTACAATAAGTGAACATCATTTTTTTTTTCTCCAGAGAGAGAATCAGTTTATCAGAATTCAGAGTTAGGAAGGGATCTCCCAACTACACTTGAAAATTCAAGCGGGTCTCATCATCCCAAGAATGTAACCTCAAGGAAATTGTAACTATCCAAGCAAGCTTGGTGCAGTGATTGTTATGGACACAGTGGGAAGCACCATGTCCTAGTGGCATCAGTATGGCCAGAATTACTCCCTTACACGGGAGACACCCAGCTCCGTCATATACATTTCTGCATGCTATCCCCAATAGTCATATTTTTCAAAAACACATTATTGCATTTTTTTTCTTTTTACATCTAAAACTTTCCTAACTTTGTTGCTCAGGAAACTAGAAGGCTTCATTTTTTTTCTAAGTTAATCACTCAAAGAGACATGAGCTTTTATCCATTTTCTGATATAACCTAATCACACACACACACACACACACACACACACATATATGTACATATATATGTATATATGAAGTTGTGGGGAAGCTGGAGAGGGTCCAGCAGTTAAGAATGCAAAGAACTGGAGTTTGGTTCTCTGCACCCAAGCCAGTTCCAGGAAGTCTGATGCCCTCTTTGGGCCTCTAGGGACAATTACATTCATATACACATGTAGAGACAGAAAGACAGACACAAATACACATAATTACAAGGAAAAGAAAAAAAAGAATCTGAAACTTCTTATATTAAAAAATGTCTTTCCTTGTTGGGAATTGTGGCCCACATCTATGACTCCTAACACTCGCAAAACTGAGACATTAACATTGCCATGACTTCCAGGCCAGCTGTCACTACACAAAGAATTTTGACATCTCTGAGTGTAAGATTCTGGCTCAAAAAAAAAACAAAAAAAAACAAAAAAAAACAAAAAAAAAAACCACCTAGCAATGAATAATCTTTTTCCTTTGGCCTTTACAGATTATCTTTCTAAGAGGGACAAGAGTTAATAATAAGCATGAATAAAGCCCACCTGTGTCCATTTTAGCCAAAATCAAATCTATACCATGAGAGACAAGAGTCATGTACTCTTAGGATGAATTCTTCTGCCCTTCCACACCACCACCCCCATCCCAATAACTAATCAAAAGTACAAAAGTCCCATTTGATTCAATGAGAATGCTTTTAATGAAAACTATAATAAAATTTGGAGATAAAATACAAGGCTTGGTAAACAATCCTTTATGTTCTGCAAAGAAAAAACAAGCCATTTGGTACAACATTCCAGAAGAGTAGACAATGGGATTAAGTGATCAGGGTTACTTCAGGAAACCATCAGAAGTTAAGTTTGGGGACTGAGGAGATGGATGGCTCAATGGATCAGAGTATTGCTGGACAAGCATGAAGAATTACATCTGAATCCCCATCACCAGTGATGCCAGCATGGGGGGGGCACAGAAGCAAGATCTGCATTCCCATGCAGAGCTCAGCTCTCTGGCTGCATGGCCTACCTGAAATGGAGTACTTCATGTTGAATGCCTCAAAGGAATAAGGCTGACGGCAATGGAAGACAGAAGAAGACACTCAGTGTCCTGCTTTGGTCTTTTCTTGTGCACACAAATGCATACTTGCTAACCACACACACACACACACACACACACACACACACACACACTGAGGGGGTGATTGGTGTCTAATGTGGCATGCCACATGTTCTTTTAAAATATACTGTGGGATGCTATGTGATGCTGACATACATAGCCTCACATAGAGATCTGACATGCCGACATTTATAATCTATTCTCACTATACTCAGGGTTTTTCATTTCTAACGGGGGCCACCAAAAGCTACAGTAGATGGTTAGGGACCCAATACTTCTCCCTGAAATTTTGTAACTATTGATCAACATACCTCCAAATGCCCATCTCAACGGCAATCCCATGACTAAGCCTCTCTAAGGACAACTTTTGTAGATTTTCCACCTGTCGTCATCTTTCAATTTATTTCAATCACACAATGAAGTCATCTGCCTTCATCCATGTTGCTTCAAATGTCAGGATCTCTTTCTTTTTCAAGCTATAACAGCTCATTGTACCTGCACATGGGGCTGGGGGTTGGGGTGGGGGGGTGTGGTACCTCCTTGGTAAAACAGAGTGGGCTTCAGTTAGAGAGTCTCAGTATGTAGCTTAGACTTGGCTCAAGATCAAAATCATCTTGTTTAGTGCTGAGATTCCAGGCCTATGCTGTGCTTGATTTGAAGCTGTTTATTTATTTCTAGACAGAAACGTATGCATCCTAGGCTGGCCTTAAACTCATCATGTAGCTGAGAATGACCTTGAAATCCTAACCTTCCTGCCTCTACCTCCCCACGTCCCGGAGTTATACCAACTACCATACCTGATTTCTGCCATGCTAGGGATGAAACCCAGGCCTTTGTGCATGCCATGCAAACTACCATCTCAGCTACATCCCCTATCCTTTGATTCCATTTTTCTATAGAGGAAACTGAGCTCAGAGAGGCTGGCTCCCTGAAGACATGTGAGCAGTGACCTTAACTGACATCATTACCCACACTCCCAAATCACACTTTCAGCCTCTCCCAGTGAGTGAGTTTCAGCTTGGTCAGACAGCCATTAATGGTGCATTAAGGGGGTCTGAGCAGAGCAGCAACCTGTTCTGACCTGGATATTAGGAGAAAATCTGACTGGGGAGCAGGGAATGGCCGGAGGCCAGCACTGGAATCAGAGGCCAGGAAAGGCACTATCAAATGCAGCCAGACTCTCTGCTTGGTTTATTTGACTTTCTTACTCTGCTGGCTTAGAGACTTTGGACAAGTTTCTTGACCTCTCTGAGTCCCAGTCATGAGAGCTGTAATGGGGAAATATGAATACCTACACTAACATCAAGTTCTGCCAAGAATTATATGAAAAGAATTAGAATAGACTAGTGAATCAGTCACTTCACAAGGATGTTGGCTTTTTTATCACTCCCTAAGGTAAACATGCTAAGAAGCAAACAAAAGGCCAGGCTATTTGTTCAGAGGTGTCCTGGACCCACAGTTGGGCTCCAGGAGCCTGTGCTTTCCTTGTCTTCATAGTACTCTGCCTGTGGTATACCTCTGGGTGATTTGGGCTGTAGTGGTGAACATGCTGCCCAAGGCATACAGAGCATCATTAAGGACAGACACAGCATAGGGGGTGGTGTAGATAGAGTTTCTGTCCCACCTGGTCCTGAAAATGTTTAGCCCCAAATAAACACACGCAGGCTATATTAGTTATAAACTGTTTGGCTGATGGCCTAGGCTTCTTACTGGCTAGCTCTCTCTTAAGTATTAACCCATAACTATAAATCTATGTGTTTCTACATGGCCTTATCTTATCAGAGAATGTCATGCATCCTGTCTTCCTGGTAGCTACATGACATCTCCCTGGGGGCTCACTCTCCCTATCCTCTCCCATTCTCATATCTCTCCTCTCTTGTCACCTTGGTGTCTATGGACAAGTCTCTCCCCTGGGTTCTGAATCTCTGTATTCCTACAGGGAGAATTCTGGGGAATTCATTAATCCAAACCAGACTTCAGTGCCAATAGCCCAGTAACACCCTTCAGAGAAATGGCATGTGCAAATGCTAAATTACACTGACATCTGTACCCAGTGAATGTACAGATTCTTTAGTATTTGTTTCCTTTTGAAAACAACCCTAGGACACCTTTTCTTGACAGTTGGTTATTGCTGCACATTGTTTGGTAAATTAATGCTAAGGTTCTTAATGCTTTGCAGTAAGTACTGCTGCAATGTAGAGAGCACGCCTTGGGGGACTGCTTGTGCCCAGTGCTAACTGAAGCATAGTCATCAGCTAAAGACAAAGCTGGAAGCATCATAGCTGCATCACTTGCAATGGCCAAGACTTCCTCAGCTCTCACACTCTGATTTTCCTGAAAGCTTAAGCAAAATAATCCTTTGTCAAGCAAATGAACAGAGCTGAGGAATTTGTTGTGTACCCGTGGTACATGTTAGCAGAATGGACCCTGAATGTTCAGGAGATTCCTAATACCAAGATGCAAATCTGTGAGAGATCCCAGACATGGTGCAGACTGAATGATAAGCAAACTCACCTTGAGTTCCACCTCACCCCAGCCAGAATTCTTATCAACAAGAAAACAAATAACAAGAAATGCTTGAAAGAATGTGTGGACAGGAACCCTCACAGATTGCTGATGTGGTGGTAACCTCAAGTGAGCACCATGGGAATCAGATTGTGGTTTCCCCCACAGGGAAACCCCCCAGGAAGCTAAAGATAGAATTACCATGTGGTCTTGTCATACCACTCCTTAGAATATAGCCAAAGAATCAAAGTCAGCATACATACAACAGAGACACCCATAGATCACTTTTCTACTACCAAATAGCTACAAATCAGTCTTGACATTCATTAAAAGATGAATGATCAAAAAAATATAGACTTTGTATATAGAATGGAGTACTATACAGCCATAAAAAGGAAAGAAAGCATGTCATTTGCAGGAAAAGTGATGGGCATGGTGATGTCATGCTAAAAATGTAGTTACACTAAAAAGACAAATGTTTTATGTTTTCTTTCTCATGGAATTTAGATTTTAGACATACACATACTCATTCATGACCTGAAAGTAGAAGAGGGACTATTAGGGCAGAGGAAACAGAAGCAGCAGTGTGAGAGGAAGGGAAGCATAAGAGGAGAATATGGTCAGAGAACATGATATACCTGAAAGAAAATGTCAGTATGAAACCCACCACAATTTACTCAAAGTATACACTGGTGAAAACTTTAAAATGAAAAGAACCAGGCTAATAAATATGATTATGATTCTCATTCCCCAGATGAAGCTGAGGTTCAGTGTGCCGGTATAACACCAGAGGACACCGACTCGCTAAACTGAAGGCTGAGGAGTCAAGCCACAACATGGTAGCAGATCTACAGGAATCTATCTTGTGCTTTCATCATGGTCTCTCTCACATACATGCCTGAACACTCTCTTTATGTATCACCTTATGCAGCCCCAGTCAGCAACATGGATTGCTGAATAGTACATTATATATTCTTGAAATTGACCCTGAGTCAAAGCAACAACCTATAAGGTAGGAACTTCTCTTATACCCATTTTCTCAATATGCTAATTAAGGCACCAGAAGAGTTCCTTTAATTTTCGGGGATACCACCAGGGCATTGCCTTCCAAACAAAATGTTAATCTCCATCTTCTGCAGACAATTAGCATGGACATCAGAAACAAAGGACAGCAACCCATTAGGAGAGGGACAATTTGGGCATAACTGAACCCAAAGATACGGTTTCTTTGTTTTGTTTTGTTTTCTAACACGGGGTCTCATGTATACCAGGGTGGCCTCAAAACTCTCTAGTAGCTACAGATAACCTTCAATTTCTGACTATCTTGCCTCTGCCTCCCCAATGCTCAGATTACAGACCTGCACCACCAACTCTGGCTTATCCAATGCAATCAATCAAACCCATGGTTTCATCAAGCTAGACAAGCACTGTTCTGAGGGAGGTACCTCCCCAGCCCTACAGATGGGATTTTGTGACATCAATACCATAAACAGTAATACACATTGCTGGATGCAGCTTCATGGCAAGCACAGTGCCTCCCCTACTGAATGAGCAAAGACCCTGGGCTCTGATTCCTCCATAGAGAGGGGCTGTCTTGATGCTTATCACCTCTGCCTTTTCCTTTTCACAGTATCCTTGCTCTCTATGAGAAATGCACAGAACTGTTAGAGGAAATGGCTGTGTTAATGCCATGTCCTGCTGGATTAGCTTTTGACCCAGGGGAACTTTATCAGAGCTCACAACCATAATCCTGATCTCAACATCTCTGCAAACAAAACTGACGAAATGATCCCCAAACTCTCTGAAGTAACCTTCATGTGTGTGGACAGCTAGTCCTACCTATTGCTCCTTGTGAGAAGGAGCCCAGCTGTAGGTAATATTACCTCCCATACCACATGCACATCAGCAGCTTCACAGGGATAAATGAGTCTCCTTAGCCAATAAATACTATGCTGGAAGCTTTAGGGATACAGATGGGACCTCCTTGTTACTGCAAATCTCGTACCAGTGTATTAGAGGCTGAAACTTAATATTCAAGCCCAATAGCAACCTTGATCCACAGAGGACAGAATTCAGTGAGAGCACACAAAGCTGTATACTGACAGGCTAAGCACACAAACCCCAGGTGAAAAGACTCACTTAAGAGCTTCAGCCACAAGGAGAGGTGAGTGGGAAGGGAGAGGAAGGGTGGGAGGAATACAGGAGAAAAAGAATTTCAGGGGAGATGGATAAGAGAGGAGATAGTAAGAAAAAGAGAAGAGGGAGGAAAGAGGGAGCCAGAGAAGGAAGAGATGGGGAGGCAATGCAGGGGACAGACACAGAGAATGCGGGATGAAGGAGATTGCTAGAGACAGAAAAGAAGGGATGGAGGCACAAGGAGTTAGGGAGACAAATAAGATGGAAGGGTGAGAAGGGATTGGTAGAAGAAGGAAAAGCAAGAGAAGTGAACCAGAACAGGAATACAGCAGGAGAGACTGGAATGGACATGGACATAGAGCTGGACAAAGACAACATGCAGAGAGACTCCAAGGCAAGAAAAACAAGAGAGGAGAGAAAAGAAGAGGGGGAAGGCACAGAGATAAGAGAAGAGAAATTGAAGAAGAGGGACAGAGGTGGGTAGCAGAAGGCAGGGAATGAAGTCACTGTGCAAGCAACAACAATGGTCACATGCAGATTCTACCTGAAAAGTCCTCAAACATAATCCAGGAATTTGGTGGCATCAGTGTCATAAGAATTTGAGAGAAAACATACTGGATGTACATCTTGATCTGGACTCCATTACTCAGAGATGACTACATGGAGCAAATCATACTAGCACGTTTCTTGCCTTTGGATTTACTGCTCAAAATAGGAGACATATTACCGGAAGCACATATAACAACAGGGAGAGATGACCTATACCACTCCAGCCAGATATAGAAGCACAATTTCCTAAATATACATTCACCCCAGAGCCAGGGACTGTATCCTCTGACTTCCACTGTGCAACTTTAGAATTTCGTGTAGAGCTTGGAACAAAGTACATGCTCAATACACCCTGATAAGTAAACAGTTGGTCTATGAAATGACACTTGCTTTTGTCTTTCAGAAACTTGTAGCTTAGACTGTTTGGTCTAAATTTAACAGCAGCAGGAGGGAAGGGACATTTGAATGACCCATATACAAAGAATATGTGAAATACTAAAATTAAGGACTTATGAAGAAGTTAGCAATCTGTAAAACTCACTTCAAACATCTACCATTGTGTATATTCTTGACAAGATACAGTCTTTGACCACAGTGGGACTGTGGCTCTGCACAGCCCAATTTGATGATTACAGAAGGTAGAAGCTCCCTAGCACCCAACTGTCCCTATTGACTTAGCCATTATATTAACATTGCTTTATGTCACATTAAAATACTTAGCCTTGCATGGTAGTGCACACCTGTCATCTCATCACTTGGGCTATAGGCAGGAGGATAGCCTCCAGTGGACTGCCTAACAAGGTGTTATTTTATAGCCACATCCTCAGTGTTGAAGTATCCCATCCTGGAGGAAGGCTCCTTTAGAATCAGAAGTAAACAACTCAGAAGACTCAGGAAGTTCCTAAAAAATGTGAGACTCAAACAATCCTCACTCTTCAAGGTTATATAGATCTCAGGCTGCTGAGGGGAGGAAACTCTTTTCTACCTGCTGTGATGCCTGTACATCCTTCAGAGAGTTCCAGGGCTGTAGCTTTAAAGAGTTATCAACAATGCTAGGGTGGGCTTTCCAATAAAGCCTCTTGTAAGTAACAAACAACTTGATTCACAAAACTGGACTTTGGTATTGTCCTTACACTATTTGGTTGAATAGATATGTGTCCATGTCTTCCCAGAAAGAGTCATATAATAGATATTATCTCAAAAAGTAAGGACAGCATGCTTGGATAGCAGCTGCATGGGCTTATGCTTATCCCCATCACTGCATATGCACAAATAAACAAGTAAGTAAATAAAAAGACAAAGGATTCCTTGACTTTATTCACTAAAACAATTTTACTTTATTCTTAGAGTAAATATCCATGCAACCCTTTCCTTTGGCCTTTGGAATTTTGATAGAAGCCCTTGCAAGATTATGGACCTCAGAAAGATATGACATTTCAACTCTGGTGGAAGTCTATGTTGACAAAGTAATCCATTCAATTTTGACTGCAACTATGGAAATATTCTCAAGAAGGGAATGAGCCTAATCATATACTACAGTGGCTCCATGCTGCCTGTAATGAGCCAGTAAGCACCTATGTGTTCCATCTTAAACTAGCAAAGTGACTCCCAATGGACCTCTGATTGAAGCATGGTACCCAGCACCATTCAGAAGATGCCTCATCTCAGTGTGTGCTGGTGTATCTCTCCTCGGTGTGTGGGGCTTTCTTGAACTTCCTGCTTCCTTTGGATGGCATGCATTTCTGGTGTCCACACAATAAAATCATATGCATGCCCCAAGGCTTTACCTGAAGGCCTTACCTAGAAGGTGCTCCAAACCCACATGGACTGGACTGGCATATTTTTTAAAGTTATATTTATGTTTATTTGTATATGTGTATATATGTTTGAACATGAGTGTGTGTGTACTGAATGCACATGTGTGTGTTCAGGTGCACATGTCCATGCATGCATTTCCAGAGCTCAAAGGAAAGACCTTCAAGTGCCCTCCTTGTCATTCTTCACCTTACTTCTTTGAGACAGAGTCTCCGATTGAACCTAGAGCTAGGCTGGCAGACAGTAAGTTCCATAGTCCTCCAGTCTTAACCCATCTTATACCCACCCCAGCTTTTGTTTATACTTGTGTACTGGGGATCTGAACTCAGGTCCTTATACTTGCACAGCAATTGCTCTTACCCACTGAGCCCTACCCACTTGCCCAATTACCCAATTAGCACATTTCCCTGGTTTTCTATGGCCTTCCATTTACCAGCCTCTTTAATACATGAAGACACAGTGTACTGAAGGTAAGCCTTGGCCACCCACCTCCTATGAGTAATCCACAGATATGTCTCACATGCCTCTATGAAAACCAAGACAACCTTCCTAAACGGAGGATATCTTCCACCTTTGTTGAGGAGACAAGCCAGCAATGCAGTCAGACAATGTGTATTTAATGAATAAATTTACAACAGAGATGCAAAACAGAAAATGATAAAGAGAGAACCAGAGTGATAGTGACAATGGGAAGGGAAGGGCAGTTCCAGTCTTATTGAGCAGGATCAAGAGTGGCTGCCTGTCCTATTTGTTGGAGCTGATTTTCATACAAAAAGAAGCCAAGTTAGCAAATCACAGAGATAATGGTACACCCATGTTTACTGCAGTGCTATTCACAATAGTTAAGATATAGAACCAACTTAGATGTCTAACAGCAGGGGAATGGACACAGAAAATACAGTTTATGTATACATTAAATGTTGGGTACAGAAATGAATGTAAGTGGAAATGATTATATTATATGAATTAACTGAGTTTCAGAAAGTTTCACATTTCCCTCAAACCAAAATCTTGAATGTATAGATGGCATGAAAGTAGAAGACAAACAAGGGGGCTAGAGGGAGGGGTAGAAGCGAGGAAAGAGGAGAGTTCCCGGGTATAGGGAGTACTCAAAATGCATTACATGCAGGCAAGAAAATGGCTTTATTAACACCAGATAGTCAACTAAAATAGTAAGTGTAATAAAGACTAGAAGGAACTGCAAGGCAGTGTATATTGGAGGGGGCAGCTGCGGACACAGATTTTAAAGGCAGAATGCATGGCTTCAGGCCTCAGAACTCATGCACCCTAGCTGTGATTAGGTATAAGCTATTCACCCCCTTTGGGTGTTAATTTCCCCACATGCAAGATATTATTATTCATGTGTGTCTATTAATTGGGATTTAGTGAAATTAATAGTTTTCTACCTATACAAATGTTAGAGTAGATGCATTTAAATATCAGTAATAATTATTTGAAATTGACTATGAAGGAAAGGCAGGGTTTGGAGTTAAAGTGGGGTATATATGACCTAAATATGGGGGGCAGCATAAGCAGAGTGAAGAGAATGAAGGTGCCCAGAGGCAAGAACACCAGGACCTGTGGTATGTCCCCATACAGTGGAAGTCCGTGTTGAAACAGGCTAGAATCAGATCAAAACGTGTCAGATCTGCACTGTGGATGCAAGTGTAAGGGTTTTGAAGTGCATTTTCTAAGAAGCAGAGGACTGAGGTGTTCAGGGATTCAGTCCCAGCTCTGGTCTATTGAACTATTTATTTCAGGAAATTCTTTTTATATCCAAACCTGGAATGGGAGTAAGAGGGAAACATAGAATCCCAAGAAATACAGATTTTACTTTTCAGCATGTGCAAAAAGGACAAATAAATGGTGCATCTGTGGGGGCAAGAATCCGTGGAAGGATGTGCAGAAACTTCTGGGGTTGCAAAACAAATTACTAGTTATTTGCCTCTAGACATCAAGTAAAGCTCAGAAGACAACGTAGGACTGGGGCCAAGACAAACATGGATATTAATAAGCTGGATGCAGTACTGGAATGAATCGTTGACAGTGGATTATTGCAGAAGTTTAATTTCTGGGTAAGCTCTCAGGGATACATCTCACCAGGGAAAAATCACATGTAATTATTTCTTTTTAAAAACCTCGGTGGAACTGCTTCTTCCAATGAAAAGCCATTGGGTATATTTCTACAAGTCTGCTGACATACTTGACCAGAATAAATAAATAAATAAACAAATAATAAACAAATAAAAGCCCAATTTCTCTGTCTTTTCTCTTCTTTCTTTCTTCCTCTATCACTCCTTTCCTTCTTCCTCCTTTTCTTGCTATGTGTGTATGTGGGTGCATTGTTTATGCATGCAGGTGGACGTCAGAAGTCATCCTTGGGTATCATTCCCCAGAATCCATCCACTAGGAACTTTTAGAAAAGGTATCTCAATGGCCTCAAACTTGCTGCTTCTACTCCTGGCTGTCTAGCCAGAAAGTCCCAGGAACCCTCCACTTCCCTGGTGTTGAGATTTCAATTTTGAACCACCATCCCCAGCTCCTTAACAGCAAGTTATGTGAGTCACACTCAGGTTCTCAAGCTTAAGAAAGCATGTACTTTACCAATGGAGCCATTTCCTTTCCCCAGTTTCTTTATTCACTATTATCTTTTTCAGTCAATTCTGAAGACAAAGCAGGACTTACCAATAATGGTAACAATGAAAAAGTTTAATTCTGCATGACACAATCCTGAACACATGCATAAGTATCACACACACACACACACACACACACACACACACACACACACACACACACACCAATGGGAAGTGCATGAGTTTTGATACATTTTAAGGAAGAATGAAAGTAGATTAGAAATGTTGGGAAAAACAATTGCTCCTTGTAAGCCTACTTCCTTCTCCAGTTAAATCTTCAGAAGTAAATGCATAACCCTCAATTAGAAAACTTAGTTCCACATACTCTGAAGTATAAATATGCTTTTTGTAGTTAAACACTCTATGCAACCAAACCAGAGTCATCACCAACATGGCCAGCCAGCGTTTACTGAGCACCTGGTGTATACTAAAGGATGCTGAATTGCTATTAGCCACAGAGGAAGAGCATTACTACATGGTCCTTCCTTTTCTTTCCAGATTTTATGTATACTGCTGCTTATAACAGCCCTCAGAGGCACTTATTACCCATGTGACTAATTATTACTTTTAAGCAAAGGAATAGACCAGAGGAAAAGCAGCTTCTAAATACAAGGCTAAGAAACCACAGCTCCCTACCTGTCTGGAATGCTGCAGCCACTGTACTCTGCAGCTCTCAACCTCTCCCCATAGCTTTGCTTAAAAGTGCTGGTTCCTGCTTCCTCTCCTTCTGCCTCCTGTCCTGGCCCTCTCTGTATTCTACTCATTTGCCTGCTATATAGCATCCTTAACCATCAAAGGTGTCAGCTCTCTCAATTCCCCCTTCTCTTCCTCCACTGCTTTAAAATGGGCTCTTCTCTGATTGTGAGACAACTTTCAGAGCAGTCATTCAGGTTGCTCTCTTTCACAGAGGGCCTCAACCCCACACTGCTTTCAAAAGACATTGCATTATTTCATTCCTTCAAATTGCCTGGGAAAGCATTTTCCCCTCCATGATGCATTTGCCTTTACCTTTCCATTTTATAATTCTTAATACATCTTGCACTGCAGAGCTAGCTATGTTGTGAGTCAAAATGTGTCTTGCTTATTATGGATTCGACAGAGAGACTGGACAGCTAACGAGAGAAAGACATTCAATGAAAAGGACCCAAGAGACAGACCCCAGCCTCTACCAGTGAACAGCCTCAGTCTAATAACTGAAGCATCAGCCTATGCATGAATGTCTTTCTTCCTATGACTGCTGCGATTAAAATAGGGGCTGATTATGAGGGCACCTGCCAGCATCCCTGTCAATGAGTGGCTTCTCATACCCTATTGATTACACACAAGGTATATCTGCAGGGTTTTATTCTTTGAAGCACCAATCACAGATGGAAGGGCAACTTATTCCATCAATCTATATCCACTCTTCCTAACAAATCAATGGAACAATGCTTCTGTGCCATCCACAAAGAAAAGATGCCATTGTTCAATGGTGTCATTTGGAGGGAAGATGATCCCCACTGATATATACACTGGCACATCTCCTTGTGATCTGACAATAAACTCCCAAACTTATTCTGTAAATCAAGTACAAATCAAGAATAAAGTTGAGGAAAAGAACCAAAGGGATTAAAGCTCCTGCTGTTAAAGTCTGTGTCCCTGTGTGGTCATAGCTTATTCATCTTACTTGACTAGAGAATAGCAATCGGCCTCCACTGTACTGGGACAGGGTGGGGGTGGGCAACTCAAAAAGCTTCACCTTGGAAAGTAATGTCCAAAGACAGCTGAGGGATCCAGGAGTGCTGAATCTTCTGGGACTACAATCCAAATACCTCACTCTCCATTGACCCTAGCCCAGAGGCAGACATTAGGTCACCTGCTTGTAATACAAGACTTTATGTGAAGGTTGGTACTGACTGTAGAGCAAGAGGATCTAGACTCACCTAGGAGATAAAGCTTGGGCAAGTCAGTAGGGGATTTTTTAGGTGGGAAGATCTACCCTAAATGTGAGTCTTCATCCTTCTGTCACAGCACTGTTCTGTCACAGAGTGATGGTGTAAGCTATATAATAAGTAAGTGATGTCTTTATAGTAAAATAGTGTTGGGTATGGTGGTCAGGTGGAGGCATAGTGTAAGCAGGAGGACCTGAGTTTAACTCCCCCAAACCATGCATATGTATGTATGTATATATATATATATATATATATATATATATATATAGTGTGTGTGTGTGTGTGTGTGTGTTAGTGCTCACTTGTAATTACAGCAGCAATGGAATGGTAGGGACAGAGGGGTCCCTGGGACACCCTAGCCAGGCAGCCTACCCTACCTGGAGATTTCCAGACTAGTGAGAAACCCTGTAAAGAAAATAAATAAAAGCACAGTAGACAACGCCTAAGAATAACACATGTCCATCTACACACATGCACACACACACATACATGCACACATCTCTAACAATTTAAAAAGGTGCAAATATGTCCCGTTGTTAGGCAATATCCCAGCCATGAGGTCCACTGGAAATGCAGGAGCTCAACTCTAAGCCAGATCTGTCAAGTAGGTATTTGTATTTGAACATGGTCTCTGAGGTGATTCATCAGCTCAGTACAGCTTGAGCTACACTGCTGTAACTTTCACCACCATCCAGATAAGCACCATTGACCACAAACATTTTGACTGTAAATTTCTACAACATGGAGATGAGTTTTTACGGTTGATTTGTTTTTATTAGTGTATATTCATTGTACACAGTACTGGGTTACATAAAGACTTGTTCATACAAGAACATAATATACTTTGGGCATACTCTTCTAGCTTCCCCTACTCTCTGTTTGCCCCCACCACCACATACACACACATGTTCCCCATCAGTCCCCTTTCCTCCTGGAGATAAATAGCTTCTGATTTTATGTTATATAGAGCTACATGGCTTTATGGATTCACATAAAATCTAAGAACAACACATGAAAGAAAGCATATGACATTTGTCTCTTTAGGTCTAAGTTGATTCACTTTTGTGGTTATCTCCAGTTACATCCATTTTCCAGCAAATGACATAATTTCCTTGTTCTTTATGGCTGGAAAGTTTCCTACTGCTCATATACCACATTTAGCTTATCCAGTTCTCTCTGATAGGCATCTGGGTTGCTTTCAACTTTGGAGTAACATTGAACGCTGACAAACAAATGTCTCTCTGATGTGTTATGCAGGAGTCTTGATGGTAAACACCCAAGAGTGGTACAACTGAGTCCTATGGAAGATGTGCTTTTAGGTTGTTGAGAAATCCCCATGCCAGCTTTATAATGACAGGCTGGTTTAGATTGCAAGTAGCAGAATATAAGTGTTTCCCTTCATCCATACCCTTACCAGTATTAGCTATTATTTGTTTTAATGACTGACACTCTGACTGGGGTATGATGGAATGTAATGTAGTTTTGATTCACATTTCACTATGACTAGTGATGTTCAAAGATTTTATGTTGATTGCCCATTTGTATCTCCTCTTTTGAGAACACTTTGCTCATTTCATTTCCCTATACTGGACTGTATGATTTCTTGCTGCACAGATTTTTTTAGTCCCTTCTATATTTTTTAAAAAAAGAAGTTTTATTAATTCTTGGAGAATTTCATACAATGTGTTTTGATTATCTTCATCCAAACTCCCTTTAACTCATCTTGGATCCAGCCCCACCTCCATAACTCTCCAAAAGTAAATTAACAAATGGACTCCAATTTGTATTGCTCATGCCAAAACACGCCCATGTTTTGGGGGGATGAGATCATCCACTGAAACATGAAATACCTATGATGAGGCACATCCTTAAAGAAAATTAACTCTTTTTGCCCCAGGTGCCATCAACTATCCATAGCTCCCCAGTTAGGGATGGGGTCTTGTGAGCTCTTTGTCCTGTGCAAATAAATATATTGTCTGGCTTGATCTTGTGTAGGTGTGGTACACAATCAACCATGATTGCTGTGAATCCATGAGTTTATCAGTACTGTGTATTGTATCCAAAAGACACAGTTTTGCTTTAGTCCTTCCTCTGACCCTTACAACGTTCTTATCTTTCTTGTGCAATATTTTTGAAGCCTACAAGGAGGGATGAGCTGTAGACTTCGCATCTGTGGCTGAGAACACAATAGTCATTAATTCTCTGCAGTGGTGAACTTCTGTGTTAACCACATACACTGCACCAAGAAACATCACTAAAGAGGTCTAAGGACTGTACTTATCTATGGGTATAGAGATATTAATTTAAAGGGAAGTTTGAGTCTATGTCCATTTAGCAATTAGTATTAATGGTAGGTTTACTCCTGGGGTCCATGAGCTCCTAATACACAGGTTCTTGACCAGATTTACAGTACCAGTCATGTACTTCCTCCTGTGGAGAAGGCATTAAATCCAATAAGAAGTGATTAGTTACCCCCATAGCATTAATGCCATGACTGCATATCTTATCACAATGGTCATTACTTCAGTTTATGGAGTTCACAACTGTGTAAGAGTGCTGGTTATTTCATACCCTCCCAGCAACCTGGGATCATTCACTGCATTCAAGGTGGCTTCATTCTAGAAATACAAATATTTTTTAATACACACAAATTAATAATGTAATACACCACACAAATGAACTCAGGGTAAGAGATCATATGACCATCTCAGTGGATGCAGAAATAGCTTTTGCAAAATCTAGAATTCCTGTGCAAAAGTGATAGGGACAGATGGAACATATCAACTTGGTCACAAATAAAAAATACCTTAACATTTCCACTAACATCAAGAAAAAAAATGACAGGTGTCTTCACTTTCCTAATTCTTATTTAATATAGTACTTGAAGTTTTGACAAGAGAAGGAAATAAAAGGGACACAGATAGGAAGGACAGAAGTTAACAAGTCTTTATTTACATGAGACCCTAAAGACTATACCAAAAATTCTCATATCTGATAAACACTTTAAGAAAAGAGCACATGAGTTTTTAAGTTTTGGGAGAATTCAATTGGGATGAATTAGAGCATGTAAATGTCATATATCTTCCCACATAGTTGAAGGACATCAAATGGTAACACTGTCAACAGTAAAATGTGTGCTTGTTTATACATAGAGAAGCTTGGAACATGCAAATTTCACCAACTTTCAATGTTTCTAATCTTTCTTCACATAGAAACCAAAGTTGAGAAATTTCTTAAAAAGGAAAACATGTGTAGGGCACTGTAGAAAATCCTGATGGTTTCTAACATCTACCAACATTTCTAGCTCCAGAGCAAGAGCTGGGTGATTTCAGGGTCTCTCTACATGTAAGTAAATATTCTTAATTATAAACAGATAGGTTATGAAAGATGGAGAATTTTCTATATCCTAGTGTCATTTCTGTTGCTGTAATATAAAACCTCAACAAAAAGCAACTTGAAAGAGGAGACGGTATATTTATTTGGTTTACCAATCCAGGTTAGAGTCCATCATGTTAGGAAGTTGAGGCAGGAGCTCAAGCAGCTAATCACACTATACACAACAGTCAAGAACAGAGAAAACAGGATTGCACACATATTACCTGTTGTCTTGAGACTCAGCTAACCTTCTCTGCTTGTATACAGTCTAGGCCCCCAAACCAGAGAATTATGGTGCCTACAATGGGCTAGTTCTTCCTACATCAATTAACAATCAAGATAATCATCCACAGACATGAGGATTGGGGCGTCTAGGAATTCCTCAGTAGCAATTACCTTCCTATGTGATTGTTCCACATTAATAGCTAAGGTTAAACAGCAGTCTATGTCCTTTTATGTGTAATATATGTGCAGAGTTAAGGCTGTTCACATGTGTGTGCATGCATGCATGCATGCTCATCTATGCATGCATAAACATTTGAGCCAACAACCTACAAGATTTTCAGCTCTGCCTTTCCAATTACACATGTATCCCTTCATCCAGTGTTTGTTTCTAAGTACAGATCAGGCTGTGTACCATGATAGATCTTTTGAGATTGGAGCTGAATGACTCCAGGCAACTCTAAATTCTCTAGCATTTGTTCTTGTAGCCCAAAGCCACTGTATTAGAGACACATTGAGTCTTCAAGAACACATCCATTGGCTAACTTGGTGATTCCCACAGTAACATAAACCCATTATAAGATTGGACTGTAAGCATGTTTGTTTTCAACTGAAAATACAACCAGCAGAATTTCAAGGCTGAGCAGATGGATGAGGCAGAACAAGCAACACCACTGCTATTTTTGGTGACTCTACTGTTGGCCATTTCAAATACTGATTAGTCACTTTATTCCTATAACCCTCTACTTCAGCTTGAGATTTAACTCCACACAGTTAATTTTCTGAGTCTGAATCCTCAGGTGAATGTGTTTTCCTGCCTGTCGTTGATGACCATCCAGTGACTTGAAAAGCCTCTGGGTAAAGTGTGCTTTCTTAGTTTTCTCTGAGCTTTGTCATCACCCCCTTGTCATTTTACACTTAAGCCAACTCAAAATGTCAAGATCTCTGATAGTATTGAGCTCAGCACCACAGGATTCAATTGTCCAATTTATTTAGTGCTCTTAGAGACTCTATTTCATGTGCATGTGTGTATTGTGTGTGTATGTTTGCATGTGTATGGATACAACAGTGTGTTTGATGTATGTACTAATGTGTTCGTGTGTGTTGAGGCCAGATGTTGGCATTGGCTGTCTTAATTTATTGATTCAGGATCTCTTATCTATGCCCAGAACTCACTGATTTGGCTACTTGCATTAGCCAGCTTGCTCCAGGGATCCATTTTTCTGTCTCCATATTCTGGGGTTATAGCCAGAGCAGCAAACCCAGTCAGTATTGACACTAGTCTTCATGCTTCCTTAGCCAGCACTTTATCTGATCTCCCCAACTTGAATTTGTTTAAAAATTTATTGATTCTTTTAGATAAATCCTTCAACTCCACTCTGTGCCAGGTACTTCCTTGGTTTCTGAGTAGGTATTTTCATGTGTAAGGAAAACAAGATACACATTCTCACAGACCTTGAATAGGACACAAGTAAGTGAGCATCATTTGTACGTGTCATTAAGTCCCTCCAACTCTGATCATCCATGCTTAATGACCTGGCCAAGAGGCATCAGAAGATCCCTGTCACTCAAGTCATATGGCCCTAGAGGAATTTCCTGTCATGCAACTTACCATGAGGAGTCACTAGTCATCTTCAGAGGCCTTCAGCTGCATTTCTAGCTCCATTGGTTAAATGAAAGGACTCTTAACAAGAAGTACAACATAATCTCTACAAACTCAAACTCACACTGACCTACAGTGGAGCCAGGACTGAAATAGCTATTTGAAATCATACTGCTGTTTAAGTAAACAACTATTATTTCCTAAAAATGAAGGAATCATAAATCCACATTATGTGAATTATTCACATCATTCTATTACTTTTTGAGCTCAGTCTGGCACCTAATTGTGATCCTTGTGCCTCATCTTTCAAGTGCTAGGATTACAGGAGGCACATGCCACCATCAGGCTATCTGTTTCACTTTTGTTTTGTATCTATTTCCTCTCTGTTGCTATGCTAAAGTACAACAACAAACCTGGGAAAGAAGCCATTTATTCAGCTTATAATTTCAAGTTACAGCCCGTCATCAAGGGGAAAATCAAGGTAGAAATTCAAAACAGCAAGTCACATAATAGCTACAGTTAAGAGCAGAGAGAAGCAATTGCAATCCTGCTTGGCTGCTCTCATCTATTTTCTCCTGACTTATGTAGTGAAGGAATCCCTGCTGAGGAAGTGGTACCAGCACACCAAGCGGAGTTCTCCTCCATCAATACTCAAGACAATCCCCCTCAGCCATGCCCACAGGCCAATCTGATAGAGACAAACTTCTCAGCTCAGGCTCTTTGCTCAGGAAAGTCTAGGTTGTGGTAATTTGATGACTAATTGTACTTTGCACATTTGTTCTGTATCTGTGTGCTTGTGTGTGTGTGTGTGTGTGTGTAGATTTATGTGTGCATGACAGGGTGTGTGTGTGTCGTGTGTGAGGTCAGAGGATGACTTACAATAATAGGTTTTCTTCTTTCAACATGGGGGTCCTGGGCCTTGAACTCAGAGTTAACAAATGCATGTAATTTACTGAGCCATTTCATAGGGCCACAAGTTGGCAATTAAATCCCACTACCACACTATTTAATGCTGTATAATTAACAGTCTGTCTTCATCTTGATAACTCCAATGTCTCCTACAGGCTATCACATTATATGTAGTAAATGTATTATTTATAGTCCTTGAAACAATCTTGAAAGCCAAGTAATTTCATCTTCTAATACTAAGAAAGAAAAGGCACCTCTGTGACTTGAAGGGGATCACTCAAGGCACCAGCCACAGGAGCCAGGGCTGGCTTTAAACCAAGGTTGCAATATGAGAGAACTTCTCACACATCTGGGTCAAGATCTCTGAACTTTTCCCAAGCTGTTGACACTGCACTTGTCCCTGGAGGGGAACACGCCTTAATGATACATTGAAGTCACAGGGAGCACTGACATTCAGAGCTGTTTGCAGAAGAAACAAAATCGGATGAGAATTAAAAGTGGATGCCCATGACTTTGATGTTGGTAGAGGCTGCCCACTGTGACTAAGGCTCTTTTGAATTATTTAGCCTTTTGCTTTTCAACCCATTTCAGCCATACCCTGGTAAAGAAGGCTGCACAGGAGCATTTGTGATCAGTGCCAAGATGGTGTATAACTAATATTTTGATGCAGCATGCTCACCTGCCTGAATGTTGAATGGAAAGACATTAGCTTGGTGTGAAATAAACAACACTGTGCTGACTGTCTTAGCATGTTTTTAGAAAAGAAACCACAATTTACTTAATAATAGAACTGGTGATTTATTGCCAGGTGGCATGTTGTGTTAGTGGATCATTTATGTGGATAAAGGCTTCTTGATAGGATTCAATGTCTACAGTGTAAGGAAAGTGCAAAGGACCAACAGAAAAAGAGAATGGAGTCTACTTGCATCACCCTCTCCCTCCATGCTGCCAGCAGGCTCTGTCTTCTTTTCTTGGCTGTGGAGACTGTGGAATGGACAAAGATTAATGAGCTAGTACTTGGGAACCAGAAAAACAGAATGGAGATTCAATTCAAAGTCATGGCCATTTGCATCCTAAAAAGAAACCTCTCAGCAGTAAGAAAAAAAAGTGGAGCGACTTTGCATTTTAGAACACAGACAGGTGGCAAAGAACCAACTAGATTCTTCAGTATGTATACAAATAGCAGGTAGCATCATCTAGGAGCATGTGGTGCTGTAAATGTAAACTGTATGTAGAGATTGGTGGTTCCAATTGCTTGACTTCTGAGCATTACCAATGTGAAGACTATTATCCCCTGAACCAAGCTAAGTGGCTCCTGCTCTTCCTGTCTTCCTCACAGGCACTGTGCATTGGAACACCTAGTCATAATCTGAGGCTTTCTCTCTGGGGTTCTGCTTACACATCACTTTCAATAGTTTTGTCATAATCAGTGATATGGAATTTGTTTAAAGACTATTGCTATCTTTTATTTGTTCTCTCTCTCTCTCTCTCTCTCTCTCTCTGTGTGTGTGTGTGTGTGTGTGTGCATGTACGCATGTGTGTGTGTGTGTGTGTGTGTGTGTGTGTGTGTGTGTGTGTATACAGTGTATACAGTGTGTACAGTGCCTTTGGAAGCCTGAGCAGAGAGTCAGATTCTTTGCATCTGAAGTTACAGGTAGTTGTGTGGGCCTGCCATGGGTATGTTCTGGTCCTCTCACGAGCAGCAAGCACTCTTGATCTCTGAGACCTCTCTCCAGCATCAAATTCCTTCCATAGTGTCCCTTATATTTAGTACTGCTTCAGTTTCTATTGCTCCAATTGCTTAGAACCTCAAGGGATGTTTGGAGTCTTGCAATATAAGCTTTTATATAGCTGGTGCCTATAGGTAATATGTAGTATATGCTTTTCTATACTATTTACAGTTCTATGATATATATCTTTATTAAGAATGTATCTTGGATGGATGCTTGGTCTAGATACAACATTCATTCATGTTTCTACATACTTACACATACAGCCTGAAGTTAATGGTACACATATTTTCGATGCACCTGCATTTTGACTGCAGCCCATTGTTGGAGGAATATCCACCTGTGTATCATGGCAGTACTCAAAACAGTTCTGCTTTGGCTGAGCTTCAGACTTTGGATTTGGGGGTTGGAGACATTCGAACAATATCTGGCATTCCTCCCCCACTGCTTTCTTTCAATTTCCTCCTTTCTTGGCTCCCTGCTCCAAGGTCAGAGAAAGAAGTACCACAGAAATTAGAAGCTCCTGAGGCTGCCTCACCTCTCTCAGGCACAGGCTACATGGCCACATATTTCTTTTTAAGTCCTTGATTCTGAAACATCTCCCTAGGTCCTGAGTTTATGTATCAGGCAGGAGGGTAATAAACACACAAGCCATTTGGGAGTATATTTGTTTTCACCCCATTTCACAAAGTGCAGTTAATAAGCCTTTAATGAAGGAACGGTGTGTTCTCCATGCCTCTGTATAAAATTCAAACAGAATCACAACACCTCCACAATGACCCAGCGTAAGCGCTGCACAACTGAATACTGATGACTGAGCCAGGAAAAGCATCTCCATTCCCAGCAGAGCCTCCAAGGTCAGGACCATTGTGCACCATGACTAACCAGCTGCTCTGAATCATGGAGTGGTAGGAAGGAAGAAATGGACACATCAACTTTTAGGATTACAATTCACGTGTTCCAACTCGAAAGCAAAACCACTGGGCTAGGAAAATACCTTGGTAGGGAATGTCCGGCCACAAGAGCATGAAAAATTGGAATCAATCCCCAGAACTCAGATAAAAATTTGGACAGGTGACATGTGCAGCCGGTGCAGAGACAGGAAGACCCCCAGGGCTTGCTGGCTTGCCAGTCTAAGCAAATCAGTAAGTCCAAAATTCTAGGGAGAAACACTGTCTCAAAAACAAACCAACAAAGACAAATATGGATGGCTCCCAAGGAAACACATTTGATGTTGACCTCTGGCCTCTCCATATATGAATGTCCACATATAGACCTGTACAGGCATGAACAATCAACCACATACATGCACAGTACGACAGCACACCCTCTGCCATGATATGAGAAGCTATGAAGTATCATCACTTTGGTTTCCTGTAACTTAGGTGGAAGAGTACCACTCAGTAAATTGAAGAATGTCCCAATTCTGTCACATACCCACCTGTTGTTGTGTGAGCCAAACATCCATCAGTACTGAATGTCATGTTTCATTGAGGCAGATAATGTATGTTAGGGTCTCATTACCACTGTGACTCATACAAATATTGGCAGTGTACCAGCAAGCATATCTGGTGTTTGTTTTAGGTACAGGTGTAAACTGATGGAAAATTGATTTCTGAACAAGGCCCTGAGCTGTCCCAAAGGCATAAGCAGAGAGAGCTTGGAAACTGATTAATGTCAGTGCCATTAGCTAAGCTAAAGAATGAAAAGAGATAAAAATCACAAGAGGAAGTACGTTTTCTAGTTGCTAAATAGATAATATAAATAATGAGGCCAAGTGAATACCCACCAACCATTTGCACACTAGCAGGGTCAATGGTGCACAAGTCTAATTTGAAGCCAATACTCTTTACAGAATGTCAAGTAAAACAAGCCAGACAGGAGGAGCTCACTCCCTCCCTCCAGCCCAGAACCATGCACACAAGGCCCACTGTGATCACAGGGATTAGCCTTGCAGTCAGGAGCAAACCCTCACTTTCTCTTTCCCTCCAAGTGAGGATTCCAGGAACAGAGCTAGCTTTGCCCTAGACATGGAATTTGACAAATAAATTCAAAACACCATTCCAGGTAACTTGGCAATATCTATGCCACTCACTGTCAAACTATGGGGCCCATCAGGCATTTGCAACTTCTAATTAGATGGTTTGGGAAAAATACAGGAAGACAGAGAGGGAAGAGAGGAGGGTGGAGGGTGCAAGCAGGGTCTAAGCACTCTAGAAAGCTCTCTGTCACTCTGAATGAAGCTAGGTGAGACTTATTGAATTCCTCATCCTTTTTTGTTTGATCCATCTAACTTTTAGAAGGGATCTTTACTGCTTTGTCACACTTTTGACATACAGTAATGTACATGTTATGTCTGAGGCTCAGCCAGTGCAACCAAACAAGAAAATGGACTTCTGATCATTATGTCTCCATCCACTGCAGACTGTATTTGAGAACTGAGATGATGCAGGAAATAGAACATTTAATCTATTCGCTAGTAGAATACAATACTTCACAGTATGGATTTTTAGAGTTGGTCAGACATCCTTGCTCTCTGTGTGTGTGTGTATGCAGGAGCACATGTGTGCACATTCACACAGATGTTAAAAGTTAATCTCAGGTGTCTTTACTCAGGAGTCATTCCCTTATTTTCTCAGACAGCATCTCCTACTGGCCTAGAAATATCTAAACTGATGGGCCAGTGAGTGCTAGGGATCCACCTGTTTCTGCCTCCCCAATGTTGAGATTGTAAACACACTAGTAGATTTAGGAGCCAAAGCCAGGTCTTCGTGCTTGCATGGCAAATTCTTCCAAATTGAGGCATTCTTCCGTTTCTTCAGTGGTGTATATATGCATATGTGAAAGTGTGTGCAGTTGTGCACACGTGTGTGCTTAAGCCAATAGTCAACATAGGCATCCATGCTACTTTGTAAGAGATGGTCTCTCAGTGGCCTAGAACTCACCAAGTAGCTCAGCTGGCTGAATAGTGAACTGTGCCTGTCTCTGCCTCTCCAGGTCTGGGATTACAAGTACATACCCCAGTTCTGGGATTACAAATACACATCCCAGTGATGCTCAAGGATGGGAGAGCATCCAGCCAGATGTCACATCACTGACCAAAAAGGAGAGAGCAATTGCCTGCTAAATGTCCCCTTAACTCTTCTACTTTTTGATTACCACAGGTCCATCTGTCTCAGACATCAGTGGGCTCATTTCTGCACAAGCTGGGCTTCCTCCCAAAATCTAGTTGATACTTATGAATTCAGATGAAGATGGCTCCTGCAAAAGTTAAAACCTCCACTTCATAGCTAATGTTATTCTCTGACTCAGAAGCAGTTAATAGCCTACTGTGGCTCCAGTAGACTGCCCCATCCCTGTGCAGAACCATTAATGCCTGCATCTTTCTGTCCCCTAACCCCTCAGGGCCCAATTTCTTATACTTGCTTTCCATTTTAAGGTGGAGTGGCTTCATCAAATAGACCAGTTCCTAGGAAATCCTTGAAATCATGAGCAAGCTATTTAGCCACCTTCATTTTTGCACTGGAGACATAGCCCACTAGTAGTGTGCTTACCCAACAAGTACAAGCCCCTGAGTTCAATCCTCAGTATGGCCCCAAATGAAAATATCTTCTTTTTCCTTAAAGGTTTGCTGTTGGGGAAACCAGTAGGAAATGTACGGGAAGCATCCACATACTCCTAGTAACTATCTCTGAGAACATTAATTTGCAGCTGCTTAGTGCTAGGAATTCTACCACCATCCACTTACCACTACAGAGTAACAATAAAGGCCTTCACTCAACCCATTTCCTTCACTTTGCTTGTACTTTCTCACTCTGCTGTGAACTTGAGAACAAACTACTTAAGGTCCAATCTCTTTGAGGTCCATTTTCCTTGTCTACAAAATGGGTCTCATATCCAGTTAAAGGGCAGCTGATTTGCTCCAGCATTTGGCACAGAGAATGCATCTTTGAAATGTAGCATCTCTGTATCAATATAATCTATACCACCCCACAAGCATATACCACATGTGTTCCACAAATGTTAGCCTTCTGCTTTCCAATCTTGTGTCAAGGGACAATATATGAATCTGTCAGAACATGGTAGTGAAACAAAGTCCTTATACTATGTTTTTTACTATACTGTAAAAAACATAGTAAGACTCAAAAGGAAGAGGATAGCCACATGTTTCATTGCTGGTTTTGTCTTGGGTTTTTCTGTTCAAATGGGGATATTTTCACAGTTCAGGCAGAGCCTTTCAGATGGACCTAGTATGGGTGTCAGCCAACAAAGAAGCATTAACCAGGATGTTTCCAAGCCTTTGTAAGTTCCAGCAGTAAGTTCTGATTATATAATTTCCCTATCAGACTTACCATTGCCTGTTCCTCTGTTCATGGTCTAAATAGTACCATGGCATCTTTCCCACTTACATCACTTAAATACATGTGCACTGGTACCAACCTTTGGATGTCACCAGGAGACAAGCCATGAAAACTCAACGCCTTTAATCTCTACTCATAAATCAAACCTTCCCTTCCCTTAATCTGTTCCCACTCCCACTGCCAACTTTTCTCCAATCTGTCTCCATCTTTCTCCTACTAACGCTACCAGAAATAAATGCTACAGACGAGGGGTGGGTGAGCTGAAAGATATGAAAGGACAAAAAAAAAAAAAAAAAAAAAAAAAAAAAAGAGAGAGAGAGAAGAGAGACCGAGACTAGATAGGCAGTCCCAGAAGTGGTGTGCCTACACTCTAGGCAGCCATGGCTCATCTTGTTCAGGCTGTGGAATGAGAGATTGGCTTTGGCACAATGCCAGGTTGAAAGCTGTACCCAATGCTGCAGTATCTTTTCCTATCCCTGGCCCATAGTTTTCCTTTTGTTTCCTCTCAGGCCATTTCAAGATTCACCTTCTTCTTCCCCATTTCCCCAAAATGTAACCCCATGTTACTTTTTAAGTGTTTTCACATTCTATCTTTCTGTCCATATTTCTAACCTATATAGGGTACGTTTATATAATATCTCCCATCCTCGCTCCTGTTTCTAGCACCTTCCAATTTAATATCTTCTGCAAATTTCATTAGCATGCAATTTACTTTCTCTTCCAGATCATTAAAACAATCAACATGAACAACCTCACCTAGACTAAGCTATTATGAATCTCTCTCGCATTCTCCCCAGATGGCGGCCGAGTGGGAACATCACCATTTATCATTATCTTTTGTTTATAATCTCTCAGCCAGGTTTCACCTAAGCCGATTAGAACTAATCTCAATGGCAAAAGAAAACTCAGATAAGTAAAACCAGCCTCAATGAAGACTAAATTTATAGCATGGCTGATGAGTAGTATTTATTTCTCTCTCTATTTCGATTACCCTTCCATGTGTCCACTCTCAGGTTTCCTTCTTCAAGGCTAATAGAGAATCAGATTGTCCTTTGGTAAATATTTGAACAACACACACAAGTGATTAATTCCCTTACTTCTAATTGGTAAGAAATTCCATAGAGTCTATGTCTCCTGTGTGACATATCTGCATCTATGTGTGTGGTATATGAGTGTGTACACATGCACATGCAAGGGCTTGTATGCATGCATGTGCAAGGAGGCTGAGGCTGGTCTTGATCATCCCCCTTAATCACTTGTTACTTTATTGCTTGACACAGGGTGTCCCACTGATGATAGAGCTCATTGGTTAGGCTACACTAGCTGGCCAGTGAGCCCCAAGGACTCTCCTGTCTCCTCTTTCCCATGGGCTTGGAATACAGATGCTTGCCACTGTACCTGGCTTTCTGCATGGGTTCTGGGGGATCAAAAATAGACCTTTATGCTCCTGTGGTGAGCGCTTTACCAACTAGATGATCCCCCCAATCCCTTCTGAGGTATTCTTAAACTTTAAGGTGGAGGGTACTTTATGCAGATGAGGTTCTTTACAAATTGTCAAAGTGTTGCTTATTTAACTTCTGATGTGTAAGAATCCGAGCTCCCCCAAGGCGGAGGGTTTCACACCAGCCTTGGCACTTGGCAAGCATGTGCTGTTAATGATCTTCTATTTAAGGCTTTAATGAGGATAAAGCAGTGATTTCCTTAGCTAGGTGCCAGATCCAGAGATTGATAACCAGCTTAATCCTAATATAATTCCCTTAATAATGACTAAAAACCACTGAAGTACCTGAATACATCAAGATGTAAATGTCTTATAATGCCCATAAACACTTCCAGAAGCATAATGGAGTAATTCTACTAAGATGGAAACAAGCAAGAGCTGGTATAAAAATCAATCTGGTTTTCCCTTCAGTGATTGATCACCTTCCCCAGGATCAATTAATTTTGCACTAAGGAAACATATAATGAAGTTTCAGACAAGAGAAGCAGAATATAGAATACCAACCCTGCTTGAGACTCACTCAAGGCTGGACCCATTTCTGTTCACATGGAGAGAAACAAAAATTCAAATGTGTACTACCCATCATTTAAGATTTTATATCAATAATAGTTTGCAGTGCCTTTATGAATCTTCCAGGACTTCTCACCAGAAAATACCTGGGTTCCATCTTGTTTCTCTTCTTTCTGATATGAACTTAGTAGCACCTTCTGTTCTAAGTGACACACAAGTCTCTTCTTTATTAATAGTTCACATTATAGAAAAATTATTATAAGGAACTGTGTAGTGATAACAGCAAAATGAATATGTACAGAAATAAAGAATGTGTCATATGGGAGGTCTAAACATGCTCAATGTATGGTGGCGAATGAATCAGGAGGTAAAGGTGCTTGCCGCTAAACTTGATGGCCTGAGTTCAATCTCCAAATGGTGGAAGGAGAGAATTGACTCTTGCAGGTTGTCCTCCAACCTCCACATGTGTACCATGACACATGTACTCTCTCTCTCTCTCATTCTCTCCCCCCTCTCTCTGTCTCTCTCTCTCTGTCTCTCTCTCTCTCTCTCTCTCTCACACACACACACACACACACACACACACACAGACCATTAAAAAGAGAAAACAATGGAAGTTGAGAATAGGATGATAATTATCAGGAGGTAGGAGCAGGAAGGAGGAGAACATGGAAAAATCTTGACTGATGGGCACTTTGTTATAGTTGGATAGAACAAAGGGTTCTGGTGGGTTACTGCTGACAGGTTTGTAGCGAAAATTTGTAAATCTAACGAAGTCAGGATTTTAAACGTTTTCATCATAAACACATGATATAGGTTGGAAGGCCTAGACTGATTTCATCTTAAATATTACAGAGTGTATGCATGGGCTGATATGTTAGAGAGAGTCAAGATGCTCAAGAAGCTGGGGTTTTGATTTAGTGGTAGAACACTTCAATAGCATGCATGTGACCCCAGTTTCTATCCCTGGCACCACACAAAAAAGCGGGTAAATATTTAATACATAAGAATGTGCTCCAAAGAGAATCCAAGGCTTAGAGTGATCTCGTCTCCAATTCTGAAACTCAAGAGCAACTGCTGAGACAGGAAGTGGTGTGCAGACTTACTCTGGATGTGAGTCAGTGAATTCTGCTCAAGTTGAACTGACTCTGTGATGAGCTCTGCAATTTCCTTCAATTGAAGGAGAAAAAAAAGCAGCTTCGAAGAACCTCAAAGACCAAGAAGATATCTTTTCAGAAAGGGAGTTAAGTGCTGCACTCACTTCCTGGCACTGATGCAGGAAACTAACTGCCTGCAAGGAATCATTCTTCAAGAAGGGATGGAGCTCCACAGAGCACATGCCTGCAAATTTACTGTCCCTCTTTATGGCTTTCTATAAAGTCCCTTTGCACAAAATGGCAAAGCAACGCCCCATTTATGTGACATAAAAATTAAGCATCTAATGGGGTGTGTCCAATGGACTCCTACCCACTTATAGACGAAGGAAACCTCAGATTTTAATTCGTTCAGATCAAGGAGGCAAGAGAACATCATCAACTACCAGCAATGGCTTGAAATGAAATTTCTGACTATGTCAAAGTGAACCATGAAAGGCAGATGATGTGAGGGTACCCATAGTTCTTCAAGGGCTGTGTAGCCCATGTCTTTGTAATTCAGGAAAATCAGAATTCTGAGGAGTCATCTCAGCCATGATTTTGCTGGCCTCTGTACTGATCTCCAGCAGCCACTTCCCACAATAATCCTCCACGTGAAATGGTAGGGGGAAAAAACATCACGTATAACACTCAGAACCCAGGAAATAAACTAGCATGTGCCCTTAAAGTTTTCTTCAATGATATAATCAATACATGCCTGCCAAAACTCAAGTTATTTTCAGAGTTATGGATGAACACTACATTTAATATAATTTTGTTGAGATGAGATTATTCTGCTGCGCAAAGTGATAATCCAGGCTCAGTTCAGAGTGGAACACTCATGTGGCCTGAGAAGAATCTCAGCAGATGGAGCACTTGCTAGGTAATCACAAGGACCTTACTAAAATTCTCAGAATGATACAATGCTGGACACAGTAGCTCATGCCTGTAATCCAAGCACTACTATAGTGAGTTGGGTGGTAAACACAGAACACTTGGAAGCTGGCAGACCAGACAGCCTGACTTACAGAGCAAAAAACAGTGAAAAATCTGCCTGGGACATCAGGAAAGGTGAGGGATGACATCCCCAAGGTTGCCCTCTGATCACCACACATATGCAGTGGCATGTGCTTGCCTGCATTCATATACAAATGGACACACTCACACGCACACACACACATGCACATACACACAGGCACACACACACACGCGTGCACACACATGCACACACACACACATGCACACACATACTCACATACATTCACACACACATACTCACACACATTCACACACACATTATACTTACATACATATATACATTCATACATACATACATATAAAATTACATATAAAAGAAAAAGAAAAGAGTAGTTATATTTTGGTTCTGATTGTTTTTCTGTTCCTAGGATAAGACACTCTGATCAAAGAAACTTAGAGAAGGAGAGAGTTCATTTCAGTTTACAGGTTACATTTTATCATTTAGGGAAGTCAAGGCAAGAACTCAAGCAAGAATTTAAAGAAGAAACAATGGAGAAATGTCTTGTCACCTCTCAAGAAGGCTCATGCTTAGCTAGCTTTCTTGTACAATTGAGGATCACTTAATCAGGGAATGGTGCTACCTAGAGTACATCAGTGAACAAACAAGATAGTCCTTTAAAGACATGCACACAGCTTAATCTGATCTGTCAATACACCAACTGAGATCCCCTTCATAGACAACTCTAGACTACATCAAGTTGGCAGCTTAAACCAACCAGGACACTTTCACCAAAGGAGCCTGTTCTTGATTGCTTCTAAAAAGACATGACCATTAAAAGTTTGGAACATCTGTCACATGGGAATTTGAATACAAATCTGAAATGTGATGCACGTGGTATCTGCCTACATGTAGTTTCTATTCTCTTAACAGATAAATATGACAAGTGAAGGAGATGAATCAAAGCAAAGCAAATGCCTTACCATAGGCAGCAGATAGACAAGCTGGGCTCAGTCAGAGAAGAGGAAAGGAGAGTCAGAACTGTGAGGGACTCCCAGTCCATTTATCTATTAACCTCTGTGTATAAGGAAGGGGCGGGAGTGAGGGGGAGGGGTTGTGCATGTGAGTGTATTACTTGCAGAGGCCAGAAGGGGGCATCAGATACCCTGGATCTAGAATTCCAGGTAGTTTTCAGCAGCCTACTGCTAAACCTACTAAGTGCTCTGATCCTCTGGAAAAGCAGCAAGGATTCTTAACCCATGAGACATCTGTCCAGACCATTCATTGCTTTTTCTTGTTCGCCACTTTTTTTCCATTAGACCCCTCTCTTCTCCTACTTCCATTTTTACTCTTAATTCTACACACACACACACACACACACACACACACACACACACACACACACACACTTGAATTGCATTTTGGTGTCTCTTTAAAAAAGATTCATGCCCTATCTTCCTTCTTCTCTACTCAGTTCCCAGTGACCCCCTAGTCCTTTCCCTTTCCATAAGAAAGTCATCAATTTCTGCAAATGAGTGAGGGCACGGAGTGTTTTGTCCATCTCCATGTGGCTTATTTCACTTTGAATAATGACCTCCACACAGTTTCATGCTGCCCAAATCCTAAAATGTCCTTTTTGAGGAGCTGAATGATTATTCTCTCATGTGTCATGATGTGTCCAGTGATGGATATCTATATTGATCTTAGTATCTTAGCTATTGCCAATATAGTGCTGTAATAAACACTATGATCACGAGAGAAGGTGCTTATTATAATTGCATTACAGTATAATGTCTTGAAAATACAGTGAAAAACATGGTATAGATACAGATATATAATTAAAGTACACTATCAACTTACAAGAATCAAAAGTCTGTGGTAGTGGGTCTGGCATGAATGACATGTGTCAATCACAGATGTAGAAATCCACCCTATCTAAACAAGCAATGGGCAGAGGATAGAAAGTAAATGGTGTAGTCAAAACTAACTTCAAATTCGTATGTGGAATCATTGCATTTTGCCTTTGATATTTCAACATTTATTGTTTTACAGCAAAATATTCTAATTTCTTCCACATATAACTACTATCTTCTCTGCCAATTTTATCTCCTCAACAAACTATTCACTCCTACAAAAACATCACGTTTTCATTTCATTCTTTGGCTAGAGTCCTAGTACTGGGGAAGATGAAATAAGGGGCCCTTGAATTCAAAAACCCTGCTTTCCCTACATCTATCCATTATTACAGTAGAACACCAGGGAACTACAAGTGTACATCATCCATAAATACAGACCTTAGACCAGATAGGGCAGATTTCACTCTCAAGCTTACTTACTGTATGAAACACAGATGGATGAATCATGCAACATTTTCAATGTCTTTGCCCTTAAATGCAAAATGAACACAAAGCTATTGGCCAGCACTCCACCAGAGGGTGGCTATGGGATTCCAAGGATATGAGATGTATGAAAACATCAGCTACCTCTCAGTACCTCTGGGCTGGGTGAAAGACACTAATTTTACAATCCCTGAAGCTTGACTGCAAGAATCTTAGGATGTGGGTCTCTGCACCCACTGAGGGTGGTTTACACTGGGGTGATAGCTCCCACCATGTGGGCCTCCAGTGTGGAGTCTGGACAAGGCATACCTGGAGAAAAGTTGGGTCTTTACTTTGGCATCTAACAGCCAGAGGGGTAAGGGTACACCAAGATCTTTCAGTGCACAGATTCTCTGGGTGTTTCAGTATATCCACACAGAAGCATTTCTCTTCTACACTATGAATTCCATCCCATCTCTCAGGGATTCATCTATATGTCAGCTCCATAAAAAGACTTCCTCTTAATGGTCCAGGAAAGTCCAATGGTTTTTCACTCTACCTTCTCATCATAGTATTTCTTTATCAGCAAATGTCCTTTCATTTATTTATTTAACAATATTATTGTATTATTTGGGAGATGTGAGTATGCATGGGCATACATGCCACAGATTACATGTCTATGTCAGGGGACAAATCTGTAGAGTCAAGTTTTCCCTTTCCACCTTTACATGGGTTCTGGGAACCAAACTTGGGATCACAAGAGAAGCACCTTTGCCTTCTGCCACCTCTCGACCCTGACAAATTCCTTTTGTAGCGAAATCTTTGAGGTGACTCTTGTGAACTTAGAAGAAAATAATCCAAAGGGACTCTGGGTCATCTTTATCTAGTTTCAAAGTCACATCACAATGTCAAGGCATTCATTGGACAAGTGACAACAGCACAGTACACTTCCATCAGCATAAGAATGCTTCACCTGCCCTACCATAAGCACTCATTACCTGCGTGCTCCCAGGCTTCTGTAATCCCTGGTGGTGACCAATCTGCTCTGTGCTCATGTCCTTCCTGTGATCTCAGGAATTCCACTGGATCATAATCATAGTGCATATGAATACAGAGGACTAATGTCTGCTGAGATCCATACAGGAGGGTGTGTGTACCAACAGTTCAGACTTTTACCTCAGATTCCAGGGTTTGCAGAAATATTTAGCTTCATGAAAATAACTGCTTAATTACTAATTTCTGAAAAATATGAATAAAGCATCTATCAATGTTAGCAAACAGGTTTTGGTGTGAACAAAAATGTTCAAAGCTCAGGAATTAGCACTCAGGAGGCCATCTGCCAAGTTCTGTGATACTTGATTATTTTTTTTTTTAATTAAAACTGCCAAACTTTCCCCAAAGCAGTTGTGGAGTGGACCATTCCTCCAGGGAGGCTTAAGAAATCTAAACTCCACGTATCCTTACCAGTCTGTGGGGAGAGAAAGGATGTGCATGTGAGTGCAGGAACTCATGGAGGTCACCAGAGAGTGTCATCTCCCCTAAAGTTAGAGTTACAGGTAAGCTACCTACTATGGGTATTGAGAACTAAAATGAGGTCTTCTGTATAAGCTGCAAGTGCATCTAACTACTCAACTGTCTTTCCAGCCCTCTGTCACTGTTGTTTAAAAATAACCATCCTAGAATGTGTGCTCTGATATGGAATTGGACTTCCTGTTTCCCTACCATCTAATGATACTAACCACCTTCTCATACACTCATCTTCCATCTGTACATCTTCAATGAAACATGTCTTCAAGGCATCTGACCATATATTGCTGTGTTGACAGCATCATTTGTTTTAGAAATCAGTATTTTCTTAGACTAATGAGACTCAACTGTTTACCTCCAATCTTCCCCTGTCTTTTCATCTTTGATCTGGTCATTTTGTAGAGCAAATTATATAATTATAAATATAATATATTAATATTATATTACATATATTCTATTATTATGCTATAATATGTAAATATAATAATAAATATACAATATTTAAATATCATATACATCATCTTATTTATTTATATATCATATATAGCATTTGTATAAGATACATATATATGATACACACACACATACATATACATATATATATATATATATAATTTAATTTAGTGTTTTGTTTCTTCTATGGGTTCTGTTTTCTGTCAGCCCTAAGAATTCTTTGCTACAATTTTAAACTTCAAACCTGAGGCCTCTTATCTTTTCTTCCTATTGGCTTCCTTGTGCAGTATCCATATGAGGGTTTTGCTTTGTCTTATTGTATCTTATTTTGTCATTTTTGATTGTTGCCTCTTGGAGGCCTGTTCCTTTCTGAAGCAAAATGTAGGGGGAGTGGATCTAGGGAGTGGGAAGGTGGGAGCTGGGAGGAGCGGAGGATGGGGAAACTGTGATCAGCGATGTATTATATGAGATAAAAAACTATCCTCAATTAAAAAAAAAAAAAAAAAACCTTGAAACCTTATTTTTATTCCCTAAAAATTTCATAGTTTAATGTTTTACATTTAAATTGGTGCTCTGTTTTGTATCAGTCTACTTTTATGTAGGTGCAAGACTTAGGCCCCAGCCATCCAGTTGGCGTCTCAGCTGACCCCTGGCCATACTTGAAGAGAAAGGTGACTTTTCACCTCGTTAGTTCCCTGTCCAACTTCATCAAAAACTGAACTGGACACATGTATGCAAATCTGTTCTGGGTTTCTGCATTCTGCTGTATTAGCCTGTGTGAGTCCTGCCAGAACTACATAGGTGTAGTGACTGTGGATATACAGATTCTGTGCTCCTGTAGACTCCTCCCTTCCATTTAAACTTTGGAGTCAAACAGTTAGTTCATTAAGTCCATCACCTACCAGTTTACCTTATAGAATATACATTCTCAAGCTATAAAATAATAATAATAATAATAATAATAATAATAATAATAATAAAAATAATAAACTGGGATTGTGACAGACTGGGTTAACAAACACCTTTGCTGGTTGCTCTGATCCATGAACATGATAAATTTCCTAGAGTTACAAACATTAACAGTCCTGCAGCTTTCAGCCTGTAAGTTTTGTCTTGTTAAATATTTTTCTTATCTTATTAATTTTGTCTTAAAATCTAAATTCTTTATTCCAACTTGATCTCTAGATAAAAAGACATTGTTATAGGTAAACCAGGGTCCCTTTGTCTGAGATGTGCAAGGGAACCTGACAGAATTGTTCAAAAGCTAAGGTATTTTTCCCCTGGGAAGATCTTTCCTCTTTTGCTGCCTGCAAAAATAGTTAATGGGATATTGCTTAATTGCTTAATCTTCCCTGATATTTTCTTTTCTAGCCTTTGTGGGGCATATCCGTTGTACATAGTGATGGGTTTTATAGAGACATTTCCAAACCAGTAAGTACATCATGTACTTTGACCAGATCTGCCCCCACCCCTGTTCTTCCCTGGTGCTTCCTTCCCCTACATAATAGACTAATTTCTGTTCTCTTTCAACAATATTTTTTTCTCTCCCTTTGCCATCTCCATGTGTGCACATATGCGCATGAGCTTGTGCATGGGTGTTTGCAAAGGCCAGAAGAGGGTGCTGAATAGTCCTCTGAAGCTGGAAATACAGTTATGTGTGAGCAACCTGATGTGGGTGCTGAGAACTGAACTCAGGTCTGCTGGAAAACAAGTGCATGTAACCACTGAGAAATATTTTTGCTGCCCATTTCTGTTCTTGTATTTACATATGAGTTTATGTATCTGTATAAAATGTAGGATCCACAAATCGTGAGAGAGCTATCTTTCTGGTTTGAATTTATTTTGCTTAATACCATTTCCACATCCCCCCATTTTCCTGAAGATGACATAACTCTGGTTTTCTTATGTCTAAAAGAAACTTTACCTCTCTGCTGATACCTTTTTACAGTCAAAGGAACTGTCAAAGAAACGGAATTTTATCTTGATTTCCATGTGCGAGCTTTGGGTTTTTCTAGTTGCATGTTACTATACTAAAGCAGGACTAGGAGACATGGAGGATTCTGTGAGATATAGTAAAGAGAGTCAAGATGTAGGGACTTGAGGGAAGAGGTCTGGACCCTCTTTTCAGTAAGATAAGGCCATGTGGAAACACTTAGATTGATAGAAATGGAAGAGCTACCCAATAAGAAACTATATTAACAGGACAACAGCTTTATATCTATACAGTATTTCTGTGTTATTTGGTGGCTGATATAGCACTGGGACCAGGCTGGTGGGAAAACTGCTCATAATACAAAATCTCTTCTCTTCTGGTTTTTTGAATAGGTTTTATAATGAAATAATTTATTGTACTTTATCAAAGGACATGTATACCAACAAAGTAGGATGACTGTTTCTTCTCCAGCATGTTGGTATTCTATATTACAGTGATCTGATGTTAATGGTTTTACTATGATTAGATTTCCAGGCTAAGCTTCATGTTCTGTCTTGGTCTGACTTTATTTTCAGAGAAATATTGGCTCCATTAATAAATTGAGACTTTCTCTGTTTGCTCTCACCATTTGGGCGAGATCTTTGATGAATCCTCACAAGTGAAATTTATTTTTTTGGGAACTGTTGAAGTTATAAGTCCAATGCTCTTAACAGTGAAACAGATCCTTAAACTATTCCTTACTTATGGTGTGAATTCTTCCCTTCCCATTTCTTCTTGGTGAGATGCGTCCTCTCTTTTCTCTGTCAATTTTGTTGGAGACTTGACAGTGTTAGTCATTATTTTCTCCCCAAGCCAGCCTTTGTTTGTTGATTTTCTGCATTCCCAGTGTTTCTACTTGCATCAATTTCTGATTATGTCAGTAGAACGTATTCCCTTATTGTGAAGGAGGGTTTGTTCCTTTTTTCCTGATGCCCTGACATTGTTTTTATACATTTTCTTTTTCCTTAGAAAAATTCTGCTAGCTCCTGTTTCAGGTAGGTTTTCTGGTGAATAATTATTTTGCCTTTTTTTTTTTTTCACCTGAGAATTCCTTTAATTCTCCTTTTTTTCTTGAAGGATTTTTGTTGATGTTAAGTGTAGATTTTTGACAAGCTTTTTTTAATCACTTGAAAAATTTTCTATTCCTTCACTGCATCAAAAACTTCTCATGGACAGTCAGTTTTCAAATTGTATTTTCTCTAAAATGTGATACCCTGTTTTGTGTCTCCTTATAAGAGCTTTCTTGTTTGTTTGTTTGTTCGTTTGTTTTCCATTATCTTCCTTTCTCAGAAGTTTGGCTCTTAAACCCCTCATATACCATGCTATTAAACCTTGTTTGGGGTATATTCAACTGCCAGAATAGATGTATTTGTGTTCAGAGATTTTATTTGGATTTAGCATTAAGACAGGGGTGTGTATTTGATTTCTCTTGATAGTGACTTATTATTTTATTTTAGTGATTTATTTGCATACCCAGTAATTGAAGTTTCCTGCAGTGAAGTGTAAGATCCATGAGAAAAAAACACCTGCCTCATTCATTTTCCACCACATCCCAAAGCCCAGCATAAATCATGATAGATGGCTATCCCATGCACACTGTGACTGTCTGAGTTAACAAACTGAAGCTCTGGAGTTCACAATTGAGCATACCCCAGTTAGCCCTCGAAAGTCAGATGTATACTTCAAATAAGGAGCACCTTGGCTCTTGATAGTTCTGACTCAAGTCTTGGGTAGTTTACATAGTCTCCACAGAGAACCACAGCTTATTGCACAACCCCAAGCTGAGTTAATACTGAGACCCAGGTGTGCACAGGGGTCTGGGAGTATAGCAATCATTATAGGTGATCTGCTCCTTCTAACCTGCCCTATATCCAATGGAATCCTGGAAAACAGATGGAGATCTGCAGATGCACATACAAAGAAGAAACTTGAACCAATGAAAGAGGAAACAGTCACAAAAGATTCTGTATGGAGAAGGTAGCTGCTGGAATAGCTCTGGCCTGGACTCATGCATTTTAAAACCCTGCATCAGGGCTCATGTTTACCCAGTGCCGGGCCATTAATACAGTCAGCCCAAGAGGGAAGCAATTTTAATATTAATAGGCTCTTTATGAGAATCTAATAACAGAGTCCTAGCCTCCTTGTGTTTCCAGACACGGGGGGTTAATTACTTCAAACCGGTTGGCAGGGAAAAGGTCAAATTTTAATGCTGACCTTAACAGTTTGGGATAAATATAAAAAGGTAATGACCCATTTTAAGCCATGGTGCTTGCTGTTCTTCATAGACTGAGGAACTGCCACATGATGTCCAACCTGTGGATGACAACCATGGATGCTCAGGGTATCCATATTCACAGTCATCAGACAATGTAAGCCTCAGTGACTTTCAACTAGATTTGTATACACTGTAGCTGTCAACGTTTCTCAAATGGTCTCTCTCTCTCTCTCTGTGTGTGTGTGTGTGTGTTCATGTGTGCGCATATATGCACGCACACACATGTGTAGTGTGCATGCTGATGTGCATAGATTCTAAAAGAGGGTGTGAAATCCCCTGGAGCTGGAGTTACAGGTGGGCCACCATGTGGGTTTGGGGAACCCAATATAAGTCTTCTGGAAGAACTAGTGCTCTCAAACACTGAGCCAGATCCCCAGCCCCCAGTGGTTTTGCTCTAATCAAGGATCTATCCTCTCTGATGTTGAGACACCATGGTGTTAAAAGTTTTCCAGTCTTTCATCCGGAGCTTCCCAAAACTCTATGGTGAAAAATAGTATCTATTATTTGAGACTCTGGCTTCTGGGATATATTAAAAGCTATCCATACTTTTAACAAAAGCCTCATCCAGGCCACTTAGGTGGCTGAGGCAGTGGGATCACAAGTTCAAGACCTGTCTGGACTACTGAAGGAGTTGAAGGCTAGCATAGGCAGATCCTGTCAAAGAATTAATTACAAAGTTGAATAAAAACGTGGTTATAGCCAGTAGTGGAACACTTATCTAATACATGTGTGGCCTCCAGTTCAACCCCTACTCCTGTTAGGGGGGAGGATGGAGAGAAGAGAAGAGGGGTAGGGGTAAAACTGGAAATTTCAAGTGTCTTTTGATACATGGAGAAGGAGATAGATAGTCCAGAGATCTTTCTGGCTTCAAGAAATGACATCAGAAGCACCAGGCAGGTCCTGGGGCTGGAATCTGTTAGGAGATGGGTGACTAATCCTTTCAGCAAATCACCAGGAAGTATGGATTCAGGGTGTTTGCTCGAAAACCTGCTGTGTTAGAGTAAGCACTGTGGGTTCAGTGAAGGTGCTGATAGAGTATTGGTTTTGTTGGTTTTGCTTTGGCAGACAGGCTCCCAAATCTCTTCTTTTCACCTCTGCCTTGCAGTTTCCTTTTTCCTTTGGTTCCTTGGATATTAATTAGACCCTACCATGACTGCAGATCCAATCTCATATGTGTATCTTCAATCTCCATATAATGTGGGAGTTCTTCTAGCACCACTGACTTAGCCTGGAAACAGCTGCTATGTTCTGGAAAACCCATTAGCTACAATGTACCTGGTGGTATGGAAATGTAAGCCTCTCAGCACTAGAAAGGTCTTGCTATATAGTCAGGCTGGCCCAAAATCCCTTGTCTGCCTTGGCCTCAAAAATGGCAGCACTGTAGGTATATGCCATCTTTACCTTGTTCCAGTCCACTTTATTGTTTGGGAGAATGGAAACCTAGCATAGAGCAGGTACTCTGCTGATCATAGGAAACTCAGAGGTGATTCTGATAATTTCAAGATATAAAATAATAAAAAATAATAAAGTTAACTCTAGTGTTATATTTTAATTTCTGTTGCTGTGATAAAAATAACCTGACCAAAACCTAGGGGAGAAGAGATGTATTTTAAGTTATATATATATTTTCAAGTTATGATTAGTGAAGGCAAAAGAACCCTGAAAGAGACAGTCACATCACATTTACAGTCAAAAGCAGGGAGCAGTGTGTGCGTGCTCACTTGCTTTTTTGTGCTCAACTCCATTTCTCTACTTTTATATAGTTCAAGACACCCTACCCAGATAGTGGCGCTGACCACAGTAGTTGCCTGGGTCATCCCACATGAATTAATTTCATTAAGAAAATGCTCTGGCTGTGGAACCAGGATGTATCTCTAGCACACAAACAAACTTTGGGAACCCATTCCCTATGGAGGGATACTCCGTTCAGCTTAGATACACAGGGGAGGGCCTAGACAGATTTTGATGATTCCTCATGGAAGGCCTCACCCTCCCTGGGGAATGGATGGGGGGGTGGGATAGGGGTCAATGGGGGCATGGGAGGATGGGAGGGAGAGGGAACTTGTATTGTCACTCTATAAGCCAACTCAGTGTGGAAAATCCATCAATGAGACTCTCTTCCCCAAATGATTCCAGACTGTGTCAAGCTAAACATTGCACATGGTAGGAGGACATGGAGGCATGCCATGGGAACTGGGGAACACATTAAACTAAAGAGTTCATCAAATGATGACCAGTCAAAAGGAATAATATCTGAGATAAAACTCAGTTTCTGCAGAGATGGGCATTTAAATGTTTTAACAATTTAATAATCTGTTGACATGAGACATAATTGCTCCTGACAGCACCAATCTATTCCCAAGAGTATGATGGGCACCAATGAAACTCCATCTGGAGTCCGTTTTCTTCTTGGCTACTGGCCTCTCTGGCAAAGAACTGCCCCCACCTCGACCACTGACCTTGGACATGATGTCCTAAATGGGCTGGCAGGAGATAAACTTAAAGAAGACTGCTGAATCTTGCCAAGTCAGGATAAGATAGTTATTCAATTTCCAGGATATAGAGATGGTCCATCTGATACTCTAGGCCTTTGTCAAAGTTGGTCTCCCAGACATTGCTGTGAGACCTTGGGTGACTGTCCAGGTAACCTGCTGTTTCTGTCTTTGCTTGCACATTTTGGAAGTCACATGCTTATACTTCCTGCCTACCCTAGTATTGCTATTTTCCTTCTCAGGTATTTGATGAGATTAAATACTAGACACTCATAGCTACATCCTGTTATATCTAAGATAAAAAATACTAGGTACCAGACTTATACTTTCCAGATTACGACTGCTGTCAGAGTAATCTCTGTCATGCCTATACCCTGAAACTGGACATGTAGTATGTGCTTTTTGCTCATTGTTGTTCTTGCTGGTTGTAGGTTTTACCTTTACTTTTTCTGGAATATACTTGACATTTGTTGTCATCAGGCTTAAAACCTTCTTCTTTTTTTTTTTTTTTTTTTTTTTTTTTTGTCTAAAAGGGGAATTGTAGTGGCATCTATGCTTGTCAGCTTACTTGTGTTATTGTTCCCAACCTTTTGGGTGTGGCTTCAGACAGAACAGGAAAGAGGAAAGTATGAGTCATAGTCTCTCTCACACACACTCTCTGTTTTGGGTCACAGATCAGATCAGAAGGACAGAGAAAAAGCTAAGGCAGTTCTTTATTGTTCTGTGTAAGTTGTTCCCAAATAAAACACCCATTTATTATTTATCTTGGGTCTAATGAACTCTTTACACCCATGCCGTCAGTATGCTGAGTAGCAAATAGTCCCACAATCTTGGAGCCAGGTGACAGAAAAATCTTGTTTCTGATTGGGCCATTGTCCCATTCAAGTCTTCTCTGTCATGCTCTCTACTGGCTTGGTGTGACACAGAATTGGCTCTCTGCTCTCTCCACAGAAGCCTAGAGTCAGAGACTGTCTCAGGAAACTTCTACTCAGAAGGGACCTGCCTCACTTCCCCAATCCTCACAGGCTAGACTGAGTTGTATATTCACATACGATTCTTAAAAAGTTAAAGAACCAAAAAGAAACCTTCTATCCATGGGGAATGGCAGATGAGAGAGTGGAATACCACCTAAAAGAGGGTAAATCTGTTGCATAGCCATATCTCTGTGGTGAGGGAATGAAGCATGAGTGTTCTCAGATGTAGAAGGAACAGGAGCAAGCAGTGAGAGGCAGATGGGTGGTGGGGTCATGGAGTATTCTGAGAAGTCAGTTGAATATAACTGAAGTGAGAAGTACTGGGAAGAGAATGGAGGAAAGACTCCCCCATCCCAGGTACCAAAGCAGATGTGATAGATGTGATGGATTCCTACATACCTCACAAAGAAAGGTCTGGGAAATAGGATTGCAGGAGCACTTTGGAATTTTTAAGGCTGTTTCAAAGGAAATATTTCCACTTTTACAGTAAGTATGGTGGGTGAGTTCTTCAAAATGAGATGATAGGATGGGAGATGGCTCAACGGTTAATTGTGTGACTCAAGTGTAAGAACTGGAGTTCAGATTCTATAACTTGCATAAATGCTGGGTGGGCAGGGTGTCTATTTGTAATTCCAACACAGAAGGCAGAGGTAGAAAATTCCCCAGACCAAGATGGCCATAGAGATTATAAATATTTTCCAGCTCTTGGTTTCATTAAGAGACCTGCCTTCAATGAATAAAATGGAAGAGAGACCAAAGATGACCCTCACCATCAACCCTGGGCCACCACATGCACATACACACACTTGCAAGGCACCCACACATGTTCCTACATGCATTTAAACATCTATATACACATGCACACCAAACAAACACATGGAAATGGCAAAGGAATAAACAATGAAATAAAATGATAAGTTGGAGTACTGGGAAAGACAAGAGGTGACCAGAAAATGACATGTTCACTTTAGGGCTCTTATGCCCAGAAACCATAGAATGACCCTAAGTCACTGCTCCACTCATGGCTCCTGAAGGACTTGTAGGGAAAAATAATTTTTATATTGGACCATCAGTCCATAGTTCAAATGCAATGACTAAATGACAGTGGTATGGAATCAGAGTGAGAAGTAGGTTCAAAGAAGATTGATTCTTATGAAAGATGACCTGATAAGATATATACATATAAAGATAGAAATATACACAGACATAGTGATATTTCAGACTGTTGAGATATATGTAGGCTGTTTGTACTATCTGGGAACCCACCTGCCTCTTAGAGTTAGGGAAGACTTTTCTGCAGATACAGCTTCTACCCAGTGACTCAAATCATTGAAGCAGCAGAAAGGAATGAGTACTCTAGAAGCCATGGCATGATAGCATGTGCAAAGGTCTGGAATGGGGAAGAATGTGGTATGTGTATGTCTGAGGACCTTAGAGAAGGCCCAGGTAGTCAATGGGATCTGAGAAAGGTGGAGAATTCTGGGAACTAAGGCTGGTTAGGTCCAAATGTCATGGCTTCTGAGAGTCTGGCAAGATACCAGGAGGGTCACATTTCATTCTGCATATGCACGTGTGTCTTTAGGTACACATGAATGCACATGCACGTTGAAGCCAAAAGTTCATCTTGGCTGTTGTTCCTTAGGAGCCATTCATCTTATTTATTGAGCTAGTATCTCTCTCTTAGTCCTAACTTTCCCATTAATCTAGGATGGCTGGCCAGCAAGCTTCAGGGATCCTCCCATCTCTCCATCCACAGCACACCTCACTTGTTTTATAAAGTGAACACTTGACAGCCTTTGCTATGTCCACAGTCCCCAAGCTTCATCATAAGATTAATCAATGTCTTTCCAACATAACAACACAGGGTAATGTGATAATCCTTTAAGGACAACTGCTATTTTGAGTTCCCTGATACCCACTATCTATACAGGGGAACTTTTCTAGAATGAAATTTGGCTGAATCCCCATGGGGATTACAGTTCTAGTATGGCTTCCTCAGACTTTACCCCAACCTTCACAAAAAGAACCAACAAACTACCACCCAGAGAATGAACTAAAGGATGATCTATTAAAACCCTGGAAAGCCAAGTAAACTGTATTTGAGAACAGGGTCAAGAAAGCATGGATAGGTAGATGTAAAGGCTAGGTAATTTGGGATTGGAGAGATTGATAAATGACTAATAATTCTTGCTGTTCTTCCACTAGACTGCAGTTCAGTTCCCAATACCCAAATCACTTGGCTCACAACTGCATATAACTTCAGGTCTAAGAGATCCAATATTCTCTGCCGGTCTCTGCTGGCACTGCAGCCAGGAGGGTGTGCACATGTGTAAACACACACACACACACACACACACACACACACACACACCAATTAAAACAAAAGTATTTACAAACAATAGTCTAAGGCATCTGGTCTGACAGAAATTCTTCTCTTTATTTAAGCCCGACTTGAAAGTAAAGTGCTATCTCACTGGGTGGTTCAAGAAGACTTAATTCCTATTAATCCTATAATAGTGCATGTTACTGGCTGCCACTAATATTGCCAGCCCATCTGGGTCCAACTTTCTCCTTCAGAAATGGCATTTGGGGATGAATACACTGTGCTTGCAGATGGAGTGGAACTTTGAGCATGAAGATATAGATATTTACTAAACCATGGCAAGCCATTTTGTGCGAGATAATGACTAATTTACAAACAAAGAAGAAACTCCCAAATTATAGACACAAATGGGATAACAAAAATGTGCCAGCCAGGAAGTGAGCAGACACTGGCAGATACTCCCAGCTCTGATGATAAAGGGAGGGAAAGAAAGAGGAGGAAAAAAAAGAGGGATTTTTTTCTTACAGAACTGGGCACGAGATAAGCCACATCTGTCACAGTGGGAGACAGATTGCAGAAAAAAAAAATAAGAGAAATGCTTTCATAACTGGAAGCTATGCTACTCATCCAAACTGAGTGATTACAGAATTGTAACTCCAGTACATTTGTTGGTTTGGTTATTTTCTCCCCCAACCAACTAAATGCCTTCACCAAAGACTTCGCTTTCTTATCTTTCCATGAAAACATAAATACCGTCTCCCTACCACTCTGTTCTGCTGCAACAGTCACAGCACGAACAACTCTAGGATAGAGATATTCCAGGAAAGACTCTGGTGACAAAGAACTTCGACATAAATAAATTTAAGAACAAGTGCTAAAGCAGGAGAATGTTGGCCTCTCTAACACCAAGTAGACTCATCTTCATAGAAACGCTCCCTTTCTTCCTACCACAAGTCCACAGACTTTAGCTCTTATAAATACCCCAAACTTCCCCTAGTTCTGACTGAAGTATGTTTTCATGAGTGTGTGAGTTGTCTCCATATACTCCATGTCCAAGAAGACTCTGTGTTGGTTATCTTGATTGTCAAGTCTATGAATTTACAATCACCATGAGAAGAAATCTCTAAGAATATTTATGAGTTTCTAGACAAGGATAATCAAGGCAGAAAGATCCATCCTAAGTGTGAGGGCAGCATCCCATGGGCCAGGATTCATAAGAATACAAAGGAGAAAGTAAGGTGAGCGTCAGTATTCAGTTTTCTTTGCTTCCTTGCTGTGATGCAATGTGACCAGCTACTGCAAACTCCTACTACCATTTCTTTCCTCCTATGCTGTACAGTATCCTCAAGCTACAAGCCACACAAACCCTTCCCTCCTCTAGTTGCTTTGTTAGGTGTGTTTTCTGTTGTCATACCTACAAAAGAAGCAATGAATAGAGCCCTCTCCTTGACTCTGTACATCATACGCACATCAATCCAATTGTCTCCTTCATAACATGTGCCTCAATCTACATTTTGACCAGATATGGCTGGTTTACTTCCCTGTTATGCTGGTAAGTAGAAAAATGCTTTCTCAAATAAAGGAACACAGATGGGTCAAAGAAAATCAAAAGTGACTAAGACATGACCATTGCCCACTAAGGCATTATTAGCTTTCCTATTGTCTCCACCTAAGCCTGAAATAACAAAGAACTCACAACCATCATCTCAGTCATGATTCTTCTCAGAACCTCATATAAACCAGCCTTAATGAAGGTCTGAAGAGAAAAGTGTGTAAAATCAATGTTGGAAGAAATGTTTCAATCTTGATGACAGGTAAACAACTGCAATGCATAGTTCCAATCAATTCTCAGTAAACACCAGCTATATCAAAACAGGTAAAGGAGAAAGTGCCCAAGCTTTTCCTACACTCACTTTAATGCATATGTGTGCAGATGTGTGAATATCTCACTAAATCAACCAGACTAACTTGCCATTTCTCTTTCCTGCACAGTGGAATGAGGATCTGATGCTCTGACATTAAGTTGCTAACTTGTAACTAAAGGTAGAGTCCAACAGTTGAAGACAATGGAATTCCTTAACAGAAAATAAGACAAGATACCTCTGCCCCTCTTGTCCTTCACATCACTGGATTTCACTTTGGACAAGAAAGACATCATTTGTCAATTTTCTCCTCTACTTGTTAATTTTATATTGTTTCAGTACTGGAGATGGAAGCCAAAAGTTTATACACCTATTCATGAGACATTATAAGCTTAGCTTCCCATTTTTTTCATGAGACAGGTTCTAATATATCTGAGATTAGCCTTAAACTTTATATGTAGTGGAGTTGGACATTTATCTCATTATATTTTTGGTTTTACCTCTTAAACCTAAATATGTAAGCCACAATACCTGACTTATAAAATTCTAGAGATGAAACATGGGACTTTATGTACACTATGTAAGTATTCTACCAGCTTAGACACAACCCAACCTAGAACTTCCCCATGAAAGTCAAAATTTACCTGAATTTCCTGCCACTTGCATACTAATAACTCTCACTAATCCAACAGATGTTCTATAGAAGACAGAAGTGAATACTGAGTGGACACTAATAGGGGATCCACCTGCCCTAGGGTGAAGATGACCTAAATAACTCTCTGCCACTGTGTGTACTTCATGGTCAAATAGCTCTCACAGGGCACCTAGGAACCACCAAACAATCATACAGACCATAAGTCTGCATGAGACTGGAACAATCAGCAGCCAAAAGGATGCTTTATTTTTCTGTGACCTACTGTTAGGGCTCTAGGGAATCTCAGAAGAAACAATCCTTATCAAAATTTAAAAACATCTAAAGGATGGAATCGTACCAGCACCCATATGGGCAGCACTAACTGGACTCGGGTGTGAAAAATAACAAAAAATAAAATGACATGAAGCTTGGTGGAGATGTGGGGATTCTGGAGGGGACTGGACAGAGGTAGGAGTAAATGAATATGACCAATGTTCTGTCTATAAATGTAGGAGCTTTCAAAAATATAAAAAGTATTATTGACAATGTTCTGCAGTGTATTCCAGAAATGTCCTCCTCTGGGCATACTGCAAGGTGCACACCAAGTTGATGCTGGAATTCTAAGCAGATGCCACTTTCAGTCACAGTAATATACGTGCAGCTACAGAGCCTTCCCTTGTCCAGAGGGAGAATCCACACTGCAGTTTTCAGCAGCAGCATCTCGCTCTCGCTAAGGATGTATGCTTAGCACCTACAGTTAATACACATTCCTTCTCTGTGCTTTTAATTAAAGCCCAAGAAGAAATTTCCTTTTGCTTTTCTTTCAGTGCTGTGAATGGAACACTGAGCTTTGTGTGTGATAAGCAAGTTTCCTACCACTGAGGCATGCCCTACCACCTATCCCCTAGGGACAGGAAAGTTCTGTACAGAAGCTACACTCAGCCCTTCAGAACAGATTTTTCTCAGCTGTACCATTCATCCCCTTCAGTATCCTCTGTTCCAACCCACAAATCCCCAACACTCACTTCTGATCCCAGCAACAGCCATCCAACCCTGCTTATTCCCAGTTCTCTATTTCTGTTCTCTATTCACACTACAGTACCATCAAGGTCACTTCCAGACTGGACCAGAGCCCTGTAGCTTCACAAGACTCTCCATCCCTGGAAAGGTAGTATTCACGGACTGCTCCTGGGATGACAGCAGCCACTTAACCTGGATCTCATATTTTGCTTAATATTTTATATGCATCATTTCTGAATGTCCACTAGTCCCCACACAACATCTGCTTCATCTCACACCCCAGGATGATGGGAAATGTACCCAGCATGGAAAGACATGGTTTGAATTTATTCTTTATGTTGAATGTATTACCCCTTTGTTCTATCTCTCCTATACCCCCCTTTTCACACTCCCCACCTCCCATTTTGTTCCCTTAAAAATTTCCACTTTCATTTTCATTTAATACATACATATGAAATTTCATGTGACTATATTAAATCTAGGAGCCACATGTAAAAACAAAGTCTGTCTTTTTGGGACCTGGATTAATTCATTTAGTAAGATGATCTCTAGTTGTATTCAATTTCCTGCAACTTACATGACTTCATTATTCTTTATGACTGAAAACTATACCCCATTGTGTATACCAGCCACATTTTCCTCCTCACATCTCTTGGATTCTGGACACCTTGGTTGATTCCATAGCTGTATGATGTAAACAGTGCTACAGTAAACATTCATGCACAAACAATGTCTATGCTATGCTGGCTTGGAGTCCTCTCTGTAAATACCTCAGCATGGTACAGTTGGGTCATACTGTGGATATATGCTTACTTTCCTGTGAACTCAGGAATTATGATGTAAGAATTTCTTTTAATTTTTATTATATTTAATTATTTATGTGTGTGAAAGAGTGGGTGGTAGTATATGTGGGTGCATATGCCATATGTGTGTGGAGGACAGAGGACAACTTGTAGGGGTTAGTTTCCTTCTGCCATTACGTAGGTCCTAGGGATACAATTCAGGATATGGGAGATGGCAATAAGCAACTTTACTACCCACTGAGCCATCTTGTTAGCTTTAGAATTTCTTCTGATATAAAAAGTAAAGTGTTCTTCACACTGACTGCAAGGTCTCAGAGGAGAGAACTTAAGTATCTGGTCAGGGAGGAATAAAAACCAGGTCCCCTATGTGTCTAATGACCCACATATCTAGTGACAGTGTTTGGGGGGTTATCCTCATGTCATATGGGACCAGATAGAGACTTCCCCAAATCTCAGTTGAGAAAGGCAGGGAGAAAGTCCTCTAGACCATACATAAACTAAAACCATTCCACTGGGCAATGACAAGAAAAGCATGTGTGATCCTGAAGCACTTTATCAACTGGACTGCAGCACGGGCTGCTTACAAATGACAACACCATGTTCAGCGAGACACCTTTCCCAAGCTCACCAGATTTCTGGAGTTGCAGTGAATGTCTTCTGAAGCATGGTGGTGGGTGTTCACTAGAAAGAGAATTTTCCAATGTATTTTCCCCGGAGAAATAAAGGAGCTATTCTAAAGAACCACAAGCAGAAATGCAAAAGGGGAAAATCGGCTTATTTCCATAAATTATGTGCAAGTAAGTAAAATGCTTAGACTTTTTAAATCTCTTACTCCATTATACTCTCAGTTTCCCTGAAAGGAAAGGTAGGTGCACTGTGCAGAAGATAGAACAAAGATGTTGTGTGTGTGTGTGTGTCCTGATGTACTTGCACCTGAGTGTAGATGCATGTATAAGACAGACATTAGGATTAGGTTATTAGGTTTCTTTTCCATTTTGTGTTTTGAGACAGGGTTTTTCAAAAATCAAATCAAAACAAAACAAACAAACAAACAAACAGACAAAAACAGAGTTCACCTGTTCAGCCAGATTAGGTGGAGAGTGAACTCCAGGGATCCTTCTGTCTCTACATCCTCAGCACTGGAACTGCAGGCACATACTGTCATACCTGGATTTTTGTGTGGCTGGTAGAGGTGTCCAAACCCATAGCAGCAATGCACCCGTTGAGCAATCTCCCCAGCCACAGGAACAACATTTGACCTAACTGTTTTACAAATTTGGTTTAAGAAAGTAGAAGTGGAGACAATGAATACATCTAAATAATCTGCTAAAAGAACAGCACATTGCACTTTGTTTGGACAATAGCTGGGTTGATATTTCACTAGAGCAGGTGTTGAAGTCTGCTTGATGGATAGAAAGAGTAGAAAGTAGAAAGAGAAAAACTCAGGTAAAGTACTTAGCAAATGAGAGGAGCCAAAACAAAGGACAGAGAGGGTCAATTTCATTGGACAGTTTGTGACCTGAACACAAATCTGAATAATAAACAATGGGTGATCATCTAAGCCAGCTTGCATCCAATTTCAACCAGAGTAATTAATGAAAATTGATCAACACACCCACTTGGAACTGGGAGCTCTAGCTTTCCTATCCAACACAGTAAGATGAAATAGCAGATTTTCATATCAGAAGCCAGTATCGTGGATTTAGAAAGTAACTATGCAAAGTTGATGTGGCTCTGCATGGTTGTGATTCCCAGTTCTCCAGAGACTGAGCCTGGAGGAGCAGATTGTTGCAAGCTTGAGGTCAATCTGAGCTCCATAGTGAGCATCAGGCCAGCTTGTTTGTACATAGCAAGACACTGGCTTACAAAAGCAAACAGAAAGTTATGTTTCATTCCTCTAGTCCCTTCAAGGGCTTGGGGTCTAAATCATGTCTATTTTGTGGTATTTTTTTAAATGGTTTTGGATTCATTACAAAATGAAGTAGAAGCTGGGGAGATGCTTGGAATGTGGCATGCTTGCCATGCCAGCATGAACCTAAGGTAATCCCAAGTATCAGTGTAACAAGCTATGTAGAGTGGTGGGTTCCTGCAGTTCCAGCTCTAGGGAGGTTGGGACATGTGGGTCCCTGGAGCTTGCTGACTAGTCAGTGCAGCCAAATTAATAAAAGAACCTGCTTCAGAAATTAAGGTGGAAAAGAACTGTATAAAACATAGCTGGCCTCCCAATGCAAACACACACACACACACACACACACACACACACAGAGGGGGGATAACATGTACACACAATGAAACATACAGAATATAGTGAGGGGAAGATGAGATTGAAAACTGGGATTTGGATCACTGAGGAGATACAGTGCCACCATAACCACCTTGGATTTGTTATGAAAAGTAACAGGGAGCTACTGACTTCCTGAGCAGAGGGAATAACTTAATAGATGTGTGAGTAGGAAAACAGATCTAGAGCTGAATACAAACTTCATCATTGGCTACACAGACACATATCTGCCTTCCCCCAATGAAAATAAGCTGTTTCCAGGCAGGCAATAAAATCAAGAGCAGGGAGGTATACAGTCCTATGATGAGCTGAGATGGATGGCAGGGAAATCTGTTCACTGTTAACTTCTACCATCAGTGCTTCTGGGGCTATTTCAGTTGATTACACAACACAAAGAAGAACGCAGTTGCTCTGGCTTTTTGTTTTGTTTTGTTTTGTTGCTGTTGTTCTAAAATTCCTTAATGGCCCAGCTGGCTGTGCAGGAATGAGTGACCCTAGATGAAAATGAACAATTCTTAGGATTTTTTTTTTAAAGCACAATGTCACAAAGGACACCAGGAGAGGGGCAGTAGGAATCTTCTTCAGAAACCTGACATCAAATGCTGTCAACACCGGTTTAATTAAAAGATAGTGAAGAGAGAGACTTGGCTTGCATGCCTGCTGAGGATGGGTTCACTGCTCCTTTCATTGGGGGATCTTAATAGATTCCAAAAAGTATAATGCATCAAAGCATTTAACAAGTGCTTGTTTCCAAGTGCTCTGACCCCTGTGTTTCCCAATCAAAGCTCTTGAAAATATTTCATCCACTAAAGTAGATAGGGTGATAGGTTTTGTTTTGTGGTACATGCAATCTCATCACTCCCTCCATGCATTTCACTCAAAATGCATGCCTGTTCATGGTGTTTACATGCCTCATTCCCATACATGTTGATGTAAGCTCTGTTTTCCTAAACTAGGCTTTCCCAGCTAATGGTGATTATCTTCCCAGGGAACCTCTGGCAAGATCTGGGAAGACTTATGTTGTTGGTGGTAGGAAGATTGGGACTTCGCAGTCAGGGATGCTTCAGGTTGAAAGTACCAGGACTGTCCTTGTAAAGAAACTTAGCACTGATGTAGGCAATACTTGCCCCAAACATCTCTGTGGTTTGACTGTAACATGCCTACCACAGGCTTATTTGTTTGAATAATTGGTACACAGCTGCTGCCTCATTTCTGAAGATTTTGGAACCATTGGGAGGTGAGGTCTAGTTGAAGGAAGTGGATTGCTGGTGTTCAGGCCTTGGGATTTTTATAGGCAACCCCATACTCTGCTCTCTGGCCCACTGAGATGTGAGCAAGTCTCATGGTCCTTGTTGTCATTAATCTGAACTTCTTTCCATCTCCTGTCTGCCCTCCTTACACCATGGACTATATCCCCATCCAATCATGAGTCAGGATAAATCCTGCCTTTCTTAAATGCTTCTTGTGAAATAGTTGGCCATAAAATAAGGAAAAAGAAAATGATCTAATATCTTAAATAAATGGTTGTAATACTGTGTTAATCATCTTTCAAAATTTCCACCTGCAATTTGTAAATAAAACAGCTGTAGACTGACATTTAAAATCTGGTATATGTGGGGGGGTGGCTTAGTCAGTAGAGGTTGATCCCTATCCACCATCCTGCTTACAATTTTATCACTGGGGAGGCAGAGTCTTACATATTTTGGGATCCCTGGCAAGCCAGACTATCCTTATATGGGAAACTCTGTCACTGCGATACCCTGTTTCAATAAAGATGGTATGTGTATATATGAGGGGATCTCAAACAAGGTAGGCATGGACAGGTACCTCAGCAGGTAAAAAGGCTTGCCATGCAAGTGTGAGGACTGTTGTTCAGATCCTGAGCACCCACACAAATACCAGGCAAGTACTGCTGCAATCCCTGTGCTTGAGAGGCAGAGATATTATGAAAGCAGAAGCAGAGATCCACAACTAAGCATGGAGCCAAACTACCGGAATCCAGTTTCAGAGAGGGAGGAGTGACAAAGAAAGGGGTCAAGGCCATGCTGGGAAAACCCACAGAAACAGCTGACCTGAGAAGTGGGAACTCTTGGACCCCAGTCTGACAGCTGGGGAAACAACACAAGACCAAACCCTGAATGTGGGTGTCAGCTAGGAGGACTGAGCAGTCTATGGGGCCTCTGGCAGTGGAACCAGGATGTAGCCCTAGTGCAATTGGACTTCGGGAGCCCATTCCACATGAAGGGATATTCAATTCACCTAGACACATGGGGGAGGGCCTAGGCCCTAACCCAAATGATTTGACAGACTTTGATAATCTCTCATGGAAAGCCTCACCCTCCCTGGGGAGTAGATAGGGGATGAGATGGGGGCAGGGGAACAGAGGGGGGCATAGCAGGATGGGAGGGAGAGGGAACTGGGATTGTTATGTAAAATAAGAAAAAAATATTAATTAAAAATGACTCAAATATAAAAAAAAAAAAAGAGGCAGAGTCATGGGATCAAACTAACTAGCTAACCCAGTCAAACAAGCAGGTGAGGCACTGATTCACGAAACCACATCTCAAGACATAAGGGGAAAAATGGTCAGGTCAACCTTTGACCTCATTCATGAGCAGACACATGTATGTATACATACACACATGTGCACAAACAAATGAACATGTAAACACACAACACATGTACACAGAAATGAAATAAACAGAAAGCAAAGTAGGTGAACAGCTTCTAAAGAATCACACACACACACACACACACACACACACACACACACAAATCCTGTCTTCCCAGTGTTTCTGGCTCACTTCTGCATGCCCTAGCATCCTCTCCATTAGCATATCACTCTCCCAGTCTCTGTGTGCCTCAGTATGCTTGGAACATGCTTTCTCCATATCTCAGTATCCTTTGCATCCTCTCAGGCTAGCCCCAGACACCATATCTACAGACCTGTAAAAATGTATGATTACTGGCTCTCCAGGTCTTGGAGCAACACACTCCTTCATCTATTGGCTGAATATCTGGGTACTCAGGATGGTACTCCCCTGGGAACCTCTCAAAGTCACATCAGCTAACACATCAGTCTCATCACAGCAACAGCATCTCACCAATGTGACCTTCTTACTCTCCTCCTGTCACTTTGGTATTTTATCTTTCACCCAACAAAACATGAGTCACCCATCCACAGCTCACTCATCAGCCAGGCCAGGCCCTTAGAAGCAACAGCCTTGAATGGTCCAGCTATTGCTGCCTCTTGAGTGCTTACCCGCACATAGGAATGAGCACCTGAGGCTGGTACTGCACTATGATTTGGGCGACTGGGAGCTATGGAGCAGGGGCAGCTCCACCAGAAATCTGTGATATGGAAATGTTCAGACCTGAGCCATCTCCATGATGAATAGATATACTGGCTCTTCTGCTTATCTCCCTCCTCAGACTCTTGACCAGTCAGACAGGTGTGTGGATATAGTAGATGCTGAGCTGTGCAAGTGAAAGGAAAGACACTTATAGGAGACTTGGAAAAAAAGAGGGTGCAGACACAGGAGGGTTTCCTGAGAAGAGATGGAAATGTATGTGATTAACACACTTGGATAAAGAGGGAGAAACCAAGGCCCTGAGAGTGGAGAGTCCAGTAGGGAAGGATGGACACGGCCAACAGAGAGGTATAAAGGTGCAGAAATCTCACACAGAGATGGGGAGGTGGTTCAGTTAGTAAAGTGCCTGCCGGACAAGCCTAAGGATATGAGTTCAGATCCCCAGCACCCATGTAAAAACTAGGCCTTGTCACTCATATCTGTAACCCTAACACTGACAGAGGGAATGGGGGCAGAGGCAGGTGGACTGCCATATCTTTCTAGCCAGCCAAGATCAGACAATTAGTGAGTATCACCTTTAGTGAGAGATCCTATCTCAAATAAAATTAAATGGAAAATAGAGGAAAACACCCAGAATTGAACATACACACACTCACACTCACATACACACACTCACACACACTCTCACACACACAACACAGATAACAAGGAAGAACAGACACACATGAAGAGTTGATACAAATTACAAATCAAGAAATCAAGTTACCTTCAATGAATTTGATATCAATAAAAGAGAAAAATAACTTTAAATTATTTTAATTTAAAAGCATATTCAAACATTTTTCATTGCTGGACTTGACTGAATGGAGTATACTATAGAGGTTATAGTGTAAAATGTGGGGCTTTAGGAGAATTTCAGAAGTATTAAACTTTTCTTCCTGAGGAAAAACAAACCAAAGATCAGAATAGTTACTTTTAAGACATCCACAGTATACTAGATGTGATCAGACATCAGGGTCACCCTGCAAGATGACCAAGCCTATATCCAGAATCATAAAAACTGCTTGTGAGAATGAAAGATATCTGTTCACAGCAGCCGTTAACAAGCACACAGCTCTCATTTCCAAACAGAAGTTTTCTAGTCGCTGTCAATGTCTACTTCCACTTCCCTAACTCTGACCCAATCAGTCACTTAGGAACACGTCTGATGAGCACTCAGTCAGATGGAAGTCCTCATGAAAACACCTGATTAGTAGACAGCCCCAGATGCATGTTGAATCATAGGCTGTGTAGGCAGGTGACATACCATCACTTTGCATACAGACAGAGTACTCCAAAAATTGCCACATTTTCTGAGGGGAGATAATATGAGCAAAGAGGTCAAGGCCATGATGGGGAAACCCACAGAAACAACTGACCTGAGCTAATGGTAGCTCACTGACTCTGGACTGACAGCTGGGGAACCTGCACAGGTCAAAACTAGGCCACCCTGAACACAGGTGACAGTTGATTCCTTGAGGAGTTTGTGGGGATATTGGCAGTGGGACCAGGGATCCCTAGTACATTTGGAGGCCATTTTCTATGGAGAGATACTTTTCTGAGTCTAGATACAGATTGAGTGGTCCTTGGTCCTGCCTCAAAATTGTGACAGAACAGACTTCCTTGACTCCCTAAGGGATGCCTTACCATCTCTGAGGAGGTGAATGGGGTGGGGAGAAGGTGGGGGGAGTGGGAAGAGGGGAGAGAGAGGGAACTGGATTTGGTATGTAATAAAATAAAAATAAAATAATAAAAAACAAAAAAATGCACTGATGACTGTGCTTAAAATAAATACACAAAACATCAAGCCCCCACAGAATGGGGCAATCTAAATTATCTACTATAGTCTCCTTTATCTTAAGTTCCTCTTCCCTCTGTGCCTCACCAACTGTATCAGAGAGAGACACGTCCCCCTGTGAATGCATGTCATAGCACCTTTGTTCCCTTGTTCTTTATGAGAGTCATGTCCTGCTCTGAGTTGAGAAGAAAAAGACCCCATTTGTATTCTCTCCACTTCTCTTTGGGTTTCATTCCAATTGGTATTGTGACAGGACTGCTATCAAGAGGAATATCAATGTAAGCAAGGAGTGAGGTACTCCATCTGAGCCAATGCAGAGAAGTGGGCAGAAGACACTGGGGCATGGAGCGCTGGATTGTAAATACAGATATATGGAAACAGATGCACACACACACACACACACACACACACACACCTGCATCTCATTGACTCTACATATGTATCTGTCATTTATCTATAATCCATCTATTTATGTATTTGTCTGTGCTATCTGTCTGTCTTAGCTGCCTATCTATCCATCTACCATTTGTATATCTACTATCTGTTTAGCATCCATGTATCATATATACATCTTTATTTTAATACCATCTATCTATATATCACCTATCTACATATCTGTCATCTATCTATCTATCTATCTATCTATCTATCTATCTATCTATCACCAGTCATCTGTCTGACTGAAAGACACAATAGCAGATGGTTAAGTGTGTACAATTAAGAACTCAGAAAACCCAGTTTCTGGTCCTAGCATGGCCTCTCCCTATATTTGACTTTGGAAATTGAACTTCAGATTTTTCATTCAATTCACTCACTAGCATACCAAGAACAGAGACTGCCTCAAAGGTTGCTGGGAGTTCCTCATGCATTCGTGCGTGTAATTCCCACAGCCCATAAGCTGTTTCAAATCAGTGCCCCCTCCATGATAGATGGGATTACTTTGTGGAGTGCTGAAGTAATGGTGATGATGAGAGATGAATCTGTTAGGCAGAAAATACATTAGATTTCTTTGAATAACCTTTGGACAAAGTCCTAAGATTGGCCAAAGATTTTTTGTTTAATGAGACCTGAGTTCAAATCCCTGCTTTAACATTATCAAGGCTGTGTGTGTGTGTGTGTGTGTGTGTGTGTGTCTGTGCGTGTAAAAGGAATAGAGACAAAAGAAAGAGAGGTGCTATAGCCATGTCCCTTCATAATCAGGGATACAATGTCCTCATTTGTCAGTGAGGGAGGTGATAACAGTAAAGGTTTATAAGGGAAATGTGAGAACTATTTTCTGGAAGTAATCAATCCAGCCTATTGTGTCACAGAGAAAGGGCATAATAAATTCTTGATCTGGAATATTCCATCCTATTATACACCATCTAGAGGACAGTGCCTACACTTTCCATTCACACTCAACTAACAATTACAAAAAAAATGTTGTCAGAAACTGTTTGCTGATTCCCTCTGCAGAATTTACAGATCTCCATCTACTTCACCAGTTACTCCCTGCTAATTATGTAATTGTCTTATTTGAATATCAGCTGTAAGCATACAAAGCCACTAAGGTCCTTCTGCCTCCAGGTCATACATTATTAGGGGTGGTGGTTTACCCCCAAAGAGAGTGAAAGGAAAGCCCACCTAAGCATAGAAAAGAAAGGATCAAACTGTAAGAATTTCACAATATCTGTTCTTCTGGGCAATGGGGGCTTTGAGGATTTCTTTAGATCAACGACTTCCCCACTGAAATCTAGGATGAAGGGACTGTTCTCCACACTTACTCTGTCACAGATGTTCAGTGCAAAATTAGGATTTAGTAGCTTCTGGTTCTCAATCAAATGTAGTTAAAAGAAACAAAGGGCTTTGGAGAAAGTTCAACCCCTGACTCCATCTATCACAGACTGGCTTTGTGGCTTTTAGCAAGTGCGGTAGTTTGATCTTCAGTGGCTCCCAATGGCCTATGTGTGACAAGCTGTTCCACAGTGATGGTGCTATTGAGAGGATGTGGGGCTTCTTAGAGGTGCGGCTAGTGGGAGGGTTGGAGGTGACTGAGAAGGTACCTGATACAGCAATTGTGGGTCTTGGCCCTTTTTTCTATTCCTCTTTCGATTCTGCCCTGTCTCATCACCACAAGACTAAAGCAATGGAGCCAACAAATGTCAAGCCCCAATCTCCAAACTGTACACCAAATATAATACTTGTATCAGCTGAACGTGTCAGAATTTTCTACAGTGATACAAGGCTAATTTACAAAGCAGGTGACTTAGCATTTCTGAGTTCTACCTAACAGAAGGACTCTAAGATGCACACACCATAAACAGGTACTGTCGACACAGTACAACATCAAGGGTGGTCTTCAAATCTTAGCCAGTGTGACATTTCCTAGGGTTTGGATTACTGATTCTCAGATTGTTTGGAAGATTAGCTAAAACATTTTAGCTATTATAATAATGCCCAAACAACATAATAAATGCCAAGTAAATGTTTAATGTTACTGCTATTATATTTATGACTGTCACTATTGTTCTAGTGTTGACATAGCAATAAGTCAAGGTTAAAGGCTAAGTACAGTGGCTGGGACATGAGCAATTCCATGCACCAATAACCATTGCCATTGTGAGTGACAGCAAATTGTTCAGACCAACTAAAACTCCCTGTCCCCACTTCCAGTCCCATAAGAACTCCCAATCAGATATAAAAACACCAAAACAAAAATTGTTCAATTATCTGCACTAATGGAAGGTTTCAGAAGCAAGGGCAATTGAGAAGAGTGGTTAATCCAAAAACCACTTTCTTTCAGTTAAGAGACACACCATTCAGTTCACATTCAAATCTATCATGTCTGCCATTTCTGGGGATTAATTTCCAGCAAAATAATGAACCTACACAGGACAGGCCTGATTCAAGCTGGGAAGTGCCCTGCTTCTCCAGTCTGCCCACCCCCATCTTCCCTATAACACACTCCATGCTGGGAAAAGCCAGCAGGCTTCCCCAGCTTGTGCAGAGAACCAATCTAAACAGGGTCGACCCCTCACCAATCTTCTCAGTTCATGAAAGAAGTTTGGCTTTCAAAGGCTGCCCCTGAATGGAAATTACCTAGGACTCCTGGTTGGCATGCCCCAGAGATGGAGCCAAGGGGATGTTTTCCTAACAAAGAGCCAAGCAGAACCATAAGCCTACAGTGTCCTGCCCAAGGTCAATAGTTTGACATACATTGTAGAAACCCTACCTCACATCACAATCACTGTGAACTCAAAGGGAAGGCCATTCCTGTTCCAGAAGGGAACTTGGTCTTCTAATAGCCTGGGTGTTCAGGATCAAAGAGCAGGGGAGTACCTGACTATGCAGGTTTGCAATTAAGTAAGTACAGAGCTACTACTGAGACTTTATTCAAGCACTCAGAATAGAGGGTGGAAAGAGGAGAAAAGAAGAAATGTAATCCTTCTTCTTACATCCTAGAGAGGACACAAAGATCACAAAGACAGGTGTAGGGAATGAAGCAGATGGATGACAGGGTGTTAAGAACAGTAAAGAACAGTAGCTAGATGACCAGGCTGTCTCCAGCCTGGTAGAGGCTGTTTTAACCTGGTCCCCTTGAACTATGTCAACATTATCTCTCCTCTGGATAAGTTCAGGAGCTTCCTGTGGGTTCTTCCACCTACTTCCGAGCCTAAAATGAGGAATTCAGAAAGCTCTTCCTCAAACGATCCCTCACAGGAACTCCAGATTCCTACACAACACAGCAAAGGCCCTTGACTGATGTCACTCTTAACCAAGCTCACTCTGACCCACTTGCTTTCCCTCTACTTGGCCTTCCCCAGTCCTCTTCACACTCACAGACCACACTGTTCCTGGTGACTGTGATACACCATTCTCGGCAGTCCCCTTCCTTAAAGACTATGTGCACAGGCATGTTCTTCCACTGCGATGCATATGTCACAACCACAGGCCCCTTTGACTTTACCAGCAGGCTCTTTCCAAAGGGAATCCTTCCTAACAACCCCAACAGAGGAAGTAAAGGTGTATGTGACCCAGGGTGGGGGAGACATCCCAGGAAGGGGGAGACATCCCAGGAAGGGGAAGATATCCCAAGAAGCCTCTGCCTCCCCACATTCAACATGCAGCAGGAACATTTTTCCCTCATCAGAGTCTATGAACACCAGACTCTGGGAGGCAGACTGTGGCTATCCAGGCCTGACCACAGCTCCAGAGTCGGATACTTTAACGTCTCCATACAACATAAATCATCAAAGCAAGGGCTGGCAGAGCCCTGACTATTGGCTAGATTTTCCTCTCCACTCCTTACTGGTGATAGCTCCTGGAATCTTCATAGAAAATGGGTTCGTCTATGTTTGCAGATAAGGGAAGACAGAGGTTAAATAGCTGGACATGGGATACACAAGTTGTGCCTGGTGATGGCTTGTCTTTGTTGTCTGCCTGGTGGATCAGGATTTCTCAGGGATAAATAAGCAAGCCAGTGGGAGTGTCTGGTTGTGCTTCTAGAGACACCTAGATCCTGAGGGCTCTGCATAATCAGTGGATTAACCCCTTGATGGGTTCTTGTGTGGTGACGTTATTAGGAAGTAGTGAGAGGCAGGAAGTGGAGTAGATGGAGAAGGCAGGTCACTGTGGGCATGCTTTCCTGCCGGAATCTTGTTCTGGCCCCTTGCTGTGTCCCTTTATTTCACTTCTTGTCACATGAGGTAAGAGCCCTGTTACCACATACTTTCTCCACCATGCTGTGCTGTCCAGAGCACAGGTGTCTAAGGACTGAACCCTCTGAAACTATAATTCAGAATAGCTCTTTCCACCTTTAGCTTATACATGAGGTCTGCAATGATATGAACATTAGCTTACAGAGCATGGTGCACATTAATCAGCACCCAGGAAGCCTAAGACCTGAGCTGCTAACTTCTTCAACAGATACCCTGTCAATCACCTCTCTATTCTTTCCCAACAAAAATAAAGCATTCTCCCCTAAATGTCACAAAAAAGCAATAAAGTCCCTGGAGGGTGTCTGGTCAGTAGACTCCTACCATGTGTTCTTCTGGAATCTTTTCCTTCCCACATGGCAGTGGCTGTCCTCCCTCTATTTTCTGAACTCATTACTCACAATCATTCTTAGCATCTGTGACTACATGAAGCTTATTTATACCCATGTCCTGTGGCTAAAAGAGATCTTTAGACAGCCAGCAACCCTGTCCAACGAGTATATACATCATGGAGACAAGCTGTGAAATAGACTGTGTTGATTTAACTAGAAATGTCCATTATTCCAAAGCAAAGAAATCCCAAGGCCACCTCTGCTTTCCACCATCCTGCCTTCTACCCCCTCCCTATCCCTGCTCCATTCTAATTCTGCACCTCTGATCTTAAATACATTAAAAAACATAACCTATTCTACTTCTTTTATTTTTTTTTAACTAAACAGGCTCAACTTAAGGTCAGCCTCTTCCGGTACACTGGCTCCTATTATGGAGAGAATAAAGGGGAGATTGCTTTTAAAAAGAGAGGCTGCTTTTAATGACAGTTTCTGAACAGTGGCCTTTTGTACTTGAAGGGATTCATGATAAAGCTCGCTGTCAACTGACAGTAACATCAATGTCACAGCACAAAGGGACGGATGTCCCTCAATAGAAGATCAACCCTGAGCCATTAACCAGTGCTGGCCAGCTCTGCAAACTGGGAGGACAGCAAGTCTTAGGACAAGTATGTGAACAGAGCCAGAGAGACAGTTGGAGTTGAGGAAGACTTTAGTTATCCATATGACTATGTTTCCTTATACCCTCCTCTCTCTCTCTCTCTCTCTCTCTCTCTCTCTCTCTCTCTCTCTCTCTCTTTCTCTCTCTCTCTCCCTTTCTCCAAATTAAAAAAAAAGAAAGAAAAAGAAACTCCCCAAAGAGGCCATTAAAAAGTGTCAAATACACCCAAGCAACTTTATCCCTTAGAATCTCACCATTGTACACTTCCAGGACTCTGGAATTTTTTTCCTTTCTCTCTGAGTCCCCACATGGAACAATGTGTTGTTATTCTGTGACCTGTGTGTTAACATGTAGTACAAGAAAGCAATAACAAATAAAGATGTCATTCATATATACACCTTGCCACCATGGCTGGGCTGACCAAGCACTCACAGGAGCAGCACCAAGTCTTACCATTTTTTTAGTTATTGTTGCAAATCCCTAGAGTTCATAGCAGACTTTTTTGAACTCAGTTTTTTTCCCTAATGTTTCCAGTAACAAAATAGGACACCTAGTTCTCCAACCATATTATAGGTGACCTCAGATAGATGAAAGAATGAGATGGATGCTCATTATACAAGAAATCAGCATCAGGGCTACATCAGAGACCACCTTATTCCAGGCTGGTGTTTGGCCCACTGTTTTGGGATTGGGTGATAATGAATATTGATTTTCAACTTGACAGCATCTGAAATTATCTATGAGACAAATCTCTGGACATGCCCATGAGGGAGATTCTAATTTAGGTTAAATGATTTGTTAAGATCCACTCAAAATGTAGATGGTACCATCCTTCAGGCTAGGGGGTCTGAGCTACATAAAAAGAAGAAATAATCTGAGCAACATTCATCTCTCTGCTTCTTGCTGTGTCTACAATGTGACAAGCTACTCACACCCATGCCACCATGCCTTTTGCCACTGCATCCTCGAGCTGTGAGTCCAGAAAAGTCCTCCCTCCTTCAGCTGCATTTGTGAGATATTCTTTCATAGCAATGAAAAGTAATAGACATAGGTTGTCTCTCATTGTGGGTAACCAGAAGACTAGTGCAAGTCTGGAGAGACATGAGGGGGGCAGAGTAATATTAACCATTTTTTTAACTTTCCAAGATTGTCATGATGTCAGAGGTCATCATGTCCAATGGTTATAGTGGTTCCATTATTTGCCATTTAAATGGCAATCTGCCCCCCATTTGAGAGTGACAAATATGCTACATGACAGGGTTCCTAAAAAAGCATCATAAATGTTTGACTATGAAATGTCTCCCATAGGCCAAGGTGATGAGGGCTTGGTGCCTACTTTTTTTGCAAGATGGAGAAAAATTTAAGGGGTAGGGGCTCTCTGGAGTACCCCAATGGATATGTACCTTTGAAAGTTATACTTAATCCATGTTCCATGCTGCCTACTCTCCTTCCTGTCTTCCATGAGGTGAGAAGCTATTGCTAACATGACAGTCACCTTTGCCTGAAACCCAAAACAATAATGCTAAGGATTTTAGGACGGAACCTCTGAAATCAGTAATTACAATAAACATTTTCTTTCCCTAAGCTATTTAGTTTCAGATATTTTGTCACAGCATTGCCAAATCTAGCTTAGAGAGCTATGAATAGAAGGACCAGACAGCCTGGGCAATTTGCACTCTACCTATTGTATACATATTTACACTAGTACAAATCATGACTTGTGTGTTTCTTAGTTGTCTATGCAATCTGACATTTCACTTCCATACAGTTTCCCATCCCCTGCCTTCGGAAGGAATTATCCTTCTATCAGCCAAGAACTTTTCCAACTCAGCAAATTACCAAATAACTGCCAACCACAATAATTCTTGTCTTCCTAGTTCCAAGACTGTGCACAGTAAGAGCTTCAAGTTCATCCAAATGGACACTTTCCTAGGGATTTTTCTGCTCTAGCTGTGAGACAAAAGGGTTCTTGACTTGTGGGCAAAGAGGTGAGTATGGTGATCAGATGATAGCAAGTTTGGTCTCCCTACCTACTCTTATTTTTCTCAGTAGAAAAATCTTTCTCTTGGGCAGGAGAAATTGACAACAAATCAAGAGATAGAGACAGGTAGAGCTGTGGCTCAGCTACTGAGGTATGCTTCAGGAAAAAGAGCCACCACCTCCCTCACTACACCTAGAGATCTGGCCCTGACACTCCCATTCCTTCAGTCATTTGTGTGTCTGTGGGCTTCCACAGGGACCTTCTCTGCTCCATGGTCCAGTATGTCCATGGCTATGTGAGTTTTGCTGGTAAATTTTGCTGAATACAAAGTCAAATAGGCATTTCCTACTTACAACCAAATTAATTCTGATTATACAGAAACCAGTATACACATGCACACAAGGCTCTGAGAAAGCTAAGAAAGTGAAGTGTAAGAGGGGACTGAAAAGTAAAGCAATAGAAGATGATGAGCTCGAGAGGCCTTAAAGTTATGCACATGAGATAAAAGAGAAATACTACCTGTCATAAGGAAACATGAGGGTGGCTTGAGGAAATGATGTGAAGAGAAAAAGCCATAGAAGAATGGCTTTGCCTCCAGATGAAATTAAGTTTAAGTGTGGCTACCATTGCTGAACTGGATTCATTCCCTCTTCTGAGCTTCTCTGCCTTTGTCCATGAAGCCAGGACACAAACACTTCTCAAGACTGAGGTTAGAAGAACCATCAAGATCAGCCCTAAAACACATTCACTAGTTCTTCTTCAGATAAGAGGTTATTAATAAAAGATGATTATCATTATTAGGTAGATCTAAGTGGTCAGCTCCAATGACCAAACTGAGACACTAGTTTGTAGAGTGTATTGCTAAAGGCACAAAGCATGCTTTAGATATTTTGGGTTTGCCATGACCTCTCCCAGGATCTGAAATCTGTGAAGTACTTAATAAAAAAAGCAGTGAATAGATAAATGAAAAATGAAATCACTGGTGCACATACATAGCCTCAAAGCAATGGGAAAATCACCATAACACACCATCATCAGTCCCCTCAAGGAAAGCGCATCTGTGGAAGTACCTAGTGCCAGCTTGTATTAAAGGAATCTTTGTAGCTGGTTTAAAATAAATTAGTTTGAAGAGCTAAAAATCTGTGAGCTAGTGAAAATTGAAAATATAGTCAAGCAATCATAGCTGCTTATATTCATGAGCCCATGTAACTTCCTTACAAAAAAAAAAAAAAAACAAGGTAAAAGTGCATTCTTCATTCAATCAGGCATATATTGTTGAGTTCATTCACACTCATGTTTTAATGTCTGCTATGATTTAGTAATATTCTTTGTATGGGAGACCCGAAGATATGGGTGCTACAAAGAAACTCTCTAACAAGAAGAACAGGGAAATACACAGATTGGCAACTAGAACCAAATATGAAAGTATTGTGCTTTCAGAAATAAGAGGCCCAGAGCTAAAGAAAGCAGGGTGCATTTTACTTATTAAAAGTATACATAATTTAACAAAGAAGACCAGGAGCTAAGGCATATAATTGAGGAAAGACATAGCCCATCAGAAGTATACAATAAGAAAGATTTCATGTCTCATTCAGGAGATAGGGATTCTATGATCTCTCCCATCAAAGATGACTAAAAGCAAATAGAACATTGAAACACTAGTACCAGGTTGATGATATGCCCACAGGATTTGATAGGCAAGTGAAATATAAACATGTGGACCTTATTCTGCAGACAATATCAGGCTATTAACATATAACCATACACACATTTTAGCAAGAAAACTTAGACAGTGATGCAGAGGGAAGCTAGAAAGGATGGTGGAGTGATAGATCTTTCTTTTTGTGTATGTACATAATTTACACTATATATATATATATATATATATATATATATATATATAGTGTTTCTTTGAGAATTTTTATTTTGATAATCCTTCTCCTCTGCCTTCAAATTTCTTCCTCTTGCATACATGACCCAATCCCATCATCATATCCTTTTATTTTCATTTTTTTTACAACCTGATGAGTCCAGGTAGTGTTGCCCTATTGTGTATGGATAAGGCCAATCCACTGAAGCATAGGAAACCTACTACTAGTGTCCATGTTTCCCCCAAAAATAATTCTCCTTCTACTGTCTCCCAAAATGATTCTCCTTCTTCTACTTTCCAACAACTACCAACAACTCCTTAATTAAGGGTAAGGCCCCATGAGCCCTTCCTCCCTCCATATAAAATGCATACTGGCTTGATCTTGTGGAGACCTAGTGCAGATAACCAAAACTGCTGTGAGTTCATAGGTGCAACAGTCTTGTCAAGTACTCCAGACACTGTTAACCAACAATCGTCTCCAAACTTTGCCTCTTATGAGCTTTTCATCTCTTCTTCTATGATGTTCTTTTAGTCTTGGAGAAAATAGAGTTACATATATATTCCTTTGTGGCTGAGCATGCCATAGTCATTTATTCTCTGTATTTTTACCAGTCCTTGTATTAACTATCATCTCCTGCAAGAAAAATCTTCCCTGATGAGGGCTATGGGCTGACTCATCTATGGGTATAATGATTAGTACAAATAAGTCCATCATTTAGTAAAGTAATGATGGTAGGTTCTTCTCTAGCAAACATGATCTTCCCAACCATAGGATCTTAACCAGGTTTACAAAACTAGGTATCGGTTCCCTCTTGTGGAATGAATTATAAACCCAATCAAAAATCTATTGGTATAAAAAGCAGTGGGTTTTCTTTGGGGGGGGGGGTTCCTCTTAATTTTAATGTAAGAAGTCAAAACTTTCTCTAGATATTTAAGTGAGGATGGTCACAAGTCTGCAAATGCTGCTCACCATAGCACAAGAACCAATCTCAGATCCTACATGCAATCTTAAACCCACATTCATCGAAGAGGTAAGTAAGAGAGTTCCAAGAGGCCAGAATGGGAATATCCAAGGACACATACACTCCCAAGCAGGACTGTGTACCTAGATTTTCTCTTGGATCTGTTTCCACTTGTACCATCTGCATACAAGCAAGGGTATTTCTTTCATAGTTGTGGCCACGACTGTGTGCCAATAGCATATCTTCTAACTTGTCAACTCAACATGATAGTTTCTACCACAAGTTTTCAACACGCTTTGGATAGGGTTCTCATTACTAGCTATCCAACTGTCAAGTTTGGTCAACTCAGACATGTGTGAACAAATGCAACAGAAGACTCCTTTGAGAATACAAGTAAGGAAAAGATAATGAGGGCTAGGAAGACACGCAGGTGTGGACCTTGAACCTTAACAGCAGCCTTTACTACAAATGCACTCAACACCAAACACTGGCAGAACAAACTTCAAACATGCTTTCCAAAACTCCAGGAGCACTTAAAATTTTGAGACTCAAAATACTTTGATTTCTTGCAGATCAATTCAAGTTCCTTAGAAGTACAAATAACAAAATCTTCTCAAAGATGTGGAGATATAGAGTGGAAATGAGAGGACAAATAGATTCTAACTTCCCATTGCTTTTACATTAAAAAGCTCTCTCCCAGGGACAAACTTGCACAAATGTACACTAAACGCAGTTTCCAAGGATAAGCAAAATCTTGAGTGTCCTAAAACACTTCCATAGGAGGAACAGTCATCATCATTTTCTGTGAACTTGACTGCATGCTCTAATAATTCCTTCATCCATCTGATTGAAAAACATACTTGGTTTTATGATTAAAAAAAACACTTATGTCTTCAATATTTTATTTTTAGGTATACACATATTTTGAAGCATGAAGACTTATATTGTGAATTCGAGGAAGCTTGGACACTAGTAAAAAAAAAAACTCAAAGCCACAGGAAGTTGATTTTTAAAAAGTAGGTAAAAATTAAAGTAAGATTTGAGATTAAAGGAAATATTATATTTTTATTACCTGGGAATTTCCAGGAAAATTACTTAATATTTCTGTTCCTAGATTTCACAGCATATGAAAAAGATGCAATGCCAATACTAAAGGAAGTGACAATTATATAAAAATTAAATAAAACAATAATGCACTTAGAACAGTATGGCGTGTGTGTGAGTGTGTGAGTGTGTGTGTGTGTGTGTGTGTGTGTGTGTGTGTTCAAGAAACTATTCTTCCCCATCAAGATAGAATATAAGTGCCAAATAAGGATGTGGCTGCATCACTGATGACAGACCTGCAACAACAATCATATGCAGGGCCTGTGATTTGGCTCAGTGGTTAAGATGCTTGCTGCCCAACCTGAAAACCTCTTAGTTCAATCTTCAGGAAATTCTTATGTATTTTCAAATGTATGTAAAATATTGTTTAATTGTTTGTAAAACCAGACATCCTGTTACTTCTCTGTCTCTGATGTTGTTTACCTTGTCTGTGAGAATCCTGGAATTTTACCCCTGCCCAGCTCCTGTTCCTGTGGATGGAATGTGGAGCTTCACTTAGATCTTTCTGTTTACATGCACAGGCCTCTGCTGAGAAGGGAGCTGGTTGATTAAGAGAGTTTGTGAGGAAGGACCCACTGTGATTGAAACATTCATTTAATACATTTTAAGTGCCCCAAACGATCAGCTCCCTTGATTGCTGTTGAGTGTTTCCATTTGATTTATTTCTTCCTGTATCCGTGTTCATTAAATTACTTAACGTAATGGCCACCCTGCAGTCAGGACTCCATTCAACTCTGCATCTTCAGGAAGGTTGTGGTTCTCAGGCTGTTCACTTCGGGAGTCTGCATTGTGGATTTTGCCATCTGAGAGCTGGATAGTGCTCCCAGACAACACTCAGAAGGACAATTATCTTTCAAAGTGAAGCACAGCAGTAGAGTCTGATGTTTTTCAAGCTATTTATGGTTGCTATTCTTAGCAATGGCCTTATTATTTTTGACAATCATATTAACTACCGTGGTTAGATTTGTAACATGATGGACCATGAGCTCAACAGTATGTTTGTTTTTCCAAATTTCAAAGTCTACCACCCATATGGAAAGGAAAAGTCAGGCAGGCCATGTTCCAGGAGTCTATCCACCAAGTACATCATGTTTCTTTGAAATAGGCACTGTGATCTGGGGTGTGACTCAATGAATGATCACTTGGCACACAAACTATGGGGATATGAGTTCAGATCCTTAGCTGGATAGAGCTGAAGGTCACCATGTATTTACAATTTCATATCCCCTACTGCAAGATGAGAGACAGAGGTAGGAGGATCCCCAAAAGCTCATAGACAAGCACATGCACAAAACACACAGAGAGACAGATATAGACAGAGATAAACAGAGAAAGAAATAGGAGACAGAGACAGGGTGAAATCTTAAAATAGGTGCCTCTTTAACTTCTAAAGAAGGTAGAATAATAAGTTTTTTCTTCATTGATTGTTTAAATATAAGGATTGGGAGATTGACATAATTAGCAGCAAACGGTGATATGTACATGTGTGCAAGGCCAAGCTTCCCTGAGGACCAGAAATACTGAGTAGAGAGGTCAGGACACTTAAAATATATGCAGGCTATTTGCAAAAAATGAGACATTTCACAGAAGAGACTGGTCATGTGCAGATACTAATGCAAATATTACAGACACAAAGGGATGCCTGCACTTTCAGGAAGCTGGGGGCCTGTTGAGCTTCATTTACCCACTAAGATCTCACCTCCCCTCTATCTATAGACTGGAATTATCCCACTGGTTGGGGAGGAACTTTTAAAAACTATGGGGGTTGGACATCAAAATTCTGTGACACTAATTTATTGGGCATATAGTCACATGTTGAGAGTATTTTTTAATATTTTTCCTAGCTTACTTGAAGACAGGATTGAAAACTAGCAATATATACTTAATACCTGTGCACTTAGGACTGGAAGCATTATAGGTAGGGTTTGGATTCATTGATAAATCCATATAAAGTCCTGTCAAATCTGTGAGTTTATCTGTAGCAATTTCCATCATGCCATAAGGCATCCTGGGAAATGAGTTACTATTAAATTTTCTGGTGTCTAGAAGGCAGGAAGTAGACAGTTCTTAAGATGTGTCAGTAAGCACTTGCTGAACACAGCAGGCTCCAGAATTAAGAACAAATCAAACCCATAACCTTAGAAAGGACCAATATAGTTTCCAAGAGTTAAACCTTTCACTTTAAAACACCTCACAGTGCCAGACTCAATATCTAAGCCCTGGCAACAGCATACCTTGGTGCCAGGCTCTTGAATATCTCTATGTACCAAGAACCCTATAAGGCAGGTGTACCTATATGAGCTTATACAGTTGATAAGAATGGGGTTCAAAATAGAAAGTGACACAGCACCTAGTTATCTCTATGGTGAGTGAGTGAGCCTGTCCTGTCCTGCCCTTGCATAAGTCCAGCACTGTCCATACTCTAATGCCGCAAACACACCTTTCCTGGATTAAGTATCTTCTATCACTGCTTATAAGAATTAACAAAATTTCACACATTTTGCTTCTGGGAACACTGTCCTCCTGTTTCAGTAAGATAACCATGAGAGGATCCTAAGCAGACTCTTTGAGAAGATAGGCATGTAAGAAAAACAACCTTGCCTGTAAGATGTTAATGGCTATCATTATTAATCCTCAAGGGGAACAAAGGCATTCTTTAGACATTTCATTTTGTGGAGGACTTATCTGGGGAAGTCATTTGTGTTGCATTTGTGATGGCCAAGTCTCTTGTGGGTATTTAGTGACCACGTGATTTTGCCGAGCCTCTTATACCCCACTATAATGGGAACAGGCTATGGAATCTAATACAGTTGTCACTGGAATGGACACATTTTAAAAACATAGGCACCCCTCCTTATTTCATTACTAGTGCATGATAAAATACTCAGATAAAACCCTACTTGGTTGGGAAGGTTTTATTCTGTTCATAATTCCAGGTTAAAGCCCATTGCTGAGGGGCAGTCAAGACAGGAACTTGAAACATCTAATTAAATCCACAGCCAAGAGCAGAGATATAAAGGATCCATGCATGCTTGGTACTCAGCCAGCTTCCTCTACTCTTATCCAGTACATGACCCAAACCCCAGGAATGGTACCACCAACTTTCATGTTTTGTCTTCCTGTACCAGTCATGTCACTCAAAACTGTTGTTCACAGACATGGCCAAAGGTCAACATGATCTAAACAAACTTTTATTGAGACTGTGATCCCAGGTGACCTGAGGTTGTGTCAAGTTGGTAATTAAACTAACCATCCTAGTATGCTCCACCCACATGTTCAGAAGGACAAGGGTGGATGCTTCCTGGCAAGCTGATATAGGTCAGCTTAAGGTTCACATCATTAGTAAGGGATATGTTAGTGGTCCAATGTCATCAGTAAGATTGACACAGGTATGTAATGCCCCCAAAGTCAAGTTTATGGTGCCAAGAATTGAATTCACTTGGGGCTGAATTGCAAGTCTGTGTTTTCACCACAGATGTTCTCTCTTCTTGTTGTATTCCTCCCACCACCAACCACATGTGCTTCCAAGCTATGATCTATGAACATCTGTATGAGTTTCATAAAGGAAAATGGAGTTCAGAGCCACTTCACAAAGCTCAGCTGCCCCATATAGAGTTGCCAGAGCCTCATTATTGCCTTCAAGAACATATCATGGATGAGGGCATCATATCTACAGACATAAGCTCCCATCCTTAGTGTTGCAGTTTCACCTGAGATGTTCCTTACTTAGCCATACAGAAACAGCTCCACCCAAGACCCCCAAGGCCACACATGAATATATTGTTTTGAAAATATAGGAAAGAAAAGGATAAGGGAAAATAAGAAACCTGAGATAGGCAAACATGTCAGAGTACACACCTATAATAGGTTTTAAACTGAGCAATCTGCTCTCCGTGTTTGGTTAGTTATTGCTAACATTACAGGAAAGCTCTCCCAGATGTGAGTAACAGGAAAGCCAGCCTTGGAGGAAGGTGGAGCTCATCAGTGTGAAGGATGAGGGAGAAATGATCACACACACTAGAGTTTCATGAAGGCAAAACAACAGTAACATCACTAGGGACCCCAGCCCAAGATCTACCTAACAGGGAAAACTGTTCCAACTTTATTCTTCCATTTGACTCCAGTTTCCAAAAGAACATACTTGTTATGGTCCAGGGAAGCCTTCTCTGGGGCCCTTGGAGATTTAGCTGCAGTTACTCAGCCCTGATTCTATAAATAGTCTTTAAACCTTCCTCTCTTTGCCACTGGCACAGAGTTGAGGTCCCTGGGCTCATAGTGTGACATTCCATCCAGCTGGGACTCCACATTCTCTTCTCCTCAGGAAGCAAAGGGTTCCTGTGCTCTTAGCTGCTGGGTCCAGTTATTTTCGCTGCCCTTGCAAAATAAGCATTTAGGCATGTGATGGTTTTTTTTTTTTTTTAGAAAATGGATATGCATGACTATTCTGGGAGACACAAAGCTCATGGAGGAATAGGGCAAATTCTAAACATCAGAAAAATCTCCATCTCTGTGTATTAATCATGCTAACACTGTAACTGAGAGAAGGATAAATCCAATGCCTGCCTGCCTATTCACCATTTGATTTGTTGGGATCCTGGGTGGTACTCCAAAGACTACTGTCATTCTGTATATATTTTCTCCCTTGATTGTTTTCCATTATTGCTGATTTTTTCTTTTTAATTGGTCAAGAAAAGAAGTAAGAAGAGACTGAAAATTACAAACTAATTTTCTAATAAACAGTACAAGCAAGAGAAAACTTTATGCTGGGAAATAAAGGGTCATTAGAAAGAATCAAATAGACACTATACACAATACCACCTTCTAATGCCAAGCTGGTGGCAGACGTGGATAATCAGTTATAGAATTTGACAGATTCTAACATATCATAAGTGTGCTCAGATTCCTCATCCCATATATCACTTGTTCACACACTACTACTGGCATCACTATGACCTTGGTAACTGAATCTGGATGGGAGGAGGTGGAATCCTTATCTCCTTATTTTTCTGTAACAACTGGGTAGAAGCCCTTCCTTGCCTATGAGACAATATTTAGAAAAATGAGGAAATGTAATGGTGGCTGCATCAATGAAGGACTCTGGAAACTTTCACTTATAATCTTTGCTTTCTCACTAAAGACTTGTACTAGGCACAGCCCCTGTCTTTACACACACACACACACACACACACACACACACACACACTTATACACACACTCACTTGCACACACATGTACACACAATAATTTTTTTCATACAAGACTGTTTCTTATTTAAACTTAGATTTCAGCTTAGTTTTAGATATCCCTTTTCCAAAGCACCTCATCTGGTCAACTCATCTAAATTGGTCTTCTAATTTATTTCTATCTTAACATTTTGGAATGCGTAGAGATACCCAAAACTGTTAAGGGTATCACAGTTTATTGGCTTAGTAGTTCTTCTTTCACATAATGCCTGTCTTCTAAATCTACAGAGTACCTCTCTTACATACTACGAACATGCAGTACTGCCTGCACAGATTGGCAACCAGTAAAGATGGCAGATGCATGGCATGTACCACCTGTTCACTTGTGTGTTGCATTGTCTTAGCATTTTGTTCTACATGCATCTCCATGTAGAGATGCTCTTGGGTATCACCTGTTAAAAGCCACACACCAGGCATGCAAATATCCCAATTTAGGCTCCTACTTCAGACATTTACTCAGAAAGGTAAAGGTCTTCCTATGTGACTACAAGAGAAGGAGTTAAACCCCTCACCCTTAGCTGGGCCATCAAATTTCTCTGTGTTCCCATTCTCCCCATGCAGCTAACTCCAGTCCAAAGTGCTGACCTACAAGAGTGTGAGATGAACTAACAGTAACTACAAGTTTCAACCTCCAGATGCTGGTAAGATATAATGCATCAAAAGTTCTCCAGTGTACTAATAGACGAAGGGTTCAGGTTATAGAATAGGATATCTGATGTCTGACACTCAATAACTGTGTGACCACAGACCAGTGAGCCACAGTCTAAAACCTCTGTGGGTAAAATGAAGAAAATAAAATCATTTTCCTCACAATGTTCCACAGTTATAATTTATACAGTCTTGATATCCATCATGCATTATACCTAGTAGAGAGAAAAGGTTCGATAGACACTAGTGATTAACAGTATTCTTGTCTTTAAAGAATTAAAAAAGATCCACTCCAATCAATCATTTCTTACATTTAAATCTGTGTTCTCAGCATCTTTTTTTTCTGCAAAAAGAAAAGGTATTTGTGTGCTGATGCACAATCTTTTGTAGAGAAGACGGGATAAGGAATATATTTATTATTATCTACAATTTCCCGTTATTATTTCCATCATGTAAGCTCTGAGATTCACAGTCAAGTGCACCAGAGACAAGGGATTATTTTTGTAGAATGGAATGTACAAAGGGAGAATCATATCTTTTCTTGTTCTTTAAATAAGATCATTTCAACAGAACAAATACCCTAAAGGATCCACATGCCACAATCTACCAAAAGAAAATTTCCCATTCTTAATTTCAAAGACCACCAAGTTTAACACGCACATTTTCTCTATTTAAAACTGTCCATTTCTCCCACATTAGGGAGGTTGTTTTGCAATAGCAAAACTGTAACAAGGAGCCCAACATCTTGAAATTCTGGAAGGACACCAAGAGTTACAATTGAGTTTGTCTATCGAATCAAATCCATACACATCTAAAATCTCTTCAGGCATTCCTTCAGAAACCACTGTTCGCTCGTGGCCCATCCTCTGCATCCCTGAAAAGCACAAAGCCATTTATCTCTGTTTCATGAGTCATTCACCATCTGCTGTGTGTCCCTTCAGTCATTACAAAGCCCATGTATAAGGTTTTTCCATTCTTGACTTGGGGCACACATAACCCAGAAGTCAGGATGAAGCCAGGATGACACTGTGTAGAAAAAGCCAATCCATGAATGTCTTGTATGCCAGGCACCAAAAAGGGACACAACTTCTGAACTACAGCACACCAGTGTCTTTTCTTTGGAAAAAAGTACTGTTTTCATCCCCTTCTCTTTGAAATAGTGAAGGCAAGCAAGATAACCCCATGAGCTTTATAAATACCCTTTCAACCAGAGACTGATACTGTGGACTCTGAGGTAGACAGTAAGGAGCTGCCATTCATCTTAACTACCTCTCAGAGGCTTGTCTCTAGTGTACTAATAGATGAAGGGTTCAGGTTCTAGAATAGGGTATCTGATGTCTGACACTGAGCCCTCCACTCAATAACTATGTGACCACAGACCAGTGAGCCACAGTCTAAAACCTCTGTGGGTAAAATGAAGAAAATAAAATCATTTTCCTCACAATGTTCCACAGTTATAATCCCAACAGGGCTTGTCAATAGGACTAGCCAAAGGGGGAGCTATCCTATACACTACACCCATCTACTGATCTGGAACAACTGAGGGCACAGGAGAGAGACAGACATCATTTACAATAAATGCCAGGAATGCTATTTCTCCCTCCCTACTCATGTTCTTTATCACACACACACACACACACACACATACACACACACACATATATATTTCACACTTAATATATAAGAAGTAATTAAATTATATAATATAATAATTATAAGTTAGTTATGTATATGGATTAATTTATTTACATATATATGTAAATTGACTATATATATTCAAATGATGAAGTCAATGAACATGTAACCTCACACATTTATTTGTGAGAGCACTAAAAATTACCTTCAATCAACACATAGTCCAAGGGATGTTTTGATAATAGTCCTAATTAAAATCATATACTACTTGAGAAATAGCCCACAATGGCTCTTCTATCTCAAAGACATTGGTAGAGACAGTTTTTCTCTCTGCTTCCTTGAGTTCAAATTTTCACATTCTATATGTAAGGAAGATTACTTCATACTTACCTTTCTGCACTCAACCTATGCTGTTTGACACACTGAGTGCCCTTCAAGTTTGTCTGCATTGTTGCCAACAGCAGCAATCTTCTTTTATAAAGATCAAATAGTGTTGTGTGGCTCTTGTGTGCAGTTGTGTGGGTGAGAGAGTCTGTGCATGGTGTGTGTGTGTGTGTGTGTGTGTGTGTGTGTGTGTGTGTGCATTTTGATTACCCATGTATCCTGTGACAGCCACCTAAGTTGACCCACTTTTGCTTGCTATCAACAGTGCTGAGGTGAATAAACGAGTATAAATGTATCTTTGACCCTGACTCCATTTTGTTTGGATGTGCACCTAAGAGAGGATCAGATTGTCATTTTCCTGTCAGCCTCCTGAGGATCTTGTATACTCTCTACATCTTTCTCTCAGCAGAAAGTCCAGAGGTTCTGTGTGTGAAGGAGGTGAGTCAGTGATGGGTTACTGTCATTTGTAAGCACATATCCTTTCTCCCCTTTTAAGCAGAAGTTTAGAGATGGGGATTACATAGCTATTGCAGCTCTACTGAACAAATTTTGGTTCCTCACTATTCCAAAATAGCTTCCACATTGCTGGTCTTTGGACGGTTGGCCCATTTTATGACTAACAGAAAAAAAGATGAAGAAAGTAAGAAACAGCACAAAGAGAGAAGATCAAGCAATCAGAGTCTTGTGTAAGTGAAGTAATGTGAGTATTCTCTCAATTTCAACACTTAGGCCATTCTGTGGCCAGCCTAGCAACAAGCCTTGGAAATCAGGGTCTATTACTGGTATGGGTCTATGCATTTGTTCCAAATGGACAACCTGTTAAAAGAAATGAGCCCAAAATACATATTGGAAAGGAATCACTGGGTAGAACAGTCATTCTCTAGATGAGCCTACAGTGGCAGGGTTCCCATCACTGGAACAATTTGATCAGCAGTGGAGAACCTTCCAAATTTTTCAAGTCTCAGACTCCATTCTGAGATGTACCAAAAAAAAAAAAAAAAAAAAGTGTTTACCTATGTATTTGAAGATGGATCCAGGGGCCAGTGAGATGGCTCAGGGAATAAAGTCACTTGTCACCATGCTTGACTACCCAAGTTCAGTCCCTGAAACCCCCATGGTAGAAGGAAAGAACTGACTCCCTGATGACATTGCCCTCTGATGTCCACACACATGTGTATGTATGTGTGCACACACAAACACACACACTAAATGAATTAAACACAATCAAGGCCTCATGGAATCCATGTTCTAATTATATATGTGATAGATGACTAATTTATCTATAACAGAAGAGTAAATGAGCTAATAATCATATTTATCTTTCAAATTCTCACAGGAAATTCATGAGGAATATGAGATATTAGCTTTTTTTTTTAACAACAAAGAACCATGCTAGTTCAAGTCAAAGACCAGAGAGTGGACAGAAAGCACCAACATTTAAAATCAACAAAACCATAGGCAAGGTTGAAGATAAAACACTTGGAGGTTAGTGTTTGCAAATAGCATTCTGTAGACTCTCCTATTATTACCATTTTTTAAAGAAGTAATTTATGAGGCACACAAAGAAATCCTTAAATTCTAATGCCACTTCAGTGTGTGACCTGAACTGTGCGTCCCCTTTCCTTGCCTCAGTTTCTCTGTCTGTATAGTGGGATGCATATCCTTAGGTCTGCATTGAGCTGAAAATTCATCACTAGTTCAAATTTATAAGAACCTCCCATTTGTTAAAAAAGCAGTTATGAGAACTTAAGCCTGTTTTGAAAATGTTCTTAGAAACTTTATCACACAGTGACTTTACGGCCTCTAGAAAAAAGATTATCTTAAGGTCTCAAATGGTTAATTACCCCATTAGATATCAAAGAGCCTGGACATCATGCTGCTTTCTGGTCCTCAAGTTCCTATGCATTATGTCACAAGACAAACTATAGACACAGTGGATTCAGGCTTCCTCGATGCCTTCTAGGCAAATAGAAACTTTTTCTTTCTGACATTATCCATTTTGCTAAAGCTGGTTGTGATTCCCCACATATTACTTGAAAACCAATTTCATTCAAGACAAAAGCATGTGAGCAGGGTATTACATTTTATGCCTAAATTATGCAAATTTAGAAGAGTCATATTGTATTGTGAGCAATTCCCTTTCTTCCCGTTTTCATTGTATCATGAGTTAAAGAAAATTTTACTCTCCTCATTTGCAAAAGGTGAATACTTTCTATTTTAAAACCCTAGGGGGGGAGTATTGACTTTTAATGAGCAGTTATCTAATATAAAAATCTCTTACATATATTACTGACATCATTCCCAAGTATTAAATGTACATTCTAGATAGGTCTGATCTTGATCCAATTAATCCTTGGAGAAAGGTCTCTACAACCCAGTGTTGGATGTTCTGAGGGCAGTGTGGGAGGTGAGGCAATAGACAGAGACTCATTTTTCAGAAGACTCCAGAGTTTTAGGGTTGCTTTGCTGTTGGACTTTACAGCTTCCATGTTCAATGTGAAGAGTTGAGAACATAACCTGGTTTTCTGTAACATTTTTGCTGATTCCAACAGCAGCTCAGCAGCAGAGGAAACATTTGTGAAGGTTTTTTTTTCTGCTGTTGAATGATACCATCAATTTCCTCACAGGTTCTCATCTTGTCACAGAAACTGTAAGTTCCCAGGAGGAAAGAGGACTGTGAAGATGACCAATCAATATTCCCAAAGTGAGTGACTCTTGACCCATGTCTTACTGAGGGGATAGAGTGAATGATTCATCCTTCCATAGGTTATAAGCACTACCAACCACAGGACTTATGAGAGGGATGGGGAGATGGTCCAAGCAGTTACCACACAAACATGAGAACCTATGTTTCCCCCATACCACATAGGCATTTATGATTCCAATACTAGAAAAGTAGAGACAGAAAGATCCCTGGGACTTTCTGTTCAGCCAACCTAGCTAAATCAGTTGAGTTAAAGGTACTGCCCCCCCAAAAAACAAACAGAAACTGAGTAAGCCACTTTATATCAACCTTGAAACACACACACACACACACACACACACACACACACACACACACTTCAAGCTTGACACAAGATTAGCCCCTGACTGCTGAAAATGTGGTCAATGGACCAGTAACATCATTGTTGCCCAAATTTTTTTCCAGAAAGTCAAATACACACATCTACTGATACCCAGTGACCCAGACTCTCTAAGACTGGCTTCCTACAATTGAGCTCTAACAGAACTCCTCAGAAGCCTGACATTCCCAGTAACAAAGTTCCAGCAGATTTCATGTATAAGAAGGTGGTGGCTATATCAACAGTGATGTATCTGTGGTTCTTCCTTGACATTCCCCTAATGCTCAGAAGAAGGATGCCATAGCTCCAGTCACCAAGTCTGTTCTAGGCATGGGGTGGAAGAAAGGAAGCTTCCAAGGAGGTAGAAACAAAACACACAGACAAAATCCTGGCTTTTAATCTGAAACAGAGAGAGAGAGAGAGAGAGAGAGAGAGAGAGAGAGAGAGAGAGAGAGAGTTGCAGAACAGCAGAAATGAGTTTTAAAGTTGAATGCTAACAGTATGCCACATTTGAGAACCACAAAAGCAAAGGAATAACTTAATATTGTTTAAACTTGAAACTTAACAAACAAGGATCTGGACTAGTGAGATGACTCAGCGAGTAAAAGGACTTAGGGACAAAGTCTGAGAACCTGAGTTTAATGACTGGGTCTCACATTGCAGAAAGAGAAATCTGTTCCCTGGGCCTGTCCTCTGATCTCTACACATATATCATTGCATGTACATTCACACACACACACACACACACACACACACACACAAAATAATTAAATAAATAATCAAATAAATGTAATTACAAAACAATAAAACAAAAATTGTTTTGAAGAAAGAATTCCTAAAAGTTGTTCTCTGGCTACAAACACCACCATGGCACATGCATACACAAACACAATAAATGTATTGTTTTAACTTAGGAAGATGTCTCCCTCCTCTAAAATATCTCTGCATGCTGGGGAGTACCTCATTGCTGCTAGGAAATGCATCTTGCTAGAGATTCACAAGATATAAAACCCTCCTTGATTTTTCACCCTGTACCCATTTCTACCTCTTCAATCCAGTAATATGTTTAGGAGGGCCTATCTCAAAAGGAAAAAAGGCACCTTCAAAGAGTAAACACTGACCTCTTTATCAGAGGGAATAAGGACAGCAAATTGATCATCCTGTGTAGACTGAGTTTAAGATCATGTTTAAAAATGAAAATCATTTGGGGAAAGATCCATTAGAATCCAGAGTAGCATTGCAAAAATGTGTTTTTGTTTTATTTATTGCATAGGACTTTCAGTCATGATTGAGTGTTACTTGGGTATCTGAAATGTCAACACACACAGCAGATCTTTATTAGAAAAATATACCCACATTTGAAACATATTAAAAAACTGACCATCACCACTGAGGACGAAAAAAGCAGAAACAACACCATGATGTGGTCCTTATTAGGAGACCATCCAAGCAACTTGAAAGCCTTGGCTAAAAAGTTCAGGCGAAGCACATGACTAAGCACAGCCAGTGGCTATGTACATCCCTTTTACCCATCTGCAAAACAAGATGTGAACACACATAAAGTGTTATCTAAGGGCTGGAGAGGTGGCTTGGTGGCATGGAGCACTTATTGCTCTTCCAAAGAAACAGAGTTCAACTCCCACACCCTCACCCAGTAACTCAAAACTCCTTGTAACTCCAGTCCCAGAGTATCCAACTCCTTCTTCTGGCATTTATGGAGCCACATGCAATCCACACTCACACATGCAATTTTTTTTTTAAAAAAATTACAGTTTTATCTGGGCATGGGGGTACATAACTGTCATCCCAGTACTCAGGAGGTTAAGGGAAATGATTGAACTTTTAAGTCTAGCCTGGGCTAAATAGCAATAATCTGTCTCAAACACAAATAGAAAAAGCTCTCCTTGATCATACTGTATTGTACACATGATGGGGGATGTCCTTTTGTATATATGTTTCTCTTATTGCTTGATGAATAAAACACTGTTTGGCCCATAGATACAGGAAGATGGGCCAGGCTATGAGACAAGGGGAGTTCTGGAAAAGGTAGGCAGAAAGCGCTGGAAAGAGTCGCCAAGGACTGGGAAGAAAGGACATGCTAGACATTCTCCAGTAAGATAAGACCATGTGGAAATACAAATTAATATAAATGGGTTAATAATTAAGACAGAGCTAGCTAATAAGAAGCTCTAGCCATCAGCCAATAAATTGTAATTAATATATAGCTTATGTGTGTTCATTTGAGGTTGAGACAGTTGTGGGACCAGGCTGGCAGGAAAGAACCTCCAGCAACATACACATGAATGAAACTCTGAAGAATAAGAAAGTCTACCATGAAGCCTAGATCATGTAGGACCCATGGAGATGTTTCACTGAAACACAAGAGAAGTCTTCACTCAATAAAATTGGCCACAAAAATCCAGGAGACACTGGTGGCCTGGAGGAGGCAGCAGAGAAGGCATACTATAAACCTAGTGTTGACTGTATTTTACTGGATTACAAATAAATATTCTTATTTTCCTCATCTCATCTTGGGAATTAGTAATAGTGTAATTCTACATTTTCAATGAAAAAGTATATTCCTAATAAATAATTATGAAAACTAAAATTCCTCAGCCTAAGGTGTTCTGTAAAAATAGTTTACTATGACTACAATAAAATAATGCACTTGAGATTCTGACTCTATTTTGGTTAAACAAAATATCACATTGATTGAGAAGAATACCAATAATTCAATTGCAAGTTGTCAGAACTGCTATGTCTTGACCAAAGAGATTCCCCCAAACAACCAATATATCAAGCTTTAGTTTCCATTTCTTCTCCCCATCTTGTTTTGTTTTGTCTTTTCCTTTTGAGTTACAGGTTCTCAGGATATAACCCAAGATGGCCTCTGACTTTAAATTATTCTGCCATAGCTCCCAAGTGCTGGGATTGTAAGGGAACTCCACCATGTCAAGACCTCTCTCCTTTTTTCTACTTCTTCAATGTCTCTAGAGTATTGTACAGAGGACAAATTGTTCATGAATTTTCATCAATTAACACTTCAAGAAGGAAATTACATATATATGAATCAGATGTACAAGACTTTGTGCATGCATGTGTTTAGAGGGGGTAAATGAACATCTGAACAGATTTCTATAGGCAGATAGAGTTACATACATGTGTAAAAATGGAGAGTAGATGCTAGGTAAATACTTATTTACACATATAGACATAGATGATACATTGATAAGTGTTTACACACAGAGATACATAGATGGTAGATTTATCTATATTCACAGAAAGATGGCAATAAATAGATATGTTTTATGTTCGTGTAAACATATATAACTATATAGATCACTAACCAGCAAGAAAAGTGAAGAGATAATTGACTGAACACACAACTAGAAATCTACTTTCTATATGTATATCAGGTAAGTTTTCTGACAAGATCCCCTGTATTACTGTAACTAATTCTTTTTGTTCGTTGTTTTCGAGACAGGGTTTCTCTGTGTCATGGAACTGACTTTGTAAAACAGGTTGGCCTTGAACTCATCGAGATCCACTTGCCTTTGCCTCCCAAGTGCTGGGATTGAAGGCATGCACCACAACTGCCTGGCCTATAACTAATTCTTAAGGCATTTTCTTTACTGAGGTTTCATAGGTGAAGAAACTGAGAACACTAGTCAGCTGAGCTTACTCCACAATGTAATTCCCTCACAGGAGACATAACTCAGCTGTGGATGTAGCTCTATCAGCAGAGTGCCAGCATACCATTCATAAAGCCCCAGGTCTATCACCAAGTACTGCATAAACTGGATGAGGTGGTGCATGTTTATAACATCAATGCTCAGGAAGTGGAGGCAAGAGGATCAGAAGTGCAAAGTCATCTTCAGCTACATAATAAGTTCAATATTATCTTGGGCTACTTGAGATCCTGTCTGAAAAAATAAAAGAGAAAGAGGAAATGTTGTCCTTGGCTATGTATTCAGTTTAAAGCCAGACTTGGCTATACATTAGACCCTGTGTTTGAAAGAAAGAAATAAGAGTAGAGGAAGGGAGCAAAGGAGGGAGGAAGGGCAAGCACAGGCAGGCATGTAATATCTTGTTCAGTAGGAAATAAACTCAGAGCTCCACCATCTTAAATCCAATCAAGGCAGTCACCCATCTATGGGACCTTCATCCTCAACTGAACATTTGGTTTCCTTCTGGTTGCTCTCATATACTCGGGATTTCCACACTCAGGTGAATCTGAACCTTCTCTCACTTCCAGCATGAATGGCCTTCCTGTTTTCCTGCTGATAATCACAGATAATGCCCTGCTCCCTTCTTCCTTTGGCACTTCAGAAGGAAGAGCCACGGCCTATGGAGATCCCAGCTTTGCTTCCAACAGAGGAAGCACCCTTGGAACCTATGGAAGCTCCCAATTTCATTCAATTGACAAAAGTAATTCCATTTGAAACAATGGTATCCTGTGTGTTGTGAGGTACATATTACAAAGGTAGACTTTCCTCTTATTTAAAATAATCCATGGCAGCTGGCTAGCCCTCTTCATATTCTTAGCATGATTCTACTGGCAGCCCATTTAGGATGAACAAATGAGTTGATTAAAAATAACCTGTTTTAGGGCCATCGAGATGGCTCAGCAAGTACTGATACTTCAGCCCAGTCTGACCTGAGTTCAATACCCAAGTCCTACATCAGGGAAAGAGAGAAGTGACTCCCAAAGGTTGTCCTTTGAATTTGACATGCATGCCATAGCAGGCAATATGTCCATATATGTATACACACACACACACACACACGTGATAACATTTTAAAAATAGCTCTTTTAGACTGATATTAATAGCTGTAAAGGAAAGGACATATACCATGCCAAATTTCTTCAGCATTGCTTATGCAGTTTTGATTTATGTATGCATTCATTTAGCATATATGTCTCACCTGTTATGTTATAGCTGCCTATGCAATGCTGAATTGTAGTGGGAAATAAATAGACATAAACAGAGTACTCAGAGGTAGCCAAAATGTTCCAGAACACCCCAACATGTACTGTGAGGCTAATTATTGGGGTACCACAGGGCCCATGAAGAATCACCATTTGAGACAGTATAGAAGGGGATGGAATCTGAAATTGATTTTTCCCACTCAATTCTAGAAGTGTCTTATTAATCATTAAAATCTTTCATATCATACTGTTTAAATTCTAAAAATCCAACAAGGCTCTAAGACAATCAACTCCATAACAGAACCTCCCATTTCTACAATGTTTCAGATGGACAAAACGGTAACACATGCCAACTCTGGGGTGAACTTTTTTGTCAGCTATACCTCTATGGAAAGTGGGACATTCAATAAAATAACACTCGTTTCTAGATTTAGGCGAATAGTTCCAAAAATAAAAGAAAAAGTGTCTCCCACATGAATAGACAGAAGGGTCCCCTCATACACAGAGGTGAGCAGTGACTGAAGCTAAGAGCCATTTGTAGCCAACCCATTAATCCAGCAAAGCTTTGTGCTAAGATGCAGAGATGTCAGAACAGGTTACTCAAGAGGGCCTTCTTTTGAACTTGAACTGCTAAAATCCCAAGCATACACCAAAGGGGCTTCAGCTTAAGTGGGCAAAAGGTGAACAATCAGAAGGAAGGCAGGAAGAACAGCCTGGCTATCAAAAGGGAGCTTCCAAGGCAGGGAAAAAAGGGAAATAGGAAAAGTTTTTAAAAGTCAACATTCAAGTGTAGCTTGAAAAAAAAAAGAAGAAGAAAAGAAAGAAAGAAGAAATCATTCAGAGGCAGACACACAGAGGGGAAAAGATCAGGGTTTTTGTGTCTGAGCATATTGGCAAAGGGAATGAGAACACAAATGGACTGCTTGGATCCTAGATCGTAGCTAGAAGGAAATAACCATGTAAAAAGTAAACACATTAAACACCAAGGTTATAATATTCAAGACTGAGTTTTCCTGTAGGTTTGGCAGCTGCTTTGCTTTCACTTGCTGCAGAGTTTGAAGCTACAGCTCAAGGGTGGTTATAGAAAGGTCTCCTTAAGAACTCTGAGCAAAGTGAATAGGGAAAGAGCCCTTTTGAGTGGTGTAGGAGCTCCGATGAAGAGGCAGACTCATTAGACTGGAGAAAGTCTAATGTGTAACCTGGAATCTATTCTTTCAACATACACAGTCTTCTCAATGCCCACTTGCCTTCAAGGCCACAGAGAAGGGATGGGGTCATGGCTCAGTGGGTGATGTCCATACTTAGGTGCTGAGTTAAGATCTCTGGCACCTAGTACTGGAGACACAAAAGAAGGAGGGTTCTAGTGCCTGGTTGCCAGCCAGCTGAACAAATCAGTGACCTACATTTTCAACAAGAAGCCTTATCTCAAAGTAATAGATCGATAAAATAGGATGGATAACAACAAAGGAAGACCATGAGGTCAATTTATGTTCTTAATATACATACATAAACAAGCATATGTATATTCAGGGGCATGTAGGAACATGCATAAATTCATCACACACACACACACACACACACAGAGAGAGAGAGAAAGAGAGAGAGAGAGAGAGAGAGAGAGAGAATCCAACAACAGATACAACCAGTGAAGAAAGCCTTTTCTACTCTGTAGATGCCTAGCATTTGTGTGGCTTTAAGCTTGTTTGTTTGTTTTTGTTTGTTTAAAAGATGGAATCTGACTACATAGGTATAGTTATGGTTAGCCTCAATGTGTGGCAGTCCTGCTGTATCCTCCCACCTTAGCATCCAAATGCTGGCATTTGGGGTGTATGTCACCACCATTATTCTCAGGCAGTTCTGAGAGTTCTGTTCTTGTAGGGAATCTTGAATAATACAGGAGGCTTTGATACACAGCTATCTATCTAAGATATATGGTTGGGGGAAGTGACTAGATGATAGTGTACACGCATATTTATTTATTATATGCAATATGGTCTTATTACTCTAAAATGTATAGGTAAATACACTCATTTAGATAACATGCCATGTATTTTGAAAACATGTACGATATGGACCTTATAGTTATAATTTCATATTTGAGCAGAGATCTATATGTAAGTGTATGTAGGTATTTATAAATTAAATATTCACCAATGTGATAATGGACATGGGACATAGTAGCAGGTTTTAATAACAGAAGACCTCTCTCTCTATATATATAAATATATATATATATATATATATATATATATATATATATATATTAGAGAAACATGCAGTATATTTTCAATCTTTAAAATAAAGACTTTAGGGAAGAGACCAATCATAAAGATGCTTGGCTATTAATGGGGAATTGAAAGGCTACCTACTTAGAATAATTAGTTCACATAATGAATCAGGCTGGAAAGACTTGTCCTTTAATAGTGAAATATGCTAATTCCAAGCTCAGGGTTGTGGTCAGCTGGAACTCTGCCTGCTCTGACCTTGCCACCTTTTAAAATGCTGCCTACATCTTCTAAGCTTAAAAAGCCTCTCACTTTGCACAGAAACCCGAGTCTCTTCACTAATTTCAATTTCTGTTTATTGCTATGTATTTGAAACTGAAGGATGGGAATTTTACCTATTAGCTCCCCACCCCATTTGTTATACAGCATGTCTTTTTTTGTTGGTGTTATGGGTGAGTGAGGGAGAAGAGAGCAGGTGAGCCTGTCCTGCCTTGAATCCTAATTGTTCCCTTTAGGTGGTTTTGTGAATGCACTTGTATTGAATGTGTCCTTTTGGGGGACTCTAGCAGACATATGAGATTTGGGGACCCCAGTTCTGACAGCCTTAACCTGCTTATCACCGTGCCTTGTCAGGCTCCCCCAGGCAGCCACTGTGCTGCCTTCCAAATTAGCCTCAGGTCTCTGACTCCTTCAGCATCTCTTGAGAATGAGCCCTTGGCTCCCTGTGCTGAGAACATGCATAGACCATATTAACTATGAGTGTATGACCATATTTAAGCCATATATTTAAATTACTGTTCTGGGCTCTTATCCCAACATGATAAAGAGAAATAAGACTACTAAATTGTATTCTTCTGAAAAGCCCTCAAAGACCAGGCCCTCCCTTGATCCAGTAGCTGCCTGCTTGGGTTTTGTCTTTTTTCACCCTTTATCCTCAGAGCTAGTCTGTTCTCCATATTTTTTTCTCTCTACACCCAGCTCCCTCACCTTAACAATGTTGGCACAATAGGGCCAGTTATTTTTGTTAAGTGAAAATGGAGGTCATGGTGTGCCCTGTATATTTGATGATGCTTAACACTATCCCTTCTTTCCCAGTAGATGCTGATTCAACCCACTCACCTGATGGTGACACTGTCCCTGGATCATGGAAAGTGTTTTTTTGAGTGTTGAGACTCACTGTTGTGAGCCAGTATCCCAAGCATTTCAGATCCTTAGCAGTTCTCCTCGTGGTTGCTTTGTGTACCACAGCTACAGGAGCGATTCCCCACTGACCAAGCCCAAGCTCCCAACAGCACCAGTCTGCAGACCTCCATCTGCCTCACACCCCTCTCTTTACTTCCAGCTACTGAATTTCATTCATCAATGTATCTTTAATATGATGACATCCCTGAGGTGTCACCAATGGAAGGCTGGATCTCTAAGCTGGTCTTCCATATACACTAGAATCCTGAAGAAGTAGACTGTACTGCAAGAGAAGGAATGGATTTGCCAGTGAGAGCAAGAAGAAGTGGTCCAGAGTAAAAACGGGTCTCCCCTCCCCTCAAAAGATCTGCACTAAAGATGGATCTCTCTACCTCAAAAGATCCTGATTAAACACGGAGCTTCCCACTTCAAAACACTTAGTTAGGAAAAGAATCTCTCACAGGTGTATATCCATCTGCTTGTGATTTAGTTCATTCTAGAGGTGGTGAAGTTGACTACCAAGAATAGCCATTTTGTCATTCTTTGGTGTATGCATGCACAGGCTCACACACATGGAGAACAGACTTCAACCTCCAGCATCATTCTCACATTCTATACTCCTTATATTTCTGGGAGAGTCTTTACTGACCCAAAGCTCACCATTTCAGCAAGGCTATCTGGCCAGTGAGCCCCAGGAATCACATGCCTCTGCCTCCCCAACACTGGCTTTGTATGCGTATATAGGAATTGAAGTCAAGTCCTCAAGCTCTCAAGACAAACACTTTACTCACTGAGCCATTTGCCCAACAGGACTTATGTCATTCTTAACAGCTGTATTGTATTCCTTTGAGAAAACAAACATCTTCTATTTGGTCACTTCTTGGTTTATGTACAAGACATATTCCCATAGCAGAGATAAGACTGAATTGGATTTCTAACTAAATGGAGAGTTTGCATCATGGAGGACGTCATGTCTGCTTGTTTAGAGAAAAGAAGGATGTGGGGTCATCACTCATATCACTGTGATTCCCATTTTCTATCACTTGTAGAAGCCATTTCTGGATGATGACAAGACTGTCCAGTTGCTGAAAAAGCACAGCCCCACAGGACCTCTGCTGCTCACACTACAGATAATGTTGGTCCTCTGAAGACTGCCTTCACACCACAGTTGTGTGCTCCAGTAACTTCAGTGTTAGCAGGTGGTTGAGGACTATGTGCATCATTTTCAATGTCAATGCCAAAAGAAGGGAAGCAAGCAAGATAGCTCAGTGGGTAAAGGTGCTTAAGACAGAATCCAATCCCTGAGACCCACAGAATGGAAGCATAGAACTAACTCATGCTGGCTGCCACTTGCACATTGTGGCAGTGAGTGACAGCACAGGAATGATGGGAGATGTCATTCTCTAAATATGTTTCTCATACTGGTAATGAATAAAGCACTGTTAGCCAATAGGAAAGCAAGATAAGCAGGACTAGGAGAGAAGGAGGATTGGAGGAAGTAGTAAGGAGGAATCAAGATGGAAGACAGAACAGAACGCTGGCTGCCTCTCTCTCCGGTAAGATAAGACCACGTAGAAGTACTTAGATTAATAGAAATGGGTTAATAATTAAGACAGAGCTAACCGATAAGAAATTAGTACCTGGCCAACAGCATTATATCAAATACAGAGTCTCGGTGTATTAATTGGGGCTGGTGCCACGGTGGCTCCAGGCTGCTGGAAAAACTACTCTTACACAGGAATGATTTTGCCAGACTGGATCCTTATATTCATATACTGACTTTCTCAACTCCGTCATTACAGTGCATGGCTTTCTGAAAGACAATGCAAGCCAAAATAGGCCCCCAAAAGAGACCATGGATCTCAGCCAATCTAGTCACTCATTTAGCTTGAAGACTCTCCAGAGGAAGTAAAAAACTGCAAAGTATTTGAAGAACAAATTGTTATTATTAAACCTTTGTGAAATTCTAACCGTGCCATTTCTGTCTGGAGAAAGAAAATATAAACATTTAAAACAAAATAACAACTAAGCTAACCCCAAAGGGACAGGAATTCAAGCTCTTACCAGAGTCAGCAACAATGCTTAAGCAATGACAGGCCAAGAAGAGCTAATAAAATGGGGCACAGGTGAGGAGGGATTCCTGCCACTCCAGTGAGTGCCTAGCAGATCAAACATTGCCATCTGCTAGAAAGGGCTGAGGAGTCTGGTCGCATGCACTTCGTTTCCAGGTAAGATAATAACTCAATACCCAGTGACCACAGCATGTCCCCTGATCCTGAGCTCAAAGACTCCGCACTCAGTTTCTGTGGTAGTTGTAAGAACTTGGTGTGGAGGCCGGGGGCGTGTATGGCTAGAGTTTTGGAAAGTAGGTAGGTAGTGAGGATGTTGGTATAGACGGAAATACGTAGAAAATCTGTGTGATGAGAGGTTTTTAAATACAATTCTCTTTATCTTTTCAGAATTTCAAAGACATACACAATGAAATTTTATTATATCCATCTGCCCCATTTTCTCCCCACAACTCCTCCCAGAAATCCCAGTCATAAGCCCTCCCAATTCATATCCTTTTTCTTAACTCACTGAGTCTAACTAGTGTTGCTGTTTGTGCATGGGTGTAGGGCCATCCCCTGGAGTATGAGCAACAAAAGTTCACATCCAGGAAGCATCAAGCTCTTCGTCCCCATCAGCTTCCAATAACTGCTCAGCTAGGAGTGGGGCTTCATGCTGTGAAACATTTTCTTCTGGACATGTTGAGCCTCTGTCCTCATGAACTCAGCAGCAGAGGTAGTTGCCTGCATGAGGCCTTCCCAAGATCAAGCCAGCACCAGCGATGAGTATTTTGAATGCACATTGTCTGCTTTTATCTGCAAATTGATTGCATTGCCCTGGTCCCTCACCTGAGAGGGGTCATAGATATAAGGTCAGGTGGAATTAATTGTGTGAATAAGTCTATTGATATGGAAAGCTGGGAGTGACTTTCCTGTTGTATTCAGTGCTAAATTTCTCTACAGAAGCTAAAGAAACACATGGAGCTCACGGCAATAGAACACATGCATCAAGGGCTACAAAGGAAAACATATTTACCTTTCCCATGGCTTCATATCAAGTAAACCCTTCCCAGAAGAATGGGTTCCATGGACTTACCACTCTCAAAAAATCCCATCCTCACCATCTCAAAACCTAAACATAGTCAGACCTGGTTAGAACCAAGGTAGGAGACAGAGACAGGTTCTGTGCATTTTCACACAAGTGCTGAGAATCTCTTGAGAGGAAAAAGAGCCACTTCTACCTGTTGCCCTCACTGCTCCTCTGCAACTCTGGAAGGATTCACAACTTTGCACTGTTGTCCTCTGCAAATTTCTACATGGTTATCATAAACTCTGAGATTTCCCCCAAACACTTTCCAATCACAAAAAAATAAAGGTAACAGAAAACATAGTAAGAAAAAGCTAATGATAGACTGCTGTGTATAGGGGAATGCTCTTCAGTGAGGGGGGGCATGCTATGGCCTGAGGCAAAATGACTAGAACACACCCAGGTGAAGGAGATGGCCACTACTCCATGTCAGTCATTATGGTCCTAATGGAGGGATCTCCTACTGCAAGAAATTTGGTTCTTCATAAAGAACAAGAAACATAGACAGTTTTATGGACACACATGTCCGTATATGTGTATACACACACATGTATGCACATACCACTGATGCAACAAATGAAAGTAAAAAAGAGAATGTACTTCTGAGAATGTGAGTGAGTCAAAAATTCAGCCTAGCACAGAAGACCACATGACAATGCACTCTTTCTTGACATGGCCAGTAGTCAGCAGGCATTTGTACACTAATGAGAATAGACACTTCTTGACATGGTATATCTCTGAGAGGTCCCTGGTCCTGGGAAGGTTGAGCTAAGGCATTTTTTTTTCTGCAAAGAAACATGGGTCCAGTAGGTTTAGTCAATCAATAAACAGGCTCTTCTAAAACACTAGGCAGATAGATGTCTGGTGGATGAACAAACAGAAGTCTCTTCCCTACAGCCATATGCTCCTCAATGATTAGTGTCTGTTTTGCTGTTGTTGTTCAAGACAAAATGTGTTTTCAGCAAGTAGAATAAGCCAAGTAAAGACACAACACAACAGAAAAGTTTGGGCTAAGAGGTGAGTAAAGTGGGTGAAAGTGCTTGCTGTGCAAGCCTGCAGACCTCAGTTCTAGTACTTAGCACCCATGACAAAGAAGTAGTGAAATCCCAAAAGCCCTGACTGGGGCACCTGACACAAAAGAGAACCAAAGAGGCTCAGTGAGAGCAGCCTGGTATGCACAGCTGCAGAGGGAGCTGTCACACACATGGTGTGGAAAGAAAGGTGGTCTTCTGACTTCACATCATGCTGTGACACACTTAGTGTCCACATCCAAGTACATGCACATTCACATACAATACAACACACACACACACACACACACACACGAAAATGTTTTTAAAATATAATGAGCCACTACCAAGAAATTGACAGTACTTTTTATTTAAATTTGAAACAAGCTTGTTTTACATGTCAATCCCAGTTCCCACACACTCCCCTCCTCCACTGCCCCCCAACTTCCATCCCATCCCCTTTCTGCTCCCCGGGGAGGGTGAGGTTTTCCATGGAGGATCTTCAAAGTCTGTCATATCATTTGGAGTAGGGCCTAGGCCCTCCCCCATGTATCTAGGCTCTATGTGGAATGGGCTCCCAAAGAACATTCATATACTAGGGATAAATACTCATCCACTACCAGAGGCCCCATAGACTGCCCAGGCCTCCTAACTAATACCCATGTTCAGGGGGTCTGGACAGGTCCTATGCTGGTTTCCCAACTATCATACTAGGGTCCAAGAGCTCCCACTTATTCAAGTCAGCTGTCTCTGTGGGTTTCTCCAGCCTAGTCTTAACCCCTTTGCTCATCATTCCTCCTTGTCTGCAATTGGATTCCAGGAGTTAGGCTCAGTGTTTAGCTGAGGGTGTCTGCTTCTGCTTCCATCAGCTACTGGATGAAGATTCTAGGTTAGCACATAAGACAGTCATAAATCTCATTATCAGGGAAGGGCATTTCAGGTAGCTTCTCCTCTATTGCTTAGATTGTTAGTTGGGGTTATCCTTGAAGATATATGGACATTTCCCTAGTGCCAGATTTCTCTTTAAATCTATAATTTCCCACTCTATTATAGTATCTCTTTTCTTGCTCTCATCTATTTCTCCCTTGACTCAATCTTCCTGGTGTCTCATGTTCTCTTCTCTTCTCTTTCTCCTACCTCCCTTTCCCCTCCCCCACGCTCCCAATTTGCTCTGCAGATCTTGTCCCTTCCTCTTCTGAAAGGGACCATGTCCTCAGGGTCCTCCTTGTTTCCTAGATTTTCTGGCGATGTGAATTTTAGGCTGGGGATCCTTTGCTCTATGTCTAAAATCCATGTATGAATGAGTACATGCCATGTTTTTTTTTTTTTTTTGTGTGTGTGTGTGTGTGTGTGTGTGTGTGTGTGTGTGTGTTTATGACTGGGTTACCTCACTCAGGATGGTTTCTTCTAGTTCCACCCATATACTTGCCAGTTTCCAGATTCCATTTTGTTTGTTTGTTTGTTTTGTTTTGTTTTGTTTTCTGCTGAATTGTACTCCATTGTGTTAATGTACCCCATTTTCTTTATCCATTCTTCAGTTGAAGGGTATCTAGGTTGCTTCCAGGTTCTGGCTATTACAAATAATGCTGCTATGAATATAGTTGAACAGATAACTTTGTTTCATGAATGTGCATCTTTTGAGTATATGCCTAAGAGTGGAATTGCTGATCTTGTGGTAGCCTGATTGCCATTTTCCTGAGGCATCGCCATACTGATTTCCAAAGTGGCTGTATAACTTTGAACTCCCATCAGCAATGGAGAAGTCTTCCCCTTTTTCCACATCCTCTGCAGCATAAGCAGTCTTTGGTGTTTTTTATTTTGGACTTTCTGACAGGAGTAAGATGATATCTCAGAGATGTTTTGACTTGCATTTCCATGATGGCTAAGCATGTTGAGTACTTTTGTTTTAAAATGTCTTTCAACCATTTTAGATTCATCTTTTGAGAATTCTCTATTTAGTTCAATACCCCACTTTTTAATTGGATTATTTGGTGTATTAGTAACTAGCTTATTGAATTATTTGTATATTTTAGAAATCAGCTCTCTGTCAGATGTGGGATTAGTGAAGATCTTTTCTCATTCTGTAGGCTGCCATTTTGTCTTGTTGACTATGTCCTTTGCCTTACAGAAGCTTTTTAGTTTCAAGAAGTCCCATTTATTAATTGTTGATCTCAGTATCTTGCTAATGGTGTTATGTTTAGGAAGCATTCTGCTGTACCAATTCAATCAAGGGTACTTCCCACTTTCTATTCTCCCATAGTTTCAGTGTGGTGGATTTATTTTGAAGTCTTTGATCTATTTCGACTTAAATTTTGTGCCTGCCGATAGATATGGGTCTATTTGCAGTCTTCTACACACCAGCATCCAGTTATGCCAGCACCACTTGTTGAATGAAGATGCTTTCTTTCTTTTTTTTTTTCCATTGTATATTTTAGCTGTTTTTCAAAAATCAGGTATTTGTAGGAATGTGGATTAATATCAGGGTTTTCAATTCAATTCTATTGGTCTACTTGTCTATTTTTGCCCCAATACCAAGCTGTTTTGGGGATTATGGTCTATAGTAGAGCTTGAAGTCAGGGATGGATATGCCTCCAGAAGTTCCTTTGTTGTACATGGTTGCTTTTTCTATCCTGTGTCTTTTGTTTTTCTATATAAAGTTGCGTATTGTTCTCTCACAGTCTGAGAAGAACTGTGCTAGGATTTTGATGGGGATTGCATTGAATCTGTAGATTACTTTTGGCAAGATAGCCATTTTTACTATGTTGATCCTACCTATCAAAAAGCATGGGAGATCTTTCCATATTCTGGTATCTTTTTTCATTTCTCTCTTTGAAGACACAAAGTTCTTATTAAATAGGTCTTTCACTTGTTTGGCTAACATTACCTCAAGGTATTTTATGTTATTTATTGCTGTTGTAAAGGGTGATGTTTCTCTAATTTTTTTCTCAGACCCCAGACCCTTTATCGTCTTTATATAGTAGTAGGGCTACTGGTTTTGTTTTGTTTTTGTTTTTTTGTTTTTTTTTCCTTCTTTTTTTTTTTTTTTTTTTTTTTTTTTTTTTTGAATTAATCTTGTATCCTGCCACTTTGCTGAAGGTGTTTATTAGCTGTAGGAATTCTTTGGTAGAGTTTTTTCAGGTCACTTATGTAAACTATCATATCATCTACAAATACTGAAAGTTTTACTTCTTCCTTTCCAATTTGTATCCCTTGATCTCCTTTTGTTTTCTTATTTCTCCAGCTAGAACTTCAATATTGAAGAGATATGGAGAGAATGGACAGCCTTGTCTTGTTCCTGATTTTAGAGGAATCACATTGAGTTTCTCTCCATTTAGTTTGATGTTGGCTGTTGGTTTGCTATATATTGCTTTTGTCATGTTTAGGTATGTTGCTGTTATCCCTGATCTCTCCAGGACCTTTATCATGAAGGGATGATGATTTTTGTCAAAAGCTTTTTCAGCATCTAGTGAGATGATTATGTGGTTTTTATTTTTCAGTTCATTTATATAGTGGATTACATTGATGGGTTTTAGTATGTTGAACCATCCCTGCATCCCTGAGATGAAGCCTACATGGTCATGGTGGATGATATCTCTGATGATTTATTGGATTCAATTTGCCAGCATTTTATTGTGTATTTTTGCATCAATATTCATAAAGGATATTGGTCTGTAGTTCTCTTTCTTAGTTGTGTCTTTGTGTGGCTTGTGTACCACGGTAACTGTAGCCTCAATAAAAGAGTTTGGCAATGACCCTTCTGCTTCTATTGTGTGAAACACTTTGAGGAGTATTGGTATTAGCTGTTCTTTGAATTTCTGGTATAATTCTGCACTGAAACCATCTGGCCCTGGGCTTTGTTTTTTGTTTGTTTGTTTTTGTTTTTTGTTTTTGTTTTTGTTTTTGTTTTTTGTTTTTGTTTTTTTGGTTGGGAGATTTCGATGACTGCTTCTATTTCATTAGGGGTTATAGGTCTATTTAAATTGCTTATCTGCACTTTAATTTTGGTAAGTGATATTTATCCAGAAAATTGTCCATTTCCCTTAAATATTCAGATTTTGTATAGTACAGGTTTTCAAAATATGACCTGAAGATTCTCTGGATTTCCTCAGTGTCCTATGTTATGTCCCCCTTTTCATTTCTGATTTTGCATGTCCTCCTCTCTCTGTCTTTTGGTTAATTTGGATAAAGGTTTGTCTCTTTTGTTGATTTTCTCAAAGAACCAACTCTGTTACATTGATTTTTTTTTTTTTTGTATTGTTTTCGTAGTTTCTACTTTATTGATTTCAGCCATCAATTTGATTATTTCCTGGTGTCTACTCCTCCCAGGGTGAGTTTGCTTCTTTTTGTTCTAGGGCTTTCAGTTGTGATGTTAATTCTCTAGTCTGACTACTTTCCAGTTTCTTCATGTGGGCACTTAGTGCTATGAACTTTCCTCTTAGCACTGCTTTCAAAATGTCCCATAAGTTTGGGTATGTTGTGTCTTCATTCTCATTGAATTCTAAGAAGTCTTTAATTTCTTTCTTTAGTTCTTCCTTGGCCCAGGAATGGTGCCAAGGAAATTGTTCAATTTCCATGAGTTTGTAAGGTTTCTGTAATTTGTGTTGTTGTTGAATTCTAATTTTAAAGCATGGTGGTCTGATAAGATACAGGGAGTTATTCTAATCTTTTTGTACCTATTGAGGTTGCTATATTGCCCAGTATATGGTCAGCTTTAGAGAAGATTCCATGTGGTGCTGAGAAGATTCCATGTGGTGTTTGGATGGAATGGTCTATAAATGTCTGTTAAACCCAATTGGGTCATAACTTCTGCTAGTTTCCTTGTTTCTTTGTTAAGTTTCTGTCTCACCAGACCACCTCCTGTCTCACCAGGACCACCTCCTGTCTCATGTTGAGAGTGGGGTGTTGAGATCTCCCACTTTAAGTGTGTAAAGTTTTATGTGTGATATTAGTTTTAGCAATGTTTCTTTTATGAATGTAGGTGCCTTTGTATTTAGGGTATAGATTTTCAGAATTGAGACTTCATCTTGATGAGTTTATCTTGTGATGAATAAGAAATGACTTTATTCATTTCTTTTGATTAATTTTTGTTTAAAGTCTAATTTGGTAGGTATCAGGATTGCTACACCCACTTGTTTCTTGGGTCCATTTGATTAAAAAGCTTTCCAACCCTTAACTCTGAGGTAACGTCTGTCTTTGAGGTTGAGGTGTGTTTCTTATATGCAGCAGAAAGATGGATTCTGTCTCAGTATCCATTCTGTTAGCCTGTGCCTTTTTATGGGCAAGTTAAGACCATTAATGTTGAGGGTTATTAATGACCATTAATTGTTAACTCTTGTTTGTTTTGGATTTGGTGGTGGTAGAAGTACTGTGTGTGGATTTCACCTCCCCCCACCCACACACACCCATTTTTCTTTTGCTGTTAGTAAAATGGGATTATCTATTTGCCTATGTTTTTGTGGATGTAGTTAACTTCCATGGGTTGGAGTTTTCATTCCAGAATTTCCTGTAGGGTTGGATTAGTTGATATGTATTGTTTAAATCTGGATTTGTCATGGAATATCTTGGTTTCTCCATCTATAGTGATTGAAAGCTTTGCTTGGTATAGTAGTCTGGCCTGCCATCCATGGTTTCTTGGTGTTGGTAGAATATCTATCCAGGATCTTCTGGCCTTCAGAGTTTCCATGGAGAAGTCAGGTATAATTCTGATAGGTTTGCCTTTATATGTTACTTGGCCTTTTTTCCTTTAGCACACTTAATGTTCTTTCTTTATTCTGTATGTTTGGTGTTTTTATTATTACGTGGCAAGAGAACTTTTTTGTGGTCCACTCTATTTGGCGTTCTGTAAGCTTCTTGTACTTTCATTGGAATGTCTTTCTTATGTTGGGAAAGTTTTCTTCTATAATGTTGTTGAATATATTTTATGCACCTTTGAGTTGTGTTTCTTCCCCTTTTTCTATACCTATTATTCTTATGTTTGGACTTTTCACAGTGTCCCATATTTCCTGGATAGTTTGTGTTAGGGATTTTTTGGACTTAAGATTTTCTTAAGTTGATGAATCTATTTCTTCAACTCCTGAGATTCTCTCTTCCATATCTTGTATTCTGCTTACATCTGCAGTTCCTGATCATTTACCTAGCTTTTCTATTTCCAGCATTTCCTCAGATTGTGTTTTTTTTTGTTTGTTTGTTGGTTGATTTGTTTTTAATTGTCTCTATTTCAGCTTTCAAACCTTGCACTGTTTGAATTGTTTGTTGCAATATTTTGATTTGTCTTTCTTCCATTTCTTTAAATAATTTTCTCATTTCCTCTATTAGGGTCTCTATCATCTTCATGAAGTTGTTTTTAGGGTTGTTCACTTCTGCTTCATCTGTGTTAGGAAATTCAGATCTTGCTGGTGTGGAGTCCCTAGACTCTGGTGCATCATATTGATCTTTCTGCTGTTGATTGTGTTTTTATACTTTCACCTACCCATCTCTTCTTCCAGTGCATACAGGTGGGGTCTCTCCCTCTCCTTGTGGGTATGAGACCAAGGTTCTCTTCCAGTGACAAGCAGGTCCAATACTCCAATGGTTCTCCAGTTGGTGATGGCAGGACTAGAGTACTGGCAGACTCTGGATGTGCTGGTCTGCCCAGATGGGCTCCCCTGCATGCATACAGCCCCAAGTCCTCAGGAGGCTCTGAGTAGGACACCAGAAGGTGGGCTTCTCTTTGGGTCCCAGCAGACAAACCTATCCAGAGATGTCCTGCATTCTAGTCCCACTTCCACCCACAGGAGGGGGTAAGGGTAGGCCTATTTCTAGCCCACCTCCCGGTATGTATCCCAGTTTGCCTCCAATTGTTGTGAAAAAAAGATCATGAGCAAAACAATTTGGTAAGGGAAGTGTTTATTCAGTTATAGCTTAAAGTTCATTATGATGGAAATTCCAGACAGGAGCTCAAGGCAGGAACCTGGAAGCAGGAGTGGAAGCAGAGGCCACAGAGGCCACTGCTGCTTACTGGCTTGCTTCTCAAAGCAGGCTTAGCCTACTTTTGACACAATTCAGGTTCACCTACAACAGTGAGCTGTGCCCTCCTATGTCAATCATTATTCAAGAAACGTACCAGAGACTTTCCTACTAGCCAATCTGATAGACACAATTTTTTAAAGTAAGATTACGTCTTTCCAGATACGTTTAGGTTTGTGTCAAGTGACAATAATTTAGCATAATGTAGTAGCAAGCAGCTACAATCCCATCATTTAGAAAATAGAGATAAGAGGACTGTGAGTTAAAGGCTACCTTGGGCTATATAATGAGACCCAATCATCCCTCCCTTAAGCAAAGTAAGAGTTTATGTTAATCTCAAATGGAGAAATTTAAAAAGAAAAAAATTATCCCAATCCAATTCTATATGAAACATGTATAAAATTTACCTAGAAAAATTATTTATTTGAACAAGACATTCATTTGAAGTTCTCCAATCTTTTAACTTATATATTTTATATTAAATATAATTTGCATTTTAAAATGACATATCTGACTAATTTAAAATGTAAACAGTATATTCTTATCTAAGTAGCTGTTTATTCATATGAACATTGTTTGTTTCTTTGTTTGTTTTTCAACACAGGGTGTCTTTATGTAACAGCCCTGACTGTCCTGAAACTCACTTTGCAGACCAGGCTGGCCTTGAACTCATAGAGATCTGCCTGCTTCTGCCTCCTGAGTGCAAGGATTGAAGGCCACCACTGCCTGGCGAGCATTCATGTTTAAGTGCCTAAAAATGTATTGCACAGAATTCTAATGATAAAATCATGTAGTCCTTAAATATTGATTTCTCTTTCAAACCATAAAAGAAAGAGACCTGGGCAGTAAACTAATAATTTGGACTAACTGTCTAAAAGATGGCTCATCAATGCTCCATAATTAGTATGGAATGGGAAGGTCACCACATTTAGTAAGGCAAATAATTAAACCAGCAGGTGACAGTCTATTTTTTGGATGCTTTGGCCCCAGGAAAGAATTTTAGGAACTGAATTCTCCTTGACTCTCCTCTACTCCCCCATCCCCAGTCCCATCTTGACCACCTCCCCCTGAAGAAGAGAGAAAAGAATCTTGGATCTCATCGTTACAGGTAACAGCCCTATCACATGGATCTTCTCTCCCCAATCTTGTCATTTACCTTCTGAATTCTGCCAAGATAAATGAGCGAAGCAACCTTTCAGCTGCTGGGTAATTTTATTGCCTCATTCATGGCTTCCTATAGATTGTATTAATGGCCTTGCTTAGAGATAAAAGATAAAGTGTGTCTTATGCAAAATGCTCTGCTGAATACCAGAGCCTTGGAAACTAACAGCATCAGAGCACAGAGAGGTAAAGTAGAAGACGCAGAACCATCCATCTGCAGTGGTGCTAAGTCCCTTTTCTGTCAGGCAGCTGTGCCAGAAACCTGTGGGGCAGAGCAGAGACACACTATAGCAGAAACACAAACCCATGCAACTTCTTAGGAGCTTGTGACAGGTTTTTATTGAAGACTATCCTTTGTTTTACTTTATTATTTGTGTGTGTATGTGTGTGTGTGTGTGTGTGTGTGTGCATGTGTGTGCTTGCATGCACATTGCCCACAAGTGTGTACCTGCATGTGTGTATGTGCATGACTCTCTCTCTTTCTCTCTCTCTCTCTCTCTCTCTCTCTCTCTCTCTCTGTGTGTGTGTGTGTGTGTGTGTGTGTGTGTCTATCCAGGTCTAAGTACATATGTGCATGTATATTTGTGAAGTGAAAAGGGGCAAGGCGGCTTGGGAATTATTGCAACTTGGGCTCACTGATGAAGTGATTCAAACTGGTAGGTGAGCCACAGATATCTTTTTGTCTCCACTTCCCCTGCACTGTGATTTAAAAGGTTCCTCGCACTGTCTGGCTTTTTAATGCCTGAACAGCAAGCATGTTAGCAACAGAACTATCTTCCCAGGCCTCTTTAGTGTTTTTAATTTAGGGTTTAATTTAGGGTTTCTACTCTTCCCTCCATCCCCTCCAAAGTCACCCTTGTCCCCACTCATTCCTTCTCAAATTCATGGCCTTTTCTTCACTCACCTAAAAATTAAACATCTCTCTGATGACATTTCAATACACTATTTTAAGAAAAAGTGAATTTTGATGTGTTTACTCTATGTTTGAATACACAAAAAATTAATTCCTACGCTTAAAATATCAATGTTGTCTATGAAGATATTGTCAAAGAAGGGGATAGAAAATGTCCAAATAAAGGGATAAGACAGCAAGGAATTAAACAAAGCAAGTGTCAGCTGCCTCAGAAGTCATTGTTAGCACAGGGGAGGGGAGTTGTGTGGGTGGAAAGGTACCATTTCTAAAGTAGACATTTCCATTGGGGAATGCTGTTGACAACACTAGTGTTTTGCAACTTCTTGGGAGCCTGTGCTGCTGGCAGGGATGCAAATGAGTGTAGCTCCAATGCAAATCACTATGGACATTGCTCAAAAATCTTCCATAGGGTGCATTCATACCACCTTGGGGTGTCTGCTAAAAGGACCTCAAGTTAGCAGGAACACCTACACACTCATGTTCTTTACAGCACTAATGCCCATAGCTGAATTGTGGCATCAGCTAGGCGACCACTGTTAGGTGGACAAAGAGCATGTGATATGACAGCATGATTGAGTTTTATTCAGCCATAAATGAGAATGAAATTATGTCCTTTGCAGGATGGATGAAATTGGAAATGACCATGTTAAATGAAATAAACCAGACCCAGAAAGACAATTATCTGCAGGGGCTAGAGAGCTGTCTCAGCAGTTAGAAGAGCTTCTCTCAGAAATATACTATTATGTGTCAGGGTGTTTTGCATGCATGTATGCCTATGCACCATTTGCTTGCCTGATTCTTATGGGGCTAGAAAATATCAGATTCCCTGGAACTGGAGTTATAGATGGTTATAAATTAATATGTGGGTGCTGGAAAACAAACCCCATTTCCCTGAAAGCAACCAGTGCTCTTAAACTGATGAGCCCTAACAGTGCTTCTTGCTCTTCTAGATGACCTGAGCTGATGAACACTACCTAAGTCAGGGCACTCTAGCTTCAGAAGAGGCCTCTTTTGACCTCCTCAGTAGCCCACATGTACATACACACAGACACAAACAAATGCTTAAATAATAATAAATCATTTTAAAAATAGAAGTGAAAGTATCACATGTTTTCCCTTATACATACAATCCATGGGAACAAAGCAAAACAAAACTGGCATACAACTAAAAGAAGGAAGATCAGGAATGGAGAAAGGGAATGTGTGTGCATCAGGCATAACATAGGTAGTGCCTATGATCAAAACACATGGGGAATGTTCTAATAAATCCATTACTCTGAACAATTACTATATGCTAATTCTAAGCATCACAAAGTAAGTTTCTAAAATTGGAGACTACTTGCTATGTCTAGAAAACAAAAGGAGCATCTCCTACTGCCAGCTCCTACAAGGGGGGCAAGGCAAGCAGATGATGCATCTACCCTCTTGTGCCCTCTTGCAGGTTATGTTCTGGAGAGGCAGACAGACACAAGGGAGAATGGGAAAGGTCTCTTCATCGGGTGGCATGAAGTGAGGCTGGAAATAAGTGGGTCAGAGTAGAAGCTAACAAGAGATTGGCCTTGCAGGAGTTGACATTTCAGGTTCCAAGTGACCTAGCTTAGGAAAGAGAATAAGAAAGAGTGAAGCTTACAGAGAAGAATATGCATGGTGTCCTAGAAGCAGAGAGACTTGGCTGGCTCCTGGAATAGCACTCTAAAGAACTAGGGTGGAGAATGAGGAAACAGATAAGCCAAAATACTGAGGTGGTCCCTTCCTAAGTTAGATTTGACCTTGTGTCTACGGGAGTAGAAATGCCAGTATTCTCACAATGCCTAAAGACTTTCAAGACTCATCTTTAATTTTCTAGTATAGTAACACAGGGGCTGGACATTCATACTTATTCTCTAGGTAGCCTTTATTTATCTTATTGATGATACCTAAGGGAAAAGTCTATTACCCCTCAGCACACAAGCACCCTATTGGCATGGGTATATGGGTCAAACTGTGTATTTCCTGTAGATGTGTTCTCTCCAGGCTCATAGGACACATCTCTGCTCTCTTCAAAGAGAAATGTGGAATACTTGCCACAGCTATCCACTTGAGGTCAACTCGGTGTGTCAAAGAAATGTCTACAAAAGGGAAAGGTCAAGGATGCTGCTTTTAATTTTTGCACAGAAAGGTATGCATTTTCTTGAGGTCAAGAGAAGCAGCTTGTGTAGGGAGAAGCAGTGTGGCTGACATGCTTTACAAACTCACAGCCCTTGCTGGTGATGTCAGATCACTACTGCATATGGGATGTACCTGGCTCTATTTAATTCAGAGAAAAGATAAATCTGAAGCCCTGCAAAAAGCATCTGACAACAGTTAAAGATGGTCTGTAAGTGTGTAATACATATTTATCAACATGGAGGAAGAAGCAGGAAAGACTAAGTATGTGTCCCTTAAAGTCATCTGAAAGTCAAAAAATGCCATTAATTACTTTGTCACGACAACCTTGTACAATTTCCTCTCAGGTGACTTATCAGCTTTGATACCAAACTGAAATTTTAATACCAAATTGTGCCCAGAAACAGAGGTGGCATACCTAAAAACAAAGAGTTCCCCTTTCTTCCAGGCAACATTAAACTAATCTGCCCTGACAGGAGAGGACTCTTCGGAACTGGCTAGCAAGTCGCCCACATATGAAGCAGTAACCCAAATGTCAATTACTTTTCCAGGGGTAGACAAATTGCCAGCACACTAATGCAATTTAAGTCCAATAATTAGATAACAGGACTACAGAGAGGGCCTGGTGACAGAGCTTCTGAGATAATAGAATCTAGTGTCCTACTTCTTAAATATTAACATCATTCTGTCTCAGTCAATCGGTTTATGGTAATTTAAAAAAAGGGCAAAGCAAATTCCTTTTATTGCTAATAATATTGTGCTACTGCAGAGTTAGCTTTGAAGGTTAACAATCTACGGGGTCAAAACTTAATCATGCGTTATCTCGCATTTGTGTGTGGGTTTTTTTTTTTTTATTATTATTTTTTTCTTTCATGTCTTTCTTTCTGAATGCCCTCTGTGGAAAGTTAAGGTTTACTAGAGATGTGTGATCCAGGAAAACACCACACACACACACACACACACACACACACACACAATGCCCTGACAACAGCTAGCCATGGGTTGTCAATGAGGCCACCCAACTCAATTAACAACATCATAAAGAAATAAATCCCTTCAGATTGCACACATTTGAAACTATCTCAGATCTTGGTCATCTTTGTCTCTGAATAGTTCATTTTAGGGACATTGTGTCTGTGTGTGGGAATTAGTCTCAAATGTCATATGCTCCTCAACCCTGTCAACACCATCATGACTGTCTATAGTTAGCAGTGCACAAAACAAGCAATGGGTTGATCTGCACTGATAAGCTGGACAAAATGTGTGTCTTATATTTTATGTATTTAGTCTAAGTGCCTAATAGGTTTTGAAGCTTCCAAAACCTTCTGGAATACTCCAGACGAAATGTGTATCCCCTTTCCAAACACAGTTACTTGATATTTTCAACATTATATTTGAATGTATGATTCTGGCACAACAGTCAGGAAATAACTTAGCTTTAAAAAAGGAAGATGCATTTGTATTAGTATCAATAGGGACAGCAAATACTACATGAAGCCATTTCTGTGAGGTAATAAAGTTGGACTTGATGGCGTACACCCACTATCCTAGCACTTGGGAGGCTGAAGCATATGGACTACAGAGAGTTCAAGGCTATCTGGGCTAGATACTGAGTTTCAAGCCACCCTGGGACACAGTGATAGTGGCATTTGACTTTAATCCCAGTATTGGGGAGGCAGAAATCAGCTAATCTCTATGAGTTTGGGGCCAACCTGGTTTACATAGCAACTTCCAGAACAGTGAAGGTTACACAAAGAAACCCTGACTCAAAAAATGAAGAAAAGGGAGAAGGAGGAGAAGGAGGAGGAGACAATGATGATGACTTTCTGGAAGGTTCCTGAGTAGCACAGGCCTTCTGTTAAACATTAGAATTTGCTGACATGGTCAATCTTATTGTTAAGTGTTCTTATCAAGAAGAAAAACTTACATAGAGCAGAAAATGGAATAAAATAAAGCAAACAGAAAGAAGCTGCCTAAGATCCTGAATAAACACAGGTGTACAACCTTCAATGTGGAGATGGTTACAGAAATATTCTGATATCGAGACACATGGAGATATGGACATCAAATGTACAGATTTTTTATGTGCCAGTCATACCTCAAAACATGTCAATTTTAAAAAAAATATATAAAATAACAAAAAAGGGAAACTACAGAAAAGAAAAAGATGAATTAACATAACATCTGCCTTCATCCTTCCTCCTCCACTTCCTCTTCCTCATCCCCTGTCCTTTGTCCTGCTGGTGATTGAACCAGGGCTTTGCATGTCTTAGACAAATATTCTCCCACATAGATGCTTGCCCAATGTTCTCCCCTCCAAGGCTTAGCATTCTGCCCCACACAACAAAGAAGACGAAATGAGCAATCTTACAATTCCTTTAAGGCCAATATGAAAAACAGCCTTCTTTTGTGCATGGCCATAAATTATCCAATCACAAGGCTGATCTCAGAAGCAATGACTATTTCTAGGCCATTCCTGATCATTGGAATCAAACTGTTTCAGGGTGTGGAAGCATGAGATAGAAACCATGAGGAGCAGAACTATGCCAAAACTAGTTTCTAAGCAGATGTCTAAAATCAAGATGAAACCAAGCCTCCCCCTGGGGAAATATGCTGACTCTCCCAGCATACAATGGGGCTCCTATTTCCCTCACTTCAAAATATGTTTTGAGTATTTTGTTTTAATTTAGTTGAACACAAGATGAACCAATGGCTTACATGGGACAAAGACTGGTCACATGCAAGGCTAACACACTTGCAGGGAAGGACTGCTCTCAACTGAGGTAAAGGGCTTTCTGTGTTTCATAGAGCTCTATAAGCTGTAGTTAGTTCTATCAACCCCTCTTTGTGTGTGTGTGTGTGTGTGTGTGTGTGTGTGTGTGTGTGTGTGTGTGTGCGTGTGTGCGAGTGCCAGTGCTTGTCTGTCTGTCTTTCTGGTCTGTTGGTGCAGGTACATATGTGTGCATGCATATGTGTTTACATACCAGAGGTCAATTTAGGTGAATTTTGTTCCTCAGGCACTGTTCACCATTTTTTTTTTTTTTTTGAGCAGGATATTTCACTAGTCTAGAATTTGCCAAATAGGTTAAGCTGACTGGCCAACAAGTCCCAGGGATCTGCCTATCTCTACCTGCCCAATGCTACCCAACTCTAAAATCTTTAAAAATTACATTTATTTATTAATTCACATCTCTCTGATTTGGAGTACTCATTCTTAATTCATGTGTGATGGTCAAAAGACAACTTGCTAGAGTGAGTTCTCTCTGTCACCATGTGAGTCTTGGGAATCAAACCCAGGATGTCTAGCTCAGTGGCCTGTGGCTTTACCCATATCATGCCTGATTTTTCTACATGGGTTTTAGGTATTGAACTGAAGTCTTCATATTGACTGCACCATCTCCACAGCTCCTATATCACCTCTTTTTTAAAAGCAAATGTGCTTCCACAAGCTGAGCTCCTAGAGCATGTAAGAAAGGCGGGGCCTCTTGTCTATTCATGTTGATTTTATTGCCAAATACAGTATTAGGTTATAGAGCAGGAAATTCCTCCAGTTTTCACACACACACACACACACACACACACACACACACACACAGAGAGAGAGAGAGAGAGAGAGAGAGAGAGAGAGAGAGAGAGAACAGAGAGAGAGAGAGTTCATAACTTATCCCTAGCTCACTTCCCAGTACATGCCATCGGAAACACATATCAGGATGCCCAGATGGAACTTATATCTGGCTTCAGAGAACCTTTTCTCCCTCTCTTTCATGACACAGTAACTCATCAGTCACAGCCACCATTTGTTGCTCTCCATTTCCTCCAGCAAAACCCTGGTCTTCTTCCTTCAAGGTGAACCACTGTCCTTGTAATAGCTACGTGTTTCTTAATCATTTAATATGTGTCAAACTGTTCTGGTTTTCAGGGCATCCCTACCTCGTCTAATGTGTCACTGATAGAAGTTTTTGAGCTTACTGTTTCTGATCCCATTTTCTCTGTAAGCCCTGTGGGTTTTATTGTGTGATTTTGCACAGTGCAGTGATTCAGAAGCCATATGTCCGGTTACAGCAAAACTTATGAGTCACTAGCTCTGAAGAGTGGGTGGAATTGCCCTTATTGTTAGACTCCCCCTACAAAGGCACAAGTGCAGGTACATACATGTCAGGTAACTAACATTTTTCAGATTCTGACAACTGTCTTCTTTGGGGGCAAATAACATCAAGGGTTGAGAGGGGGCTTGACTGGATGTGTCTACAGTAGACCACCACTCTCCTGCCCTAGAAAGCATTAGGACCACTCTTGAAACAACAACTTCACTATTTTTATGTTGTTTTTATCTTTCTAGAATGATCCTGTTGCTCCATGCTCTGTCACTGCCTTTTGAAATAAAGGTGTTTCCTGGGTTAACAGAAATTACTTGGTGCCTTATCCAGTGTGTCTTCACTTAAGTCACTGCCAGGGCCCTTTGTGTATCATCATTTGTATTTCCCAGATGGTACCATCTCTGGTTTTCTCCACTGGGCTGTACTCCTGTCCAAGGTCATGAGTGGCTGTCACTGAGCATTCCAATTATAGTTTATGGCTGGGAACTAGAGTGTTTACATAGTCCAGGACTTGACTTATGTGTTCTACCTTTATCCTTGGTAACCTCCTGATAGGCAGCAATGGCTAAGACTATTGGTGGTGTTATGTAAATCAGTTGCATAAGCAAGTTCTCAATACTGTGAAACTCCCACCCAAAAGAGTCTTTGTTGGCATATTATGATATCACTTCTTTTTTACTTTCCTCAGATTAAACTCACCCTCCATCCTTCCACCAAAAGTTTGAAATACAAAGGGAGCAGTGACCAGATTGACAACTCAAGTGATCTCCATCAGGTGAGTATTATTTGTTTAATTCAAATTCATTATACTATTGAGGAGATTGGAGAACTTTGGTACAATGTCTTAGAAGAGCAATCAATCTGCATTAGATCCTCCCATTGTTGTCACTTGGGTTTAGACTTTTTGGTGATATGATCCACTATGTGCTTCAGATGTATTGATTCAACCCAGAAAGACACCATTTAAAACTCAGAAGTCACCAAATGAACTTTCCATTAAGTTTGGGAGACTATGGTCACAGCTCATTTGACTTTTATGAACTAGAAAATGTGATGTCGGCCACAATGGCCTTCTATTAGAGGAAACCATGCGTTTAGCCATGTAGCAAAATACTGTAGTCAATTATGTGAACACACACCTATTTTACACATGGATAGCTCTGCCTTTAAATGATTAAGGATGTGCATTTAGCTTGTTTTAAGTAGTATTTACCCCAAGAAAGAGATGGGTGATAAGACTGTTCAAAAAATAAATGAGTATTTTTCATTTCTATTAAGTACCTTTTTCAATAAGAAAATGGAATTGAGCAGAGAAACATTGTTGGCTGTTTATTTCTTTACTGCAGAAGAGGAGGAAACACGTGATCTATTTGCCTTTTGCAAATGAAAGAAAAGTGTGCACTATAGCAAGGAGAGAGAAAAAGTCCCCAGTCAGAAAGAGTTTGAAATTCATCTGCCAGACAGAAAACCTAATGATAATGTAAGATGAAGATGACAATAGAGAGAAGGGGAAAACTATTTAGATGAGGTGGAGTTTCCCTTTTATGAAGTTCATCTTGATGGCATGTTCTATCAACATCATTTTCTCTCAATATACTTATGTTTATATGAGTATTATGCTTAAGCCAAACTATATTAATATTAGACTCATTATTATTCTATATTTCAGCAAGCATATACTGTCATTCTGAATGTAATCCCAGCCAGCAGCAAGCAGTATCCACCAATTTTGAACTATTATACATTCTGCTTGTGTCCCTCACCATAGCACACTGTAGGAAAACATAGCATGTTGGAAATGATATGACCCAAATCTCCCCTTTTCAGAAAATGAATTAACCCCTATGTTGTGAACTAACATGCTCAAGGTCACACATTGATATGTCCAAGGTCATAGAGTTCCCAAACATAGCTCATCACAATACATCTTTCTCTATGTCTAGTTCTTAAAAGAATCTCCTTTGGGCTTCTTTGATAAAGGAATCAACAGAGCGTGGAATGTTCCAAACACATGTATAGCTCAGTCCAGCCTGCAGGGCCTTCTTTCTAGAGTCTACCTTTCCAAGTCTTGTTAATGTTGTCCATCTTTTAGTCTGCCAAAATTAGCTTTTATCCCCCTCCCTGCTCCTTAACCCCTGCATTCCAACAAATCAGCCTGACCATACAGGTTGATTCTGGTTTCCTATACCAACATTTATCTGCTTTTAACTTTGCACAGGATAGACCACAGTGAGTATATTAACTACTTGGAATGGGGTGGGAGTAGTAAAGAGGAATTCAGGGTTGACTTATGGAAATGCAACATGGGATACACAGACTAGGAAGGAACAGCAGATTGTGTAAGGCAGAAGGTGTTCTAAACATCAATGTTGGTGTATAGGGAAGCAGGAAGTTGACATGAAAACACCTGCCCCAAGTTTGGAAGGAAAGCAGAGGTTAGAAATAGTAGCTTGTAGAGCCACCAAGAGCTGCTTTGGGGTTAAAAGCATAAACGAAGTTCACTCAAAGACAGAAAGTGGAGTTTAAAGGAATGAAACCATAGAGCCTATGTCCTTAAAAGGAATTCATTTCATTGAAGTTCCCAATGTAAAGCTTTATGTTTGTCTAAAAATAATAACCTAGATGCATACTGCTAACTAATGGATTTAAGCTATAGCCTGGAAGGGTGAGTATATTGTTCTCTTCACTTTTCCTCCACTCTGATAACTCATTGTCAAAGAGAGCATGTAGCAGATGCTTTTACACTTATATTGGGGGCAGCTGAACATCATTTCAGCTTGAGGTATGCAGTGGAGGCAGAGAACAAAGAGAACCTAGACACAGAAATTCAATGAAACGTGGGAAGTAGGAAGGCAATGTTTATATTTGTAAAGATAGAGGGGTTGTGGATACAGATGAGCCAGACATTATTAGCATGATATATAAGCATTGCATAGTGCCATTTGTAACACTTGTATTAAGAATAAATTGCCTGAATAAATTCCATTATTCTAAGAAATAGCACAAATAACAAGCTGACGGCACCAGGAAAAAAAATGAAAATAATAATGTAGATATTGTTGGAATTGGATGTTATTTCTCTGTTTCCAATCAAGGATCTAGTTAGGAAATGGCTCACACCAGAGGGAGGAGTCCATTCTTAATATCACTGCCTTGCATTTAAATTGAATCCTTTCAGGGCAGGATGTTAAGGTGTTATTGTTAATAATAGTCTGTATGGATCACAGACTTCATCCCATTCAGTGTCAAATGTTTCATGGTAACTACCTGAAGCAGATGAAGAAACAAAGAAGTTAAGTGTTACTTTATATGCTAAAACTGAGTCTTCTCAACATCCCTTGTTCAAAATAACACAGCTTTAAACTTGGAGGATGCCTTATCAACCCATATATATGTACCTTTGAGTGACTCAATCTATTACACTATATGTTCACTTATATGTATGATATGTTTGTGTTACACATATGTGAATGTGTGGGTATAAGTTCCTATGCTCAAGCATGTTGAAGACACAGAAGGTCATGTCTCTCCCTCATCCTCCAACTCACTGTTTTGAGACAGGGTCTCTCTCTGAATGATAGGCCAAGCTCTTTAGCAGGGCTGGAAGGCCAGTGAGCTCTTGTGATCTACCTGTTGCTGCCACTCCACTTCACTCCACTTGACCTGACTTCATCCTAATGCTGGAGTTACAGACACACACAGCCAAAGCCATGCTTGTCATTTTTATGTGACAGCTAGGATTTGAATTTGGGCCATCATACATAAAAATAAAGTATTTCTAGACACGGAGAAATTCCCCAGACCTTCATTGAATCTTCCAAACTTCTGTCTTCTTAACCAAAAACAGTAGGAGGTCAATGAACTCCCCTAACAGGTTTGCTTGATTCACTACCTAAGACTGAATGCATAGCACTGGGTCTAGTATTTCTATAAATGGTAGTGCCTCTTGGGGATAATTTTTTTGTGCAATTCATAATAATATCAAGGTTTTTATGATTTGAATCCCAGTGTGCAGCTGTTTCCAGTCTAAGTCATCCACTTTAATCCCAAACTTGGCTCAAATTCCCAAAGTCATGTTCTCCATCTTCAGATGTACCAGAATCCTTTTTCCTACATCAGAAGAACTTCCATCTATGTGAAGGTGCTTAAGCAGCCCACTGCTTCTACCACTTTCAAAAGAATCATACTTGGAGGCTTTGGAGATGGCTCAGTCAGTGTTCAATGCATGCATACAAAGACCTAAGTTAAAATCCATCAGCCATACAAAAAGTTAGGCATGGTAGTGCATGTGTAATGCCATAACTGAGGAGTCAGAGACAGGTGGATTTTTGGAGCTCATCAGCTGGCAGACACAGAGGATTTGGCAACTTATAAGCCAATGTGATACACTGTCTCATAAACAACAAAGAAATAAGATGGGTTGTTCCTGAAGAGCAACAACCAACATTATCCTCCTGCCTTTATATGCACACACACACACACACACACACTTGTGTTTGAGTACCTCCACATGCCAAGAATACATTCACACTTGCACACATGCACACACACACACAACACACACACACACACACACACACACACACACACACACAAGCACATCAGCATTGCTCTCTCCTGACTGTATGCACCATGAACTCAGAAAGATTAGAATCCATTCCTCAGGGCATAAAGTTGTTCCAAGTCCACAAAATAGAAACATGTGTTCTGTTGACTTTCAGGAAACTTATGTTGAAAATGGAAGAAGCCAAGTAAGTCAAAATGAAGAGGGCTGCTGCAAAGGAACTGGTCTACAATGTAAGATGACAACTCTAAGCACTGCCAAACTGAGTAAAATCCATCACAGGGACAGAACTCTGCAGTGAGGTTGTGTTTCCTAAAGGAAAGTGAATTCTAGGATTAATACCTTTTCCAGGCAATCCGTCACTCCTTAGGCACTTAATTTTAGTGTATTTCAAAAATTGTTTCTCTCTGACTGTACATTTGAAAGATTTAGTGGCAAGAAGAAACTGGCTTATATTCATATGGGCTTTAAAAAAACTTTTAAATAATCAGAACAGTTAATGATTCCTGACACAGTTAATTTTTCAAATTACTCTTATAAATTAGAAAATGCCTAAATTTATCATTTTGCTCCTTAAGTAGTCTTTAAAATATCAAGCACCACTATTGGCTTGACACAGAGTAGAGTCATCTGAGAAGAAAAGCCTAAACCAAGGAACAGCATAGATGTGGTGTCTGTGGAAGATTATCTTGATTACTACTTAATGGAAGAAGGCATAGCCCATTGAAGGTGGTACCACCCCTATGTTCTGGCTGTGTAAAATAAAAGTGAGTTAAGCAGAAACCTTTATGAACCAGAAAGCAGCATCCTCCATGGTTTCTGATGAACTTCTTGATGTTGAGTGAATTCATTAGTCAGAGGTAATACGGTGTAGAGTAGCAAGCAGAACTAGCTTGCAGTTCCTGCCCTGGCTTCTCCCAATGATGGGTTATGACCTACAAACTGAGATGAACCTTTTCTTCCTCTATGTTGCTTTGGTTCATGGTTTTTGTTCTAGCAACAGAATGAAACTAGAACACAAATAGAAAGCATACTACATTAAACAGTGGACATAGGAATATGAACAGCAATAATCATTGTACTCAGAATAAGGCATGAACACACTAGAGCTGGAAACATCTGGCTTCTGCATGGATGCACCAAACTGTGCTTGTCAGGCATGGAACTACACACAAGTCAAAGCATAGTGTGTGCCCAAAGAAGGAACCCAAACTCCAAAAAGGAGCCCAGAGCTAGTGACATACATGTGGTAGTCATATCTGAACTGAGAGACAGAGGGTAATGAACAATTACCAAAGAAAGCTGTCTTCAACAGCTTAGCTTTATGATGGGTTTATATCACCTATGAGAAAACAAAATTGTTCAGAACCTTAGAGAGCAACTTCTTTCACCCACCAGGAAGACAGGAAAGGAGACCACTGATAGTTCTTAAAAGATAAAGTAAGTACACAGATTCATTAAATGTGGAGAAAATCAAACCTTGGTAGCCATCAAGAAAATGCAAATTAGAACGTCACTGAGAATCCTTCTCACCCAAATGAGACTAGCTACTGTCAAGAAAGCTACTGAGATGGTTAATGGGGAGACATGATTGTCACCAAGGTTCCTGACATGAAGTTGATTCCTGAGACTCCTGGTAAAGGCAGAAGACTAACTCATGCAAGTTGTCCTTTGACCTCCACATGTGAACACACACACACACACACATACACACACACACACACACACACACAAAATCATTCAAAAATTAAAAGCAACAAGTGATGCAGAAGATGGTAGAGAAAGAAGAAATTCATACTGTTTGTGTAAATACGAATGAATCAACCCACTATGGAAATCAGTATGGAGGGACCTCAAAATCTAACATGAGAACTAACAGATGATCTACTATGTAGTCCTGGATGTATGTGAAGCAGGTTAATTCAGAACATCACAGAGAAGCTTACACACCCATGTTTACCACACTGTAACTCGCAGAAGCCAAGAAATGTCACCCACATGACATTTTAGAACTGAGGTAATTAAATCTACCAGAGAAAGAGAACGAGAACCCAAGAAAAGTTGTAATAAACTGTTCATCACACATTTCTATGTGAAACAAAGACCCATATTCTGAATATTTCATAGATACCAGATGAATTAAGTGTTTCCTGGTATTAGATCTAGGGCACTGGGTTGACACTTTTAATTGACCTTAGGAAGAATACATCATTTATCCTCTCAGGAAGTATTAGATGAAGCCCTGTGTCTTCTGAGAAGAGGCTCAAGAAAGATGTTTCTTATTTACAATAATAAATGATGTTTGCTGAAAGTCTTTAACACAGCAGAGCCTTCTAAACACAGCAATATACACAATATTATTCAATCATTACACCACTGTAGGATAGGTATCATCCAATCCCCAACTAAAGATGATTAAGGGGAAAAGTTGAGCATGCATGGATATGGATATATGGATATATGGATATATGGATATATATACATATACATATACATATACATATACATATACATATACATATACATATACATATACATATACATATATATATATATATATCTGAGAGAAGGTAACAATGAAGGGAAAAGAGACAAACACAGCATTTGAGGGAAGAACAACCAGTAGAGATGGAGAAGAAGGAGAAATAATTGAAATGAAGGTGAGAGGAAACCATCAATGTCACTCATCAGTCAATCCATACTTACTTCCATCCATCACGTAGCTACCAACACTACTTGACTCAACATTGTTAATTGATTCCTTCTACAGATAATATGGTAGGTTACTCCTCCACAGCATCAACTGGTTAGTCCTGAGTTTTGCATTGGGAAAAGCTCAGTTAAAAGACATTCATAGCCACCAAAGTCTATTTTGGTATGTGTATAGCATGGGATGTGGTAGGGACAAGGAGAGAGAAGTAGAGAGGAGACCCAGCCTGAACTATTCCCACAGACACATCTGGAAATGACTTAAATACCAAAACCTCTAGCTTCTTCCTCAATATATTCAATGCAACCCCATGCCATTGTCTCTCAGGATATGTGTAGAATCTCAAGTTTGAAATTAACACTTTTGACTCTAACTTGCAAAAGCCATTTTCTCCCTCTCTAGGTCAAAATTTCTTATTAAAAGGTCTAGTGGAAAAGTTTTAAAACCAAGGGTCATGACACCTGCCACCCAAGTATAGGTCTGCCATGAATTTCCATAAGAATTTTTAAAAGTCACAGTATCAATCTAGTGAGAAATTCAAGCTTGTCAATAAATCAGAATGTTTGTTCATGTATATGTCTATATAGAATGCACATGTGTGCAGTATATAGGTATGTTCATGAATGTGTGTGTGCTCATGCACTTGTTTCCCTGTACATGGGGAGGACAGAGGTCAAAGTCTGGTGTCATTTTCCATCATTTTCCACTTTTTCTGATAGAGACTCCATCTCTCACTGAGCCTAGAAGTTTGGTCCCAGTTGTCAAGTCTGGCATTCAGGATGCTACAGGTATCTATCTCAAAGGTTGCCAAGCACATGGAAACTTTATGTGTATACTAACGTCCAAATCCCAACCCTTGCACTTGCAAGACAAGCACTTTATTTGTTGGGTCATCATCTCCAAAGTCTCTTGTTTGCTCGTCAGCTTGATTTTTGTTTGTTTGTTTTTGTTTGTTTTGTTTTGAAACAATCTTCTCTGTAGCAAGGCTAGCCTATAACTCACTACAATCCTCCTGCTTCAGACTCATGAGTACTGTTATTATAGCTATGAGTCAACATGTCAGACAATAAATAAAAACATTTTTAAATGTCTAGGTCAACCTAAAAGGTGTGAGAAATTTTGTTTTGGATTAAGCAACACATTATTTGTGATTATTGTTCCTTTCCTCTCATCTCTAGCAACTGTGTGCTTTCTGCTTACGTTAACTTTATTCCTACCCAATAAAGTATGTGTTACAAGGCACATATAACTTTTTTAGTACATGTAATTGTAAAGTGGGGCATAGGGACCATCATCTGCAATGATAAGCAACACTTCCTACCACACATGTTATCTGCCACCCTTCAAATCTCAAAGCTCAAAGTCAAAACGTGGCCTCATTTGCAAGTGGGAATAAATGCCATCCCTCTCTCTTCTCTGGCAATTATCTCCATTCTAAGAAAAACTGTAGGTTATCATCATCATAGGCCTCTTAGAAATGAGAAGATGACATGAAAAGCCAATTTATAGAATTTCGAGGGGAAGAAAGTGCTCTACTGAATATGTGCCCGGCCCATAGCCAAGCTTACCAATGGATGTGATTCAGGTTTAACTGAAGCTTGAGTCAAATGAGAAAACATAGACACATTATTCAACCCAACCCAGCTGTCTGTGTAGATGATGCTTCCAGAATGATTAATGGCAGGAACTAAAGAGGAGCCACACAGACCTTGGCCTTCAAGGTCAAAGGCACTGGCAGACAGAACCAGGAAGAGGATGGGATGACACCCACTCTGGATTTAGCCTGCTGGCCTCAAGTGTTGGCTAGAACCCCGGTGTTGTCATTCCCTTGCAGTTCCAGTCACACCACACACAAGATGGAGAGGCATATGGTGGTTTTCTCTCGACTTGGTGTAAATGCGAGCTCTAATTTAAGCTCCAAACCTTTGAGAATCCTTTGCCAACAAGATAAAATATATAAGCCCTGAGATTCTGAGCACCATATTTTTCTGCAATATGCCTTGTAGCACGTGGTTTGATAATTTCTAGAGTGGCATCCAAGGCAAGGTATAGCTGAGAGGAGAGGCTAATGGGCATGTTCTTCCACAGCCCTCAGTGGTGCACAGCACCATGACTGATGAGGGAGAGAGGCCACAGTGAGCACAATACTAGTGGTATAACTTGCCTTAACCTCTATCACACCTGACCCTAATCCTGTGGAACAAGTCCTTTTAGTCATTCCACTTTATGTTTCTGCTTTTTAGAACCTGTGTCAATTTTTATTTATTTTTTCATGTTATTTAACAATTACATTTGTTTATCCTGGGTGTGTGCAGGCACATACTTGTCCATGTGCCATAGCACGCGTGCAGAGATTAGAGAACAATTTCCAGGAGATGGCTCTCTCCTTTCTTTAAGCATATAGATTCCAGGAATCAAAACTCAACACATCAGGCATGGCAGTAAACAGTGTTACCCACTGAGTTGTTGGCCCAGACCATTTCTGAAAAAGTTTTCCTCCGTCTACATACTGTACTGTGAGTATAGCTACCCATATCCTGGCCCTTCCTTAGCTTACTATCCTTCCTTCCCATTAGTCCCCTTTGATCTCATAACTCTATTTCCAAACCATATATACATACTTGTCTGATGTATCTACATAAAATCTAGGACCTACAAATGAGAAAAATAAAACAGATGGCATTTGTCTTTCTGAAATTGATTTAAATCAAATCGTTTAATATGATTATCTCTGGTTGTATCCACTTTCCTGCCAACCATGTGACTTTGCTCTTCCTGAAGGCTGCAAATGATTCTGCAATGTGTGTGCCACAATTTTCTTACCCATTCCACTATTGTTGGATACCATAATATAGCTATTGATTTGTCCCACATTCTAAAAGAAGCCACCGAAGCTTTAGAAAAATCAAATAATTTGCTCCAAGTCACCCAGTCTGATGCAGAAATTAAACTTCAAACATAAGCAACAAGACTCTGAAATCCACAGGACCAGAGTGTAGGGTGTAATGAGGAAGAACAGCCATGCATCACTGCAGGTTTGTGGTTCTTATGTTGCAGGATAAAACAGAACTCCATGGTGCTTCAGGAGGAAGGCTCATGAGCATAGACCTCGATGGGAAACAAGGTCATCTTTTGACTTTGACTCTTACTAACTTGGAGTTCAAGGTAGTAGGGGACATTGAGAAAAGGTGGATTTGCCAAAACGACTGTCCTTCACTAGGTACTTATCTGACATTTAATGAATATAGAATGCAAAGTAAAAGCACTAAGCCAATGCACATATCAGTTCTGGGGCACAAAGGAAAAAGCAGATCTGTGCTCTAGACTTGCAGTTTCTTCCACTTCCTCCTTTCCCCTATCAGTAAAGGGTAAGGAAAGTACATACATATATGCTAAACATAGAAAAGTTGGCCATCAGACTGAATGGTATACACTTGAATATGCTGACTAGAAAGACAATTTTCTCTTGTATTTCACAGTGGCAAGAGGAATACAGTGATTCAGTTGTCCAGCAGAATGTACCACCTCTGAGAGTGAGACATTTTTACTCTAGCTAATTGGAGACAGAGAATTTTGGGGAGAGGATGAGTTCAGAATCTAAGTCAATGAAGCATCTCAATGTTGTGGCTTAAGTGAGAATAACACACATGGGTTCATATACTTCAATGCTTGTGCCCCATTTGATGAAACCATTGGTGAAGAGTCAGGATTAGGAGGTGTGTCACAGGGGATGGACTTTGACATTTCAAAGGCCCATGGCATTCCAAGTTAGAATTCTCTGCCTCCTTCCTGTAGATCAAGATGTGAGCTCCCAGCTACTGCACTAATGCCACACCTGCCTGTGATGGTCATAGACTCTAACATCTGGTACCATGAGACAAATTCAATATCTTCTTTCTTAAGTTTACTTAGTCATGGCATTTTATCACAGAGTACAAAAGTAACTAAGGCATTTGATTTTCTAATTACTGCTGTGAATAACAGGTAATGTTTTAAAATGCCTCCGGTGAGGGCTGAAGAGAGGGCTCAACAGTTAAGAGCATGTACTGCTCTTGTTAAAGGCACATGTTTAATTCCCAGCATACAAAACAGGCTCCTTCACAGCTTCACTGAACTCCAGCTCTAGGGGATCCAATACCATCTTCTGGCCTCCTCAGGAGACTGCAATCAAGTGTATAGACTGGAAATATACACATAAACATAATCAAAGGAAAGTAATTCTTTTTTATTGAAAAATGTAGGACAAGCACCTCCCTGTATCTTTAGTGCTCCCATACCCAGGACACTTTTCCTTCAGTTAGTAACCATGACAGAAGCAGGTAGACAAACATCACAGTATTCTTGACTATAGGAGGGCTATCCCACAAGTCATTGGCCTACTGGAAATCTTGCCTTATCTCTTTCCCTCAGAGCCCAAAATCACCCTTCTGCTGGTGGGGATAACATAAATGATTTGGAACAACATGGACTAGTGGGGGAATCTACCATGCTAGCTGCATTTTCCCCTGTGGGCAATTCAAAAATGAACAAAGAAGGGGAGAGAGGAAATGAAGATAGAAACACAACTGCTTAGGGGGAGTGGGTCCCACCATGCACAGTCCTTGTCTACAGACATGTGCCCTGAGGACATTATTTAACTATTCAGTTCCTAAGCTCTACTGAGGTTCTGTGAACCACAAAAGGAAATATGTTTCAGGAGTTAGATGCTAAGACTGTTTTAGTACATGCATAAGGTATTCACTGAATAAAAACATATTTATCATGAGCTAAGTCACAATCCCCATAGGCCAAATGCTACAGCGGGTGACTCTACAATGACAACTGAGCTTATTCTAAGTTGGCAAAAGCAAGCACTTGTGAACATTACAGAGAGTCTTCTTCAGTGCACTTTGGGAAGGGAATATGGTTTCCTGCTGCTGAACAGAAACACACACACACCCAGTTCCGAGCCTCCCCTGTAAGCATCATGGGTCTACCTGCTCTATCAGCTACACGCGGGAGGCTTGTTATATTTGTCTTTATAACATTTTTTTGGAGGTATTCAGCATCACATACAACTGATAGATGCTGGTAAGAAAAAACAATTGCACAACAGCAGGTGAAAAATGGAACTATTCTGTGGTTTAAGATGCCACTGGAGGTTACAGAGGTCATTGAAAACCACACAGAAACAAGAAGATTCTCCATGTCAGTGCCAAGGGTCATCACAGATTAGTTAAATAAATATGCTCAACTTACACAAAACTGCTCAGCTTCATTCTGCAATGTGCTGGGGGTCCCTTTTGGCTACTCAAATTTTCTCTCAACCTCTTTTATGAGTGGAAATCAAATTGCTTTTTCAATCTAATAATACCAGATGCAAACACTTGGCTGAAAATGATCTGCATGTGCCTCCAGCCTCAGCACAAGGAAAGCTTGCCACACATTGACTAGATGAGAAGAATATGAAGATAAGGTTGTGAGGGCACCCATAGTTCTTGTCCAAGCCAGATCTGCTTCATACACTGTTCTTATTACTTTGAAGATTCCCTTTCATTCACAGTTTTATAGTTTTTAATTTAATTCCCAGGGCTGATAATATTCTTGTAGCTAGGAAATAAGGAGTTGGTTAGGAAATATAAATAGGGACAACATATATTGATCTTTATTCTGTTTTGCTCACAGCTGAAGCTCTATGGGATCATATGCCTATTTTCTTTGTCTGAAGGAGACAATAACATCAGGGGGTACTGCCAGCCAGGTTTATAATGGCAGTATTTTGTTGTTAGGCATCATAGTTCTTTGCTAAATCAGAATCAATAGTTGCAGGTAAATTTCTGCTCAAACCTTTAACTCTTTCTTTGTCTTTTGGAGTAAAAGCATTCTGATTCATATTAAAAATAGAGAAGAGCATAAAATAAATTACTTAAGTCCTTGAGATAGCGCCAGGAAGTAAACATATAAGCATGTGTTTATAGCATATATATTATAATACACGTCAATGAGTATGTGTGTGTGTTAAAATGCTGTTATGGAAAAATGAAACTAGTTCAAATTAAACACATATTCACATGAACTTCCATGCATGCAAAGTTGTTAGTAGTAGTAACATTCTAAGAGATGTATGACCTCAGTCAGAAAGGCAACCTCCCTTCTGGTGTATGATAAGCATTTGCATTATTGCTATGGGACTCTCCTCCCTCTGCTCAGGATCTCTTTCCAAATTCACCATCATATTCATGAAGTTTCCAAACAAAGTGTTGTACTGCTCCAATGTTGAATAAATCCTCCCACTTCCTTGTTTCTGCCTGGGACCACCTGCATCCACACCTATAGACTGGATTCATGTGACCACAGCCTCCTTCCTGATTTCCTCAGATTCAGTTTAATTTCCTATTGGTTTTCCAAAGGACCCTCTATCATGCCATAGGATATAACATGCAATTCCCAGTTGTTCTAGCAATTCTTTTTTTTTTTTTTCTTGGTTTTTCGAGACAGTTTCTCTGTGGTTTTGGAGGCTGTACTGAACTAGCTCAGGCTGGTCTTGAACTCACTGAGCTCCACCTGCCTCTGCCACCCAAGTGCTGGGATTATAGGTATGTGCCACCACCATCTGGTCTAGCAATTCTTAAAGTCCTACTACTTAATGGTCCTACTTGGAAAGGAGCTATGAGTCTCATACTTGCCTATCATCCCAGTCCTTCCCTCTTGTTCACACTGGCCTTTCTTCCTATTCCTCAGTGTGTCATTCTGGATGTACTCATTGCTATTACTTTAGCCCATATCACCACCCATCTTTTCTTCTTCCTCCTCTAATTGTCAAAACCAGCTTGTCTTTTAATTAAAACATCCCTAGCCTTCTAAAGCTAAGGGGTGTCTTCCTTGATACTCTACAGCATCCTGTACTCTCTCCATCAAATCTCATGTGTGATGGGATAAAGAATGACAAGCATTGACTGCTGGTGGACCTATCATAAAGATGCCTCTGTTGTGTATCACTGTTTCCATTAACTCTTCCTTCACCACCGGTATTTATAACATGCCACATGCTACCAATTCAGTACAGTTCAAGTGCATCACTGACATATACAGGTGTAAAATATTTCAATAGGTAGACAGAATATCAGAAATATCAATAGCATGTCAGAATCTCAAGCAAAGCAAGTATAAGAGCAAAGAGGGTTATCCAATTCTGCAAACTGGCTTGATCCTGTGTACACTGAGAATTCTGCAATTCTTATTAATAAAGAATAACCCTTAGTGCACAGAAGACCAAATGCTTATTTCCTCTGACTCCCATTAGCACCAAGAACATGTCTATCGCTCTCATTCAGAGGTAATATGTCACTGTTACCTGCAGATACAGCCATGCCAATATCTGTTCCCACCCTAATGTCAGTCCTCTTTACAACAACCTACACCCCAACCATATATATTCCACACAATCCACCTCAGCCTTGATCTCTATAACCCTATATCAGTGTGAAGCCAACAGCAGCCTCTGCTTTTATGTCTTAGTCTTCCAACCTGCCAGTTATGTCTGCCTCTGCACTCAGTATCATACTGTCTCCTCTTGAACAAAGTGCATAAATTTACGGACTTTCATGGAGCATGTTTTCATCCCCCACCCCACCCCAATTCTACATTCAACATTTTTACATGCCTAAACACTTAAACACTCCCCCACCTCCTTTTTTTTTTTTAATTTCATATTCTCTCTTTCTTCAAACTCAGGCCAAGTTGCCACTCAGGAAATATGATCTCTTAGTACCATAGTTGACCTGCTTTCAATTCTGTAACAGATAAAATCCTCAAGAAAAGCAACCTACAGGAGAATGGGTTTGTGATAGTCTGTCATGGTTCAGAAGTCAAGGCAGAAATTTGAAGTAGCTAGCCACATCACATCCACAGCCAACAGAGTGATAACTGAGTGCAGACTCAGCTCACTGTCGCCACTCTTACAAAGTCCAGGGCACAATGCCAAGGAATGGTGCCACCCATGGTGGGCTGGATCTTCCCATATCAATTAATGAAACAAAGGCATTCACTCACATACTTCCTTGGCCAACCTGATCCAGGCAACCCCTCCTTGAGACCCTCCCCAGGTGACTCTACACTGTGACAAGCTGACAGCTAAAACTAACCACAGCACTACTCTAATCCAAATCATGACTTGATTATCTTTTGGAGTGTATTAATTTACACACAAGTGACTCTTAGATTCATTATGGTGAAGTAATGAACTATAAAAAGCAATTCATCACATTTGATTTCTCTGGTGTGGTTCTGCTCTGGCTATTTAACAGAGGAGGGGAAGGTTCACATAAAGACAGAGTCACCTGAGAACAAATATTTTTCATATTCTCTGCTCTATCCCCTTGCTTCCACATCAAGAATAGATGACACAGCCACAGAAGACAGAAATAATATTGCCATCACAGTACAAGATTGACTTTAAGTCATAGCTATTTAGTCCAGGAAGGAGATGTAAGGCTGCCTGTCCACAGAACTGAGAGGGATGGCATACCTGTCACTCTGCTCTGAAAAGCAACAGTCGTGGTCCCAAGAAGAGACCCAAATCAGCACCAGCACCCTGCTTTCTACTCCCTCATTCATCTACTCTGCCATCCACATTTACTTTTTTTTTAAGAGTCAACGATTTATGTAAAATTATGTTTTAAAGTCCAAAAGTAAGGAGAAGTTTGCAGTCTTTCTCCAAATTTTATTCCTCGTAAGAAAAGAGACATGAACAATTTATACCCAGAAATACACAGAGGTAAAATATTATCTTCTATGTGCATAATTTTGTGGCATTTTTTAAATGCTCAGTGTAAATTATGCCATTTGTCTCCTGAGCCCTGCAAACAGTATGTGCTGTGAGCAAGGATGCAGATGCAGTTGGAAGAAGCTGGTGGGGATAGGAAAACAGGGATATGGTTTGAATCCTGCTATTGAATACTCAAGTGGCCTTAACCTCTCTGAACTTCAGCTTCTTTATTGTCAAATGGAGATAATCAGCTTATTGTCAGTATTGAACTGCCTTGTGACAGGATAAGATCGCCTCCAGGGTGGGCGGGAGGGAAGCCTCTTTGGAAGGCGTTCAGGAGGGAACAGAGGGAGAGAAATGATAGCAAATATAGACCTGTTTTATTTCAGAGCTTTGTGTAAGGGAGATCAGGGAAACTGAACGGCAGATGGAGGGGAAGTGGAATAGCAGGAGAGTGTTTTTTTTAAGCCTGAATACATTACAGTGTGTGCACATGGTGATGGGTGATGCTGTCTATCAGGAGAGTTCTCAGTTTACATCTTTATACTGGGCCTCTTCTTTGTCTTCCTGAATCTTCTGGACACTTCCATGTGAGAGCCTGGTGGCTATCTCATGATGGACACAGCAAAATACAAGCTCCCATTTCCTCTGTCTCCCTCCCTTTCTTCCTCCCTAAACACCTGCTCTGATTGCAAACTTCCTTGGACATAGATTTTTCCAAATGCTCAGAATAAAATCCCTGTAGGAAGCACATTCTCCCCTTCCTTTTTCTTAGCACACACCCATCCACTCTCCAAGTACATCATCTCCACATTAAATGCCCTGGAAATCCAGCCCCTTCTCACACATGAACACATCATCTTTCACCTGTGTGACTACAATGCCCTAACCCAGACAGGATTCCTTACTTCCATTTGCTTCAGTTACACTCTCCACCAAATGGTTCAAGAGCATGCATTTTGCCAAGCTGTTGCTGCACTGGGCATGCCCACACATACCAATATCTTCCTGTTACAAAGTAACACCATAGGTCCTTACGATCATTCTGAATGTCCCACATGTGTAGTTCCCACTTTGTACTCATGCTCTAAGGCCACATAGCATCATGCTCCTTTGTCAAGGTACCCACTAAGCAATGCCAAGATTCTGTGAAGAAAATAAGCAACCTACAGGATAGCAACCTGCCCTGTTCTGTTCCCTCTGGTTCTCCCAGGTGCCCCATAAATTACTGTAGTAAGTGCCACCTACTAGAGACACATTCCTAGATTCTTCCCTTTCACAAAGTGACAATCACTTTCCAGTCTATTGCATCCTTCCCATCCCTTGCTTAGCTTTTCTTCATAGTCCATTTATGCTATCTGAATAGCATACATCATTGGACATTTAATGGAAAACCCAGTAGAATTGGAGTGTCCTGTAAGAGAAAACTTTGATATTTTCCTATGATGTATTTTTAGATGGGATTTAGTTAGTACAATATGACATTATCAATAAATTAAAAACATATAATCTGTCATTTTAGGGCTCCATTCTCATACCCTATGCTGACAAATGAATGTGAAGACATTTGAGTGAAATGCTCCACTATATGGCTGCTGGAACCTTGTTAACAGTCATGGAATTGTTCTCTAGTCATGCATTTTATTTTCACAATTAAGCATTTCCATTACAAATGAATCATGTAGAAAACAAGTGCATCTGTTTGCAAGGAACACTGAGGAACAACTTCAAAGTAATCTGGTTAACTATAGGGTTCCCTGGATGTGCACAGTGGGCCAGAATGTGCAGTGTGGTCGGCCTTGACTGTGAGAAATATAACTTACTGTATGTTTAAAAATCACACTGTGCCATCTAGAGAGAAGGGGATTTAAAAGATTCATATGCCTGATAGTAGAAAAATGAAGTAAACACTAGATCAATTCAACTCATCTTTAATTATTTTGCTAAGTGGCAATCAAAATAATCAGAATAAAAAATATGAAGACTACTTGTGTATGGGAAAACAGAATTAAAAATGAGTACCTATTATGCATTTCATTACTTAAACACATATCCATAAGAAAATAGCACACACTAAAAGTAATCTTCTTAGGTTACTCAAATGAATGATTTTCCTTTCTGAAGTAACTTTCGAATGTAGTATCATTATGTGAATTAAGAAATGACACTTTCTAAAAGTAGGAGAGAACAACAGTAAGTTCATTCAACTAGAAGCCAGAAATATTTCAAGTATTTGTGTGTGTGTGTGTGTGTGTGTGTGTGTGTGTGTGTGTGTGTGTGTGTATAAGGTGTTTGTGTGAGGTACACATAAGTATGTAAGCATGCACACACACGTGGGTGATGGGTTAGGCAGTGAGTGTCTTCTTCCATCACCTCAGCCTTACTGCTTTGAGATAGGGTCTTTTACTGAACCAGAAAGTCATTGTGATTACTAAACTGGCTGGGCAGTGACTTCTGCTAACCATCTATCTCTGTGCTTCCAATGTTGGGGTTATCATGGGCACATGAAATCATGCTAAACTTTTTAGGTGCAGAGATTCAAACTCAGGTCCTCATGTTTGCAGAACAAGTACAGAGCATCTCCCAACTGCCTCAGGTTTTTGTCATGCAAGAACTCACTGAAAGAGGACGACATAATTCATCACTCGCAACATTCCTAGGATTCTCTGACATGGAATAAGCTTACAATGTAGTCTTACAGCAGAAAAAAAATGTACTTTCTCCCTTCTCCTCGGTCAGTGACCACACCCAATACATAGAGTTGCCCACATGCAGAATGAGTATACTCTCCTCTATCAATGCTTTCCAGAAAGACCTTTACAGATACTCCCAGAGTCAGTAATGTAATGCAATGCAGTGGAGGATGTGAGTACCCATAAATACTCTGCAACCATGATTTCTTCTATATTGCTTTAAACTTATGAATTCTATGAAATACTTGGTGCAAAGAAACCTACATAGAGGAAAGAGGGGAAAATCCCAGAACCCAAGGGGATAAATAATGAGGATTATGAGTTGGAGACAAGCCCAGACCATATAATGAGATTCTGTCTGGAACTAACTAACTAACTAAGTAACTAAGCAACTAACTAACTGATTCAGGGAGATAGTAGGTAAAATATTTTCCATCCAAGTGTGAGTACCTGGGTTTGATCTACAGTTTGTTGCCATGCATCTGCAATCTAGAGCTTTGGAGGTAGAGACAAATGGATCCCTAGAGCTAATTAAGAAGCCAAGAGGGTATATGCAGAGCTGTCCAAAGCCAGTGAGAGACACTCAAAAGAGCAATATGGATGACTCCCAAGTAATGATGTCAAGGTGGGTGGTCCTATGAACTACACACACCACACACACACACACACACACACACACACACACACACACACGTACAAGCTAGAGATCAACCTTGTGAACATTAACAAGATACCAGAGGAGCAATCCTGGGCTCAGGTCCCAGAATGCATATGCCCTCTACAGCCAGTATCCACTATTCAGAAGGCTACACCTATCTCAGAGGCCAAAAGGCTGCAGCAGGGGTACAACTAACTTGGAAGAGGGAACCATGGACCATCACAGCTCAGAAAGTAAAGGAATCAAGCTACCAAAATACCTATTCTCAGGAAAATGCCTATATCATACACAACTAGCTTTGATTAGCTGATAGAACACAAAATTCCTGGATCCTATATCACTCTACAGTTCCTTTAAGGGCATCAGGCATCCCATCAGGCATGGATTCCTAGACTTCTATCAACATTCACTACTGTGTGATGATGCCATTTCTTCTGCACTATCACCATCCATATGCCTCCCAAGCTGGACTTGCAGAGGCACCCAGCCAACTGCAGGATAATACACACAGTCCTTGCTTCGGTCCCCCTTCAGGCCACCTCAGTACAGGCAATGTGTTCTCCAGGAGACGTTTTATTGAAGGTTTCCTTTTCTAATGGGAAGATCATTAACTCTGAGCACAGAGGGCTGCTGAAGACAGAAATCTGGCATGTGCATATCTTTCCTTTACTCACAGGGAAAAATATTGTGGTCACTACTAAGGAGACGAGTTAAGGTTAGGTTGGGGAGTGGCATAAGAAAGCAGGGGTGTAGCAAGGTTTGTGACCACATAATCAAGACCTGATAACCCTATACCTCTCTAGCCTGGTGACTAAGTGACTATACCCCAAACAAAGGAATCTGAAATAAATGCCTTCCTTGGAGTATACTGCTGCTAAAATACAGGTTGAGGAGGTGGGGGCTGAGGAATAGTTCAGAGGTCCATAAGCCAGGCTCAGGGATAGATCCATAACCTTGCCAATAATAAAAAGCCTCTCCTTCAGCAAGCCATCAGTGAGGAGAATTCTAAACACCTCTGGAAAACAGCAAACAAAGCAGAGTCCAGATATGGGAAGCAGATGGTAACAAGACGAGTGATCTTTGCCATTAATGACAAGGTCACAGCCAGGCTGCTCTGCAATCTTTAATGACTGTCATCACACAATCATGGCATTTCTGTTCTATTGGAAGGGGTAAGTATTATCTTTTGGGGTGGGGTGAAAAGTAAGATCTACTTTCATGTCTCAAAACAACTGTGAATTTAAAGTTATAAAATTTTAAAACCAGAAAGTACCCAAAATGCTAAATGGCTCCATCTTCAGGATAAATGCATAAAGACTTTCTCCTTCTTTCTTCTAATTTTATTTTTGTTTTGAGTGCCCCCAAATGCAGGAGCTATTTCAAGTCCTGACTGAATTAGATAGATGTAGCTGTGGTACTGAATGTCCACACAGCTCTAGCCACCATATCTGCAGAACTGATGAAGCCTGTGAATAATGTCTATGGTGAATGGGAAAGTCGCTGGAGCTCCATCAGGTGAACATTCTCTTCAGACAAACTCTCAGGGCATGCACAAGCCCAGGGTGTAAAGGAAAGTTTCTATTCAAGGACATCAGTCCACTGCTTCGACAAACACACACGCTGTCTCTAGCATCTTTATATTTGAGATGGCAGTCACAGGCATGAGTCTCAGTTTCTTATTTGTATAGAAAAAGAAACAAAATCTGTGTTGACTCTCCATCGTTGTTTTTAACACTTTCCTTGAACTTAAATATATATATATATATATATATATATATATATATATATATATGGAGAGAGAGAATTGACATGAAAACTGCTATGCATGTCTATTCATGTGATGTTTTAAAAAGAATAGCAAAATACAAGGATTGGGTAGATGGCTCAGTTGGGAAAGTATTTGTATTCAGAACCCTAGTACTGAGGAAACAGAACCAAAAAAGTCCCAGGGCTCATGGTCAGATAGTCTAGTTGAGTCAATAAACTCAAGGTACACTAAAATATCCCGTCCCAACAAATAATATGGGAGTAATTGAGGACAACACTTGACATTGACTTCTGGCCTCCTTGTACACTGGAGCACATGCCTGCACTAGTACAAACACATAATCATATGCATGCACACACACACACACACACACAAACAAACATGCATGAACACAAATAAAATCACATTCCCTTGTGATCCCCAGATCACAAACTAATAGACCAATATGAAAAAGAGCAATGAAAGATAAGCTGAGACACATGTAAGTAAGCAGAAGGGGACTGTAGATTTTAATGTGAACAATTAGTTGAGTGATGGCCAAATATAAGAATGAACACTATCACAGTTTTAGAAGGTATGTGTTCTGTTGCTGGGGCTGTAGGCCCATCCCCAGCACAAGCAGAGGCCATGGTGGTTATATGCCTAAAGTCTCAGCTCTTGTGAGGAAGGAGCAGCAGGATCAGAAATTCAAGGGAATCTTTAGCTACACAGCTAATTCAAGCCTGTCTGAACTTCAAAGACACTGTCTTATAAGAGAAGAAAGAAATTGTTTAATAATGAATATAGAGATAGCCAATAAGAAGCCCTAGTCACCGGCCAACAGTTTCATAACTAATATCACATCTGTATGCTTATTTGGGACCAAACTTCAGTTACAGTGAGATTCCATTATCTATCTCCATAACTAAGAAAGACAAAAATCACTAAGTCATCTGAAAGTCTAAGAACTGCTGTGATCATTACAGACATTCTGTCATTTTCACATACTAAAGTAAACAGGTGGGCACAAAGAGAAACACACACTTTGAACAATTACCATTTTTTCAGCATAAACCATATGCACCATGCACTAGAGGCACCAAAATAGAGAATATTCACATGGTACCCATTCCCATGGCCATGGTTGCCACTGTTACTGCTGCTGGGACCAACCTCACACACAAGCAGGGGCTCCCTGGGTGAGATCAAGAGTGACCGAACAGACACAGAACTCTATGCTTTGTTTAACAAGAAAATTAAATACATCTTTATTTGGTTCCAACTTGTCATCAGTGTAATATCTTGGACAGACTGAAAAATAAAAGATGAGTTAAAAATTTCCATGAGCAAACATGAACAAACATTAACAATGCTGCTGCTGTTGACTGTCATTGTGGCTTATACCCACTGAGCACATCCCATGGCTAGATGGCTGGATTCAGGTCCAGATGCCTGCCACTGCTGAACTTCTCAGAAGATTTTCTGAGGTTAGTGACCTCAACCACTCCTGCTGACATGCAGGGAATGCAGGCAAAGAAAGTATAGAAAGTATAACAGAAGCACTCCATCAGGGAAGCCAGTTGGAAATATGAGCAAGACATTGTGTGCATGAGGAAGTGCACTTGCATGTATAATGAGATCAGGGATCAACCTCAGCTTGTTTACTGAGTTAGGCTTTCTCATTTGCTTGGAGCTCACTGGGTTAAGCTTTGTTATCTTCCCAGGGATCCTTCTGCCTCTACCTCTCCAGGTCTAGAATTATAACATAAGCAACCACATCTAGCTCTTAGAGGGGGGGACAGAGAGTGCTCTTGCTAGCACAGCTAGCTCCTTTGCTAACTGAGCTATATCCCGCCTTGAGCCAGATTTTGATTTAGAAATTGAGCCTTCCACCATGAAACCACTATTTCTCCACTGTGATTTTCATTTGACTTGCCAGGGAAACCCTAGAAAAATCTGCTAAGCATTAGGACCCATCTCCACCCAGAGAAGTCAGAATCTCCAGGAAGAAGGGCAAAGATCCATTTTCTGAATTATCCCACAGGGTTCTAATGTTCAGTCAAGGCTCCACATCTCTGATGGATCTGTCCTTTCTCCCTGGTGTGTAATGGTTCAAATCTGTCTCCCTATGTATCCTCTTTATAGAATCAAGAGAGTGCTTCCAAAAGCCTGGTGCTGTGTGTGGGGCCCACAGGCTCTCTGCTTCACAGGAGAGCTATTGAATGAAATGCTGTATTTCATTCAAAACCACAAATGCTTCTGAAATTCACATTCTCTCCTCCAGCATGCTACAGAGAAGAGGACATGCCAGTGACTGGAGCTATCAGCAGATGTTGTCAAAATCACAGCAGGAAGCATGCCCTTACCATCCAACACTCCCTCCCCTCAAATAACCCATCCCACCCCATTTCTACCCACAGTACAAAGCACTTGGGGTCATGTAGGTGAAACAAAACCAGATTTCCCTCTCTTCTGCAGACTATCATAGGACTCAGAGCATCAAGAGAGCCTAATGCATTCCATATATCTCTAAAAGAGAAGTTTCCCTAGTATTTATGCCATGGTACCCAGTAACTCAGAGTCCTGTTAGAATATTCTGGAGACAATGTGTTCCTAGGGGCATATTTGGGGAAATATTTATCCAAAAGAAACCATTTTTTTTCTTCATTTGCATGGCTGTCCTGATTCTCCTTCCATAGATTCCAGCACTTTGCTCTCTGATAATAGTCATCATAGTGACATGACAATCCAGCAAGCCTTTGTCAAATGTTCACTTGTATGATACACAGGTGGAAGTCAGAACTCAAGCTTTAATGCCCTATTAGTCACCACCCACACAGTTTCTGAAACAGAGTCTATCACTGAACCTGGAGCTTACTAATCTGGCCAAACTGCCTGTCCAATAAACCCTAGGTCCCTCCTGTCTCTGGCCAGTAGCTCTATGGCAAAAGGTATGTGTCACCTTGTCCAACTTTTTATATGGATGCTGGTATCTGAACATGCATGTGCAGGAAACACTTTAACCATGGATCCATCTCCCTAGCCCCTGCCCCTAAATTTCATAAGGGATATCAAGCATCTGAAGCCATCTTGTTGCTGACATTTTCTCCCTGTGGTACTCCCAGAGGAACGCATGTTGCCTTCTGATGAGGCACATGGGGCCTGGAAGTAGGAAACACCGAGCTGCATTTCTCCTCAGTATGTAGTCTGAAACAGAGAGTAAGAAGATCCCAGAGATAGTGGCCAAGAGGCAGCAGGTGGGCAAATCAAGGGAAACTCAGGCACTTGCCATGCTGTTCCTCAAGGCAGTAGGGAGCTAGAAGAGAGAAGATTGGGTATAAAAAGGGAGGTTGACAGGAAGACAGAATGAAAGAATGTAGGCAGTAAAAGAGGAAAGGAGAGAAGAAATGAAGATAATCAGGAGGGGTGGAAGGAACAAAGAAAGAAGAAAGAGAATAGGAAGAAGGGAGGGAAGGAAGGGGAGGAAAGAAAGTAGGGACAGAGGAAAAGGGAGAGAAAGAGAGAGGAAGGGAAGGACCAAGGGAATTACAGCAGGATGAAGAGAAGGAAAGAAAGACTAGAGGAAGAAAGGAATCCATAAATTAGTCATGGGAGCCCTCTGCATTCTCTGGGAAGCCCCTAAGGCATGGGCATTCTGGTCAGCACTGAGTGAGAGCTGGTAACCAGAATAGGAAAGAAATTTCCTTGGATACTTAAATAGTAAACTTGTCCCTGAGAGAAGAGAAGAGATGGGATCCATGCTGTCACCATTCCCGTTCCCCCTTAGCAAGCTTTGGGAAGCACAGGAGGATCAGAGAGAATGTGTACTAACAAAGAAGGCCTTGCCAGCCTGCTGGCTTCTGGTGTTGCCCTTCTGAGCAGACAGACTGTCCCTATATGTGATATATCATGTTAGCCAGGGTCTCATCCATGCTCCAGGAATCCTGCAGTGCACCCCAGATATCTGTATATATCAAGGTTATTCTTCTTAAAAATATTTGGAAAAAAATTTGCTTTCCATCAAGCATACTCCTAGATGTTCACAGGTATAATAGAGTAGTGTTCTCCTCCATTCACCATCAAATATATCCATGTCCAAAGCCTCCCAGAACATGTATGTATGTTGTGTTCATTAGCAAAGTTTTGTGCTCAGGTAATTCAAGTGAACAGAAGACAACTACATGGGTCCTATGACATGGAGGACCTTTCACAGCTAAAGTCAGAGGGACTCACAAAGTTCCTGACTTTGAAGACAAAGATGCAGCCATAAGTCAAGGAACACAAGAAGCCCACAGAAGCTCCCTTGGAGCCCACAGAAAATGAGATCCCTAACACTATGATATTAGCCCAGGAATACCAATGTTCCAGGGACTTCTGACTTCCCAAAGCAAAAAGAAGTTAATCAAGTTTAGTGATATATTACTTATGATTTATTAAAGCTATTGAGATAAAATACCAAAGCAGCCCATGCTAACTAGCCATAGAAGCCAGGCACACATCTCTACTCCCAGTAGTCAGAAGCTAGGAGGTAGTGGTACACACCTTTAATCCTAGGACTCAGGATTAAGAGCTAGATCTCTCACAAAGACAGGATCTTTGTGAGTTCAAGACCACCCAGGTCAACACAAGGTTGATCCAGTCCTATAGATAAACAGCTCACACAAAGATCTCACCACCTGGGATCACACACCTTTAATCCCAGCACTAGAGGGGTATAAAAGGAGCAGGATCTTTAGTAGTTAGTATCGGGCATTCATTCTCCAGGCACATGGAAGATAGGAAGACATTGAAGTCTCAGGATTCTTAATTATGTTGAGAAGAGGCAGCAGTCTGAGGCTTCGTAGAGAGCTCATGGATCAGCCTTTACAGTTCCAGCTAGAGGTGAGAGCTAGTGGCCTGCTACTTTGCTTTTCTATTCTTCAGCTTGAAGCTTGAACCCCAATATCAGTCTTTGTGTCTTTTCTTTCTACTGCAATAAAGGGCTTGGAGAAATGGGTCAGCTGGTAAAGTGTTTGTTACACAACATGAAGACCTAAGATCCCCAATACCCATGTGAAAAATGGTGGGTATCCACTTGTCATTCCAGTTTGGGGGAACTAAAAACAGCTAGATCTCTGTTGCCCACAGACCATCCATCCCAGCCTAATGGGACAGCGAAAAGCCAGTGCTAGACTCTGTCTGGAAACATGAAAGCAGCCTGCACCTGAGAAACAGCACACACACACACACACACACACACACACACACACACACACACACACACACACACACGATGAAGGATGTCTTTCTGTATGATGTGAATATATGTTTCTCTTACTGGTCGATGAATAAAGCTGTTTTGGTCAATGGACAGGCAGGATGTAGCCAGGAAGGAAATACATGTGTGGCTACCAGACTAAAAGAATTCTGAGAAAGGCAACTCTGAGAGTGAGTCACAATAGGAGACACCATGTAGCTATGGGGAAGGTAGGATGCCAAGGCATTCTCTGGTAAGCCAAAACTATGTGGAGATAAATAGATTAAGAGAAGTGGGTTGATAATTAAGTAAGAACTCTAAGCTATTGGCCAAACAGTTTACACTTGATATAAGCTTCTGTGTACTTATTTGGGACTAAGCTGGACATAAACTTCTGTTTGCACACACACACACACATGGTGAGGACGGTTTAGGGATCAGGAACACATGGGGGAGATAACCTCTGAGTCCAAACCTCTGCTCCTCCCCCATTTCATTCCATGCCAATTTCAGTCACATTTGGAGTTCACTGAGAAACCAGAAGTCCAACACTAGTCTGTCTGGGCTATGTCACTGTTATAAGGGTCTTTCACTGTTTTGGATCTTGCTAAGTAAACTAGGGTGGCTGGCCATCAAGTCCCAGGAAATGATCTGCCCCTGTATACTCAGATCCCTGATGGAAGTGTGTGTCACCATGTCTGGCTTTGTAAAAATATTTGTTTGTCTATGTGTATAAATGTGTACATGTGTGAGCCTGTGAGTGCCAAGGCGCACATGAGGAGGTTAGAGGACAGTGACAACTTCTGGGAGTTGGTTCTCTCCTTCTACACTAGGGATCCAACTCAGACTATCAAGTGTGCTAGCAGGTGACTTTACCTTCTGTGTAATCTCATCAGCCTGATACATGACTTTCTGGATGAGTTTTGAGGATTGAATGCAGGTCTTCATACTTACAAGCTCTTTGGTGGCTGAGTCACATTTCTTCCCTGATGTCAGTGTCACACTATCCCACCAGAGTCAGCAGTATCTCTGAGCTTGGTTCCTGGACTGCTACAATGTCAAGCCATAGAGCCAAGCTGGCCCAGGGTTACAATGGGAGACCCACTAAAGTTGTAAAGCATCCCTGATAATGGGGAACTGGAAGCAATGTGAAGACCCAACAACAGGGGATAGCTTAAGTAAATTATAGATGAGCTGGACTACAGAGCCTAAAAGCACATTAATGGCTGGTGTGTTGTCATGGGCAGTCTTCTCGGTGTATGCCCACACCATGGTTAGAAATAACACAGAATTGTCTCTCTATGTCACGTATGATACATGCATACCAAGACAGAGAGGGGAGGGAGACGAAAACAGAGACCCTCAAAGCTGGGCCTCTTGTAAGCTCACGGCACCACCCTGCCAATATTTGCTGGCATTTGTTATATCTTTTGGCTTTGATGTATAATTAATCATCAAATGCTCATTTCACACCAGTGATGCATAAGGACACATGCAAGGGCTCAGATGAGAAAAGAAGCCCAGAGTTGTGAGTGGCTTTATTAATTCCTTCACTAGGCAGCTGTTTATCATAGATTGATTACTGGTTGAGCACTCTCTCTGCCTCTGGAGAAGCAGTGATGAGTGAGATATATATGCTTTGGTCCTCGGGGCTTTACACTGAAAAGGAATTTGGAACAACAACAACAAACAGCAAATGGCCAACAGGATTTCCAAGGCTCCCTGTAATCTCCTGCGTATGACACTCACTAACATCAAAGACTCACAAAGGGATTTTAGCAAACTTCTACACAGACACCCAAGGACACAGACCCTCTAAATTCTTGCTCCCAAAGGGTATTTTTTAGCAAACTCCTCTACTATCTCTGTCACCCAGGGACACAGTGTCTCTAAACTAAAACAATTTGAACTCTGATTCTTTTCTCTACCCACACCTTTCATTGTTCTTTAAACAGACACAGGTGCCTTGGGTTTGTACATGTAAAGTAAAATGTTGCAGCCTTTTATAGTTGCTAAGTTCAAATTGGGTCTACCAAACTGCCTGGGCGTAGCTGAAGGCCAGCTCCTATGTTCACATCACCCTGTATCTCACAGCTCAAGAACAGTGGAGTAACATTTTGACCATTTGTTTCTGATTACAAATGGAGCTTAATGAATGGATGCCCACGGCTTAAGGCTTATCAGAGGCCTATTAAGAAACCAGTGTCCTTCTCAACTCCTTGGGTGTGTCCCCAAGGCTGTGCCCACACTGCAGCATGAAGCACTCTCTCTCTTTCTCTCTCTCTCTCTCTCTCTCTCTCTCTCTCTCTCTCTCTGTACTTAGAGAACACCAGCCAGCTGCTCTTTACTGAAAATACCAAGGTTTTTGAGAGAAAGAGAGAGCTCAGAAAAAGTTACAGACATGGCCGGGACCTTGACAATGCAAGGTTATGAACCAAGGCTCTCTTAGGGACGTCTCACTCCTGTGGTGAAGCATCAAACTATTGGTATTAGACTTTATGGTTAACCTTTCTGGGTTCTCAGATACCTTCTGGCATGTGATGTTGGGAAATAATAATGGAGGCCAGGGAGATGACTCAGTGGGTACAGTGATCACTGCACAAGGGTGAGGAGTAGGGATGGGATCCCTACCACTCATACTAGGTCAGTAATGGTGGTAAGGGAAGTTTATACATCCCGATAAGGCTCTCCACTGATACAGCAATCCAAAGCAGACCTCATCAAACTGAATTAGAAGAAGCCCACGTTTAATGGATACAATGCTCCCAGATGGCCTTCCAACCACCGCACCCCACCGCACCCCCCCAGAGGAGACAGAAAAGGGAGACTGGGAAAACCACAAGTCTGGTTTCTGGGAGGCAGTTTAAATACCCTGTGTGAGTGGTCTTGAGCATCTCTGGGGTAGGGACCATCATTTGGAGGGCTTTCTCAGGTGCAGCAAGGTTTGGAGGGATATTGAGGTTTAATAAGGATCTGGAGAAACAAATAGGCTGAATAGATATTTATTCAGGGAAAAATAACTTACAACATAGACAGATGAACACCAGCAGGTTCCTGGTTCCAAGGATGCCTCCGGATGCTATCCTGTCCCCGTACTGCAAGCAAGAGCTCTCCAGGAGCCCCTTTACAAGAGCTCTCCAGGAGCCCCTTCCTCAGACTTAGTTTCCTCTGGTAATGCCTGCCCCTGTCCCCACCCCTAATGGGCGTGGTCTGTGCCATAGGTTCTACAGAGGAAGATGGGGAGGGGGGTTGGGTGGAACCTCAACCATAACAGTAAGCATCTATACTCTCAGCACTGGAAGTGGAAAGGGTGCGGAGACAGATGGATCATAAGAGTTTGCAGAACACCATGTCTATCCCAAAGGGAACTCCAGCTTTAGTAAGAGAGCTGGATCTAAAAACATAAACAGTAATTGAAGAGTAACAAAGGAAGACACTCGACATGGACCTCTGGCCTCCACAATACACATGATAGTAAATGAAAGATTTTAGAAATGAACTATCGTAATTATTGTGTGCCGCTGTGAGTAAAGTAATGAAGTCTCATGCAGTCCTGCGCTGTTCACCCTTGTCCAGTGTACCCATGATGTACACACTATCTATCTATATGATGTGCCAGTTACCCACCAATCACTTAGCAGCAGTCCCAGCAGTCAGATCTGCTGTCAGATTTACTTTACCTAAAGATGGCTCCAAAGCTCCAGGGTATATGCTTAGTCTTGTTAGCCAGCTTGCTCAGAACCTTTCTGTCTTTGTCTTCCCAGGCTAGAACTATCCCAGACCTTCATGAGGATCTCAGATTAGCTAAACCCTAATCCTCACACTTACATGGCAAATGACTTATACACCAAGCCATCTCCCCAGCCTCTTGTACCAATTTAGGTAGTAAAAAACCATAGCATACTGAGATTATACATGTCTCTGGTGTCAGACATCCAGAGGGGTCTTGAGACACACACTCCCACCCTAAGAGGAGATTAACAGTGGTGGTTCAAGCAACTTAGTTCCAGAAAAGAAAATTATTTGTATTATGTGTCACACCCCCTGATGGCAACTCTTGTTCATCATATGTAATTATCAAAGCCCACTTTCCAAGCCAGACATAGTGGCTCAAGTCTCTAATGACAGCAACTAAGAAGGCTAAAGCTGGGGGATTACCATGAGTTCAAAGGTAGCCTTGGCTACAAAGTGAGTGTCAGGTTATCCATGGCTACAGATCAAGACCCTGTCTCAATAAAACAAAACTACAGGTTGGGGAAATGGCACAGATTATAAAGTAATTCCCTGTGAGTACAAAGACCTCATTTTGAACCCCCAAACCCATGTAAAAGAAAATCAAAGTATGCACGTGTTAGCCCAGCTCTACAGAGGCAGAAACAGAAGGATCCCCAGGGCTTGTAGGCCAGTCTGGCTAATTTGGCGAGGTCCAGGTACAATGAGAGACCCTGTGCAAAAAGAAATGAAAGTTAAGAGTAATTGAGGAATACACCTAATGTCAGCACTGGGGGTTGGCTCAGTGCATAAGAGAGCTTGCTGCACAGGCATGGGGATCTCAGTTCTAATCGCTGGGGCCATGTGAAAAAGGTGGTGTAGCTGCCACATCTGTGAGCCCTAGTACTAGATGAGGAAGAGAAAGAGGAATGTCCCAGGGTCTCACTGTCCAGAAAGCCTAGACAAAACATCAAGATTCACATTCAGTGAAAGGTCCTGTCTCAAGGGGGAAAGGAAGGTGTCTTCCCCTGGTCTTCAAGATTGTGTGCATAGGCATGAGCCTCTACACATTCACACACACACACACACACACACACACACACACACACACACACAGGTACACATATGCATACATACATAAAAATACGTAAAGTAAAAAACAACCAAAACAACCAAAGCAAGCAAGCCACCTTTCAGGCTTAACACTTTGTAGAGATGATAAAAGTAGGCTTCCAGTTTAGCAGGTTGCATGGAAACAACCTGTGTGAGTGCAATATGAACTTGAGTCCACCTGGCCCAGGGCATAAGGCACAACCTCGTCCTTTTGCTGCTAATACTTTAGTCCGAAGTAGGAAAACAAACGGAAGATGAAAACAATTGTTCTGGAAAAACACTCAAAAAAAATAAAAATAAAAGTATTCCCTTGTACAGGGCAGGAAAACCTCTGCACCAAGCTGCAATTGCACCTTTCTTTCTTGTGTGAACAGATTAGACTAATAGATTATGAGCATTATTCTTAAGCAACGCATATCAGGGTTGATGGGAGCCTGTTCTTGAAAGATAAGCTGCATATCAGCACTGAGAGAAAATGAATTAAAATGCAAATCTCAGCATGCCCCCATTGTGAGGCTATCTTTAATAGATATGTCTCCCCAAATATATCACAGACCGAACTGTCACCATGCATCCCAAGTAGACCCAACCAACCTCTGGTGGCATTTCACAAAGGGTCACATTTATAATTGGATTTTGCCCTGGTTGGGGTTTGTGATCAACCTTTCTCCTTGACCTGTCATCTGCTACATGGAGAAAATAAGCTGGACCCACACTTCTCTCTGCTCTATTTTGAATGAGGGGTTGGGGGACTTGGTTGAGGATCCAAAAACTCTACTCCAAGTACAGGGTACCCAGTGTCTTCTGCTTCCTAAAGCACAAGGCAGTAGGGCTCACTGGGAGGCCCGAGGTCCTGCTGTGTGCACAGTGCTTCTCTTCTGAGCTGAGGAACAGAGAGGGAGCTTTCAACAGGCTTACACAGCCCCACACTCCTCCTCATCATTATCGAAAAAGCCAGCTCTACCCTGGTTAGGGGAGCCAGGTATTTAAAGGTTTATCAGCTTCAAATGAGGAGCAAAGCTAAAGTACAAACTCTCAGTAGACAACATGCAAAAGTGCTGACAGAGTGGAGAGGGATCCAGGACCTCACCTGCAACCACATCAGAGTGTGTGTGTGAGTGTGTGTGTATGGGGGGGGGGGATCCAGGACCTCAGCTAAAGCCACATCATATTGAAAAGCAGTCAGACAGAACTATAGAGACAGTTATCTGGATGAAGTGTTTATTGTATGAGTGTGAGACCTGAGGACCTGAGGTCCCAGAGCTCTCTAAGAGCCAACTGTGGTAGCAATGTCTACAGTCCTGGACCCCCTATGATCAGATCAGTAAAGACAAGAGAATTCCCAGAAGCATACAGTTAGCCTGGCAGATGCAGTGGCAGCCAGGAGAGTCTGTCTCAAACATGGCAGAAGACAAGGACTGACATCTGAGCTCACCCTCTGAGACACACACACACACACACACACACACACACACACACACACACACACACAGAGAGAGAGAGAGAGAGAGAGAGAGAGAGACCCTTGAGCACTCTATGAGTTTGGAAAAGTGACAAAGTTCCAGCAAACACACAGAAGCAAGACACTTAATATGACTGAATAATATTGTGCCCCTTCCTGTCCAAAATCTACTCTGGTTAGAAATGATGTAATTGTCAACTTTTATGGAGAAGTTGACCAATGAAGAATCACCAGGAAGACAAGTCTCTAGCATACCTAGGAGGAATTTTCTAGATTAAGGTCACTGTGGTGAGAAGACCCATCTTTTATAGATAGCACCATTTCAAGACTTGGGGCTCTGGAGTGACTAAAAAAAGAACAAGGGATAGTCCTCTCCCCTGCCCAGCAGTGGTGATCATCCCACCACACTTCAGACTGTGTATGGGGTGTGGCCAGCTGCCCTCTGCTCCTGGTGCTTAGGTTCTGGGTTGTAGGTTTGAGTTGCCCACCTGTCATTTGGACTCTGAAGAGGATGAAATGTTTAGAATCCATGAATCCATAAATTCATCAGGAAGGAGAGAGCAGGAGGTGGAGGTGGCTCAGTAGGAGGTCAGTATCAAACTTCAAGGTCAGTGGCTTCGCTTGTATTGTCAGCTAAGATGCTTGCTCCCTAGAAAACTAGGAGCCACTGAATAATAATGACAATAATGACAAGAGGAGGAGGCAGGGAGGAGGAAGGAAGGCAGACGAGGGAGGAGGGCAAGGGAGAGAGAGGCCTCTGCCGCCACCACCACCACCACCGAGGGAACAGGAAGATGAGAGCTGCTGCCTTCTACAGAAATCGCTAGCTATGCATCCTGTGTGTGCAGACTTCCCAGGAGAAACCAACTGCTATCTCCTACCAAATGAAGTAACTGGTAAAGGATAGGGCAATCCCACTGCCTGGGTTTGGTGTTTGCTTTTTCTTGTTCATTGGTCCATTTTACCATTAGCCTCTCTCTTCCCCTGAACCTAAAACTCTCATTTACCTTCCACAGTTGAGTGTTTAGCCAGCTTGGAGGCTTCTCCTTAGTAACCCCTAGTGACTGCTGGGTCCAGTGGGTCCAGAATGGGTGAGGAGAGTGTTTTACTGCACCCTAGAAACATTCTGCTCCCACAAACACCTTTGCCTGCATGGTCATCAGACAAGTTCAGAAGAAACAGCTGCAGCTATGGGGCCTATGCTATAGCCTGACACTGTAGGGAGCTTGCCAAGCTTCAATAAAGTGGCCAAATGATAATGCATTGAAAGGAATATCCACGAGGGGGCAGGCTTGCTATCTCCATGGGTTTGGAAAAACTGAGAAGAACTAGGCTTCTGCCAACAGCATCTTCTGAAGTCCTGTTTCTGTTTGGCATTGCAGTGTCTTCCGAAATGAGCTCTGGAAGCTATGTCACAGACATAAATATTAAGGCTGTGTGGTCCTGTCCTTGTAGCAGTGCTAGGATCTGTAAAGGTAGTTTGGGGGATGCATATTTTCAAACAAAAACACCTCTGTGTAAAACTAACCACAGTGAGCTGTCATTTGCTGGGCACTTAGCCCTCATACAGCCCTCCCCTACCTCTCTACACTTATTGTTGTATTCTTCAGAACACAGGTGTCAAGCTAGGCATGATAGTTTAGGTCCATAATCCCAGTATTCAGGAAGCTGCGGTAGGCAGGCCACTGCAAGTTCAAGGCCAGTCTGGGGCATACAGCAATTGCCGAGCCAGCCAATGATACAAAATGGGAGAGGAAGGGTAGGGAAGGGAGAAGGAGAATGGGAGTGAGGGGAAGTGGGAGGGAGAGAGGGAAGAAGGGAGAAAGGGAGGGAGGGACAAAGGCAAGGAAGAAGGGAGGAAAGTATAAAAAGGGAAGAATGAAGAAAGGAAATGGCCTGGTGATAGATTATCATCATTGAGCAGTTCAAAAGAAGACAGCTGAGACATTTCATTAGCACATCTAAGATCACCCAGTTAACTTGTGAAGGACAAGAGCATTGTTGGAAGTCAACAAACCAGAATGGAAGTTCTTCGTTGACAGCAAAAGCATATGCAAAATGATTTACTGAATATGCATATGAATAATAATGAGTCTTTTCATATTTAGACCTGTTTGGCTGAGGGCATATTTTTTTCCTTCAAATTTTACTTAAGATCCTGTAATAAATATGCAACTTTATAGAGCTCAGTGATCTGGACATGGTATTTAGCATGACATGGAAGCAAACATTTCAGACATGTTGGCTACCATCTTGTATGATGTGCCACTGAAAGTATTTATAGGCAATTAGAACATTTTAATATGAAAATACACAAGAGGTATTCTGGAAATATCACTCTTACCTGGGTAGACATGGATGCTACAGGGGTAGAAATAACATGAGAGGGCATCCTCACTGCCTGAAGACAGTTCCCAGGACTCTTGCTTCAGGTATAATAATTTACTAATAGAGTATGTTTGTGGTATGAAAAACAATAATCTAGGAGTCAGTATTAAATATTTTTCAGCCATGTAAGTATCAGCCTGGCTTGGGAAGCACAGATCTACTGAAACAAAAATAATTTCTGCTGGAGACCGTAGTCTTTGGATCATTGACAAGTGTCTCAAAGTCGGCAGTGACATAAAGTACAACACAGTGAGGATATCACACCTGAAGTGAATGATATTTCTCAACACTACCTCCCTAAAAAGATGTTTTGAATTAGCATCCCTTGCATTGAATTGAAGTTTAGGCAAAAGTAATCCAATGGGTACAACTCACACCTTCCCAGTGTGACAGACTTAGGTTAAAATGTCACCTCAGCCTGGCATTTTTATCTATCAGTAATTTTGAAATTTACTTAAAAATATGATCTAAAAAATATTTCTCCTCTTCTGGAAGATGGCTCAGTCAATAAATCACTTGCCATGGAAGCAAGGGAAGCTGAGTTTGGATCCCCAGCACCCAGCACTCATATAAGGGGTTGGCTGCCAAAGTGTTAGCATTAACCAAAAGCCCCCACACCACAATAACTTGTCACCTTCATGTCTGATGAAATGCCTAAATGGAGTGTTTTTTAACGGCTAAACAAAGCTGTTCGTGTTAGAACCTTTCTGTGTACGTGCAAGTTTGTGCTCATATGTGTGCTGATCAGTTTTGCATCAACTTGAAACAAGTTAGAGTCATGTAGGATGAGAGTCTCTCAATTGATAAATTGCCTCTGTAAGATTTGCCTGTAGACAAGTCTGTAGTGCATCTCTTGATTGATGATAGATGTGGGAGGCCCCAGATTACTCTGGTCAGTGCCACTCCTAGGCTGGTGGTTCTGAGTTCTAGAAGAAAGCAGGCAAGCCAGTAAACAGCACCCCTTCATGATTCCAGGATCTGAGTTTCTGCCCCAACTTCTCTCAGTGATGGGCTATGTTGTTATGGAACTGTAAGCCAATTAAACCCTTTCCTCCTCAACTTACTTTGGTCACTGTGTTTTATCACAGTAATAGAAACCCTTTTTACAACAAACATATATCCCTGTGTGTACATGCACATGTGAAGGCCACCCACATGGGAAAACCAAGTGTCGATGTTAGGTGTCTTACTCAATCACTAGCCATCTTAATTTTGAGACAAGCTCTCTCACTAAACTTAGAGTTCCATGGTTCACTTAGGCTGATCTGTGAGCTCCCAGGATTCGCCTGTCTCTGCCTCCCTATCACCATGGGGGCTGGACTGCTGGGCTTACTTTGTCTTTCAGTAAGGGTTTTGGGGATCTGAACTCAGTTCCTCATATTTTCATGTAGGGACTTGACCAACTGGGGGCATCTCCTCACCTCGACTTTAGAATTTTTCTAAATATATAGTCATCTTGATGTTGCATTGCTATGAACAGTCTTACAGTACCACCTCCACCCTCCATACCCAGAGTAATTTACAAAACACTTCAGCAGTCTTTCCCCACTTGGTCTGCTCTCATGGTCTCATTTCTCTCATGTCTTCTCCTTTTAGGCAAGAGGCTTCTTGTATTTTAAGGTTCAATCCACAAGTCCTTCAACCCTACTCTAATTGTGGTTTCCACCTCATTTTTGCAGGATATCGCTTTATCCAGAATTATTGCCATAGCACAAAAGCACATCAATAATCTTTCTGTACTTGTGGCTCCCAGGATGCTCCTTAGCAGGTGAATTTTCCTCTTAAAGGTGCCATTACCACTTAGTCATGGAACAGGAAATAACTCATAACACCCCTACTACATGCAGCATACCACAGGAAAAAATCTGCATCCCCTGCCCTGCATCCCCTTCCTGGAACACAGGTGGCCACAGTAGCTTGTCATAAAGATACCCCAATCATGGGAACAAGAACACATGAACACACCTGGCACCTCCAGCCTGAACCATAGATTCTGTACTTTAGAAATGTCTATTATCTGATTCTGACACTTGTGTGAGAGAGGTTTGCACCTGTGTGATGGCTTTGAATGGTTGCTGCTTAAGATCCAATAACAAAAGTCAGTCTTTAAAGAGAAGCACTGTTCAAGATCCTGGAGGATGCAGAATGCTGCCCAGCAATTCAGCTACTGGGAGCTTATTTGGATAAAAAGTATATATTCTCCCTTACTTGATGCAAGCTATTCAAAATTTGCTTCTCACAATTAGGGGTTGGCCAGAGGATTCAGAGAGGAAAAACATCCCTCAGTCACAATAACACAAAGCAAGGCAATTTGATCTTGGCAAGAGACAGGTTTAAAGTTTGGAATCTGAAAATAGAAACCAGGTAGGCATGGAGGAGAACAGCGTTTTCCCCACATCAGGGAGGCAATTCTCTCCACTCTTTGGAACTCTTTAAATAATGCTGAACATCTGTCATATGAAATTCAGCACGAAGAGAAGCAGGTGATGGTCTCTTCCTTTCCAAGACACTGTTTTGAAGAGTGTTTATGTTCTACCTTGACAGACAATGAACATATATAGGGTTTTCTCTAGGGCATATAATCCCTCATTTCCATTGACTATTTCATTAGTCAGCTGCCCTAGCTAACAGAGTGGACAGCAAGTGAGAGATGGCTGTTTCATTCATTTTGTCTTAGTCCATTTTCTGTTATGATAACACAATGCCAGAGACAAAAAGACGAACTATAAAGAATAGCTTTATTTGGCTTATGATTATAAAAAGTTCAGGAGTTCAAGAGATGGGGTTGGCACATGTCCTGTTTTTGAAGAGGGCGTCTATACTAACTGCATTGTCACACAACAGGAGCTCCACAAGGAAAAACAGAGCAAGACCGCCAGGTCAAACTTCCTCTTATTTTCATTAAGCCACCAATACCATTATGGGGTCCTACTATCATGGCTCAGTTAACTGCATTATCCTCACAAAGACCCCACCTCCAAATACCATGTGCATACAAATTGGAGGAAAAACTTTGCATAACATAAATTTTGGGGAAGCACATCAGACACTTCCACATTCCATTTAACAGTTATTCAATTCCAAAAAAAGAGGCAACCCGAAGCAATAAAATCAAAGATACATAACACATAACTTACATTCCAATTGAGAACCAAAATGAGTGGGGAGGTGAAGTACAAGTAAACAAGGGTTAGGTGTCCTAGTCATCCATGAAACAGTGTTGCATGGAAAGAATGACTGCTCATATACTGAATGGAAAGATGAAAATTTCATATAGAATTATATGAGATTAGGGGTCGAGGGATGGTAGACTTCAGAAGATCAGCCCACAGACTCCAGGGATGGCATAGCAGTTAAAAGCATTTCCTACTCTTGCAGAAGACCCTATTTTGGTTCCCATCACCCTGCTGGGGGGCTTATAACTTCAGCTCTAGGATATCCAACACTCTATTCTGACTACCATGGCCACATGCACTCTTGTGTACATACTCCAGACAGATGCACGTATATAATTAATTATACATTAAAAAAACAAAACTTTAGAAAGATCAAGGCCAAGTTATCTAAGAAATTATTCCATAGGTACAGAGACCCACAAGGAGGAAGGATATTGGCTGAGAAACAAGAACCAGAGTTTTAGGAGCTAAGCTAATAGTGCCATCCCAGCTAGGTCAGTCACAGAGAATCTGCTCAAGATGGAGACTTTGACTTCTGCTGTTATGCAGTGTTCCAGCAATTAGCATTAAACATAATTTTACATAGCATGAAACATATCTTGAAGCATCTTTCTGGATGGACATAGGGATAGTATACAAGGAACAGTAGGATTATGAAACTGACATAGTTTCCTAAGGATGAGTGAGGAAGAGATTCTAGCATTTGGTTAAGTACTAGATGTGGGGATGAAGACTTGTCATAAATGGGAGGAAGAATGATGGCAAAGGCAAAGGTCTTCAGCAGGATGGGATCTTCTATAGTAGTGGCATTGTACAGAGTTATGGCAGGGAAAAGCTTCAGCGAGTTACAAATTCCACAAACTCCTGGCACTACTGCCACCAGGTATTACAGCTCTTGCACAGTCAAGAGAAAAGAGCATTGCAGGCCAGTGCAATATTGATTGGGTGTTTAATGCTCTCTTCCTGGCTCTCTGGAGGAGCACTTTACTTCTGCAGCCACACCACGCCAGGCTTTTATTTGTCTTACTGGTTTCTGTGAGCAATAGATGGAATCAAAGGCACATTCCCACCAGGGTTATAGGGAAATGTGGGATGAAGCCTTAACCAGAGAGCTCTTGAGAGTCACTAGAAACTGAGGTGAAGGACACTTTAATTATGTGTAGTTCTTGATGAGAAGATGGAATTTCATCATTTGTATGGGATCTGGGAATGCAGAGGGGGTCAGAGGGGAAGGCTTGTGTCCATCCATCAGGTATTAACTGGGTGCCCAGCACTGGGAGAATGCAGAAGGAATCAGAGGGAAAATCAGGCCTTTGTCTAATCTATGAGGTATTAAGTAGGTACTCAGTAGAAAGCAGATCTCATGCTTGACAAGGGAACAGAATGTTCTCTCCTCTGTTGGACACAAATCTTCAAAGGATCTCCAGAGTAAAAGTAAAAATTTTAAATATCATATTATGGGTTGATTTCAGATACCCCCAGAGTATAAGAGCTTAATTGCCAGCTAGTCGCAGCAATGGAAGGCAGGAGAGACTTGGATAGATAGAGCCCAGTTGTACCAAGCTGCTCACTGGAAGAAATTGGTAACTTAATCCATTTCTTTCTCTGTTTCCCAGAAGTTAGCAGCTTTTGATTGCCCCATGCTTGACTCAGATCCAAACTAACAGGACCATGAACCCACAGTTTAAACCATAAGGCAAAATTAATCAGCTCTCCTTTAAAACATTTTCATCTCAAGTATTTTGTTACAGCAGCAGAAAGCTAACACAGACAACTGGTCATCAGAAGCAAAAACACAGCTGTGATTGTATCTGATGAGGTGGGTCAAAAGAAACTTGGAAAAGGTTGTAGGTACAAGCTAGAGAAAGCTTAGAACTAGTGAAGCAATGGCTGATGGGTGATTCTAATGGGATAGGTGAGGATGTGATAAGAATGTAGGTAGTAGAGGCAAAACTTCTGAGGTTTCAGATAGGAAGGAAGACACTGTGGGGACTTTGTTCTGCATGCTCTCCATGCCCAGAGCCTTTATTTGAGGCTTTGTTGGAAGGTAATAGACTGGTTTATCTGCTAGAGGAAATTTCAAGACAGGGTATGCAGGTTTTAGCTGGCTAATTTTAGTCATTTATAGTAAGATGGAATCATTAGGAAGCAGGGACTTATATGAAGGATGGCATTTAGGGTGTGTTCTTGAGAGTCTAGACTCTTCCTCCTGCTGTCCATGGCTTGCCATGAGGTACGCAAATTTTGTTATTACTAACATTCCTTGCCATGACATTCTGCTGTGCTAATACCCAGAGTTAAAAGGATGAATGAACACAGATGGAACCTCTAAGACCATGAGCCAAATAAAGCTGATCTCACGGCAAGTTATCTCAGTAACAGGAAGCTGATTAAGTCATGGGGAGCACTACAAAGACAAGGGTAAACTATGCCATCACTGTGAGGAGAAACATTCACCAGTGTTAAAGCCTAATTCCTAAACACCTCTCTCTCGTGCCCCATATCTATACAACAGCATAGAAAATACTTTTAACCACAAAGAGTAAAATGTTTTCAAGAAAATATTGAAGGGAAACTCAAGTTTTCTTTCTCACATCTACAGTGCTAAACTCACAGAATATGCTCAACAAATATTTCCTTAATGAAACTAACAACTTGAAAGGGGAAGAAAAACACCCCTTCATTTGCTGGAACATTACAGCCAAAATGACAGCAAGTTTCACTGAAAGGTAATCATGTGTAAGTGCTCCAATAAAATTCAAATTGGGGTTTTATATACAATCAAATGAGAGTCTTTATGTCTGAACACCCAAGAAGCCTTACAGGCATGTAGAGACAAGTACGAGGGGACATGATTACTGCCACTATTGACTAACAAGCTGAACCTCATTGAACTTCAAAACCTTATGCACAGCCATCTGATGCTGTAGTTACACCATATCCAATGAGCTGCCTTAATTTCAGTCTACCCACGTTCAGCAAAAGACTGACTCAGATGAACTCAGGAGCACTCCACACTGCTGCATGTACTGTGCTGGATTCTTTCTGATGTGTGTGAAAGAGAGAGTAGAGGTGAGGGAAGAGGTAGGTGTGCAGGTATCCACAGAGGCCAGAGAGGGTACCGGATTACCTGGAGCTGGAGTCACAGATAGTTGTGAATGGCTGAGCATGGATGCTGGGACCTGAACTCGGGTACCCTGGAAGAACACAAGTCCTTTCAAAGGTAAAGTTCTCTCTGTTCAGCTCCTGGTGCACTGCAAGTGGGACAGATGTCACTGTTAGATGCTGAGTCCATTCTGCCTTCTCTCTATGAAAGAACTGTAACTCTCTTCAGGCAATCTTGCCTCCTTCTCTCATGCACATGGCTTAGACATTGCTTACAGCATAAGCATCTTTTCTGCCGTATAAGGGCTTATATGACTAGATCTGCCAACCAGCACACCTCCACCTACTATCCATGGTAGCTAGTTTAGAGATTGACAGGGCACTGAAGTCCACCAAGTGATGTAAACATGGGCCTTCAATATGAACTGCTGGAGGAAAGTAGGTAGATTCCTTTTCCTGAGGTTCACAAAGATGGCAGGGTACAAGTCTGAAGCTGTCAATATCCTTCTTAGTAAAACCCAGCTGATGATAAATATAATACAGGGGGCGAGTTTACAGAAGCCTATGACTTGATCAAACCAATATATTAGATTATACAATAAGTAATTATATACAAATTGTATATTATGTCTAAATTATATGTGCAAATTAAATGCATGGATTAACTTAACTTTGTTATGGTTTAGTTTTGAAATGTCTCCCAAGGTTTGTTCCCTAGTCTAGTGAGAGGTGCTATGACTTTGATGAGGTGAGGCCTAGCAGAAGGGAGTGGGTGGGAGAGCTCAGTGGGTAAAGCACATGCTGCACAAGTGTAGGGAATCTGAGTCCTCAGAACCCACAGATACTTGTCAGGGCTAGTCTGTGTCTGTAGTCCTGGCACTCCTACAGTGAGATGGGAGGCAGGAGAATCACCAAGATTTCCTGGACCAGCCAAGCAATAGCACACAGCAGCAACCAACAGAACAGGGAACCTGTCTCGAACAAGACAGTATGCAATATCTAGCACCCAAGGTCATCTCCTGACCTCTACACACACACACACACACACACACACACACACAGAGAGAGAGAGAGAGAGAGAGAGAGGGAGGGAGGGAGGGAGAGAAAGAGGAGAGAGAAACACACATACACACAAACACACACAGATATATACACACAAGAACACACATCGGAACACATACATTAACACATACACATAGGAATACACACATAGAAACACACACACAGTACTATGTACACACAGGAACACACATGCATATGGAAATATACACATAGGAAAACACACACAGGAATATACACATACAGTAATATATACACACAGGAACACACAAACCCACATATACACAGAAACACAACACAGATACATACACAGGAACAAACAAACACAAAGACACAGGAACACACATATATGCACTCAAGAACACATTCACACAGGAGTACACACACACACACACACACACACAATCAGAAATAGATAGATGTAAGAGGAATCACTCTGGAGCACATCCTTGAAAAAGTTATTAAGGTCCTAGTCCTCCCCCTTCTCTGCCCTTTACTCCTCATCCACCCCTGGCTATTTCCCCCTCCCTCCTTCCTGCTAGTTATAAGATAGGCAAATTTACTCCACCACTGTTTTCTCTCTCACCTTGAACTCCAAACACAGATGGTAAGTCCCACAGACTTACAACTCTAAAAACATGGCTCACAGAAAACCCTTCCTCCTCTAATGGCTGACTTGTCTCAGGTCTTTTGTCATGGCATTGAAAAACTGATGATCACAAACCAGGAAAGTATGAACCAGTTGTATTTGGGGTGGCTCAAATCATAAGTTCACAAAGAGAACAAAGATCCCAGGCCAAGGAGGATTTGCTGTCAAGCATCAACCAAAAAATACAGCATGCCCACCTAGTTTTGAATTTCAGAGAGAAAATAAAATATTAACATCTCTAAACTTGTGAAGAATATCTGGACCATACGGATGTTGATTAAATATTAATTGAATTTGGGTTTGTAGATTTAGCTCAGTGATAGAGCACCAGTCTAGCAAGCTTAAGTCCCTGGGTTCAGTCCTTAGCTTGGAAAAAGAATTAATTGAATTTAACTCAATATTTTTGTATGTAATCTTACAATCCTCTGGCCAGACAAGAAGCAAACTGGCTTTTTAAACCCAGCTTAGCCATAGTTTGCTATGTACTATTAAGTGTATGTCATCCATCATGTTTTCCATAACAAACAGAATTCCTTCCCTGGAGATGTGCCCAGCACCTGCCCCTTCTCATAATACCCTAATCACAAACCAAGTTCTATCATAGTTCAATCTGGGTGTCTCAGCTACTTTCCTGTTGCTATGACAAACACACTTAAAATGAAAGTGTTCATTGGGCTTGTGATTTCATTGATTTAGAGTCCATGATGACTGAACAATGACACAGTGGCAAGAATAGCTGAGAGCCCCCATCTTGACTTGCCAGTAAGGGGCAGAAAAGCACACTGGGCATGACAGGAGGCTTTTAAGTCCACCCCCAGTGACACACTTCCTAATCCTTCCCAAACAGTCCCACTTACTAGGGACCAAATATTTAAAACTATGATCCTACAAGAGTCATTCTCACTCAAACCACCACACCAAAACTACTGATTTTGTTGAGCTTTCTTACAGAGCATGGGTGAGGAGTTACCGACAGAAGCATCGGTAATCCCTGAAGCAGCTTCACTGGAAAGTTTTCACCAAGCGTGAAAAATGGCTTCCCCATAGCTCATGCTCCCACTTATGGAGCTATGGGGCCCCTTCCTCTAGTCCTCCATATCCTACATATTCTATTCCATCCAGAAACCCTAAGGCCAGTGCAATTAGGGTAGAATTGCATCCAAATGAGTGGGAGGAGTGGCCAGAATAATAAGAGTTCAATGACTCTCCTCATCCCTTCTTCCTCTCAGTGAATGTCAACAGCTCACAGACCCAATCATGATGTGATCTAAAAAAAAAATAGGCACCACTGGTCTCAGGAAGATGGTGGCAGCTTGGCTGGCAAGATAGTGCCTTGCAGCAAGAACACAAATAAGCAAAATCAGCATCAAATATATCTGAGCACCCACAAGAATGGTGTCATGACTCCTCTCACGTTCCTGCTGTCTTCTTACATCATCTCCTCTCTCACTCATGCCTTGCAAAGCAGCAATGTTGAAAAGCTGACAATATGCCTTTGCTCTCTGTCTTGAGACCATTGAATCTCTTACAGGAGCCCTCAGCACAATCTTCGTAGCTCAAACTGGGACCAAGATCCACCTCAGGAATGTCATTAGTGTGCAAATGTCTTATGAATGACATACACGGTGAGACTATAAAATGCTCCTGGATTCCAGGCCTGTTAAGAAAATGTTCTATTCACAGTGTGGAAAGTAAAGAGGGAACTGCTCATGTCCTACGAAGTGGTCAAAACTCTTATCAGGCAAAACATAAAGGAACATTGTTCTAAAAAGTGTTCTGGAAAATTGGGGCTGGGGATGTAGCTCAGGTGGAGTGTTTGCCTACCATGCATGCAACCCTAAATGGGGTTCCCAGCATAGCATCAAATCAGATCTGGTGAAACACTCCTAGCCTTCAGGAGGTGGAAGCAGGAGGATCAGAAAGTCAGTGTCATCTTTGCTACATGGTACGTTCAAGGATAACTTGGGATACACAATACCCTGTCCCAAAGAACAAAATCCATGAGAAAAGTTGAGCAAACTAAGGAATGCTTAGAGTCTTTTTCAGGGAAGGGAACGTCAATTGGTTATTCAGTATCAATGGTCAGCCTTGAACCTGTGCATAAGTAACATTATACAGAATGAAGGGTTTAATATATCAACAGTTAGTATAAAAGAGAAGCTATGAATTTGAAAGAGTTTGGAGGGAGAAAGAAGGGGAAGGCAGAAATGATGTAATTATATTAACCTCAAGAATAAAATAAAAATGTTAATTAAAAGATGATATTCTAAGAAATTAAATGAGAAAATGAAATGACCCTAGCTAAACACAGAACAGAACCTGAACCCATCCTTGAATTTGTGACCACAATCTAATCCAGTCTCTTTGTAAAACCAAAAACAGAGCCCCTCATTTGTGACTAGAGAAGGACGGGTGACCCTATGCTAGTCAAGCATTATTCAGAAAGGTAGCCATATGGGACATCTGCAGCATCAGCTGCTAGCATCTTCTTGAAATGCTTATACAGAGAAATAATGGAAATTGCTAGTGAAAAGCAAGATGTAAATGCTCTTTGAAATGTTAAAACCTAGCAAGTTCCAAAGAAAGTCTGGTATCATTGATTCTGACTGGATGACTTCACTTCTAGACACCTGTCTTCTTGTACTGAGATCCCAGAGGAGCTCTGAGTCTGTGTCTGGATCCCAGGGCATGAAGCTAATAATCAGTCAGGGATAAACATCTCTGTTGTGGTTTGCTTTGGAGCCCAGATGTCATTTCACATAGGCCATAGAGCAGCTGGGAGATAGCAATGCCTTCTGACCACTCTGGGTTTGAGACATTTCTTAGCCAGTAAGTTAGAGGAGAAACATTTCTCCCACAACCAAGCCTTGAAGTGGTTTATTTGCTAGGGCAAGGTGTGTGTGGGGGGGGTCCCCTTTGGATTCGAAAACTTATGAGGTGCATCCCTGGGTCTCCTTTCACAAGCAGATGGTCCCTTTGTCTCATTTCTGAATTTGTGATCCAGAGCACCAGGATAATGACCTCTAATTGCCCATAAACTACATTGGCACAATGGTCTTTTATTATAAAACCATCATTCTATGTCTCAGTTTGCTATGACTTATCTCTCAGAGGTCCCAGAGGGATGTAGGGCAGATCGCTAGGGCCAAAGTAACCATTAGACAGGGCACATCCCCAGCTTCCTTCACTTTCAGACAAACAGGCTGTCCTGTACCAAGGGTAGGCCCATTGCAGTGTTTACCTACCAGACATCTCAAATATCTGGAAGAATAATTAGTTAATATTTCCTTTGCTTGACCCTGCATCACATTTCTTCCTTGACCTTTATATCTACACACTTAGCCCCTATTCTTCTGATTCCAACATCAAATAGAGATTCTCATCCAGGGTAATGAGCAGCTAGAGATGGTATCTAATAACATTTGACCAGCTCATGCAAAACAAGCTGCCTACACACCCATGAGGAGCTGAGTTCAGATTCCCAGTACCTATGTAAAAAGCTGGTTGTGATAGAACACACCTAAAATCCTAGTGCTGGGAAGTTTGAGACAGGATGATCCCTGAGACTCACTGGCCAACCAGAGCAGCTGAAATAGTGAGTCCCAGGCTCAATGAGAGACCCTTATCAAAAAATAAGACTGAGAGGCACCTCTGGCCTCCACTCACAGGGACAAACATGTGTATGCCCCCATATACATATACAAGTATACATGTGCACACACACACAAAAATACATACACAACCATATGCCACATACATATACACAACACACACACACACACACACACACACACACACACACACACTACCTCTACCACACAGAACTACCAGATTCACTCAACAATTGTGTGTTCACTGTCCTTGGTTCCCACTTGCCATTGCAATTCTACTTTCCACTGAAGACATCACAGAAAATAAAAACTCTGCCTGTGCCATAAAAGACATAGCATTTGATTATTCAGATACAATATCCCACATGCCTTGAGTTGCTCCAGTAGTTCTCCTGGTCACTCAGCATGTCATCCTTAGCCTGTTATTACCAGCATAGTCATCAAACACTAGTGACTGTCATCATCATCATCATCATCTTAGTGACCTTGGGTTATATCATCTGCCCCTTGTTAAAGATAAGCAAGTTGAGAGTAAAGATGTCACAGGTTTAATCAAGGTAAGCTTCCATCAAGGATCCAGGGGCATCTTGACCTCATAATCCACACTATCACCAGGACCATGGATCACTGCAACAATGGCAAAGGATCTTAACCTTTCTTCAGCCTCCACATACATCCCTCTTAGGAAGAAACTTCAAACCCCACAGAACAAGCAGAAGGGATGGCCTGGAACAATCTACAAAAAGGAAGACATTAAGTGTGTGTGTGTGTGTGTGTGTGTGTGTGTGTGTGTGTGTGTGTGTGTGTGTGTCCATGTGGAGGCCAGGCAGTAACCTTGATTGATGTTTCTCAGGCATCATCAACCATTTTCATAGAGACAGGGTGTATCATTTGCCTAGAAATTACCAAGTAAGCTAGGAAACCTCAGAGATCCACCTGTCTCTGCTTCCCCAGTGCAGGGATTATAAATGCACACCATCACACCTAGGTTCTGGGGAGTAAACTCAACTCCCTATGGTTTCCAAGTTGAGCCATCCTGTCAACCCTTTGGAGGTTTTTTTTTTTTTTTTAATTAAATCCTACATTGAATTACTCTGGGTCTTAACCTAAATCTTGCTCTTCAATGTCTTTTTTTCATTCTTTAAGAAAGTCCTCCTTGGGGACACCATCCACCTTGTGTTCTCCTGGGGACACATGGTTTACTTCCATGAGTTATGGCCTTTGGGCCATGTGAGGAGAGCCATCTGTGTGTCATGTGTGATTTGAAGGCAGGGAAGCCAGAGCCGCCAAACACTGTCCAGCAATTTTCAATCAAGCACTTGGAGCAGTGTTTCCAGGGTAATTAGATTCATGGCCTGCCACAGGGAACAATTTCTTCTAACTTATCTGGACTACAGATACAGGCATAAATACTCCAGTGGGGCCCCTAAATTCTGACCCAAACTTGAGCTGAGTTGACTTTCATCTCATGCAAGAAGTTTCTTTCTGAATTATGGCAGCTTTCTTACTTCTAGCTTGCAGTAAACAGGCCTCTGGGAGTCGCAACATCAGCTTATGAGTTTCAGATGCAGATCTACATGAGGAAAATAGCAGCTAGCACAAGAGAGAAAGAGTACATGCGTGCAGACATAAGCACGCAATGAGAGCCTGCATGCACAAGAGGGAGGGTGAGAGGTGGGAGGAATAGATGACAAGAGACAGGGAAATTATGAAAATTGGAGGAAAATGGATGGGACTTGAATATATTATAATGAATGCGGTAACTCAGGCTTGGAAAGACAAACAGAATATTTTCCTTCTCACACACAGATCCTAGCTTCCGATATCTCTCTCTCTCTCTCTCTCTCTCTCTCTCTCTCTCTCTCTCTCTCTCTCTCTCTCTCACACACACACACACACACAGAGAGAGAGAGAGAGAGAGAGAGAGAGAGAGAGAGGGAGAGAGAGGGAGAGAGAGGGAGAGAGAGAGGAGGGGTATGAATAGCCCAGAAAACTAAAAGAAAGACCCATAAGAGGAGAAAACTAATGCTTTTTGGGAGAGGGATGGGCTGGTGACAGAACACAGGATATCAAAATGGGAGGAGGAATTCTGGGGATGGACAGGTTAATGTAGGATTGGGAAACAAGGAGCTTGAGAAGAGTGGGGAGGGATCAAGCCAAACCATGTCTATAAATGAATTTAAAATTTTCTAGAGAGACAAGTAAACTGCTCCTGACTGCTCAAGAGTGTAAGTTAATTATCAAAACCTCCATTAATTACATTACTCCATCCGACTGGCTCAGACAATAGGACACCAGCATGCAGTTTACATTTTAATACGACACATGATTTTATTAGTGTGTTCCGTTAGCTCTGAATCTTCAAAGCACCCTGCCACCCAACTGAGCAATAAAGGAAGAACCACAATGGATATTATAAATTTAAAGAAAGTTGGGGAAGTGTGAAAATTATTTAGAAGCCCTCGGAATGGCATCTCACATACAAGAGAGGCTCATTAGCATATAGAATTCAACCATCTAAATTAAACCTTTCTCCCTCTTTTGAAGGAAGCAACTTCTGCTCCATCTTAAGGTCCTCAGGGCTTCCAAGAAGGAGGTCAGAGGAAGCACAAAGGATGGGGCTGCTGGGTCAGTCCCCCTCCCTGTCACACCCTCCTCAGCAAAGTCAGAGGAGCAAGTGAGCCCTAAACAATGAATGTGCTCGCCTCCACTTTCCACCCACTTTGTGTTTTTCTTGGCTCATAGCAGAACCTCATTAGTACTTCCCCTCTTCCAACAAACACTTGTGTTTCAGGAGAGTAATCTTTTGGGCCATGGGCTTTCATGTGGAGAAGACAGGTTACAGAAGACTGGGGAGTGGGGGGATGACAGGAAATAGTTTCCAAGTTTCTGGGGGATGGGGGCCAACTCAAACTGCCTTGTATCTTGCAGGTGGCAGAGTAAGCAGAAGTGAGCTGATGAGTAGGAAGCCATAGCTGGGCTGAAGGGACAGCTCTCCTGGTAAACAATTGCCTCACAACATAAGGAGCTGGGTCTGAGCCTCAGAACCAATGCAAAAGGCTGGGCTTGGACATATACAGTTGTACTCCAGCATCCAGGAGTTTGAGACAGCTGCATCCTGGGGCTCACTGGATCACAAGGGTAAGGGGCAGGGTACCCCAAGAGCATGTTCTCAGCACAAAGGAGATTTATTTGCCCCAGACGGACAAAGGGTGGGGAATAAGAGACAAAGACAGGAGACAGAGGACAAAGGAAAAGGGGAAGGGGACAAGGGAGAGGGGACAGGAATATTTGTTCCAGAGGAGAACAGGACTGCCTCTGTTTAGAGAGGAGGCAGACATGGTCCTTAGGCAAATTGAAGCTTATAAAAGGAAAAGGGGGAACCCCATGTTAGGATGAGTTGGTTTGTTTTGATTGGGCATGTTAATTAGGTGAGCTAAAGGGGGCTTTTGATTGATGGACTTCAGTACTTTGATAGCTGGACCTTGGTATTCAGCCTCAGGAGGAGGAATTGGCCAAACTAAGGGCACAGACCTTGGTGGCCAGCTTTAGGAATGAAATCTTGTGGGTTTTAGCAGGGCAGAGGGAATGGGGGAGAAGGGCAAGGCCCACCAGAGCCATGTTTGCCATGCTCAGACTGGCTAGATCCCCTTCAGCCAGTCTAGCATACTGGGTAGGCTCCAGGATAATAAAAAGATCTGTCTCAAAAGAAAGGTAGATAACTCTTCCTGGAGAATGACACTCAAGGTTGACCTCCAGCCTACACACACACACACACACACACACACACACACACACACACACACACACACACGTGCGCACAGAGCTAAAATCTCAAATTCTTTACCCTGTCTGCACATCATACTTCTGTCTAAACCTTTCCCAGGGAATATGACCACCATTTAAGGGAAGAAGGAGCCTGATTTAGCTCAGAGGAACATGGGGAGACAAAGAAAAGAATGCAAGAATGCAGCAATTTAGCCACAGCTCAAACCAAATAAAATTTCGTTCACGGAGAGTGGAGAATATCCGGGTACAGAAAAGCAATACCTCACTCACAAAGAACCACTTGAGGGTTGTGTTACTGTGTGCTAAACATGGAGCTGCCTTATCGATACAGAGCAATGTCTAGTGGTGTCCCAAGAGATTGGGAAAAGATAATAACAACCATAAGATAATTTTAGGAAGATGTGTTATGCCATGCATGAAGCAGAAGTGAGGAGAGAAAATAAAGGGGAAAGGCGTACATGCCTCTTAAAGGAGCCAGCAGCCACAGGGAGGAAACAGAAGAAACACCATCAGCACAGGAAAGAATGCTCTCATTTTTTATTCTTATAGACAAGAAATAGAAAATTCTAGAAGCTGATGTCCCAGCCATGTCTGGGCAGTATTTGTCTGTGCCTTGAGACTCCTACAACTTTATGTTCCCCCTGGACCTCTCTGCCAGCCCTTTCAGAGTAAGTGAGTATTGTTCTCACCCTGGAACACACTGTAGCTATCTGGACCACCTTCCTGGTGGGGTAATAACCCCAGGAAAACAGTGTCCCCCAAGATCCATCAAACCCTTTCTGATCATACCTTGAACATTCTCATAGAATCTTCTCCATCAGCCTCAGTATTTCCCTCCCAGCTATCACACCCTGTAAGCCACAACAGTAATCAGACCTCCACACATGCCCTGCCCACTACAGTGCACAGGACAGAGAACTGAGCTCACTTGTCAGACACAGGAATGTTCACATGTAGGTACAGCTGTGGCTTTGAATGCCAGGAACTCATTGGAGCTTAATGTATTTCTTTATCTCCACCTGCACCAGTTACTGTTCAAGAAATCTTTTGTTCAGTGCACATAATCAGGATGCAATTTGTATAGCAATTTTCATCTGGCAAACTGCTTTCATGAAGGCTCTCATTTCAGCAAGCTATTAGGCCATCAATGTTCTCCACATACTTTCTATCCCAGCATTACTCAGGAGCAAGTATAAGGATCTTCTACCATCTTACAGGCAACAGTGTCTAAACTGCTTCTCTCTCAAGGTGTGGCTGTATGGGAGAACATAAAGAAAGTGAATAAAAAAGTATCAGTACTCTGAGCTTTGCCCAGCAGATGGGAGGACAAGCAACACACAGCCGATCACATGTTGAGTAAAAAGAACAAATGGGAGTTTCTTGTAGAAGGAACATTAAGAAGTGCCTCACACAAGCTCAACAAATCAGAAAGAGATGCACATTTTTAGGGGCTAATGCAAAATGAAGATGCAGGGTCCACTATTAGAAGATGAACCAACAAGTCCAGTTAAAACATCAAACCAAACTGGGATCATTCTAAGAACAGAGATGTGGCACAGCTCACTGGCATTCCTAGCAAGCTCACTATTTTAGCCAGGAAGAAAGGTTATGTCACTTACCCATGGGCAATCAGCTAATAAAGGATGCAACAGACTTTGAAGTCCAGAATTTTGCCCAGTCTATCCACTAACTATACAAACACGCGCGCGCGCACACACACACACACACACACACACACACACACACACACACTTAATTGATTTCACTCTGAAAATCATAGAGACTCCCCAAAGCACCTAACAAAATGAGATGCCTTAATGACTCCATGCCCTTTAGAACTGCTAAGTATTTGTTTGCATTTCATTAAATTTGCAAAGTAAAACTTGATTTAAAATTCCAAGGCCCCATTTCAATGATCAGCATTGAGGCTCTAAGGAAATGGTTGGAGCAAATGAAGGGTAGAAGGCTCCTTTTCTTTTTCTTTACTTTGTGAGCCTTGGAAAAATTTAATGAAAAATTTCATGGCACATGAATTATTACTTGGAGTGGGGGGAGCTTGATCCTGATTGTTACTGAATTCTGAAACTACTTCCAAATACCAATGAATATCATTTCATTCCAACCCTTTTAGATTTAATTGATAAGCAGATAAGCAGTCTCTCTCTCTCCCTCTCTCTCAAATGAACCAAGTCATGCAAAAACCCTTCGCTCTGGAAAGCTTTAGCTTTATCTATCTCTGCCTTCCCTTCTAATAGTGAAGCCCTAGTTCTATTACCAAAAAAGAATTTCACAATGCAGTCATTTAATGAGGAATTTATTCAGAAGCTCACTATGTACATAGGTTCTATGCCAGGCATGTGGCTCTTTTTTGGCACTGATCACATAGGCTACTCTTAACTTTAGGACAAAAAGATCTGGGCTGGGGAGAAAGAGAGATAGCTCAGTGGATAAAGTACATGTCTGTGATAGCAATACTTGGGGAAAGGGGCAGACCACCCAGTCTACTATGAGACCTCAACACCATGAGCTCCATCCAGACTAAATGAGAATTCATAACTTAAAAATTAAGGAGGGGGTACAGGAAGATAGCCTTCTTCAGCCTCTGGCTTCTACACATGCACACAGATAAGTGTACTTATGCATAAACATGCATATATCATACATATATGTGTATGTGCATGCACACAAAGACAGAAATATTTGCATGATGACTCTAGAAAGATTAAGGCAGTAGGATTGCCATGAGTTCGATGCCAGCATAGGATACAGAGTGAGAATCTGTCTCAAAATACATACATACATACACACATGCATGCACCCACCCACAAAGTGTGAGATGAGAAGATGTGAGCTGAGACCTAAAGGACCATGACACTTTCATGCAAGCTGTTGAGAGTGAGTGTTCAAAAGCTTTGAGGAGAACAAAATGAGGCTCAAACAATTTTGGTGAGCTTTAGGAATGGACAGAAGACCTAACACAGGAGTACATCAGTCAACTTTCTGTGGCTGTGACTAAATACCTGAAAAAAATCAACTGAAATGAGGAAATGCACATTTTAGCTTCATATAAGAATTGTCAGTTCCCTGGGCTGGCCCCTCTGCTTTAAGGATTCTGGTGAGGAAAAACATCACAGTGAGAAGAGAATGGTGAGCCACAGTTGTGGACCTTGTGGCAGCCAGGAAGTAGGGGGGGGGAGCATACATAGTGAATCTGGGCAAGATATAGCCTCCAAAGACACGTTCCCTGTGACCCAGATCCTCCTGCATCTAATAGCTTATTCAGGTATAAATTCACCAGTGGATTCAACATCCATGGTTAGTGCCTTTATGATCAATCATCTTTCAATGGCACCACCAACTAGTACTCCAGCCTTCAACATGGGAGCATTCAAGATACTCCATATCCAAAGTACAACAGAGAACAAGAAAGCATCACTAGCAGAAAGGTAATATAGAGATTCAGTGTTGTTTGAGCAGATTGAGCACCTCTCGGAACAGCTGCAGGAGATCCAGAAGAAACAGAATCAGAAGAAGTTGCAAGTGATGGGCCAACTGGAAGCAGATAGGTATGGAAGTGCCTCTTAAAGAAGAAGCAGTAAGACCTGTTGGCAGATTGGGAGGGGGAGACAAGTCCAGGTGGTAGCTCCAACAATTGAATAGATGGTGATGGCACTTGAAGAGATGGAGATGGCATGGGGTTCTGGGTCAGACATAGCAGAAGACACACTCTCATAGACCCTATTGCTTTTCTATTTATCTTAAGACTCACTCTAAATTAAAGATCATTCCATTCCCAATTTTTCTTGTAGATGCCTCTTCTGTGTTGAATTGCTTGGTGGTTTTAAAGTGTTTTTATTTTTTAAATTTATATGTGTAAAAGTATGTATGTGTGTTTATGTGTACATGGGTACATATGTGTACAAATGAGTAGAGATCAACGGACAACCACACTGCTGTTCCTTAGGTGATATCAACATTGTTTAATAAGACTAGATCTCTAATTTTGCCTGGAGACCACCAAGTAGGTTGAACCAAGTAGGCTGCTCAATGAGTTCTTGGGATCCAGCTGTTCATACTGTCTCAGTACTGGGACTGCAAGCACATAACGCCATGCCTGGCTTTTACTGAATGGGTTTGGAGATTGAACTCAGGTCCTATGTCTTGTAAGGCAAGTATTTCTCTGAGTTATCTACAGAAGCCCTTGGGGTTTGTTGTTATTATTATTGTTAATTTCTAGGGATCCTTGGGGTTAGCATAAGCACATGTGACCACAGTTGGATATACACGTGTGCACACACATTGAGATCCACCTGTTAGAATGTTTACATGCTGGTTCATGAAGACTTCTGCAGAACTCTGTACATAGAAAGCATTGACGTCTCACTTAGCTTAAGCCAGATCCCTTTATGGGAAGGATTTGTCCTGCATTGACTCTAGATCAGAGATAGGAAGATGGCCAGTATTTATGAATGCAAAATATGTATTATGTCTACTCTGCCAAGCCCCACATGGGGCAACAGACAAGAGCTTGCTTCCAACAGGGATTTAGTAACGCTCTCTTGTTGTCACATGGGTGAAAAGAAGAGGTGGGAAGGTGCTTCTGACTCTGTGTGTGCATGTGTGTGCTTGTGTGTGTTTGTGTGTGTGTGTGTGTGTGTGTGAGAGAGAGAGAGAGAGAGAGAGAGAGAGAGAGAGAGAGAGCATCTACATACACACACAGTCTTATATAGAAGCCAAAGGTCAACATCAGGTACATTCCTTTCTCTCTATGTGATGTTTTGAGAAGGAGGTGGGGGGTTGGTGGAGGTGGGGAAGGGTCTCTCACTGAACCTAGAGTTCACTAATTCAACATGACGAGCTGGGCTCTGGGCACCACAGATCCCCCTGTCTCTGTATTTCCAGCTTTGGAGTTAAAGATATGTAAGTCATATCCAGGTTTTCACAGGGTTCAGACCGCCAAACCTCATGCTTGTGCAGCAAGGACTCTGTCCACTCATTCATCTTTCCAGCTCCTGCTTCTGACATCTTCAGCACCATAGCTGTAGCACAGCATGGTCCCTCATAAAGCCAATTAGCTCAACTCTATCAGGTGGCCTTGGACTATCATCTTACCCTGAAGCCTGCTGCAGAACAATACACACCTCTGGTCACAGAGGACACCCCAGGAGAGAGGACATAGCCAAATGAGTGCAAATTCATCCTCAGTCAGGTGAAAAAAACAAATCAAAATGCCTGCCCCAGGAGTGTGAATCTTGTCAGGGCCACATACAAAGTGCAACAATGTCATTAATTATTTTAAAAAATTACAAAACCAGCTTGTTATTGTCTATTTGTAATTCTATTACTGTGTTCCCCCCTGAGGTTTGAAACAACAGATGTATGTCAGCAACCTTGACAATGGGCAAGGCACAGGAGGCTCCCATTTTCAGGTGTAATAAAGACACTTGGGTTCTCTGAGAAGGTAACTGGCTGCTTGAACCTAAACCAAGCATTATGGATAATAAACATAAAACTCCAGACTTATCTCCCTGGTTCACAGCCATTGTGCCCTGTATTGCACTGGGTTCCTCCAAAGTAAAATTCATTTGCCAGAGCATATAGCCTTTGTTCCAACAGGCAATAGACCCAGTAGGGGCCACATACCGAGGGAGACAAAACTCTATATTCTACCAAGTGCTTGCAGAGAAAGAAGTGCTCACAGTTTGTTCCAATAAATATGTGAAGTCAAATGTCAAGCATCCAAAACATCTACCTGAGCTGTTAGAAATTATGGGGCTGTTGTTCAGGGGACTGTGCATAATGGAATATACATCAAGGCCAAACAAAGGCACGTCTCTGTCCCCCGCTCAACAACAAAAGCTGACAACACACTTTCTCAAGCACATGGTGATGTAGAGCTGGGGATCTGACTTAAGCCATGACACATGTCACCTCCCTGGGCTTCAGAAGCACTAACACGAAACTACATGGAATTCTATCAGAAATTGAAAATTCAATGAGTGTCTCACTTTGTCACCATAATTCCTCAATGCTGTTCCAATCTCCTGCAAATTACAAGCCACTTATAGCTTTGGAGCCTGATGGAAGACAGAAGGTTTTCATTGTGTTTTTAATAGGTGTATTGGGAGATTTCCTATTAAAACATTCTTCGAGGAGAGTAATTTGATGGATCTCTGAATTGAAAGAACTCTTCAGACATTCACCAAAATAGGATCCCTCCCCCCCCCTTTTTTTTTTTTTTTACAAACTATGATGAGTTTTGTCCATTTCCAGGCCTGGAAAGGATTCCTTTAACATAAGACTTCAGACAGAAACTAGAATTGCCTAAGTATGATGCCCACATACCCAGAGTATGACATTTTAGTGGCTGTAACCAGTAGAGGCTCATTTTTGGCACATTATAGAAGATGTGATGGGTAATTTGATCACCAAATTGACAGTATCTAGACTTGTCAAAGAGTCAAGTATCCTGGGATATCTTTAAAAAGTTATCCAGGTAGGGTTAAGTGAGGTGGGACGATCCATGCTAAACATGATGTGAGGAACCACAAGGCATGAAGATGCACCAATTCTTCACTGCTTGTACAAGCCCACAGTGGAATCAGAGATTCTTGTAAGTTCTTTGTAAGCCTCCCTCCTTCTTCCTTAAGGGACTGCTGCAAACTAGATGAGAGCAACTAAACAATAGGGTTCCCTACAGCCTAAGCACGTGGAAAACATCACCTACCAAGACACCTTAATGTGGCATAAAAGTTATTTATTTTTTATTGGCAATATGTAGGATGTGTGTGCGATTGGAGAAATTAGCCTCAAACTAACAATCATAGTAGGCTGTGCCTGTGTTGAGTGGTCTTTGGCTAAGACTCAAGAGGCTCCATCTCAAGAGCAGAAGAAAGAGGCATGAGTCTACAAAGCCATTTTCTTCCACAAACAAGAGCAGCCTTCACTGTGTTAGCACTGGAATCAGTTCCTGTGAGGCAAGCACAAGAAGGTATTGAGATTTGATGAAATAATACTCCATGCCATCAATCTGACTTATGAGCATAATGGTATGTTAAGATAAAGCACTTCTTGTCGAGTACACAAGCCCATCTATAATGGCTGAGGAAATGTTTTCATTAAAACATGCAGGGATAGAAAAACTCTGAACTCAACTCTGTTGCCATGGAAACCTGCAATTCAACTTTTCAGTGTGCTCAACAACAGCTCCTTTCTCTTCCATGTTATTCCTGAAAAGTGTTGGTAAATAATAAATGGAAGAGGAACAGCTAAAACAAAATATAGCTTAGACATGAACTGAATGTAGCTTAGCCTTTTCCTTCATGTATACTACCCTCCCCCACAGTATTTGCTTTATTAATCATCTACTGACCACACTACAGGATGGGGATCACTCATCTGAAATGCATGAGCCCAAAGGTTTGGATTTTAGGTGTTTTAAGAGTTATAGAAATTTACATATTTATGAGATAACATAGAGTCAGAACCCAAGTCTAAACATAAAATTCATTATGTTTTATGTGTTTCTTTTACATTGTAGTTTAAAGGAAATTCCATAAGACATTCATATAAATGTTGTGCATGGCACAAGTTTCTGTCATGTATAAATTCCCATGACAGCTCCACATTTGGAACAAAGGGTCAAGGTATTCAGAAGATTCCTTTCTTCCCCCTCCACGTTTCTCTTTTGTTTGTTCTCTGTGTTTCCAGTGCTGGGGACCAGTCCCTTGTCCTCATGCCCACAGAGCAAGCACTCTAGTGCTGAGCTTTGGGAATTTTAGATGAGCGATGCTCAGTCTGTATTTATTGAGTGTGGATCGTGAATCATGCTATAAAATGATACCATGGTCAAGGACTTTCATATTAAAAAACAAAAGAGATTTAAATAACCAAAGAGAAGGAAGAATCCACTCAGACAACTTGGTGAATATTTCTGAAACAGCAATAAAAACATCTGGGTACTGAATGATACATACAACCCACATACAAGGAGAGCAAAACTTGGGTAGATAAAAATCTGCTAAAAGCAAGGAGGAAGAAATAGCAAAGTTTGGAAGAGAGGCAATGATTTGGTCAGATTCCATCAGGGGTTAGAAAAAAAGGAATTAGCAGGGCTTTGGTGGCACACACCTTTAATCCCAGCACTCTGGAGAGAGAGGCAGGGGATCTCTATGAGTAGGAAGCCTACATGGTCTACAGAATTAGTTCCAGGACAGGCTCCAAAGCAATACAGAGAAACTCTGTCTTGCAAAACCAAATAAATAATTAAAAAAGAAAGAAAGAAAAAGAATGAGTTCACTACCTAGGTACCAAGTCACTTAGTCACCAACTCATTTGCTCACCACTACTATTCATTCACCTACTCATCCATTCACCACTCACACATTCATTCATTTTCTTGCTTCCTTAAAAAAAGTGAGATCTTTTTCTTCCATGTGAAGGTTTACTATGGTTAAAAGAAAAACACAGAAACTCATCTACTTGATATTTTTGGAGGCTCTTTCAGTGTTAATTTAACAGGGCCTAAGGTTGAAATAAAGTGAGAACACAGGAAGACATGAAAATTGACTGAAGAGATGTTTAAAGGTGTAGACCAATAGTAGAGCACCTGCCTAGCAAGTAGGAGTTCATCAGTTCTACTATAAGTATGACTGAATAAATAAAATGATAACAGAAACACAAAGAAACACAGGATGAACACAGAAGGGAGAGTCATGCGGATCATGTGGTTTAAGGGTAAGTTCTTGGTAAGTAATGCTATAGGAACTGTTGGACAGATAATGATAGGAATGGTAATGTTTATATCTGTGGACCTGAAAGCAAACTAAAGTGTATCTCATGTAAAATAATAACCATTATTTTTGTCTAGTAATGCATTCAGAAGGATTAATGGGGTTGACATAAAGAAATTGTTGGGACAAATTGAAGATGCTTTCCAAAGGTGCCATCTTTGGTGAGTGGCCAAAATGCTCAAGCAGAGCAAAGTGAAGGAGTATTCAAGTTGAAGAACATATTCTATAATGGTACCTGAACTGAGCACATTCCTTGGAAATAACAATTCAGGATGGAGAAAGAATTAGGAAGAAGTCAATGGTAACATACAGCCTTGGTTTCATGAAAAACATAAAAGGGCAGAGAGCACAGATGCTGGATGTGTTAATAGCACTGTAGAGGGAGTGGGAGAAGAGAGTGCTGAGCTGAGGAATTGACCACAGGGAGTCACTGAAGTACTTGAAGGTGGCATAAGAGTAGTAAGCAGAGTCTAAATAAAGGGTACTGCCAGGAGGTAATGGGCGAGTAGAGGTGACAACTCAAATGGCAGATGTGTGTTCAGAGGCCTGAAAAAAATACATAGCTCAAAGTACACAAGACCCTAAAGTTAATATAGACTAAAGAGTTTCTAGACAAAAATAAAGATGCACCAAATGAAATGAGGTTGACACAGCCTACAAGAGGAGATAATTAAGAGAAAGATGCCAAACAAGAATAAGCTGTGATCAAAAAGAAGTCACATTATTGCTCCTCCCTCCAAATGAATAGTCATTCAATCCAATGGACAGAAACTATTTGGAGATGTGTAACCTCCTCTGATAGAGGAGTTTACAAAGTATCAGAGAGAAGAGGTCTAACAAGGGCTAGATGAGACCAGATTCAATACTGTAACCAAACAACCACTGAACAGTAAGCCATTTAGCCAACCCATCAAAAGGGAGTAAAAGGACACTTGGGAAGACATCAGAGGAGGAAGTGGCCATTTTGGAAGATGTTAAAAGTAGAGATGGAAATTTAGCAAGACAAGTTAGAGGAGAGCAGTGGTCATTTTGGAAAATGTTAGAGGAAAGAAAAGCTAAGCATATGTAACGACAAGTAAGGAGGAGGAAAGATGTTAGAGAAATAGATGACCATTTTGGAAGACAAGTTAGAAGAGATGGCCATATTGGATGCAAGTTGGATGAAATAACTATTTTGGAAGACAAGTTAAGAGAGACATAACAATTATCAAGGAAGCTCTTACTTTACCCTCATCTTTGAAGAGCCTTCTAGATATACCTGTCAAGGCCTCATCTCTTTGGCATACAGACCTAATTCTTCTTAAGTATGCCCTTAGTCCTTCCTCTCTTGGTTTCTTTCTTCCATCTGAAAATGGACTGTCATTGACATGCTAGCTGTCACAATAAACTCAGAGAATTAAATAAATAGACCAGGGACAAAACTAGGTTCTGAGAAGTAGAATAAGAAAGAAAGTGGCAACAAGAAAGGCTTATATCAAAAGGGTAAACAAAGTCATCTATACCTTTAAAAGCCAGAAACATATGGATACTGATAAATTTGGAGACAATATTTCACTGACTATGTTTTATTGCTTTATTTCAGACTCCACTCAGATGTTGGAACAATTGGGTTCTAAGGAATTTGTAATGTGGGAGTACATTTTTAATAAAATTTTTTAATCAATGAATATACATTGTACAAAGTGATAGGTTTTCAGATGACTCTTTTGATCCCTTCTTTTCATGTATATCATATTCTCTGGCCATATTCCTTCTACCTGCCCACTCATCATTACTCTGTCAAACTTTTCCCTTCCTTCTAGTCACCTATTAAAGTTCAGAGAATAACCCTTCTCTGGCTGAACTGTTGAAACTGTATGCTGTAAGCAACATTAATCTTGATGTAGCTTTTAATCCCCATAGGCTCTCAGTCAAAAGACATACAGCATCTCTGGTAAGGAACCAAGTGAATGACTTGGAACAGACTATAGGATCAGGACTGATAGAGCCAGGCCTTCACCTGAGTCTATATGACACTAAGTCAGTCCCATGTTCCTCATTATTTAGACTTTATTACTTCCTGAGACGGTCATATCACTCAGGAAATAACAACAATTGCTTCATGCTTAATGGCCCTGTGAAATGTTAATTCCAGTGTGCAGAAAGAGCGACCTTGGGTTCAGTCCTCAGAACCTTTATACCTGGCTGCATATGTGAATGAGTTAAACATGCAAAGGGCCCTTAGCCCAGCCTGGAACACTGTATTACAGAAGTGCTAGCAGTATTGGCAATGACTACCTTCAGCAAATGCTGCCTCATCGTTGCCATGCAAGGGATTCCAGTGTGTCTCTCCATGACCCTGGCCTCTCAGTTGTCTCATATTGTGTTATTCTCAAAAAATTATCCACTAAAGGTGAGCAAGATCTATGTCATACTTCTAATGGATGAAACACAGAATAAGTGGCAGATGCTGCTCCTGCCATTGTCACCCCATCTAAGGCTCCCCCTAGCTACTTACCTTCATCCTTTTCTTCTCCCTTTGCTGGCTTTGAGAAACCAAATGCCTTGACTGCAATGATCGCAAGTGACTGAATGCCAGGACACAAGTAAAGAAGCAGCTCACAGCCAGTCCCCCAGATGTGATCCCAAATCTGCCACCTTGATTCAGCCATGTGACATCCTAAACAGGGAACCTACCTAAACTGGGGACAGACTTCTGAGCATAGAAGCCACAAGAAGGAGAGGGAATAAACAGATCATGACACTATCTGGAATAGCTGTATAACACTGGGAAATAAACACTCGGGTTCCTTATTTAAAGCCAATTTGGAAAATCCAAATAGCAAGTGACCTTCTGACATAGGACCTGAACACATTGTATGCATCCTTATGAAGAGTTCTGTCCAGATATATGCATATGCATATGCATATACATATACATATACATATATATATATATATATATATATATATATATATATATACACACACACACATATGAACAGAAGAATTAGAACATCCACATTTCATAGCCTTGGAAACTCAGATTAAGGCTCAAAGAATGAATGCAAGAGCCAGGCAGTGCTGGTGCACACCTTTAAACCCAGTACTCGGGAGAGGCAGAGGCAGGCAGATCTCTGAGTATGAGACCAGCCTGATCTACAAAAAAAAATGTTCAGGGCAGTCAGGACTACACAGAGAAACTCTGTCCTGAAAAAGAAAGAAAAAGAAATGAAGGAGGAGGATAAGAAAGAATGCACCACGACATCCCCAGCCAGGCTGCCTAGGACTGAAGCATCATTTGGGCACCAGTTAGCTAGACAGCATTGGAAAAAGCACTCAGTATAACTGGACATCATTTTGCTTTTGTAGATAACTGAGATAACTATACCTCCAAAAATGCTGTTGATGATGAGTTCAAATGTCTAGCACAGAACTGGGGATAAAGTACAGTTTATAAAGGGCTTACCCTGGAAGCTTGGGACCTGAGTTCAGTCTCCAGAAGCCATCTAAATAATAAAAATAGGAAAACCAGACACAATGGTACACATTTGTAATCTCAGTCCTGGAGAGACAGACATAGGCAGATCCCCAGGGGCCCCTGGCTAGCCAGCCTGCTTAGTTTAATTGGTGAGATACAAGTCACTGAGAGGCTTTGCCTCAAAGAACTAGTGTAGTCCTTCTCAACCTTCCTAATGCTGAGCCCTTTAGTACAGTTCCTCAGGTTGTGGTAACTCCCAACCATAAAATTAGTCTATTGCTATTTCATAACCGTAATTTTGCTACTGATATGAACTATAATGTAAATATCGGATACCCAGGATAATTGACCCACAAAGGGGCCATGACTTCCCAAAGAGGGCTATGAAATACAAATAAGAACCACTGACTAGTGCTTTTTGAAAATGATGCCTGAGGTTGACCTCTTGCCTACACACATAGACACACACACACAAACATATACACCTGTACATACTAGAATATGAACATCCATGAATCCACACGAACCCACATGTACATACTTGCATAAAAACTGTCTAGTACACAGTAGGGATTCCATCTGCAGATAAAACAATCTACTGAACACCAGTCCTCCCAATCTTATTATTTACCACCTACAAAATTTATGCAACTGTGGCAGCTTGGGCAGATTTAGAAAATAATCAGCTATTGATGTGATTCAGTAAGTACCTGGATACAGGAGATATGATAGATGAGATTCTCCAAAATGTCTCAGATCAGAAGCAAAACAACAAAGCAAAGAGGGATTTCCAAAGGCAGAGGGGTGCTAATTAACAACTCAATTAAAAAAAGGCAAATTAAACTTTATGGTTCGCTATCCTCCACTGCCTGGTAAATTGTTTTGTGAGGCGAATGATTAAAAATGATCATTTCAGAACGCTGAAATAGCTTCCAAGGAACACAAGGATTTTTCAATATTATACAAAAGGTTTTCAGCGCAAAATAAACTTCTGTGATTAAAAGCAACAGCGTTGCTCTCCGCATGGAAGCCGGCAGCACAAATGTCGGCTCGTGATGCATTTGGTATTTGGGGAACTGTGTGAGGATTTTGAAGAGCAGAGCATCCTTATGAATAAAACACACCATCATTTCCTTTTATGCACTGTGTCTTCGTGGGCCTCATGCAGGTTATTCTGAACACTCCTTGCAAATGTATAATTTACATCAAATTAGTTTAGAACTGAGCTCTGAAGAAGTGCACAGAGCTCGGGCATTCTCAACAGCGAGTCGGTCCCAGAGAATCAAAAAATAAAATAAATAAATAAAATAAAAAAGATTCGGAAACAGGCATCAGAGGGAAGGAAACCTTAAACCCTGGCGGCCGAATTCTCTGTGATCTATCTCTTTTCCCTAATCACTCCAGCATTCTCAAGCCTTTCCTACCCTGAAACACCAGCACATCGGTGTTCACCTGGGCCCATCCAACCTGCCAGGGGAAGGTTATATATGCAAATCCGCTGTGGTATGTCTAAGAGTGAAAAGGGTTGCAAGCTTTGTTAAATAGTCTCCAATAGGTGGCGCTACTCAGAGATGTCTGGATCAGTGTGCTTCAATAGATGAGCTATGTGATTTGTGGCCAAATAAACTGCTGAGAAGTGGTCCTGAGCTGGAGATAGTTGACCACTGTGGGGATGGTATGTATTGAAGGCTACAGCTTGTCCCCACACCTTCTTCCCTTTCCCTTCCCTACCTCCCATGAGGCGAGCAGCCCCCTCAGTCACATGTCCTTATGGTCACTATTTCCCTGTCTCAATTGGGGACTGGAACAATTGAGCCAGTTGTCCATAGACTGATTTTGGAAACCATGAATCATGCTAAACTTTCTATCCTTTAGCCGGTCTTCATCAGACATTTTGTCATAGTGATGGGAAGTTGATGTGCAGAGGTCTGAAAACATGATAGTGACCCAGCTCGAGGAGGGTAAATATAGGTGTTTGATGGTTGGTTTTTCAGGTACATCCCTAGTCAGCAAATCCAAAGTGGTCTGAAACTCACTTTTGAAACCCTGCATTAGATACCAAAAATGGAAAAACCCTGTGCATGACCTCCAATGACAGGTCACAGACATGACATAACCACACTAAAAACATTTAATAGAATCACCTTCAGGCTGTGTACATATGGAGTACATGGGCAATAGATGAATTTTGAGTTTAAATTTAGATTCTGCCTCTTTCCCAATAAACACAACTTTTTACTGTGCATTTGAATATCTAAAATAATGCCAAATACAAAAGAAGTATTTGGAATTTTGGAATTTCAACCTGTCCAAATAGCTTCCAGCTTCGTTATACTCCCCTGTATATGTTTACTGTGTATTTTAATGACCACCATATCCATATAGTCCCAAAGAAACTTAAAAAGTGCCCCCCAAAGTAGCTTCTAATATCAATAGTGGTCCTGCTACCTCTGCCATACTTGGAGTTATCTATTATGCAAACATACACTGGGATCCAGAGCTATGGATGTCACATCCTGGATGATGCTTGCTGCTGTGATGTCATAAATACAATACCCCAACAACAAGCAACTGACAGAAGGAGGAGGCTTCTTTCAGCTAACAATTCCAGGTTCCAGCCCATCACAGCAGGAAAGTCAAAGCAGGAACTCAAAGCAGCTAGTCAATTCATATCTAGGGCAAGGGCAGAGAGAGAATGAAGTCATGCATTCTCACTTGCTGGCTTGCTTCTGCTCAGCTCCACTTCTCCATGATTCCACTCTCAAAACTCTGGAGTTGCTTACATCAGAAAAACAGTGTGTACATTCCTAAGTAAAATGGGTTGGCTTGGCAGTTCAGGACCCCATACCTGAAGAATGGTGCCATTCACTGTTGCTGAGGTTTCCTAGATCAACTAACTGCTTTCCCCCCATGTCCAAAGGCCAACCCTCATCTTCACAGGTGATTCTAGGCTATGTCAAGTTGATAATTAAAGCTAACCATCATTTCCTTCTCTGACACCAACAGTAACAATATAAACTTACTGAGTTTCCATAGCTTATGTTAACCTCCATTTGCACTGAGGCCTTCCATGTTTCCTACAGATAAGCTTATATCCCCACTCTGAAACACACTGACTTCTTTTCTTTCCACTGTCTTACGCTGTAGGCATACAGGCTAGTTATCAAAACAGTCCTCCTCATAGCTGAACCTGCTTGAATCATGACCCTTCCCATATGCCTCAGAAATACGATGGCAGTTAAGACAAGAGATGAACTTTTATATACTCTTGGTACAGCTCGCCCTTTAGCAAAATATCAGAAACAGTGACAGACTAGATCCTCAGCTCCTGGGCATCCCATCCCCTTACCCCATCAAATAGAGCCTTGTCCCAGCCAATAGTATGTACTCTTCCACAGGGTTAAGTACTTCAAAGTCCAGCAATCCCCTGAATTCAGGTACCACCCTCTTCTGTTGGTGGCTAGGATGCTGTCTAGAATTAAACAAGCAGTATCCTCTCAGTCCTTAGCCATCCAGAACTTAATATATGGCTCCCAAAAGGCCAGTGTCACCTGCCTAGGACCACAGAGCTGGAAAGGGGGCCCTATCACAGGCATAAGTATACCCTGATTCCAAGCACAAGGATGATGGGACCACAACGAGGTATGAGTTGCAACCAATTAGTCCCTTATACTTAATCCCTGCCTCTTCAGCACAGAGTCCAAGTTGTGCAGGACCAATACCATGTCTTTAAACCCACCATTTCTGCAGGAAGTCCTCGGATTCCATGAGACTAGGGACCAGATGAGATTCCTTATGATTTCCATGTTTTCAGTGTGATGTAATCATGCCCCTACATGAGCTTTCTGGCTGAACAGAATATCTGCTAGATACTAACACAGGCTCCCTGAGTTCAATGCTAAGAGAGAAGCAGAAACCTGCACAATTCTAGAAGACAGAAAAAAGCAATGAATACACATGGTAAATAAATGAATGCATTGTAGTATGCTCACACTACTAGGTGCTACTCAGCAGTACCACAAAGGCTAGCTTGGAAGTGTCTGCATTGGCATAAGTGAAACTCAAGTGTATTACAAAGGTCATAATGGCCAGACACAGAAGCATATGAAAAACATAATGCTGCAAAATACTTAAGGATACACAGAAGTCATTGATGATAGACCATTGAGAAATTGCTTCCTTAGGTTCAGGTCAAGTTGGGAAGAGACAAAGAAGAATGATCAAGGGTCCAGATCAGATGAGGATGCCAGTTAAGACACAGTCTATATAGCCATCAAACTCAAATTGCTTTTGCATGTGTTTCCATATGTGTATGTTAATGTGTGAGAAGGTACTCATGCCTATGTGTTTATGGGAGACAGAAGATGCCTTGGTTATTATTCCTCAGGTGCCATTTATCAAGATAGGTTCTTTCACTGCCATAGGGAACACCTAGTAACCTGGGCTGGTTAGCTAATGAGCTGCAGGAATCCACTCTGCCTGCCCAGAGTTGGGAATAAAGATGTGTGCCACCACACTTGGCTTTTGTTCACATTATGATGGAACCAATGCTTATTCTAGCTAGGCAAGCACTATACTGACTGAGTCATTTCCTTAGCCTCAATCATTTTTGTTTTCATGAGCTTAAGATCTATATACTACAGGGCTGGAGAAATGGCTCAGCATTAAGAGCACTAGCTGCTCTTTCAGAGGTCCTGAGTTCAAGACCTAGCACCCACATGGTAGCTCACAACTCTATGTAATGGGATCTGATTCCCTCTTCTGGTGTGCAGACAGAATACTTTATACGTAAAATATATAAACAAATCTTTATGGACTAGAGAGATGGCTCAGTGGTTAAGAGCACTGGCTTCCCTTCCAGACGACCCAGGTTCAATTCTCAACACTCACATGGCAGCTCACAAACATCAACAATTCCAGGTCCAGGGGATTCAACACCCTCACACAAACATACATGCAGGCAAAACACCGATACACGCGAGAATGAGCCTGCACACATTGTTTATACACACACAGTCTATACACTGCACTATATATGCTTTCTACTGCCTTTGAAAATACACATTGTCTTAAATAAATTCTATAAAACAAAGGTCAGCAAACTGGCTACTGGAATGCCACCTATTTGTATAAATATGTTCTTAGTGTCCACAGCCATACTTGTTTAGCTATATATGACCTACATCTGGGTTTGCATTGCATAATGATAAAGAAGCTAATTTTTAGACTGTGTTGTGGGTAGAACATAAGGTAGTTAGTGTGTGGCCTTTTCCATTAATGGTTTGCTACTACCCTTGCCCTAGACCTACTATTGATATTCTGTTTCTTTTTTGTGTGTCCATGTGTGAAGGGGTGCTTTAGAGACCAGGGGTTCACCTCAGGCCTGTTAGGCTTCACATACCTTGGTTTGAGACAGCACCTCTCCCTGAGACCTACAGCACACGGACTACCCAGTGAGCCCCTGGGATCCTCCTGTCTATCTCCCCAGCATGGGGAATAAAGCACCCCACTATGCCCAGCTTTACAACATGATCGTTAGAGACCTAAACTCAGGTCCTTGTGCTGGCACAAAGTCATCTCTTCATCACCCAAATGCAGTTCCTGTGTTAGGCTTTCACCATCTACCACACCAACATGGACATGGGTGCTATCTTTGATCATTAAGGTATATTACTGGCTAATCTAACTTAGTCATCCCTGTGTTGTAAAAAGGCCACTTTCTATCACTAGATTTCTGTGGAGAGAGAGAGAAGGAAACTGCTGCTCATCAAGAAATAATCACCACTCTCAGTCTTGGAGAGGCCACCACAGGCTGGGGTCATCAGTGTGCCTTGAGCTAGCCTGCACTTTCCTTGGGAATCTGTGGAAGAGATTTGGGGTTCAAAATGGGTAACATGCCTAAGATACTTTCCATGTTTGTCTAGCAAATGATAACACTTACAACTGATCTGTCTTCATGACAACTGAGGCTGCTCATTAATTGTTTTCAGGAGTCTGTATTGTTTAATATTATTATTGTATATTGCCAAAGGGGAACTTAATGAGCTTCACAAAGAACCCTGATATAATTTGCACTAGGCTTTAACTAGGGAAGAAATAAGGGGCTTAGTGCCCTGGGAGCCTTCTCCCCATGGGTGGGTTGGTTTCTTTGGGGATTGAATAGTTGTAGGGATGTTTCAAGTATCTCATTCCCTCCTCTGAAGTCCAGTAGCCTTGCATAGTTTCTCTCTATGGAATGTAAACCCTTCACTGCAGCACCCCCAGGCTTTTTTTATGTCATAGGAACATGTGCAGGAAGGGTAGTTCTACACAGATTGAATGCAGCACTTTGCATCACTGAACAAGCTCTATGAGAGCTTTCTTTGTAGATGCCGTTGCTACTAATAAGACTGCAACACCCCACTGCTTCATCCTCTTGTGCATATGACATTGTGTACTTTTGTTACATGAGCCCATTACAGAAGAGTCCAATAGTTGGGTAAGAGTTGACTGCACAAGTCTTACCATAAAACCAACTGCAAAATGCTTCCATGGTTTCGCACTCCCAGCAGCCATGCATGGGAGCTCTGTCACACAGCATTCCCCCCCCAACAGTTAGTTCTTGAATTCTCTTTTGGTTTTGTTATTCTAGGGTCTAATAGGTAGGTAGGTGTGTGTGTGTGTATGTGTGTGTGTGTGTGTGTGTGTGTGTGTGTGTGTGTGTGTTGTATGCATCTGTGTTCATGAAGCCCCAGTCCTATGGACATGGGTGAAGGCCAGAGATTGACATAAAGTATCATTCTTTATCACTCTCCACTTAAATTTTGAGCTAGAAGACCGATGAGCTCCACAAAATTGGCTGGCTAGTGAACCCCAGGATCTTCTTGTATCCCCTTTTCAGTGCTAGAATTACAAAACCACACCTGGATTTTTATGGGATGCTTGGGATCTGAACTTGGTTCCTCATGCTTGGATAACACTTTACCCAATGAACTGTCTTCCCAGCTGGTGAAACAACTTAGTAATGTACTCAGCCCAATTTATTGTTGATCTCCCATTTCCTTCTGCCATCAACATAGAAATGGAGATATTTTAAAAGAGATTTATTTTTATTTATGTGTATGGTGCCTGTATCTGTGTGAGCATATGCCGTATGTGAGGGATGCCTACAGAAGCCAGAAGACAGCATCAGATCCTATGAAGCTGGACTCAAAAGTTGTGAGCTGACAGATATGGGTACTCACAACTGAGCTCAGTCCTCTGCAGAAGCAGAAAGTGCTCTTGACTGCTGAGCCATCTCTCCAGGCCCCCAAATGAAGATTTTACATTGTATTCTGGCCTCCATCTTCGAAAGTGCATGTTTATTTGCTACTTGTGGCATCTTTCCATTCTCTCAGCCAGTGCTCAGAAGCCACATGGCCAGTGGCCACTCTACTAGACAACATGATTCAAGAGAATCCTTTGGTACATTAAAATCTGAGAATCCCTGGGCTATAGAAGATCAAGTAACTCTCTTAACATCCTGGAGCTCCTTAATTCCAGGTCCTTTCCCATTCAACTCTCTAAAGTGAAAACTACTCAGGTGAAAAACTTAGCATTTTTTTTTAATCAGAATAAATGAGATCTTTTTGTTGAAGGTTTAAAAATGAAAATCAAAGTCATTGGAATAAAGGTAGGCATTAATGCACTCAGCTGAGACTTCATTATTAGCGCCTGTCTCTTGCCCATGCGTTGGACATTTATTTAATGGCATGACCTTTCTCAGGTCTTGATTTCTAAATCTATGATGTGAACAAAGCCATAAACTGTCCTTGCGAGGATGCAGGGTGGTTTGAAATTGACTGGAGCACAGAGTGATTTGGAAAGGTCCCACATGAATCTTCAGCAGCTTGCCTCCATCCAGCCTGCTATTCATTTCTGCAAGGTCAACTTCATTTTCACTTTTAGAATTCAAAAGCTCGTGTTCCTAAGGCTGGTGAACGCATCTGCACCATTTCTGAGTCCCTGCCTAGCCTACATCAGGCTTGGCTCAAAGATTTCTGAAATTAAACGGCCCAGATAAATGGAGCTTAATTAGGCAGAGCATGGGGAAGGCCATGCCGAAAGGCAAAGTCACACATTATTTTAGGAGAGAAAGAGAAGTCATCTAGCCTGTAGAGTATCATTGTTCTGGCCCTTCAAATCTAGCTCTGGGATGTGACAGGATTTGCCTTCCTTGATAGTCAAGCCTCACTATCATTCAGTTTATCTGTTTATTATGTTTGTATACGTGTGTGTTTGTGTTTTGTGTATGACAGGGCATAGGTGGATACATGTGCATGTGCGTGCAGGTGCACGTACATACATATATACAGACAGACAGACACACACGGAGGCCAGAGATCTTATACTTTATGTTATAGAGACAGGGTCTGTCCCTGGGACAGGAACTCACTGATTCAGCTTGGTTAACTAAGTCAATGAGCCCCAGGAACCAGCCTTTCTCTGCCTCCCCATGGCTGGGGTTATAGACATGAGTGTCACACATGCTCTGTGTTTGGGTTCTAGGGATTCCAATCAGGTCCTCACATGTGTAAATCAAACACTCTGTATATGGAACCATCTCTCCACCTCACTCAGTTTCTTAACCAGGCCAGACTTGCAGCTGTCTTGAGGTTTCTGTCCTGGAACAACTATCTTTCTGTCCTGGAAACTCTTTCCATATCAGTTGGCATGTCTTTCCTCCTCTCTCTCAAGGCTCAGCAAAAATGCCATCTTTTCAGAAAGAAAGTCTTACCTCATACTCATGGCCATTTCTTTCCTAGCACTTTTTACAGGCTGTGACCTGTTTCTTGGGTGGTTACTTCTTTGTCATCTGCCTCCCCATGAGAAAACAATTTCTTTATAAACAGGCAAGTTTTCTTTAATAACACTCCTTTTTCTAGTTCCTGGGCCAGCATCTGATCTCTCTAGAACCTCTTACAGACATATATGTTCATTAATATATGGATGTCACGCATGTTTTAGCACTTCTCTAGTAAACACACATATGCAAGGACATGCATACACACACATTACACACCACACACAAACATACACACATACACGCACTACACACACAACCACTACATACACACTATACCCCAAAACACAATATATACAACACACAGAAAACACTATGAATAATACACACCAAAACACAACACACAAAAATAACTGCACACACATCACATATACCACACGCAAAAAAACACTACATACACATCACACACCAAAACATTATACACACATACACCACAAACAAAAATACTATACATGAACAAACACTATACATACACACACTATACAAAAAGCTCTATACATGTACATAAAAAACTATGTACACACTACACATAAAAACACCATTCAGGCTACTCATAGAAACTCTACAAATGAATACATGCTGCACACAGGAAAACAACATATACTATACACAGAAACAGTCATGCAACACTCAAACACTCACATACCATATTCATATACAATACTACACACACTGCATACAAAAACATACATACACACAAAACTACACCACATACATCCATAAACACTGCACACATACATAAACCCTATATACAAACACACAAGCAAACACTGCACACACACATACACACAATGCTAGGGAGAGAGTTGATGCTGACTCATGCTTGCAAGCATGAGGACCCGAGCAAGATCTTCAGATCATCCAGAAGTGATATATTATCAATGTTTGGGAGGTGGGGAGAGGGACAACACCAGCTTGCTGGCCATCCAGCCTCACCTACTTAATGAATTCTAGACCAGTGAGAAACTGCCTAAATAAATAAATAAAGTGGATGGTACCTGAGAAATTACAGCCAGGGTTGCCTTTTGTTCTCACACATACACACACTCCTTTGTACATGCATACATGCACACATGAACACACATACACACAATCAAATCAGACAAAAGCAGCTCCTTTCTAAACACTGGAGCAGCCATACTTTTATCTTTCACTGAGCGCAGCAGGAGCCCCAGAACTTCGGGAACATCAACACATGCTGACTGGCTGAAGCACCTGGCATCATACAGAAGATGGTTTGCACTCTGACCTGGCTTCCTTGCTTGTTTAGTCAACTTGTCTTATCCCTCATCTAAACCAAGACTAACTAACAAGATATTCTAAGTAGTTGTAAAATTTAGGTAAAATTGTGACTAATAAACACAGGGTTTGGCACAAAGACATGCTCTACACTTGACTTCTGTGTCACTATGTGAATCCTGGTAGCAGGAGAAGGGGAAAGAGGGCTGGCACTATGGCCTGGGCATTGCAAAGTTGCCACTCAACAATCAGGTGCTGTGCTCAGTTACCCAGAAATCCTGACCACTGTCTTTCCCACATGCTGGAACTCTCCATGTTTTTGTAATTCTCCATTACATTTCAATTGGGGTATTTAATCCCTGGGATTTGATTTCCTGGCTACAGGAGACACAGAAAATGCAAGCAAACACCATATTGGTGTGCTCAATGAATCACAGAATTATTTTCTCATTTGTCATAGAACAAAATCTCTTTGGAGGATGATGTTAAATTGTTTACAGGATGATGAGACCTTACCTTTGGACAGTCACAAAGACGACCCCATCCTTTGTCACTTTCAATGCCAACAGGTATTAGCTAGAAATCACTTTTTAGACTATCTTCCCCATGACTCTTTATAAAATATCTGCCCTGGTGTTAGCAATAGGAAGAATTGTGTACCTCACCATAGCAAGGGAAGAAAATCACCTGCCGACCCTCCACCACCGATGTGTAAGAGTGTCCCACAGGGAACCAGCTGAGGATAGTAATTGCATTACTCTGTATCCCGCAAGCTCTGATCAACCTCAAACATCAATCCATGTTGGGGCCATACTTCTGCTGGCTGTGACCAGCTCCTTCCTCCTGTTTACTTTGCATCAAGGGCCCCTGAAAGCCAGCATGGAGTTCAGGTTTTCCTCATGATCTTGACCCTTGGCCAATAAGACACACACACAAGGCAGACACTATTCACATGCTCTTATGACTCAAGTATTATCCCCACTGTACAGTGCTGGGTAATACATATCCAAGTGCAAATGAAGGGAAGACTTGGAAAATCTCAGAGTCCACAGGTTATTATAACAAACAGCAAATCTTCAAAGCCTAGGCTATTGCTTTTTTTTACCCCCAATGGGAGAGATCATTGCTTTCTTTCCAAGGCACACCTTTCTCATGCCCTTCTCTGTCCTCTCCATTGAGTGGATTTCATTTGTATATTCATACAAGAAAACAACTATAGACAAAAAGATATGGTGAACAGTGCATGTCTTGCAAGTCAGAGGACCTGAGTTCAACTCTCTGAACCCACCCACGAAAAGCTGAGCATGGTAGTACCAGTTACGTCTTAGAATCCATCCACCTTGTGTTTTGAGACAGACTCTCTCGCTGAATCCAAGCTCATCAGCTAGGCTAGGCAGAGTTGCCAGCAAACCTCAGAGTTACATCTCTCTCCATCTCCCAGAGCTTGGATAAGAATTGTGTATGTTTTCCTGACTTTTTCACGGGTGCTGGAATCTGAACTATGGTACTCATGCATACGCAATCTCCATAGCCCTATTTTAAAATCATGCTTAAATGTTAAATTCTTATTTCTTTATTTTAGCTACATTTTATTTTATCACATATATGCATGGGCATACATACTATGGCTTCATGTAGAGGGTAGGGTTCAATTTCCACAAGTCAGTTCTGTCTTTACCATGTAGGTCCCGAAAATGGAACTAGGGTTGCTGGGCATGACAGTAAGTGCTATAACTACAGAGTCACCTCATCACCCCCTTTTTCTCAACTTTTACTGTGGTAAAATAGCACTCACATAAAATGTACATTAGATTTATGTTGAATGATAGGATGCAGTGATGTTGATCCCCTTAGCAAGGATGTGCAGCCATCACACACACCCTTGTTTTTAACTCTATCTCACCATTTTAAACTAAACTTTTGTGCACACTTAAGAAGGAAACAAACCCCTTCTTTCAGCCCCAGACCCATTTTCTGTATCTGGGAACCTGACTACTCCAGTGGTCCCCATAAGACAATTCATGTTTATTCTCTGATTTCTGGCTTTTTTTTTTTTTTTTCACTTTGTTTTCAAGGTTTATCCACGTCATTCCTAGCATGTATTTGGTGCTATTTTGTCTTACAGCTGAGTAATTTTCCACATTTATGTGGATTGTATTTACTTTATTCAGTCATCTGTGGGTGGATGGATAATTTCTACATCTTAAATGCTAGTAGTGGTCTATACCTTAACACAACACTACCGTTCTGGGCTCCTGGTTTTCTTTTGAATTTTGTTGTGCAGTTCTGGGGATCAAATGCATCTGCTAAGAAACTTTCACCACTTACCCACAGCTCCAATTCTGGGCTGTTACTTTTAATACTTTTAGAGATAGAATTCATTAATCCTATGATAATTCTGCTTAAGTTTTTTAAGAAACTCTAAAAATTTTAGAATACCTCTAAAGTATCCTTCCAAGAAACATTGAAGACTTTTCTGAGAAGCAACAGTCATGTTGCTTTTAGCTTTTCAGACTGTTTATTTTTTGTCTTTAAACTGGGTTGCATGTAGCCCAGGTTGGCCTGACACTCACTCCATAGCTAATGATGACCTTAAATTTCTGAACTTCCCACCTCTACCACTCCAGTTATATGGTGCTGAAGATTGAACCCAAAACTTCATCCAAGCTAAACAATCATCCATTAGATGCACAGTATCCCCAGGCTCCAACAAATTGTTTCTTGAAAAATACCTTCATTCTTCCAATTGTGGTGTTCCAGTGTTTTCAATAATTCACATCTGTTCATTCTAACGTTTGTTAGCAGATGTTTTGGAGCTTTAAACAGAGCTTTAAACAGAGCACACACGCACGCACACACACACACACACACGAGGAGGATCAATTCTGCAACCCTGAAGAATGAATGTCAAAGGTCTTTCAGCTTTCTCTTTCTGATAACTAAAAAGATAGAGTTACTATCCTCCCTTCAATGAAGGAAGCAGCCAGAAACCCAGGAGTGCTGAATCAGCATAGCTACCTCATCTCCACTGTCAGTCAATCACTAATGAGAGAGGAGGATGCTAGAAGCTCCACTCATCAGTATAGAGCCTGGAAGAGACTACAGCACTCAGAACAAGGCTGTAGAAGTCTGTAGGCAGAGTGTTACTTACATCTTAGAAATGCAGAGAAGAAAATGGTAAGATGAGCTATGTGTGTGCATGCATACAACAGATTTAATTACCTTTTAGACACCAGGCTTTAAAACACTAATGGAAATGCAAAATAAATGGGGAATTTCCTCTACTATCAAGATATTAGACTAGCATAAGCAGAAAGAAGGAAGGAAGGAAGATCAAAAATAAAATGATATAGATTGAGTCCTAAAAGTGTCCTATACCCCTCAGAAGCATCCCCTTGTACAATCCCATGGTCATCCTGTAGTGGGAGGTGCTGTGAACACCAGTTAATAGGACACCAGTTAATAATTGTAGAAGGTTCATTGTTTCTAAGTACCACCATGCGATGCTATCTACTCAACTTGACAAATAATCTTATAAGAGAGAGTAGAGAACAGTGGGTCAGTGATGGACAGGATCACACCTTGATCAGGACTGCTCTCTGGCCCTCTTTGAAATGTAGACCTTTTGTCTGGACCCTAAATATGCACTTAGGGAGTCACTGGACCCCTACACTTTTTCTCCCCAATGTAGCCTCATTCAATAAACCTTTCTCAGCTTTCACTATGACTTGTCTGTGTACCTGAACCTATTAGGCCAGCCCCAATGTTAGGGCTGTGGGGCACAGTGCTGACATCAACAATTCTGGTATCAGACTAATTAATTCACTGTCACTAACAAAAGGCACTTTCTGAGATGTGAGCTGCCCTGGAGACATATCCATCCATGTGGAACTTGGAAAGTTGGGGCATTGAGTAGAGATGTCAATATACTCAGTTGCTTCTTCTGGAGGGGAGGAACATTGCACTTCCCATAGAGGGAAGGCAATGGGGCAAGCTGGCTGAATGCTATGTGAAGCCTTCTTCTTTACAAGGGCTTTGCACCGTTATTCTTGAAAGAGGAACTCTCATGACACTGCTACCCCTGAAAGCCCCATTTAATACTATCACACTGGCAACATCTGCTTGTTGGAAGGAACGCATTTCAATCATAGTACATAATGCTCACATACAGCCTCGCAGATGGAGGTGTTGCTTCTGATCATTTGAGATGTTTAACTAACACATAAGTAGAAGGAGCCTGTGGTGTAATATCTAAAAGTACCTCTCATTCACCTTCAGTGAGTTTCATGTCCTTACAGATATGACCACAAATTTCCAGCAGTGACACTTCATAGTGACCTCTGGATTAATTTTTTCCATTCTGTGATTTCTAACCTTTCCCAAGAGGCTCCTTAAACATGGAATGAGTGTCCTCAGTGTCTGACCTCTTACTTAGTCACAACTATCCCAAGAAGACCTTGAAGAGAGAATCAGACTCAGGCTTCACTGAAGATGGTGTGGAATGTCATGAGGGTTTTGCATCCCTTACCTTTGAAAGACACTTGGACCTGCATCAGGAGTCATCACATAAATTCTACAACAAGGCTCCACAAACAATGCCACCAATTGGAGATCAAGTATTCAAATATGTGAGTCAACAGGGGATATTTCTCAATCAAACACACTCCGAAGGGTGCTGTCTTCACCTCTATCCATTGAGCTGTGAGCACACAAAAGTAGCAAAAAGCCTAACTTAAATTTGATGGGGCAATCATGAAATGCATCAACTTCAGTGCATGCACAACTCTTTTAGTTCATTTTTCTCTCATTTTCATTTTTCCGTTCCTCTCCATCCATGATGACTTTATCTGTAGGCATGTGGTAACGGAACTACAACAGTGACTGTCAACCCATATAGGCAGGGACCCTCACTTCAATGTAAGGAGTCTCTTCCTGGGTTCTTTGGGGAATAAGAAAATAGCACTTGTCTTTAGAATGAAATATTGATGTCTTACTCATGTTCCTTTCTGTTTCCTGAATCCACCTTTGTGGACTCAGGAAAACAAAGCACTGACTTTGAGAGTCATCATGTGAATATTAGATCAAGGGTTGAGTCATATATAACTCACATCCTAATAGCTTTCATTATGACATTTTCATACATGTCTGTCATGAATTGTGACCACATTCACTACCCATTTCTTGACCCACTTTTGCCCCCAAATAGCCTCCTTCCTCGAAATGACAGATAAGATGTACCCACTGGTGTACCAGTGGTGTAGGTATTTTGAGATAATACTGCTTTCTGATTGAATATAAGGCCTCCTGCCCCAGAAAGAATTCATTTCTCTTACTGTGTACATGGTTTGTAAATAACTTTTTTTTGCAAAACAAAATACAATTTCAATAATAAACAATAGAGAGCTTGCATGCTCCTGGAACAACAACAGAAACTTGTTTTGCACTTGTAAGGCAGAGTGTGTGGTTCTCTGTGAGGACAAGGCCATCATCTCATGATGTTCCAGGCCCCTCAAAGCTACATAGTGAGACAAACAAAAACTAAAATAGTTTTGCAAAGGAAGTAGGCTGACCACTGCCCTAAATTCAGGCAAAGCTATTGTTGCATTATTGTCAATATTTATGTACTACCTGAATGCTCTGTAATGACAAGCAACAACAAAAGCAAGAAACCACAAATCCTAGTGCAATCTGTCCCTTGAGTCAGTCAACAGGCACAGATCAACTTAAATATCTCTTTGGTACAATATCCTTACTGTTTCATATGGCTACATTTTATTTGGCTTCATAAAATGATTATGACAACAAATAGCTTTTACTCTGGAAAATAAAAAGTTTAAGTATCTATATAATCATCCTCAAGTTTCACCTATTATACTGTATTCTACAGTGAAGTCCTCAAATTTGAAGTTTCTACCCACAATATATGAACCATTTCCCACAGCAACCAAGATGTTAGACACCCTCAACATTTCTGAGACAATGTCAAAGAGGTTTGACACTGATAGACAAGGCAGGCAGTTCTCACCATTTGTTTGGCAAAAGCAGGGTCGGGGTACTAGAGAGATTTCTCAGTGGATAGCACGTTTACTTTGCAAGCTTTGGGGCTAGTTCTGAATCCCCAGTGCCTATATAAAAACCTTGGCATAGCTGCATATCCTTGTAACCCATTCAGGGAAGAAGCCAAAAGCTTACTGGCCATTTAGCCTAGCAGAAATGGTGAGATTACAGTTCAGTGACAGCTTATCTCAGAACAACATGGCAGAGAAAGATAGATGACAATCAGAATTCTGCTCTGGCCTCTGCAGTTGCACACACACACACACACACACACACACACACACACACACACACACACATACACACACACAGCACGCATGCATGTGCACACTCATCAAGACTCACTGGAAACAACACTAGATGGGCACAGTTACCTCAAAGGTCACTTTAAAAATACTTCAGGATCAGAGCAATAAACAGTGACAAGGTCAACCACCTCATTCCAGAAACAATAAAGGTCAAACATGACACGCATGACAAAGGACAGTACTAACCACAGAGTTGTCTCACTACCTTCAGTTTCAAAGACAGTCCATTCAAAGAAAATCCATGATTTAATGCCACGTGGGATACAACAACACTCTTCCAAGACTCTTAGTGACCCAATTGTAAGGTGACCCAGTAATGGGTCATTTCTCCGTTGACATGAGATCATCTTGCAATAACATATTTTTTTTCTTCATTACTACAATAAAAGATGAAGGGAGGGACAAAAATATGGAAAAAATATGGAATACATATCATCTAGAGGCTGACATCCAGGAAAAGTGGTAAATAAAAAATTCTCTCCCTGGGGTGGCTACAGTCTAAATACAGCTGTGCATTGCCTAAGTAAATCTCTTTGACAGAAACCCATTCTGTTTGGAGCAGCAGGGCATCAATTGAGTGTTTCATATAACCCAATCAAATAGTATTATTATGCCAACGATGACATGGGTTTCTCTGGGATAGGAGCAAAGGTGAAGGGCCAGCAGAGGAATGAATACCTGTACAGAATGAGACAGGGACCTTGGCCTCTGAACCCTTCAGATTGATTTAACACAGCAGAGTGTTTTGGAGGGCAAAGGGGGCAGGTTCCATACTGTTCATGGCCTTCACACGGTGGTAAAACCCAAGGTTCAGCCTCAAACTCCCCATCTTGTCTCTCATGTCAAATAGCATTTTGTCCTTAATTACCTACTTACTCTGTGTGAGTGTGAGTATGTGTGTGTGTGTGTGTGTGTGTGTGTGTGTGTGTGTGTGTGTACATGTGTACATGCACAGTGGAAGTCTGAGGTCAGCTTTGGGTCATTCCTCAGGAGCCACCCACCTAATTTCTTGAGACAGAGCCTCTCACTGACCTCAAGCTTAACAATTATGTAGGCTGTCTGACCAGCAGGCCTCAAGCTAGGATTACAGGTACACCCCCATGCCTACCAATTTTACATGGGTTCTGGAGATTGAAGAGAGGCCCCCATGCTTACTAGGAGAACATGTTGGAGATTGCCCATACAAATGTCTTTCACTTCAGTAGCAGGTGTGACTTCTGGAACTCAGTATTGTCACAGCCCTTGATTCAGTAGCTGGATGGAATGCATCAAAAGCACATACCCATGATGCTTCTGTTCTTTTCACTGTGGTCACAAGACTACAAGTCTTTATAGGAAAGGAGAGGACAGGCAAGAAGGCAGTGGCAGTAGCTTGTGTTTCAGGTTTCATGAATACACAGGCTTCCCCCAAAACATTCCCATCTAAACTGTTTTTGATGTCACTGTGGGTGAGAGGGCCACTACTTCTGACTCTTCACTTCTGTACAGTGACATGAAAGTGATAGTAACACTCTCTAGGGATCACCCAGGTGGCTCCCGGGTAAAGGTGCTTGCTGCCAATCCTGATTATCTAAGTTAAATCCTTAGAATCCACATGGAAAGAGAAGTTGTCTTCTGACTTCCCCAATGGCACTGTGACATACATACACACACACACACACACACACACACACACACACACACACACACACACTGCAACCTAAATCAATAAAGAAATATGAAAATACATTTTCACCCCCTATTCTATCCTGTTGAGGCCATGTGGATGCTTGACTTTGGTTTGCTCATGAACTTGCTTGGCCACTGGGATATCAGAATATGTGGTCAAAGAGCTCAGCCTAAAATAGGCTTTCATTAAGAAGAGTGCCACCTTATCTGTCACCTGTGATCCGCCACCAGGGGGACATATCCCCAGAAAGACAATCTAAGGAATACACAAGATGCCAGACATAGATTCCTAACTACCCCTTCATCACATAGCTGGGAGGAGGCTGCAACCCAAATGAGACTAGCCACACAACACACAGTGAAGCAAGCATACAGATTCATAGGGAAAAAACACAGGAGTCATTACATTTTAGGACAGTTTCTTACACAGCACCATGGTGCCCGTAACTGCCCGACACAACCTCATTGAATGCAACTGCGTACATAGCCACTTTTAGTCTAAATGAACTTAAAAAAAGAAAAAAAAAAAAGCAAATATACAACTAAGACCAAAACAGCTGATATACTAATACAATTTTTCAATTTAAATTCTCAAACTATATAGAGGTCTAAGCTAGCACACCCTTACCCTGATGTTATATTCCCCAAATTCTTCTGATCATTGTTCTTTGACAGGCGCTTTCTTTTTGTCAGATTCTGAGTCTGAAAATCTGGCGCTCCCCCACCTTCTGCTCCCCAAATGCACTGAAGACCTTATCTGTGAATGCATCTTCACTATCCAAGTGACAACATGCCAGGGATATCTGCAATTTCTGCCAGGAGTCACAAGTTCAGTAAGCACTGTAAGAAATGTTTGTTACACTAATATTGATTGTTTTAAATTACTTTTTATTTAAATTAAAAACAATCTTATTTTACATACCAATCCCAAATGTCTCGCATTCCTCCCATTCCCCCACCAAACCCCCATCTCACCCACCAAACCCCCCTCTCACCCACCAAACCCCCATCTCACCCACCAAATCCCTATCTCACCCACCAAACCCCCATCTCACCCACCAAACCCCCATCTCACCCACCAAACCCCCATCTCACCCACCAAACCCCCATCCCACCCCCATCTACTCCCCAGGGAGGATGAGGCCTCCCATGAAGGATCATCAAAGTCTATCACATCATTTGGGGCAGGACTGAGGCCTTCCTCTATGTATCTATGCTGAGAGATTATCTCTCCATAGGGAATGGGCTCCCAAAGCCCATTCATGTACTAGGGATAAATACTGGTTCCACTGCCAGAGACCCAAGCCCCGCCAAATGACACTCACATTCAGGGTGCCTGGTTCAGTCTTTTTGTTTGTTTGTTTGTTTCTTTTTTTTTTTTTTTTTTTTTTTTTTTTTTTTTTTTGAGATAAAGTTTACCTGTACTGCTTTGGAGCCTGTCCTGGAACTTGCTCTGTAGACCAGGGTGGCCTCAAACTCACAGAGATCCACCTGCCTCTGCCTCCAGAGTGCTGGGATTAAAGGAGTGTGCCACCAAAGCCCTGCTCTGGTTCAGTCTTATACTGGTTCTTCAGCTGTCAGACTGGGGTCTCTGCACTCCTATTTGCTCAGGTTGGCTGTTTCTGTGGGTTTCTTCAGCGTAGTCTTAAACCCTTTGCTCATCACTCCTCTCTCTACAAGTGGATGCCAGGAGTTCGGCTCAGTACTTGGCTGTGAATCTCTGCTTCTGCTTCTATCAGCTACTGGATGAAGGCTGTATGATGGCATTTAAGGTAGTCATCAATCTCATTATAGGAGAAGAGCATTTAAGGTAGTCTCTTCACTATTGCATAGATTCTTAGTTGGGGTCATCCTTGTGAATCTGTGCACATTTCCCTAGTGCTAGATTTCTCATTAAGTGCATAATGGCTCCCTCTATTAAGGTATCTCTTTCCTTGCTGTCCTCCTCTGTTCTTCCCCCAACTTGACCATCCTGATCCCTCATATTCTCCTCCTCCATCTCCTCCCCTCCAGGTGTTCAACATTTGTGTTCATGATGCCATAGAGCCTTGTCTTAGTTGCTGTTCTATTGCTGTGAGGATACACAAGGCAACTCTTATAAAATAAAGTATTTACTTGCTGGCTTCCTTATAGTTTCAGAGTATTAGTCCATGATCACCATGGCAGGAAGTATGGGAGCAGGCAGGCAAGCATTGGGCTGAGAGCTCTACATACTGATCTATGGGTAGCAGGCAGAAAGAGAGACATAGGCCTAGATGAGCTTTGGAAACCTCAAAGCTTACTCCTTATGAAACCTTCTCAAAGGATAGACCTCCTCATCTTTCCCAAACAGTTTCCTAAACATTCAAACACATATGGGGGTATTCTCACTTAAACCACCACAGACCTTTATGGTTTAAGTCCTAAAAGACCACTCCACACAACTTATTATGCTCTTATGATGATGAATGGTGTATAGTTTAAGGCATACCAGTTAGCTATTTGCAGAACCTGAATACAATAACAGAGGCTTATGAACTAGTCTTGCTTAGGGTCAAGTTTTTCCTGTGAATTATATTACTAGGTTTACATGTGAACCATATTTTTAATCAAATGCAAAATAAGAGTTTATATTTTAACATCTGTTAATAATCACTCCTTTAGGATATCTATGGTGTGTGTGTGTGTGTGTGTGTGGTTTATGTCTGCATACATGGCCATGACTCACCCACATGGGTGCAGGTGGAGGACAGTGGCTGATGTCATGACATCCTTATCAAATGTTCTCCATTATTATTTTTGAGAAAGAGTCTCAGTGAACCTGGGATTCACTGTTTCAGCTAGAGTAGCTGCCCAGCAAGCATCCCTTCTTTTCCTACCTCCATCACCCCAACATTTGGATTGCAAGTGCATGAACAACCTTTTACATGGATACTGGAATCTAACAACACTAAGCAGGTCCAGCCCAGGCGCCTACCATATGTTTCCTAAGTTCCAAACCACTCCTACTAAGGTGAAGCATTTCTATTTGTTCACACCCTTCTTAGTGGAAGATAACATCATTAGATTGTTGTGATTCAGTAATCACCACATCTATTTTTCATCTCATTCTCTCTCTCTCTACTCCAGCAATCACAAAGATCTTCCTTTTTTCTCCTCACTCCAAATAATTTCACATATGGCCCTAAAACTAAACCCTGTATAATGCCACCTTGTCATATTTTCTTTTTGCTCTGTCAACATGGAGTACTCATTAAAAACACAGAGTTTATTTAGAAAAGACATTTTAGTGCCACAGTTACAGGAATTTCATTTCCCCTATAGCTGCTTTTGGACTATACGTTAAGAGATTCTGTACATCCTCAGCTCCCTTTCCAACAATATGCTGGCAGAGGAGGTCAAAGTGATGAGAAAGATTTTCTCAGAGACTCCCTCATTCAAAACTATCATCAGAAAAGGCTCAATGGCCTCAAGGAAATTAATCCCTCCCAATTTGCCCCCAAACTTAGTTCAAGACAGCCTGGGCTAGAGATTGAGCCTTAGAAGCAAGGTGTTACTCCCAGGCTAATGTGTGCTCTACACTCACAACAGAGTCCATGCACTTATAGTGATGACATGTTAGGGTACAAGCTCGTGTTTCTCTTCTGGCTGCAATGTCCATCCCAGCAAGTCAGTGTCTGTGCTATACTCTTTGTTCGGAATCATGAATACCATTCCCATGCTGCTGTTTGTCTTCATGAAATATCTTCATATTCATTCTTATACATGTTTTTCCTCTCCTCCCACTTCTTCCTCCCTCCTCAACATTCTCTTTTTGTTTCCATGTCTGTTTGTCTTTCTCCCCCAATCCTTCTGACAAATCACTGTTGCTAACTTTTCAGGAGATGTTCCTGTTCTGTGGAAGCTTCCTTCTATATCCCACATCTGAGTAACCAACATAAATATCCCCAGTCCTTTAAATCTCTATCCGCATGGTGGTCCCACTATGACCACCTGGCAGCACTGAAACTCTGGCCCCATGTGCTTCACTCGTCCTCTCATTCAGGACATAGGATTACAATGTCTCAGATATTTTGGGTGCAACTAAGATCATCTGTTATAGAAGATCAGCTCTTGCCTTGTAGGATGCTAGCAACATCCTGCTCTCTATCCACTAGATACCAATACCACTATGCCCTTAACTATGACAACTATGCCTTAACTATGACAACTAAGAATGGTTCCAGAAAGTTCACATATTCTTTAGAGATAATGTCCCCAACACACACACACACACACACACACACACACACACGCACGCACGCACGCACGCACGCACGCACGCACGCACACACACACACACACACACACACACACACACACACACACAGGTGAGAGCCAATGCTGCCCTGGCCACTTCTCTGAATCTGAGAGGATATCCAGGCCACTGGAAAATACTATTCACCTAGAAAGACACTTGGTGTTGACAGAGACTGATATTAAACCCTTCTGGATCCATCTTAACTGGTGGGTTTTGTTTTTAAAAACAGCACAGAAAGTCATTATTTGAATCCACCATTAAGCCCACACCATTGCACAAATGACTGCTTAAGAGCTCATGACTTAGTAGTAATTGAGCTTGTGCAGTGCTCAGAACTCTGCCTTTCCTAATAAGCTGGACATCTGAAAAGACAATCTTTTATTTTACTTTTTGTGTTTCTGTTTTTTTAGCAAGGCCCTGAGATTCTGTTAGATTCACCAGCAATCATCAGTTTTCAAGAGGGGTTATTTATGAAGCTATGGAGAATCATGATGACTCTGCAAAGAAGTCACAGTGACCTACAGAGAATAAGCCAGTGCCTTGGCGAGCTGTTAGGAAGAATGGTCTCAAAACCTAATGAAGAAAATAGAGAAAAACACAAAGCAGAAGGAAAATACCTTTTCTGATTATCCACAAAATAGGTCCTTAGGTCTATATAGCAGATGTGCTATTAATGATGTTTCACGCTGTGTGTGTGCGTGCGTGTGTGTGTGTGTGTGTGTGTGTGTGTGTGTGTGTGCTGGTGTTATATTCACTTGCATATATGCATATATGCAGGTGTGTTCACCTGTGCATACATATGTGGAGGTCATGATTAACATTAACTATTTCTTCAATTGTGTTCCTGTGGTGATATATTTTCATATGATTTATTAAAGCTTATCTAAGGATTCAAAAGGCAAAGTCAGCCACAAGCTATAGAGGGCAAGCAGTGGTGACACACACCTTCAATTCCAGGACTCAAGAGACAAAGGCAGATGCATCTCTCTCAGTTCAAGACCACCCAGGGCTACATGACATTGAATCAGTCTAAAAGAGTAACAGAGATCATATCCTTAATCCCAAGACTAAAGAGGTATTTAAGAGAGGAACAGAGTCTCTGGGCTGGCATTCATTCTCCAGCCACATTGAGGATAGGAAGACATTCAGTCTCAGGATTCTCCAGCCACGTTAAGGAAAGCATAGCAGTCTAGGATTACAGCCTGAGGTTTGGTAAAGACAGGTTTGCCTTTTAGTGTGAGGTAGAGCTAAGAGCTAGTGGTTGGATGGTTTGCTTTACTTCAGCTTGAAGAGTGAACCCCAGTATCAGTCCTGGGTCTTTTATTTTCCATGTTACATTTTCTACCTTTTTAATATTTATTCATTCTATGACAAGTTTGTGGGTTCCAAAATTCCACCCTTAGCTGAGGAACTATTAGTTAATGTCTATGGTGGGTAGTGTCGATTTTCATTATGAATGTGGCCACTGATAGGTTCCCATGCCTCAGTGGATGACACCATGTCATGCACATTGGGAAGCACTAAGTGGATTCAGTGGGGGGGGGGGTTGTTGTTGTTATTCTTGTTTTTAAGTGACTGAGTTTAAAAAAAAAAAAAAACTGTGGTCAAGATGAGTCCCAAGGAGGAGAGAGAACAGGGAGTTGAGGGGTAGATTAGATAAAGATACATTTTATACACATGTTTACTATGGCTGTGGCTACCTACACAAGATTTGACCAAGATTAAGCCAATTAAAAATCCTACCTTGTGCTGGACATGGTGATTTTGTGCTAGGTGTGGTGACTTTGTACTGGGTGTGATGGCCCAAGGTTTTAATCCTAACATTCTAGAGCCAGAGCCAGGAGAATCTCTGTGAGTTTGAAGATAGCCTGGTCTTCATAGTGACCTCTAGGCCAGCCAGGGATACACACAGGCACACACAAACACACACTCACCCACCCACCCACCCCCCCACACACACACATCCCTCTGGTATTCACCAGTCTCCTCCCCACTAGACATGCTCAGGGATTACAGCAAGATTGGCCACACTATGTTTTACCAGTGGTGTTTCAAATAATAAGTCACATAAGGTAATTATTAATCTCACATTTGGAATATGTGGAATCATCATTATTTTAAGAAATGACCAAGTGATATTATTGGCAACCCAGATACATGGCAAGCGATTTCCAGACACAGGGTAAAGGCATTACCACCTCCAACTGACCTAAAGCTCTGCACATGATCCTGCTCAACAAGAGTTCTGCTGTTTCGTGAAAAATTTATATCACATCCTGTTTGATGTAAAATTGAAAGGGAACAAAGAATGTAACTTATCCCTAAGCCAACTTTTTAAACTAAAATGTTGTACAAAGATTCCTGTGGCATTTTCAGCCACCCTTAAATTTTAATAATACTGATAAAATATTCTACTATCCCCAGCCAAGTAATTTTTTATCTTTAATTGGTAAGCCCTCATTTATTATTTCTAAAGCATAAGAATTCTAATATCTAGGATTTATAACTTGCCCAGGCAATCGTGACTGCAAATGTATTTTTAAGTGCACTCAAATACAGAGAACACAAATGAACACTGGGGAAATTTAAGTTTGGACTACAAGGGAAAAGTTCTCTACAGAACATATATCATCTACTAACTACATTATACGTCATCTATTGAAAAGCAAACAAATTCTGCAATCCTTCTTGGGATAAAAGAAGAGGCAAAAAAGACTTTGGGGCACTGCAGAGATGCATGAATCTGTTGGTAAAGCTACCACCATGCAACTGTGAGATTCTGAGTTCAAACTACTCTGCAGAAAAAAATAATGGTACCTTGAAATTCACAGACAAGTGGATGGCACTTGAAGAAACCATCCTGAATGAGGTAACCCAGTCACAAAAAGAGAAACACAGTATGTACTCACTCATATATGGATTTTAGACCTAGATCAAAGGATCACCAGCCTATAATTCACAACACCAGAGGAACTAGGATACAAGTTGTATTCTAAGAGATTCATATAAAGTCCCTCACAGAACTGGTAAGAGACAAGTCCCCCAGAGCTCAGGGGAAGTGGGGGGGGGAGGCGAATGGAAAGAGAAATAGGAGAAAACGGGGGGGGGGGGGAAGAAAACATGTGCGAACAGGAAGATTGAGCCTGGTTAAGAATAGAAGACAGGAGAGAGAGAGAGAGAGAGAGAGAGAGAGAGAGAGAGAGAGAGAGAGAGAATAAAAGAGAGGGAGCCAATATTGGTTTGAAGATAAAATTGAACACAAAGAAAGGTCTAGAGAACTACAAGACTGCTGCCAACTAACAATTTGAGATTCCGTGGAAAGGCTACCATAAATGTCCTTCCCTGAGAGTGAGATCAACAACTAACTTCTCCATGGAGCCCTCAACTAATGCCTGTTGAAAACAGGAGCAAACACCCATACATAAACACTGAGTTGAAGTAGAACTCAGATGCAGATGGAGAGGACAAGACCAGGCGGCAGAAACACATAGAGACAGCCTACCTGAACAAGGAGGAGCTAACGGGCCACCAGACTGATAGCTGGGAAGCTAGCATGGGACTGACTCAGACCCCCCCCCCCCGAATATGGGTCTCAGCCAGAAGGACTGAGCAGTCTAAGGGACCTCAGACAGTGGAGCCAGGATGTATCCCTGGTGCACAAAAGGACTTTGCGAACACATCGCCCATGAAGGGATAACTGCCTTAATCTAGAGACAGGAGGGAAGCCCTAGTCCTTACTTCACATGACCTGTCAGACCTACATGACCCCAACTGGATGGCATTCCCCTACATATGGAATTGGGGTGGGGGGATGGGAGGGGAGGGAACGAGGGAAGGAGGGAGGGAGGGAGAGGGAACTGGGATCGACATGTAAAATAATAAATTAAATTAAAAAAATGCTTTGACTCCAAAATTTAAGTTCAAGGACAAGTTACTGGGGAAAAGGATTTCTATTTTTGTTTCCAAAGAAAATGAAAAGATGTGGATTCCTTCCAGACTAATGTGGTTTGATCAAGCCAGACCACCGGAAACAGAGTACCAGGTGATCCTACATTCAAAACAGCTGGACAAAGCAGCCTTACAGACTACAGCCAAGATTTCTGAATCTTCTTCAAATCCCCCATGACAGTGCCCCTTACCAGCAGGAAGTACTTTGTAAAGAACAATGCTCAAATTCCCAAATATTGTCTATAAATATTTGTTTTCATTTAAATGGACTTGGTTATATAAAATAAAAAATATACCCAACCTCATAAAAAGCCAGATGTAGTGATGCATATTTGTATCTAAAGCCCCAGAAACAACAATAGGAGGATCCCTTGGGCCCTCAGACCAGCTAGCACAGCTCAGTAATGCTCATATACACATGAACACACACCTGCATAGGCATGTGAGTACACACACACACACACACACACACACACACACACACCTGCACAAACAGGCACATGAACACACACCTGTATGTGTACACACTAAAGAAAAAAGAAAAGGCTTTCAGCAGCAGGAACAAGAAGAGATGAAGGCAGAAGCAGAGACGCAGAATTTCCTGCTGGAACACCCCTTAGGTCATTTGAACATCAACAGATGTACATCTGACATGATGTGAATGGAACAGAACTACCACCCATCAGCCCACAGGCAGTCCAGAACTGTTTTGTACTGTAGGTACAGTTGTGCTTACAATAAGCTCAATAGAAGAGAAAGAGCAGGAGGAGGAGATGAGAAAAAGTAGGAAGAGGGGAAAGAGGAAACAGTTGTTTCAAAGGGAAAGAAGAAATGCCTGGTATGGTAGCCCACACCTTTAATCCCAGCACTTGAAGGCAGAGGCAGGTGGATCTCTGTGAGTTTGAGGCCAGCCTGGTCTACAGTGTGAGTTCCAGCACACCCATGCCTGTAACACAGAAAAAACCCGTCTCAAAACAACAATAAAAAGACTCTTCTGTGAAGCTACCATGTTTATAACGCTTCCTCACACCAACACAGCACATATCCCATGTTTCCTGGGGGCTCATTTAAAGCACACCTGCTTGGACCATTAGTAATGGTGATAATGCAGTCTAGTAGCAAACAATCTTTAGCCCTTCTGCTATGGATCAGGCACTCTGCTGAGCTCTCCAGTGTTCACAAGCCATCATCTCGCATGTAACTGCTCATCTCTAGAAGATACTGTGTGTTATCAGTGTTGCTCCTAACAGCTTGCTGACACTCCTCTCCAGGACACCAATCTTAAGTAGGCCCAGAAGTCAGCATTATCTCCAATTCCAAAATTGTAAAATGTGAGGTAACTTTGACAAACAAAACTCAGACTTTGTTTTTCCTGTCTGAGCTACACACATCAGCACATCCTGACTCTCAGAGTGCAACAAGACTGCCAAGAACCTTCTAGAAACTGACAAATCATGTGCCACAAATGGCTTATGTCTAAAACAAATGATCAGCTTCCACCGCCGTGCCTACCACTAGTTCCAATTTTAACAATTCCCCAGCATAACTTAAAAATGCAGATTGGTTCCACTGGGAAAGAGAAACTGGAAGGCCATGAGATGTTTGTTTGTTTGTTTGTTTCTTCAATATGACTCAGTTCCTTCTTAGCTTCTGGATTTCTTCCTACAACAGAAGAAACTGGTTCAACAGAAAATCTAGGAAGGAACAAGGTGGCCATGAGTATTATTATTATTATTATTATGATGATGATGATGATGATGATGATGATGATGATGATGAAAGAAAGTTACAATTCCAAGTTCCAGTCCATCATTAAGAGGGAACAAATGCAGGGCCTCAAGAAGCTAGTGACATTACAGCCCAGTGGGGAACAAAGAGAATGTATGTATCTTTGCTTGATTGCTTGCAGGAGGCTAGCTTCCTCCTCTCCTCTACAGTTCAGTATCCCTTACCTGGAGAATGGTGCCACCTGCAATGGACTGGGGTTTCCTGAATTAAGTGACAAACAAGACAATCACCCCAAAGGCATGCTGTCAAGGGAAGTGAAACCCTGTCCTTCTCTAAGTAGGCTAGTTAGTTCTAACTATTGGCAGAACCTAGAATCACCAGGAGAGAAGAGTCTTAATGCAGAACTATCTAGATCAGGTTGGCATAGAGCCACAGCATTTTAAAGAGAGAACACAAAGGCTTGGGGATTCTGCAACAGAAAATAGAAGCTTTTGTCGAGGGGGAACCATGATCAAAATGAACTTTAGATTTCCTTTTTTTGGTATATTTCATACACTGATTCCTTCTTTTGAACTTGAATTCTATTACCATAGTGAATGAATAGCATGTTCCAGAGTACATCCATGTTGGTACCTGGAATAGGGTTTTTGTTTCTCTTCTTTCGTATTTTCTTTTTTTAATTACTTCTTTTCTCTTTTAATTACTATAATTACATCATTCCTCCATCCTTCCTTTCTCCAAATCCTTCCATCCTTCCATACTCTCTTTCCAATTGAAAGCCTCTTTTTTCTTTATATATATACATATACATATGTATATATATATAGACATATGTATATATTCTTAAATGCCTAAATAAACCCTGTATGGTTTAGGTTTTTGTTTTAGTGTGTGTGTGTGTGTGTGTGTGTGTGTGTGTGTGTGTGTGGTGAGTGTGTATACATGTGTGTGTATGTGTGTGTGTGTGTGTTTGCATGATCATATGTGGGTATGCACATGCCATAACACCTGTATAGAAATCAGAGAACAAACCTCAGGAATGGGTTGATCTTCCACCTTGTGCAAGAGAAGGTCTCCTTATTGTTGTTTACTGTAGTGCATGCCAGGCTAGCTGGCCTGCGAGCTTGCAGGGATTCTCTGATGTCCATCTCCTCTATTGCTGTCACAGGAGCAAGGGGATCACAGATGTGCACTGTCACACCAAGCTTTCTGTAGGCTCTGGGCAACTCTAGATCCAGTCCTCCTGCTTACAAGTCAAGTGCTTTTCCCCACTGAGTTAGCTCCCCAGCCTAGAGTTCTGCTATTTTTTTCTTTTTTGTCTATCATTCTGGGCTGAAGCAAATTCTATTCTATGGGCACAGGAAGCTTTGTATTATGGCTTGTCGCCAGTTGGAAGACATGTGCACTGTTTACAGTGTGGGCTGCTTTGAATGAGGCCACCAGGAGCTAGGATCAGTGGTTCCCTAGAGCTGAGACTGGGGACAGAGAGGATTGCACATAGACAGGAAGGAGCTCCCTGTGAGGGCAGAACAGCATTCTAAAATTAGATTGCAAATTTTCTAGAGATAATTGAATTGTGAAGTGAAAACACGCAGTTTTTAAGACCTGTTTTGGACATTCCCTTATTTCCAACATGGTAGCACATGGCTTTCAGAGCAGACATTTCTATCCTAAGGCCCAATATTGGAGTATAACAGCATGGACAAAAAGTCCCCTTACACATAACGGGCAAGTTCTAGAAGGGACATTCAGTCTATATTGTCTCTATGTATCAAAATATAGTGCATGCACTTTGTCTCTCAATTAAAAGCAGCATTAATTCCTTAAAGGGGCAAAAAAGAAAAGACATAGTTGTTTGAAAAATTAATCTAATTTCTTAAATAGAAGTCTTCAGAAGCTAGAGGCTGTGCTACAAAGTAGGGTAGATTTTGATGTTCTAAGAAGAAGGTTCTAGAGGGCTCAATAATTTTGTGTTTAAAATTGGGAAACACAATAAACTGGGCTGACCCTCAGAGGAGGAGGGAGGGTGTTAGTATCAGAAGAACACGGTTGTCTAATCTTAAATAAAGCAAACATGGCAGATTCACTACAAAAGAAAAAAATGTCCACTAATTCAGCAGATTAGCTGCTCTGATTACAGCTTTGAGTACATGGAGGTCATGTGACCTGCTCAGCCCAGCAGAAAGTTATGATATCCTAGAAGTTTGGGCCTATAAAATTTCCTCAAGATTCATGGTTTTCTTTCTTATCCTTCTGGCTACGAGCTGATGGTTCCAGAATGAGTCAGAAACCAGGAAACTATAGAAGCTAAAGATGGAAGGAGCCCGAGTCTTTGTTAGAATCAGCTCTAAAAAACCCAGTCCCTGATTTTGCAAGAGCCAGCTATGCACTTTGATGCTATTGATCCCTTAGGATATGGGCAGGTATTTACCACTGCATTAGCTAAACCTGGGTTGACAATAAGTGTAAAAATCATAATCCTATATCACTGTGTGGTGACAATGCATCAAGTAGTGTGATTTCTTTCACAGATGTCATCTCATCTAACTTTTACTAAAAAGGAGATAGTGCCTAGGAAAAGGTACCAGTATTGCTCTTCCCGCTATTTGTTTAGGATGCAGATGTCCAGGAAGTCTGGTAACTTTCCCCAAATCACAAAGCAATAACTATCATGGGCTGGATTCACACCAAAAAGTTCAGACTCCCAGAATTCATACTTAGGCCCTATGCCATGTGTTTACCAGGTAAATCCTACTCACTCATGCTACATGGTCTCACACATGACACATATCTGTGCCCTCGGCCCAGATATCAGTGTTCCAACATGAATTTCCAATGGAAGTTCCCTTCACAGACCCAAGAGGGAAAGCACACTCTAGCAGCTCAGGAGGACATACTTCCCAGAAGGGCCCGTGTCACAAGTGTCCAGGGCACAGTGAGGGTTCTGGAGAGAGTCCCACACTCCACTGGTTCTGAAGGGTGATTTCCAAGCCCAACTCTATTTTACAACTGAAGACACCAGGCTTAGAAAGGACTGGCCTAATTGAAACGCACTCTCAATTGACAATTAGGAAATAGTTGAACAACTAAGATCATACAGCCCTTGGCAAAGGCATCAAACTTCAAGACTGAGAGAAACACCATTGTTAACCTTCTTGTCAAATTCAGGAAGGAGGGCAACCATGTCTTAAAATGAAGGTGGGAGAGAGAGTGAAGGGGAGGCGCACAGAACAAAAGCTTTTAAGGAGATGATACATCAGAGGGAAATTGACCCTTCATCTTTTGAGTCTTTCTCATCCAGATGGAAAATTCTATGCAAGCCAAGAGATCCTACACGGATATCTGTGCTGTTCAAAACCTGCGCCCAGAAGATTTAAAGGGACAGAGACTGTGGCATCAGCTTAAGTCTGACCAGATAAGAGTTAAAATTCAGGTTTCGGGCTACTAGTGTGGCTCAATTGATAGAGCCTAGCACTCTGGATGCTCTGGGTTTGAGCCCTAGGACCTAATAAATCAACTGGGCATGGTGTCACATGCCTGCAATCCCAGCACTGGGCAATATGGGCATAGGAGGGTCAGGAGTCAAGGCTTTCTTGACTATATGGTGAGTATGAGGTCAGCCTCAGCAATGTGAGACCATATCTCAAAATCAAACAAAAGAAAAGCAGGTTTCTACAGTGTTATAATTGGGGCTGGAGATCTGTGTCGTTGGTAGGGTGAGTGTCTCATATTCATGAGGCTCTGAGTTGGTTTCCAGCACCACAAAAACTAGTCTTGGTGGCAAACACCTGTTATCTCAGCTCTGAGGAGCTACAGGTAGGAGGATCAAGGGTTTGCAGTCATTCTTCTGTACACAGTTGAGTTTGAGGCTAATCTAGGCATTATGAAACCTTAATTCAAAACAAAACAAACAGGTTTACACAGTGTTGGAGTTAATATCTTAGAGCATTAATAAATACTAAATGAGTCTAATGATGCCTTGATATTTGTTTTAAGAAGGGAAGAGAGAGCAGGAAGGAAGGGGAGGCAGCTTAAGTGCCACACATTTTCTGGGTGTATGCCATTGCTGTTGGAGGGCAGATCATTCTAATAACTTCTTTCAGGTCAGGACTCACACTGCTGTTCAGAACACTTTAATTATGAGGAAATGAAATCGGGCCACTGTGCTACACGTGTAGGAAACAAATCCGACAAGTGCAACAGTCACAGCATCTTGGGTTTTAATTATGAGGAAGTAGAGCTCTCAGAGAACACTCCCAAGCCAGAGCAATCAACCCCACACCAGGCCTCGGCATCCGGCCATGGCAGCGTGTTTCTTTCCAGTGCTGGCACAATCATCAGCTTCTAGGAGTGGCTAGCCTGGCCCTGCAGGTCTCACTACTCCTGCTGACAAGGCCAAAAGACACTGAAGATATGTATATGCCTGGGCCTTGAGTTTTGATTCCTGGGCAATAAAGATCATCAAAAGAGCAGGTTACAGCACACCAGCATTATTATAACCAAAGAAAGCCATTTTACAAGCTACCATGTGTGTGTGCGTGCATGCATGTGTGTGTGCAGGTGCTTATTCATGTATGTGTGTAGGTGCATATTCATGTATGTGTGTGCATGTAAGTTGAAGCTAGAGGTCAACACTGAGTGTCTTCCTCAGTTGTTCCCCACCTTATTTCTGAGGCACAGATTCAATGAACCTGGAGCTTTGTAAGTCCATTAGACTGGCTGCCCATAAACTCTGGTCTTTGCCATCCCAACACTGAGATTAAAGATGTGCATCACCATGCTTGGGTTTGCATGGGTTTGGATGATTGCACTTAGCCCTCATGATGGAAGGGAAAGTACTTTACAGCCTTGGCCATGACCTCACCCTCAGTCTGTTTTTAATAAAATCAAATTCACACATGCACTTGAACTTCTTGGTTAAGATGAGGCTATCCTACACAAGTTAATGCTTAGTGACACCGACCATTGTCTTCAGTGGAGAGACAGAATCTGAGATGTAGAGTCCTACTTACACCAAAAGGGGCAATAGTTTTCACAAGGATCTTTCTGGAGGTAGAAGGTGAGAAAGGGAAAGACATCTCCCTTTAAATGTGATATTCTCATAGGTATCAGCATTTAAAATTCTGATAACAGCCTTACAAGGAAGTCACTATTTGAGTTTATTGCAGAAGAAGCAATAGGCAAAGAAATGGTTTGTAGAGCTTGGCCAAGGTGCAGGTGCAAACACCTGGACAGAGCAAATAATAAAAGTGGAATTGAAGTGCTAGGAGGTACATCCACCATTGTGTGCAGCAAAGACCCCAATGGACCTACAGAGAAGCTAGCTACCCAGGGTACCTCATGGTCTTTGACCACATAAGAATACTTAACAAATGCTCCCTCATGATCAATTACTAAGGTGAATGCCTGATGTTGGAACCATCTGGGATTCAAATCTAACTCTCTTCTTTTACTTAGCTTTGTTAAAACGGGCAAGTTCATGATGACTGCTAACACTTAGATTCTTATAATGCTCACAGAGTCCCTCCACCACAGGGCTGCTCCAGCACTCAAGTTCATGATGCCTGTAAATCCTGGGACCTACAATAGAAATTCAATAGCAGCTGAATATTTTATGAGGACAAAATGAATTTGAGATGATTGTTTTGAACTTCAGATGCACCATAAATTCATGTGCACATGCCACTAGGTGTGAATGGTGCATGGAGGAGGGGGCTGAGATCTCCTGAAGCACTGAAGTATTTGTTAGAATCACAAAACAGTAAGACTTGCTTTTCACTGAGATTCCTCTAAAGCTGTCAGGCTTATCTCATCCTTGATGCCTGTGTCTGCCATCCAGCCTAAGGAAAAGTAAGCATACAAACTCCTTGAAATTACTATGTCTCACATTGCACAGTTCCCTCTTTCCACATCACCTTGACCCCTGAATTTTCAATGACTTCAAGTTGTATCATTTGCTCTGAGAAACACTGATTCAGATCCACTTCTTTAGGATGGGGATGTCAGTCAGTGGCAGAGGGCGTACTTAACATGAACAAAATTAGTTATTACCTTTCTCATGGCTGTAACTACACAAATACCTAGCAGGCTGCACCTTAGCAGGGAAGGGTTTGCTTTGGTTCACAGTCCATGGTTGAGAAAGCAGAGAGCTGACAGGAAATGAGGCACACCCTGGGACTCACCTCCATTAGTGAAGGTCCCCTCCTAAAGATTTCAATACCTTTCTCAACTGCATAGTCAGCTGTGTACCACCAGTCAAACACACAAGTCTATGAGGGACTTGTTGTATTCAAACCTCAGCAACAGGGCTCTGTTGTAAGCACTGCTGGCAAAACAAAACAAATGTTCGCATAAAAGAACAACCTCCATGGAAGTGAAGAATGATACAAACATTTCCTTTTTTATATTACAGGACGAGGATATCACTAAAGAGAAACAATGAGCAATGGTAGTTTGTTTTCATTTGGTTTGGGTGATTTAAGAACACACACACACATTTCATGTTTAATTCTAGGTGGTTGAAGTTTTCCTTCCCTTTGGTTTTTATTTATTTAACTTATGCAATATTCTTTTAAATACATTTTAATTGAAACTGAATTGCATCCATTCTCCCTCTCTTCTCTCCTTCTGGAATCTGCTGGCTTCTATTGCTCCAAATACTCTCATGTTCTTTCCCCACTTTCAAATTGATAACCTTTTTTCTTTTATTATTATTGTTACATTCAAGTGTATGTGGTGTGTGTGTGTGCGTGTGCACAAGTGCGTGTGCATGTATGTGTGTTTGTGTGTGTGTGGTGTGTGTGTGTGTGTGTATGCCCAAATATATAAATTAAACCAGCAGGGTCTGTTTTTGTTGTGGGTTTATATGTGATTTCAGGGCTAACTACTCTGTATTGGACAACTAGAGAAGACTCCAGAGGGCCAAAGCAGACCTGAACAAAAAAGAATACTTAAGAGAGTGCTAATTACAAACTTCAAGATAAATTGTGGCACTGTAATAATATAAACAGAATAATATTGATGCAAAAAGAGCATGTAGAACTATAGAACAAAATAGAAGACACAGCATTAGTATTCATAACTACAGTCATGCAACAAAGAGGAGAAAATATACACTGGAGAAGATACAACATCTTCAACAACTACTGATGGAAAAACCTGGATATCCACATGTAGAAGATTGGAATTAGAACTGTATTTCTCACAAAAATTATATCAAGTGTATCAAAGACCTCAATTTGAAACCTGAAACACTAAAATTGTTAGAAGAAAACTCAGGCAGTATCCTATGAGATACAGGTATAGAAAGAGCTTTATGAACAAGACTCCATCTGCCCAGCAATTAAGGCCAACAATTATAGTACCTTATAAAACCAAAAAGCTTCTGTGTAGCTGAGGAAACAATCAACCAAGTGAAAAAGAAATCCACAAAATTAAAATGAACCCTTTCGAACTATACACCTAACAAAGTATTAATATCCATACTCACACAACTCAAAAAACAGAGTAGAGGAAACAAATGACCCAATTAAAAACAGGCTAGGGATCTTGAATGGAGAGTTCTCAATAGAAAATATAAATTGCTAAGAAACAGCTCAAAAAGTGTTCATCATCCTTAGCGGTTAGAGAAATCCAAATTAAAGCAACTTTGAGATTCCATCTCACCCCAGTCAGAATGGCTGAGATCAACAAAGCAACAGACAACAGATGCTGGTGAGGTTGTGCCAAAAGCATCCCTCATTCACCATTGCTGTGAATGCAAATTGGTACAGCCACTCTGGAAAGCAGCACAGAGAATTCTCAAAAACTTAAAAATCAATCTACCATATGATCCAGGTACACCACTCTATGGCATATGCCCTAAGGACTCAACATCCTACTCCATAGATATGTTTACAAATTTTAATAACCACATGAGTATAACTAAGACATTAACCTAACTACTCAAAAGTGAGGAATTCTTTGGCACTTAGCACATTCACAATATTGTACAACCACCTCCTTCCAGTCCCAACACCCTACACTCATTAGATGTGTCTTTCCGTTTTTCATTCCCTCACTACTTGACAAGAAACCCTCTGCTTTATTTCTCTACAAAGCTATTTCTTTGGGATATTTCATATGAAAAAGAATTGATTCAAGTTGACTAAAATTTCAATTGATAAAATCTCATGGAAACAGTTATAAGGAACCCTTTAAAGTCAATACAAACTACAGAACCTCATTAGATACAAATTCCCACAGCACCGATACCTAGGAAGGCTGTTGATGGTGCCATCACGAAATCACCTATATCCCTCTCAAAAAACAATGGACCAATACACAGAGTTTAACTCAAACAAATGGTGAACCATCCTAATGCTTACCTTGGCCAGTTTCCACTTTGTCAGAACCAAATGGATTTTTCCGTTCCCCCTGGACGGGAGGCAGGCTAGTTAATGAAAAGAAACAAATCAAGTTCAACCACATTTCCTTTTATGTAAATCCTAAAGCACACTGCCCATCACAGTCCAATAACTCGACAGACTTGCAGCCAGATGGAGGAATGTTCCTTGCCTAATGAGGAACTGGGAATCTGCCTACCTAGTCCATGGTCTGTTGAATTAAACTATCAGAATTACAGGTCTCAGGAAGCAACCCAAGCCCTCCCTTGACACAGCATATCTCCTGTGGTACTCACAAGGTATCCAGAGAAGGCAGCTAGCTCACTGAAGCCAGTCCACCTCTTACTTCTTAGCAATTCACCAATATGGGTTTGAACCAATCACCGCAGGAGCTTGCAGAATGACTGCTTGTACTAACCTCATTATTGTACCACCCTCATTCTCAATTGAGTTGCTATCTGAACAAGTATCAGCAAGAATCATAGAGACATGAATACACCTGATTGAGAGGTACAAAGAGAAAGGGAGTGGGGAGATCTGCTCAGCCTTTGGTAGCAGTCAAGGTACAACAGTGAGATGGCTCTTTGGCAGGATTAGTATTTTTTTTATAAGTGATTGCTCTTGACCTGGAATTGTTTCAAAATGCATGCTACAAGGAACTCAAAAGACACTTAGTGCTAACCTTGGGCCTGGGTCTCTCATGAGTGTGGGGTCAAAGACACAAAACTAATTTTGGAGGCAGTGTTTGGGGGTATGGCTAGAGAGTCCATGAAGAAGTTTAGCCAGTGTGCAGGCTGCAAGGTTCACAGGAGCCAGAGGACTGCAGGATTTGATGCAGGCGGCCGAGTTTCTATTCTGGGTTCATCCCAGGGACTCACTGGGTGACCTTGGGCCTGTCACATCCCCTCAGCACTGCTGCCTCTCCATCTGTGAAATAAAGGTAGCACTGTCTGTCTCACAAGCCCTCCCAGAGAGGGAAAGATTAATGAGGCGAAGTTTGCAAAGTGTGTGGAACTCCAGGGGATGAAGGGCAGCAATAAACACAAAGTTATGACACCAGCCCCCACCACCACCACGCTCTCAACACCACTTCTTTTGCCTTTGAAAAGTAAGATAAAACCTTGGTACTCAAAGAGAAGGCTAAAAACCCCTAGGGCTAGCTTGGAGGGGAGCTGGTTAGAAATGCACTCTAGGGTCCTCCTCAGTCCTGCCCATCAGACCCTTTTAAGGATGGAGCCCAATTACCAGATTTTCCAGGACCTACTGACACCTGCTAAAGGTTCTAATCATAACATGAGACAACAATAAAATGGACACATTAGGTATATCCAGTTTTTGACAAGCTTACATTCTAATGGTAGGTAGGATGATAGAAACAAGAAAAATATTTAAGGCTGGTTCAGTGGGTAAAAGAGCCTGCTACGTAAGCCTGAAGGGCTGAGTTCAGATCTCCAGGAAGCACATAAAGGTGACTACATCAGTATGCATCTATAATTGAATTGTTCCTATGGTGATCTGAGAGGTGTGGACAGGGACATACCCAGAACTTTGCAGACTAGCTAGCCTGGAGCACACAGAAGTGAGCAGCAAATGGCCTGCCTCGTGTAGTATATGTGGAAAGCAAAAGCTGTTCTCTGATTTCTAGGTTTCTAGGTTCCCATGCCTCCTACCTCTCTCCCTTTTCTTCTCTCTCCCCCCTTAAGAGAAAAACATGCAGGCACGGGCACAGACACACACACACACACACACACACACAGAGAGAGAGAGAGAGAGAGAGAGAGAGAGAGAGAGAGAGAGAGAGAGAGAGAGAGAGAGAGAGAGAGAGAGAGGTCAACATTAAAAAAGAAAAATTAGAGATTTTGGAGTGTGGCAGTCCAACAGAAAACACAGATGAAGATACTGGGGCATATGTTATGTATCACAAAAGGTGGTAAGGTCTCAGCTATAGATTTATATTTTCTAGGTTCAAATCCCTGTTTTGGCCACTTACACATCCTTGGGAAAATTACTTTCTGCCTGTTAACTCATGTTGTTTCATCTATGGAATGACAAATGAAAAACAATTGCAAGGTATGGGATTTCATACTTTAGCACAGAGAGGGACCATCCTTGGTACCAGACTCCTGGGCACCACCCTACAGGAAGTCCATGTAAGGCTGTTGAAGCAGCTTAATTGGTTAAGTGTTTGTCTTTCAAGCATTAATATGTAGTTCAATCTATAATCCCCGTGCAAAAGCCAGGCATGATTGTAGGGTGCTTATAACCCCAGCACTGAGGAAACTGGGACAGGTACATTACTGGAGCTCGCCAGTCAGGCAGATTAGCCTACTTGGTGAGTTCCAGGCCAGTGAGAGATCTTGCCTCAAAAAGAAGGTGCATGGCACCTCATTATGACAGCTGAGAGTGTTCTCTGACCTCTCCACATATGTTACCTGCACAAACAAGTCAATACATCCCACATAAAACCAAGCAATATTGTACTATCCTAGGGACACCAATTTGACTGGAATTGTCCTAGAAATTCCAAAACTTTAATATCCATTCCAACTTACCCAGGGGCCTAATTCAAATACAAGGCTGTTTCAGTGACACTGAGAATGGGCTTTTGTTCTACTCTTTCCCAAGGTGAAGCTAGACTCACAAGCTGAACAGTAAAGTTAGCAAACCTGACACACACAGAGGGACACCAGATAAAGTGTTTGTTACAAAGCCTTTTCCCCAGCTCTTACCCTGATGTGGAGATGGTGATAGCCTTTGAACAATTCAGGGTAAAGATATTTATTGGGTAAACCAGAATACCACTGATGCTAAGAGGGAAAATGACTCTTGGATTCAAGAAGTTTCTTTGCCCAAGATTCTTAATTCCTCGAGGGACAAAGTAGAGACAGAGGAGTCACAAAGCCACGTTTCTTCTGGAATTGCTAAAATATCCCCAGGCAAAGGTGAAGTTCTACAGAAATCATGATGACATTGAAAGCAATGCTGAGCCAGTGTAAACATAGCCCCACAAAGCCTTGAGATCAATTTGAGCATAGCATGGCTGAGGAAACATGGTCTTACATAATTTTAAAAAATGTTTTTGGAAAAATTTTTGAGTAACTCAATTTGGTTTTTAAAAATCTCATTTCATTTGTCTTTCCTTCTTCCTCCTCTTTCCTCTTTTGGACAGAAAGTTTCTTCTTCCCTGGGGAACAATTAAGCAGAACAATACCCCTCTCCTGGAACTCAATGCCTCGGCTTATACATAACATCTGCACAATAAGAGCATGGAGAAAAGCAATGACAATGCCATTTACTATGAACAAGCCATGTTCTGTTTCTATGACAACATGGAGTCAAAGTAAAAAATTACATATGGTGATGATCCCACTGTTCCCCCATTGTCTTAAACCCTCATAAAGCCAGCTCTGGGACAGGTTTGGTGTTTGCTTTGTTCTGGAGTGGGTGGCTAGGACCTGAGACTCAAGGCCAAAGGTGACACATGAAGTCACAGAATGTGACCATGTAGCACCTTCCTATGCTAATTAGGACATACATTCATGCTAGCCTCCAAAACACCAGAATCTCAGCCTCAGTCCAAAGACAGGACCACTAGCCAGACCCTCCACCTCAGTCTTATCAGACATTCTCCACCATTGTGCCTTGGTTTCTTTTCTCTATTCCTTCCAGAAATGATTCATGAAGGGTAAAGAGAGTAAGATGCTAAGGCAGAGTACTGTCCCTCACATTCAAGCTTGTTAGCAGGTCTGCCTTCCTGCATGAAAGGCACCATGAAGCCCTGGCCCCTGCTGTCCATACAGCCAGTTCTTTCTCTAGCATGGGAACCCACACAATGAGAGACAAGACTGAGAAGATTCTGGGACCACTTAAGCAGGGTTGGCCTATCCAGGGTCAGTCAGCTTATAACCTTGTATCAGATGTAGAGATGTCATCTGTGGCAAGAGTATGAATGGCGACTTCCATGGCATCCCAGCCCTAGATACAAAGGGATGTTCTAAATGCCCTACTTCCATTGGACTCCACAAATGTGTCACCCTCTTGAATCCTTGCTCATTTGCATATCCACCCTCAAAAATTACTTTCAATGTTAAACATGGAAAGCAATCCCATGCCTACTCAAGTTTATGTAAGCCTCATTAACCCCAATCTTTGTCCACAACTTGAAAGGATACTGTTATGGGATATGTGGCAAGACCCTGATTGGGCACCAAAGGATCTACACACCTGACTTCATAGAAGGTTCACGGTAGTACTGGGAGGTCCACATGATCGTTAAGTTCAGATGAGGGAACAGAGATGGGAAAGGAAGAAGGTGCTGCTGACCTGCACTGTGGACACAGTGAGGCTTGGGATTAAACCTCCAACTGACTACAATTTCAGAGTCTGCTCTGCCTGCCTCTGAGAAGACACTGTCTTTTATTGCCTCCTAAAACAATTCATGCTGCCTTCAAATGGAAGCCCCATAGTGCTGTTCTAGCACACATCTATATCTCCCTGTTACCCTGCAAAAAAGCCCCATAGTGCCGTTCTAATACACATCTGTATCTCCCTGTTACCCTGCTGGTAGCCCCATAGTGCTGTTATAGCACACATCTGTATCTCCCTGTTACCCTGAAGGAAGCCCCATAGTGCTGTTCCAGCACACATCTGTATCTCCCTGTTACCCTGAAGGAAGCCCCATAGAGCTGTTTTAGCACACATCTGTATCTCCCTGTTACCCTGAAGGAAACCCCATAGTGCTGTTCCAGCACACATCTGTATCTCCCTGTTACCCTGAAGGAAGCCCCATAGTGCTGTTCCAGCACACATCTGTATCTCCCTGTTACCCTGAAGGAAGACCCATAGTGCTGTTCTAACACACATCTGTATCTCCCTGTTACCCTGAAGGAAGACCCATAGTGCTGTTCTAGCACACATCTATATCTCTGTTACCCTGCAGATTTATTCTCGTTTCTCTTCTTTTAACTGTTCTTACTTTGAGTTGGTTTGTTCCTTGTTTATTTGTTCTGCTTTGTGAGACAGGATCTCACTATAAAGCCTCAGCTGACCTCAAACTGGCCATCCTCCTGTATTATGTAGCTATCTTCTCTGAATTCAAACTTTTCTTTTTTAGAGAGGGAAGGATCTTCATAAGACTCACATGAAGTTACAAAAATCCTGAGAGAGACTTCTCCCCAGGTTATATAAGGAATTTATTACTGGGAATTAGGAGGACATGCCCTGTAAATCACCCATGAGGTAAGAAACCCAATAAGTTCATTTCTTTAGCAAGCCGGACTTAGGAAGATATGTTTCTGGAGATAGTGCTCAGTGTCCTATTTGAAGTGAATATGGGTTTGCTCATCTCCTCAAGAAATGTCATATCACATCAGTGCTCTGCCTTGAGTACTGTAATTACAGGTGTGTGTCATATTTGTAACCCAGACTGATCAATTCCACTTTTCTCCACCAATCTAGGCACTTTGTACTTTACATAGATGTTGTCTTCCTAGCTTGCTGCTTCTTTCTGAGTTAAAAACAGAGGAAATTAGACAGGGGATTTCCACTCAGAATAACTTTCTGAAAGGTATTACTTCTTCTGGAATGGTGACTACTGGAAGCATAACAGAGAAGGAAGATGACACAGAGAAGTACCTGGTCTCTCTTGTCCTTGGCAAGTGCATTGAAGGAGGAGCTACCCACCCCAGTCACAGGTAGATTTGCCATTGGAGGAGAGTTTAAATCAAAACCAGAAGCCTCTTCCCTAATCAGTTTCTCAGATATTTTCTAGATACTTCGTGAACACACTAGGGTGATCTGTATAGAAGACCACTTACTAGAAAATCAACTTAGAAATCTTCTGCAGAATATAAACCATCCTGATAAGGAAAATGAAATGTGGTGTTGCCCTTGCAAAATCAGGCAGGTCTGAGCAGAGGAGAAAATGATCCCGCTGTGCATAGAACATTGTACCTAAGAAAATTACAATAAATTATCTAATACACAAAAATCTTTTCTCTACTAAAAAGCTCTACACCAGATTAAAGTCACATTGATCTTCACCCTTAATTCAATCCCTGCATTCCTAACTTGAAAATACTCCTTTGAGTTTCTTGACACACTCTTTGTCTAGACGTGAACATATGCTGGATTTTTAAATAATTTCTACTACTTATGGTAAAATAGAATGTTGCTCATTTTAATAAGTTTATATTAAAATCCTAAATCATGAGGATAACTGCAGCTCCCAACACCTGTTCCTCCCAGACCCTTCAATGAAGACATCAAATAGAGTACCTTCTTAGAGGCAATCAGTTCCCTTGAAAAATGAAAAAAACTAGAAGAGTACATGCTATGATGAATTTGTGTAGCATTTGAATTCACTAGACCTCCCCTTTATTTAGGCAAGTTTGGGGCATGCCAGAAGGAACGAAAAGGCAGCTGAGTCCAAAGTTTTGTAAGCCAGAGAAGTGTCATTACCTCCAGACCTCACAGATTTCAAGTGGATTCTCAATGTCAGTTTTGACAATTTCAAGACAGAGATGTTTAGAACCACTGCTTCACAAGGTTCCTGGGAGTATCACTATGACATACTACTGTGGACTTTACGATAAAGGATAAAGTAGAAAGGCAGTTGGGAAAATCAGGAAGGAGTTGCAGGTGCACTCAAGTATGTCTTTAAAGAAGCTAAATAGATGAGTGGAAAAGGAGTTGGTAAGTAAAAATGGTTATTGGATGGATAGATGAATTGATGGATGGACAGACTGATGGATGAATGGTAGATTACTAGTAGATGGATAGATGAACGGACAGCTATGTAGGTAATGGGAAGATGAGCAGATAGGTGAGTAGATGCACGGATAATTAGATGAATAAGTGAGTGGAAAAGGGATGGATGTTGGAGGATGGGTATGTGGAGATGGGTGGATGTGTACATGGGTGAGTGGGTAGTTGGATAAGTAGATATATGAATGGGTAGATAAATGGATGGATGGATGAATGGGTGGATGGATGGATAGATAGATGAACAGACATGTGAATGTGGAGATATAAGGATGGATGAATAGGTGTACCTGTGGATACCTAGGTGGATATATAAGGGAGCAAACATACTAGAGAAGCATCTACTCAATAATAATTGGCTGAGTCCCTATCATGTAATTAATTGAAAGGGATATTAATATATATATAGATAGATATAGATAGATAGATAGATAGAGAGCCCTACCTATGCAAAAAGATGACATTCTTAAAAAGATTCTAATTACAAAGTTGATTACATCTATAAAAGGAGGAAAAAGTATAATGAGGGATTCTGGATGGTTGATTTTATTTTGATGGGAAAGGAGGAGTTAGAGAAGTGAAAACTTGGCATATTAAAAAACATAGAGCAGTGGTTTTTTAACCTTCCTAATGCTGCAATCCTTTAGTGCAGTTTCTCATGTGGTAACCCAAAACCATAAAATTATTTTCACTGCTACTTCATAACTATAATCTTGCTACTGTTGTGAATCATAATGTAAATATATGATATACAAGATATCTGATATGAGACCCTTGTGAAAGGGCCATAAACCCCAAAGGGGATCATGACCTACAGGTTGAGAACCACTGTTCTAAATTAATTAAAGCTCACAGTGGGAAGACTGATAAAGCCCTTCTTGGATTAGGAATCAATCTTCACAGGGTTGAGGGAAGGGGCATGCATTGGACACCTGATATGTTCCTGAGCAGGTAAACAGGGGCTAAGAGTGGGATGGAGTCAGAGAGGAGTATGGCTTTTATCCTCAGAGAAGACACAGATAATGAGGCCAGCAACTGTGAGCCCTCCATTCACCACAGGCCCTGCATTCACAGAGCTTGGAGACTCAAGGGTAAGAAATCAGAAGACTAAGGAGGAGTCCTTCAGTGGTTTATTTACTGCACTGTGAGGCCCTGGAGCTAATTAGAGATGTCAGGTTGTCAAAAGAACAGAAAGCTCAGCCTTGGGGGCTCTGTTTCTGTATCTGAAGAGGGAAGGTCAATATGGTAAGCTCTGCCTTTAGAGCTTTGAGTAAAGCTCATTGATTTATGAACTCATCAGACCTGGAGCGTTTCCACCTTCCTTGATCATCTATAGCAGCCTGAGATTTACTGTTAGCACCTGTTGACTTGGGAGACAGACACTTAGTGGTTCTTATCTCAGTTTTAACCCTCAGTATCTACTAACAGAGGTATGAAAGTGAAGAGAGAGTGACTCATAGTCTTTGGAATAATGGCCATCTGTAGATGTTGGTGTGTAGTTGTTTGTTAAAATTTAAGCATTCCTTCCTGGTAGGAGTCCCTTTAAGATTCAGGGAATAAAGAAACCTACAAGGCTCAGGAAGTAAATAAAACTCACAAATCTAAAGAAAGGTCCTGAAATTTACAAGCCACAAAGCCCTTCCTCCAAGGTTATGCAAAAAATAAAAGAACTGCAGGGAGAGAGACTGTCAAGCTTGCTGAAATACACACAAATCAAGTGGGTATTTCTGGGAAGCATCTTTCATGAGTCACCATGCTGGGATGGGCTTCTCAGTAACACAGTTGCTCCAAGTTGTTCATGCCCTTAAAAGTAACTCTTCATCCATATTTTTGTAATAACCCTCAAAAACATACTGTTCACCCAGCCACACTTGGGTAGAATCATTCCTTTTGTGTAATTTCAGTACCTTATCTGGGGTACGTAGCTATTTGTTCATGTCTTCTCACAAGAAATAATACCACCAAAACCCCTTGTTGCAATCTCCAAACTGCCAATAGTAATAGGGAATTCAGGTTGCTACTCTGTTAAGTTAATGATAGGAATATATTCTGGATTACTAAGGGATGACAAATATTACTGCTGTCTGAGAATATGGGAGAGAAATGAAGAGGAATAAGGGGTTTAAGGTGAGACTCACTTGACCTGTCTTTTGGGGCTTTCAGGACAGAGGAGAAGGTCAGGAGCCTAGCAGAGCAGGTATGTCTAGAACCTAGAAAGGTTATGAAGTAGACCTGATCCAGACCTCTCCAAGGAATAGTGCCCTGTATATCTTACCCTTTTAACCTAAAGAGACATCCCTAAGACACTGAACTCCAGACCCCTAAAGGAACAAATCACATTGCTCTAAGCCACTGAGATTTTGCATATTCCTTATAGTAGCTCCTGGAAACTGATATGCTGTTATGTCATTGTAATTCTCCAGGATTCAATGAGTTTCTTTGTGCAAAATGCATAATGCCCTAGCCTTCATTGGTTGTCTTCATTCATTTATGTAAACCGCCCTACTTGAAGCTGACTATGTTTTCACCTGCCCTAACAAGTAACTAATTTGTCCCTGCATCTTTATCAGTGTGCTCCACCCCCTCAAGTATCTGTCAAAAAAAATTACTAGCTGAAGAGACTCAAGATCCTTCCAGAAATATGTGTAATTAAAATACAATCACACTGGTCACTCTGCCTAACATCTTCAAGTTGTTCAAAGTCCCTCATAGATTGTAGTAGATAATAGAAGGAATGGATGAAGGGAGAGGAACGATGAAAGAATTCATGAGTGATGGAGGATAGAGGGATAAAAGAATAGCTTATGGAAGGATGCAAGGATGGATGGATGGAGGAATATGTGAATGTGAATACACCATGGATGGAATGATGGACAGATGGATGGATAGACATATGGACGGAGGAGAAAGAGAATAGAAGGGCAGATAGATGGATAGATGAAGAGCTGCATGGATACATGGATAGTTGGATAAAGTGAAAGATGGATGGACTCTGAACAAAGAATTGAATGATTAATGTGTTAATGTATCACTAGAAAAACCCATCTAGAGAATTTCTGCTAATAGACAAATGAAGATTACTAAAGTATACAGAAAGGAAGATTAATCACACTGCTCTCAGTAATCAACATGTGTGCGACTGAAAGGCATCTGTGCAAAGCCCTTATTGACAGCATGTTCCATATTGTTCTAGAGTAGCTGCAGTGTTCACAAGAAAAACAGGCACAAACCATCTGATGCAACCAGGCTGCTAAGAGGAAAAACAAAATAACTAGAAGGTAAATTTTCTGGTCCAGTGAGTCAGAAGAAGAGATATTATGATCATTTTTTATAGATAATGAGCTTGAATTTCTGAGATCATATACTTCTTAAGTCTACTCTATGAAATTTTGTTACAGCTGGCCCAGAAGTTGCGAAAATCTGTGAATACACACTAAACACAGAGATATTTATGTGGGTAACCACTGAAATACCCAACAAAGAGGGATTAAGTTCTGTGGTATGGAACACTTAGTAGTTATCCAAAATGGCACCCAAAATGTCATGGTTTAGAAACATTTACAATATGAAGACATATGTATGTCATCGTTTGAGAAAACTTAGAAAGGTGGGCTTGAAACAGATTGCAATTCTCACGTCCAGGCTAGTCTGCCTGTTACTCACTACCTAGCCCAAGCTTGCTCCAAACTCCAGACAATCCTCCAGCATCAGCTGGTGAAATGCTAGGACCATAAACATATAATCCATTACAACCAGTCCATGCTGTCTTAAACAAATAGAATTTTTTCTAATATAAATGCACACACATTTATGTGATAGTTACCTCTGAAGTTTGAGCTTTTCTTTGTGGCTATATCTGTACACCCATACACAGGTTATTGGTCACATCTAGATGAAATGCCGTGTTGAATTGTGGCAGGAGGTGATCACATACACACATATGGTAGGTGGTTCCTATTTTAATTCTTGCATTCTCATGTGACGGAAATTTCCTTAAAATGTGTCTCTTACCATGTGGTGGTTCCAAGGTCCTCATAGGTGGGGAAATCAAATTTCTCCTCATCTGTCTTTTCCTCTCATAATCCAAATTTGCTTACAGATATTTGATTCCCATCCAATTTGTCTCTGTTCCTCCTGGGGCAAGCCCTTCTCTCATCTTCTCCTGCATCTTCCCCTTTTTGTATCATTTTTTGAAGCAAACCTCCCAAAGATTGGGAGACTTAATTTACATGATCCCCATTATAAGTTTGTTTCTCAGGTCTCAAATGTATTTTCTGCGTCTTCCATCCATTCTTTCTGTAACAACAGAAGCTTCCTAATGTGAAAGGGCTCAAAGACAGAATGAAGCATGATGCACTGTTGCTTTTATGTCCCACAGACCCCCATTATATCTTAGATATGAATAGCACCTTGGCTTGGGGTCATGACTCAGCTAGTAAAGTTCCTGTTATATAAGCATGAAGACAGGAATTACATCCTCAGAACCCATGAAAAGAAAATACTGGGCATGGTAGGCCACATTTGTAATCCTCCACACTGGATGATCCTTGGAGCTCACTGGCCATTGGTCTAGTACACTTGGTGAGCTCCAGGCCAATGAGAGACCCTGCCTGAAACTAAGGTGCACACAAGGTTGTTCTCTGAACCCCACAGACAGACAGACAGACAGACAGACAGACAGACAGACACACACACACACACACACACACGAGAAGGAGGAAGGCACTCAATTAAACATCACTTGATTTAGTCTGACAAACACCTATTGGTGCTCAAAATAATAAGAGTTAGAGCTGGGTGTGTTGGCACACACAATTAATCCCAGCACTCTGGAGGCAGAGGCAGATGTGAGTTCCAGGTCTATAAATACAGAGTGAGTTCCAGAACATCCAGGGCTATACAGACAAGCCCTGTCTTAACAAACAAAAATAAATAGGTAGATAGGTAGGTAGATAGATAGATGATAGATAGATAGATAGATAGATAGATAGATAGATAGACAGACAGACTTAGGTCCATTATAAGATCTAACTAAAAAAGATGATATTCTTCAAACTCCATTTTTACTGGCAAACAATAATAAATGAATATCCTGACAATGACTTCGGATATAATGAAAACAGCCACTTCTACCTCACCCCATTTCACTCCAACTAATATAGACTTCAGTAGGTCAACAGCATGGCTGTGAACTCTCCTTCACATGAACCAAGGATGATACACTTATTCTTGGTTTATGCTCCAGCAGAAATCTCGAAGAGTGCTTGGTCCTCAGTGAACAAGGACACTGTCATTGTGAGAAGTATCAAAGGGCCCTTTGCATATCAGTCTGAGCATTCACTCAAACCCGATAGAGACAGTCTGGATAGCAGAGCTTTTGCATAAAAATTCTTCAGTAGAGGATTCATGAGCAGGGTGAACAATAACAGGGCAACAGCATAGAGACACATGCTATTCAATTGACAGAAAATCCCACTTCCAAATATTCTGTTTCAAAATCTGAGTACAGATGAAGAGGTCCTGGATCTGAAGGAGAGGCAAAATATAGATAGAAAAGAGCTACCAACCCCAGAGATGTGTTATGTGCCCATGTTTTCAGACCCCAGCACTGTGCCTGAAATTAGATGACTGTGTGAGTGAATGAATGAAGCAAGATCAAGCTGAGGACAGGGGTAGATTTTGGCAAATTGATCAGGGAAGGAAAGCCACTTCTGTAAATGAGTTCTGATTACTATCTAAGTCACACACACACACACACACACACACACACACACACACCATTTTCATAAGGAAACAGAATGGAAACCGAGATATCATCTCAGAGTCTAGTTATCTAGCCATTAACCACTTCAGTTAAATAAATAGGTCAAGGTCAAAATGAATTAGTCATTTGAGATTTCAGACTCTGCAATGGTAGAGTTTCAAGATGCTCCTCCTGAGGAGTGTAAAATGCTCAAGTCTTCTACTCCATGCAGAGGTGGGTCCTTTTGATATCTCCAAGTGTGTAGCCTTACTACTGACCTCAGAATCCTAATACCAAGACAGAAAAGAAGGGGGTAAGGGAGAGGCCAATGGAGAATTCCTGCAACCATGCCACTAACTCATTTCTCAGGACCTATTAAGCTGAGAAGATCCTTGATCTTTGACAGCTGAAATATTCAGATTTAAGAAATGGTGGTAATTGGAGAGGGTTAGTAAAAACTGGAAAGTCCTGTGCACTGTGCAAATACACTCTGAGAATAAAAGTGTCTCTGTAATGACACTCCCAGGAGAGGTAACACTATACTCAGAAGACAGAGTGGTCCAAGGTCAGGATGTGGTCAGAGCCAGAGCCAGGGCATTTGAGCCAGCACACCAACCCTTCTCTCATTTTCTAACATTTGACAACATAACTGAAGAAGGAATTTTAAAATGCACCAAACAAATTGCTTTGTTTCTCCTTGATTCTTTCTCCAAATAAATTCACAGATTCCTATGGAAGCCAGTATTCCCTTGGGTAAAGAGGATGGGAACAGGTAAAAAGTACTTTGCTGGTTATGTATGCAGATCAAAGAGCAAATGAAATAGGTAGAAGAAAGCTTCAGCAGTGAAGTGCTCATCTGGCAAGCTCAGGGACCTGGGTTTGGTCCTTAAAATCACTCTTTAAAAGCCAAGCATAGTGATATGTGCTTGCAGTCCCAGAGATAGGAGTGGGTACAGATAAGGGTATCCCCGGGGCTCACTATTCAGCCAGCCCATTCTGTTTAGTGAATTCTATTTTTAGTGAGAAAGTATTGTCTCCCCACCCACAAAAATGACCATCAGCTGAAGAATAGCACCTAAGGTTGATGTCTGGCCGCCTCTACACACTGAGCATATACATGTATATTTACACACACAAATACAATAAAAAGAATGAAAATAAAAGGAAGACCTGACCACAAGTCACAAGAAACATGCCAACTGAAGCATATGGTCTAGGAGCAGTGCTCTCCATGTGGCAGAAACTCTGCATCCCATGAACCCCACTGTTACTTATAAGCCTGGCCATGACTCACACAGCACCCTAGATTGTGACTCTCTTCAGAATATTACTGGATGAACAGCATCATCCTACCATTGGACAGTCTTTAGAGAGAGATGTCTTAGACCAGGCTGTGTATAAAGAAAGGTTATTTTTGAGGGTCTTCTAGAAAACTGTTTTCTCAGATCTGAATGTAAGGAGAAGACGTATGAGAATATGATACCTAGAGCTGTGGCAGCTCTCTTCTACCATGAGAGGAGAGATCTGTAAGCCTGTGAGGGGAACAGGGTGACAATATATGACTCAATGTGATTCTCAGCAATATCTCTGTATTGGCAAATCAAAATAAGCCCTGTGGCAATCTACCTTGAAGAAGAATGACAGAAAACAGTACCCCTACATGGTGAAGTCTCTTTTATTGAGTTTCCCATTGTTTGTTCCATAAACAAAAAATAAAAAACAAACAAACCAAGAGAGGAATCTTTCAAATTCTTTGCTAACCTTGTACTGGAATGTTCAACCCTCCAATTTCAAATTTCTTGTTTTTAAATACAACTTGCTCGTGTTTTAAACATACTAACACAGAGAGAGAGAGAGAGAGAGAGAGAGAGAGAGAGAGAGAGAGAGAGAGAGAGAGAGAGAGAGAGAGAGATTCAGGACAATGGAGAATAAGAGGTTATTTGAAATTGAAGTAACTAGACACTGGAATCCTAAAACAATAGAACCCAGCTACAAGAAAGAGGTTCAGAGCTGTCCACTTCCTCCTTTGGGTGTTCACAAGCCCTGGATGTCCCAGTCTGCTGGCCACCTTCTCTCTGGTTAGCTCAACTTTCATTTAAAGTCAGCATCACTGGCTAGCCAGCCTCTGAGCAGCCAGGAACCCAATGTCCTCCTTTCCTGAAAGACCTGCAGTCACAGTTATTTTAAGAATTGCCTTCAGAAGAAAGGCAGCTGTTCTCAGTCAAGAGCAACAGAGGACAGCAGAGAACACAAACATGTAGGCACCTAAAATACCTAAAAGGGGAGAGAACAAAAGTAACAGCTAACAGCCTTGATCCACAGCCCTTGAGTAAAAATACTCCAACATGAATGGTGGGCCACAGTTCCGACAGAGAAACATAAAACTAGTGGCAGAGGCCTGAACTCCAGAACACTTAGTCTGTGGTGGCAGCCTTGGGTAGGGGTGGGAGTTTGTCTTAGTAGTCCCTAGGAACTTTATTGAACTTAGGGGTACCCTTGGATGAACTGCGAAGGGGATGCCAGGATCCAGTCCAAACTCTTTTGGTTGACTGTTGTTCTCTCAGATTTAAAGTCACCTGAGTAACTGCCTTCCTCGGTCAACTACAGTGTACGTGAGACACAGACGAGAATTTCCTGGGACTGAGGAGTGGCTCCTTACGTAAAGTGCTTTGCTGCACAAGCATGAAGGTCCAAGTTTGGTCCCTGGCACTCAGGTCAAAAGCTGGATCTTACAGAACACATTTGCAATCCCAGAGCTGAAGAAGCAAAGGCAGGCAGATCCTGGGGGCTTGCTGATTAACCGGCCCAGCCTATTTGGGGAGACCCTGGTCAATGAGAGACCCTGTCTCAAAAACCAAAGTGTAGAATTAATGAGGAATGACACATTTTTGGGCATGTACATGTGCGCATACACGTGCGCATATACATGCGCGAACACACACACACACATACACACACGCACACACACATAGAGCTTTTAACTACAATTGACTTCTGACAATATCAAATGAATAAAATTCCATATCTGAAGCAGAAGCCTCAGGTTAGCTTGGATTTGAAGCTATAGGTTCTTCCAGATGGAGACTGGGGCTGTGGGTATCTTCCCCTCTACTTTTAAGCTAATTGACTCAGAAAAACAAAACAAAACACAAACAAAAACAGCCCCATCAGAAGGGTTTTGGCAAGTAGCCAAAAGTCTGTTCATAACCCTCAACTATTTGCCTAAAATGTCTGCATCTTTCTTGACTGTTATATTATAGGTTCAGTTTTAACTTTCTCTCTTTTTTGATGGATGCATTTTTGTAGATATTTTTAACAGAAAGCAGGCATACATCCCTGTTATAGGTGAACCATGTTTGAACCCAAACCATAGCTGCTTCACATGTTGTGTTATCTCAAAGACTCATCTCATCACCCCTCTCAGAATATTGTCTTCAGTTGCCTTCTGAAGTCATGGTGTTTCTTTAGCCTTTTGGAAGCGCTTCCTGGACTTGAAGCCCCTCATGGATCACTCCTATGTTTTTGTTTGTTTGTTTTTGTTTTTGGTGATGGTATTGGGTACAAAGCTCATCATGGAACCTAAACTATGCATAAAAAACACCCAGAGTGGTCTCAGTGAGGTGAAGAGGATGCACACTGGCAATGGAGATAGAGTTGCCAAGACTAAGAGTCTGGCAAGGAAGAAACACCTGGCCCCGTGACTCAGGTCAAGCAGGAAACCATGGCAAGGACATCCTTACACAGTGGTCCACCTACAGAAGATCAAGACCACTGGCTCTTCACAGAGAGTTAAAGGAGAAGGAAGCAGCAGAGCTGTGGTGCAACAGTAGACTTGGCTCTTGCCTGCCCCCCCACCATGCACTGAACTGCACTCATTCAAAAGAGAGCACACACACCTTCCAATAACATCACTGCACTGGCATCTTCTACGGTTAGAATGACTGTAGTGTGGCTTTGGTTTTCCTGTTTTAGGTAGTGCTGATGATGAAGAACTGAATCATATACACAAGCAGACAAGAACCTAACCAACTGGGATGCTGTACTACTTTCATTTCTATTGCTGTGAGAAAATACTCTGGGGAAAAAAAAAACAACTTGGGAGGGAAAAAAGAAAGGTTTATTTTAGCTCTTGGTTGCAAGTTACAGTCTGTCACTATAGGGAGGTCAGGGTGACAAGAATGTGAAGCAGCTGTTCACCCCACAACCACAGTCAACAGCGAAGAGGACGGATGTGTGAGTCCTGTATCAACTCCACTTTTATACAGTCCAGAAGCCAGGCCAAGGAATGTTGCCCCACACAGGGCTTCTCTCTTCTCATGATTAACAGAATTAAGGCAATCCTCACAGACAACCTGATCTAGACATCTAGACAGTATCTCCTTGAGACTCTTCCGAGAGGATTCTAGATAGTGTCGATCTGACAAATATAAACTACCAACTGCAACATAACTTTGTTTCCCCCAACATGTATTAATAGGCTATACACAGAGGCATAAAACAACCTTCTAGTGGTAGACAACATCAGTATCTTAACAATAATTTTCATAATGATCCAGGCATATCTAGGTTCATGAGCTAGCTCTCCCAACAAGTGCAATATCTTCTTCCTAAAGCCATCTCAGACATGCCCTTTCACATGTTCAGGATGCCATAAGAAAACATCAGAGTCTGGACAATTTACACCAGTAGAAAGGTTGCTCAGGCTCAGATGTATGGAAGTACAAGATGAAGCTATTCACTGATTCAGTGTGTGGTGAGGACCTGTTCTCCAGAAGTGATGCCTTCTATATGCTGTCACAGAGCAGAAAGGGACAGAACATCTTCTGAGGACACTAATTCTGCAAATGAGAGAGCAGTCACCATAGCATAACTACCTCCTGTGTGAGTTGCTTTTCTCATTGCTGTGACAAAATACAGGAGGGCTTGTGTTGGCTCATAGTTTGAGGATAGTCTGTCATAGCAGAGAAGGAGGCATGGTGGCAATGGTATAAGGCTACTCACATCCACAGCCAGGAAGCAGAGAGATGAATTTGGGGTGATCAGCTCACTGTTTTTATATTCAGGTCCCAAACCACAGATGGCACTGTAAGGAGTAAGGTTTTGTCCCTCCACCACACCAATCCCAAATAACGCACTGAGACTCTGTATTTGATATAATGCTGTTGGCCAGGTACTAGTTTCTTATTGGCTAGCTCTGTCTTAATTATTAACCCATTTCTATGTATTTTCACGTGGTTTCACCTACCGGGGAGTGGGGTAGGCATCTGGTCTCCCCGGTCTCTCCATGTTGACCTCTCTTCTGACACCGGATATTTTGTTAAATAAAGATCAGGATAAACAAATAGGCCAAATAAATGTTTATTCAGGAAGAAATAACTTATAACCTAGACAGATTAACACCAGCAGGCTCCACCAGATGCTCTCCTCTCCACGACCTGCCAGCAAGAGAGCGTTCCAGGCTCCTCCTCAGACCTCCTGCCACAGGTCACTTCCACCCCTGGCTCCACCCCCCAATGGGCGTGGTCAGTGCCACAGAAGGAGACAAAGTGAATATCCCTCTACATGGCACCACCCATATTTCTCAGTTAGACCTGAAACACCATCATGGTCACATCCAGAGGTATGATTATATAGTGATTAGGAATCCTGTCAAGTTGGTGACTTACTGTCATATTCCCTAAAGGCCACATCTCTTGATTCAAGTAAGTCTGTGACTAACTCCCAATGCATGTAGATTTGGGGATGAGAGGCCACAGAAATAATGCAAAGCATCATTCATCATAAATGAAATTTAGTGAGAGAGGAAGAGAGAAAACGAATGATAAAGCATGTAAGCAAACATGAGACATTAGTGCTCCTTTCCCAGAGGGATGCATACAGCATGGAAGGGTTCCCACTTTGGCATTGCAGGTGATTTTGCTTCTCATTCTACCCTCCCAGCACTCTGCAATGAGGCCTTAAGACTTCTCTAATTCCAAGAATAATGAATCAGCTCACCTCAGCCCTTGTGTTTCCATGCTCACATAGTTAGTCCCAACCATGTTGACCTTTTAAATATGTGATTTGTTTTTTAACACCTAGAGCAATAAACGCTGTGTTTGTGAGCTCATACCTAGCCCAGTTGCCATGTCAACTGCAACACCACAGTGGCCCCAGCCATCTCCAAAAGGCCAGCAGGGAAGAGAGGCTGTAGCAGATGCACAATGTGTTGCAAGAAGCTGAGCTTCAGGACCTGAAGGCTGGCAAGTACTGAAAGGATCTTAGCACAGTTGTCCCTGCAGGGTCACCCATAAAAAGACCTTGCAGAGAATTAGCAGCCCAGGCTTATAGAACTGTGACTATGACACACCTTGCTAAGGTCTATGATCTTGGGCAAGCTTGACATCAGATGTCACTCTTCCAGAATGGTAACCTCCTGGATACTATCCTGATGATCTATCTTGTCCTCAGTCCCCTGTCCACTGTTTCCCACTTTTGGAGAGAACTCCTTGACTGAATTCATAGAGTATTAATCATCTCTTTTTCCCTGGCTTGGACCTAGTGGTTATGTTCTTAAACCCTTCACTGAGAATGTTCTAGATGATCTCATGTGTCTACTCTGTTGAGATCAGGAACTTGACAGTAAGCTTGTACATCTGCTGGCTCTCAGATGGGGACTTTGTGTCTTAGGTGGGGAAGAAAGGCTGTGTTCCCACCTACAACAAAGATGGGTATATTTTTATATCCAGATGAGTGTGTGTGTGTGTGTGTGTGTGTGTGTCTGTCTGTCTGTCTTTTTCTGTCTCTCTATCTGTGTATCTGTTTATGTGCACACCAGCACCACATACCACACATTAAAAAATAACAATCTCAGCAGCTTTCTGTGGGTCTCTAATATCTAGGATGTCCCTCAATGTAGACAAATACTAAACAAGCGTTAAAAAGATTAATTAGTGCCCCTGTGTTTACACCTCTGAAATCTGGGTAAAAATCTGAACATTGCACTTTTCAAACTCAACTAAAACATGTACATCTGTGTGGTCATTAGGAGGGACTGGTGTTAATGTTTAATGATTATTTTAATTTTTTTTTATTTATGGGTAGGTATGGCTGTGTCTGTTTTGGGGTATCTACATGTGTGGACCAGAAAAGGATATCAGTCTCCCTGGAGATAGAGTTAGAGGTGGGTGTGAGCAGTCATATCTGGATTCTGGGAACTGAACTTTGGTCATCTGCAAAAGGAGATGTTAAGCATCTGTTAAGCACTGAGCCCTCTCTTGAGCCCCAAGGGGAACACTGATTTTAATTGAACCTTGCATCAGTTAGCTTCTCCCAGTGTGTGTTACCTGGATGTTTTCTTTGGAGGGGATCACTTCTCCAAATCACAGTCTGAACAGTCCTCTCCATTGTCTGACTTACTCATAGAGCTCTGTCTATTCTGGAGGATACACATTAGGGATGTAAAGAGGAAGACCCACTCCTGCTTTATCTCTCATGAACTCTTCTGAATCTTCTTCCCCAGCTGTGCTGGGTAGTTGTGGGTTTTTTGTTTGTTTATTTGTGTGGTGGGGAAGTTAGTTTTTGTTTGTTGTTTGTTTCTTTTGTCAACTTGACACAAGCTACAGTCACTTGGAAAAAGAGAACTTCAATTGAGCAAATGTCCCTACCAGATTGTTGGCAATTCTGTGGAGCATTTTCTTGATTAGTGATTGATGTGGGTGGACCCAGATCATTGTGGTGGGATCTCCCCTGAGCAGGTGGTCCTGAGTTGCTTAAGAAAGCAGGAGGAGCAAGCCATGGGAAGCAAGCCAGTATGCAGAAGCCCTCCGGTCTCTGCTGCAGTTCCTGCCCTGACTCCCTCCAGGGATGGACTGTGATGTGAAGTGTAACAGACTCTTTTTTTCCCCAAGTTGCTTTTGGTCATGTTTTGTCACAGCAATAGAAACTCTTAATAAGACACCATGACACCCACTACTCAGGTTTCACTGTGAATGTCAGCAAGGACCCTCTTAGATCAGGTTAGCTGAGTCACTCTCATGGATGATGCTTTCTCTTAGTCATTTTTCAACCACTGACACTGCCCACCACTCTGCTCTCTGGCTATGAAATACCACTTTTCCTGGTGTATTTAGAGTTGAGCCCAGTGCCTCTCCTCTCCTGCCAAACCCACTGTTCCCTACGCACTGTTAAGAGGCTCCCTCCATAAAGTCTACCTAACTACCCTCACCAACTGTCAAGAGCAGCTATTTTTCCTTTAAAAGGACAATCATGTTCCAGCAAGAATCAATTCATGATAGCAAATCAACCCACAAGTTGACACTGTGACTGGCTCCCCAGTTGCATCCCAGACATTTCCTGACCTTTATGATGCATCTCTAGAGCTACAGAGGGAGTGAAATGTTTGCATGTGGGGTCTTTAAGTTACTGTGAGCAATCATGATTATATTGTACATAAAGTCCCTGTAACTATGCAAGGCACTGAAAAAGAGAGGGAGAAAGAAGTGAGGGGGAGAAGGAGTGAGGGGAAGAAAAAGAGACAACCCTGAGTACAACAGTTGTGCTGCTTAATCCAGCTGTCTGAAGACTATTTCCTATGATGTGACACCCTTACAGTCTCCATCCCTGACACTAATTTCTATTCTATTTAACCTAGATGGATTGAGTTTCTAACCCTTACATTAAAAAACAAAAACTCTAACAAATAAAAATGTGTGTTGTTCATGGAGCTGATTTCCTGGGTCTGTCCATTCCCCAGTGATGTGCTGTGTTGAGTGCATTCACCCAGAGGAGATGAGAGGTGACACCCACAGCACCAATCCTAGGCACTAGGCAGATTCTACCTGTTTATCTGCCTTAGAGCAGTTAAATGCAGCACTAGGTTAATGTTTCCATGAGAAGTGTTTTCCCAGTTCACATATGCTGGTCTCCAGCAGGTGGCACTATTGAAAGGTAATTGGAACAGGAGGGTGCTAGCTTCATCTAGGGTGAACCAAGGGGCAGTTCATAGCTGAATGCACTATTAGAAAGTGTGGCCTGGTTATAGAAGGTGGGCCCCTTTGGGGTAAGCCTTTATAGCGTGCATCCACGTACAGGGTGGCACATGCACGGGGAAGCGGGAGGACAGTCTCTAGTTTTGCTACTCAGGCAAAGCCTGGATCTCAGCCAATGTGCCAGGAATCCAGCTGACTCTTCTTTCCCAGCACTGGTGCTGCAGATACCACCTAGCTGACATATGTGGGTGCTGAGATAAGGTCTTTACACTTGTGATTCAAGTACTTCACCGACCTTCTCCTCAGCCCTGAAAGATACGCCTCCCTGTCCTGTGTGTGTGTGTGTGTGTGTGTGTGTGTGTGTGTGTGTGTGCATGTGTATGTGTATGTGGGTGTGCATTTGTGTGTGTGTGTGTGTGTGTGTGTCCTCCTCTCTCTTCTTCCTCTCTTCCTTACAGCTGCCCCACCCCACCACAGCTTCTCTATCATGATGCCCTCCCCCACCTCAGGCCAAAGCAACAGAATCAGCCAGTCAGGAGCTGAAAGCCCTGAAACTGTGGCTAGAATAAACTTCTCTCCTTTAAATTGAGGCTTTCACTCAGGTATTTTGTTACAGCCATGGACAAGCTGAGAGCATAAACCAGATCCCAGATTATTGGTAATATGGAGATGAAAGCTCAGTTACCAGCAGTGACTAGTCCTTTCAAGGCTGAGAATAGAGAACACACTGGCAAGACTGAAGCTAGTTCAACATCCAATTTTGTGGGCAAAGTATAAAACCCGACTAAAAGTTCTTCATAAGTAAGGTAGCCTTTTATGAGAGCAGTCAGGCCAGTGAGATGGCTCAGTAGGGAAAGTGCTTGCTGATCAGTCTGACCACCCAAGTTCAATTCTCAGAGTTCACATGGTAGAAAGAAAGAATAGATTCTCACAAGTTACACACAGATACAGACAGACAGACAGACACACACACACACACACACACACACACACACCATGCCATCTACACAAACACATACATATTTTTGAACACTGGAGACAGAGGGTCAATCAGAAACTGTGGTTGACACCTCAGCTATGCACGACTGATCAGAACAGGGTCCCCACTCTCCAGCATGGCACCTGTTAGGGTAGCTTGAATGGGAGAATTTCCCCATAGGTTTGTGTGTTTAATCATTTAGGTAATTGCATGGCACTGTTTGGGAAAGTTGTGGAACCTTTAGGAAGTGGAGCCTAAGTAGAGGAAGTGGGTCACTGGGCAAGTCTTGAGGTTTCATAACCTAACTCCTTTACTACTGTCCCCTTACTACTTCCTGGCAGCAAATAAAATGCAAGCAGCTACCTCATGCTGCTTCCTTGCCTTGCCTTGCCTTGCCTTGCCTTGCCTTGCCTTGCCTTGCCTTGCCTTGCCTTGCCTTGCCTTGCCTTGCCTTGCCTTGCCTTGCCTTGCCTTGCCTTGCCTTGCCTTGCCTTGCCTGACATAAGGAACTGCAACCCAGAATGGTATGGTAAGCAGAATAAATGCTTCCTCCTTTATTTCTTGCTAGGTATTTGGTCATAGAAACTGGAAAATGACCTGATATGGTACCTAGATTCAACGACACTGAATTGTACACTTTAAAATGTGCTAATAGATTTTTAAATAGACTGAGTTTTCTATCTGGTAACAGCATCTATTCTGGCTGACATATAAAAAAAAAGCACTTGTTCATTTTTTTTTAGAAACCAAATCTTTTTCATAAAAAGTCTTTCCTGTCCCTTCCATGTCAAGGTTACATTTCATTTCAGCACACACAAAAAAATCTGTGACCCTCTTCAATTTAGTGAGTAGGATACAGAAAATGCTGGATAATCAAAATCAAAGGAACAAGATGAAAACCTGACAAATAATTCAATTTGATGGTGTGCTTTACTCTAAGCATTAGATGAAAAATATTAAATTATACACCTACTATTGAGGATGCTTCCCCAAGAAGTTACTGGAGATACTGCATGTGCGGGCATTATTTTATTGTGTTATTTTATTACTTAGGTGCAAACTTCTTAAGAGAACTGGTTGTGGGAAAATGAATTTTCCTGAACTCTGATGTCAACTAAAAGGTCAAGGTGTGTGTTATACGATTTATGACCAAACTTTTCCGTGCATCTGCCTCCCCAAAGCTAGCTTCTACTCTGGGTTCCTTTGTGTCATTCCATGTGGATGAATTAGAACTTAACTAATTAAAAAACAAAGGCCATTTCCAACAGGGCTCTACTGTGATGGGGGCATTTGGGTGTTATCCTAGAACTCCTGATTCTGTGCTTTAGGCTCGACACACATAAATGGCCAAATCTGATGAGCTACATTCATTTGTGCTGTCAAAGGACAGGCAACGCAAGTGATGGTAATAAGGCCAATTTTTGATCTTTATGTCATGTCTTCCTTAAAAGCAATTACTTTTCTGATGGGTTTAGAACTAAGGGTAAACCAGGAATGCATTCTACAATCAACTTCTTTCCAGGAATAAAGGTATCTCCTTTGTGCTTGTAGGTCTGTGCATATATATGCTAGTTCCTTTAGAGGCCAGAAGAGGGTGTCAGACTTCCTAGAATTGGACTCACAGGCAGATATGAGTGCTAAGAACCAAACTGAGATCTTTCAGAAGTGGGATACATGCTCTTAACTACTAAGCCATCATTCTAGGCCACAAACCTTGCATTTTTTTTAGTAACAAGAAAAGGGAAATTTTACTAAAACAGGATTAAAAACAGGAAAAACCCTTCAATTGATAGTGAGCTATAAAAAAAAGATTACCTTCTTAATTGTTTAATGTATAATTATAACTATAGCCTCATTACTGCACAGACATTTCTTACTACTTCCAAAAATAACTAAGTTTCAGGGGAGTTTATGTGGCCTTGAAATTGCACAGACATAAGAGTCTGAAGGTCCATTACTGGCAAAGAATGCCAAATGACCCCGTCCCTTTCTCTAAGAAAGATGGTGTGCCAGCACACTGTGATGTAAAGAGATCCACTTTCTTCGAACAAGGACATTTTCCCTCTCCTTCTCCCCTCAGCCATTTCCCCATGCTGTGCTCTTCTTTCCTCTACCTCTTACCATCCTTTCAGACATGTTTATTGAGTGTGTAACTTAACCAGATATTGTGGCAGGCATAGAGAAATCATCCAGTCTTTCCAAGGCAGTAAGACTAACATCAGCTGGAGGTGCCATTACTGAGCCACCTGGACAATGGTGCTAAGTGCTAGTGGTTCCCTTAATACACAAACTTAGAGGGTAAGTAGGTACCCTGAGCCTTAACTTGACTGGGGAAATTAGCAAAGAGCAGATGCCTGGGGGTGTCTGAGAGGGCATTTTCAGATGGCATTAACTAAATGAGGAAGATGTGCCTGCCCTGAATATGGGGAGCATCAACCACAGGCTGAGGACTCAGATGCAATACAAAGGGAAGGAAATAATCAACTATAACTGTCCATGTTCACAAGCATATACTTACTTTGTGTGTATGTGTGGGCACATGTGCCATAAGATACTTGTAGAGGTCAGAGGACAACTTACAGGAGTGGGTTCTCCCTATCATGTGGGTTCTGGGGATGGAGATCTTATTTCTCTTCTCAGTTCTCTCTCTCCCTTCTGCTGGGCCATGCCATCCCTTCACAACAGGCCAGTGGCCTCTGAATGCAGCATAAATACTTCCTTTCTTCTGTCATTTGTGCCCAATGTGTTGTCACTAGCTGGAAATCCTGACTCATACAAAGGTAAAAACAGAGAAAATGGCCTCACATTCATACAGAGAGGTGCCTCCTCATGATTGCCGATGGAAAGAAGAAATACCATCTTAAAAAAGGAAGTCTATAAAGAGTTTCAGGGGCAAAAAGGTGAGGAAACCCCAGCAATACTGATGGAGAGACTCAGGTTTCCTACAAGAAGATGCTCCCACAAAGTTGGGTGGGAGCTCACTGGTAATCACCATCTTCGACTTCCCCTAAATGGAGCAATCACACTGACACCATGCCAAATGACTGGAAAGCCTGGAACAATTAAGCATTTACTATCAGTGCCTTATCCCTAAAGCAGTCTAAGTAATGATATTTTAATTTTCATTTAATTTTTCTTCCTATATAAGAATCAAACCCGTCCTGTAGTGCCTCACCATAGGCATGGTCCTCAGTACTCCACCCTTTGACTACAACCGCATTTGTAGCTCCAGGCAAAAGAAAAAAAAATCCATCTCATGAAATAGGAAATCTCTTCCAATGTATTCCATCAAAATAGCTCAGCTATTGTGTTCAATACTGAGCCTTGTAAAATCCACATCACAGACTCCTACAAGCACTACTGATGATTTGTTTTCAATGAAAGCTCAGATTCTTAGCCAGGTGCCCTCTTAATTTTCATGTGTTTCTTTCCCCCTCCACCTTGCTGCAAAAAAAAAAAAAAAAAAGCTATATCAGACAGAAGTTATCTTTGGGAATAAAACAGTGATTGGCTACAGAGAGCAGAGACTGAAATGGAAAGGCAGAATGAAAGCCAGCTTAACTTGTCTGTGTCCACTCTGGGCACTGGTGCAGTCTTGGCACGGATGATAGATAGAAGGAGTCTTACTTTACCTCATCCTTTAGAGAGGCTGTAAGCAATTCACAGTGCACAATATGGGTGATATACTCCATTTTATAACACAAGGGAGACCAGGATGGAGAATGGCTTTTCCTTTTCATTTCCCACAAAATCTCAGAGCACTTACAAATTACAGACTGACATCTCAAAGGTACAGTGTTGATCATTCAAATCATTTAGGCACTACCCTCCTCCACTCTCTTCTTCCCCTTACTCCTAGAGAGCACAGGCCAATGGCCCATCTTTGGATGTACTCGGAGTAGTAAGCCCAATTGCAGGTGTGAAGCAATTACCTTCCCCAGCTGACAAATCAAAACCCTCTTAGAGTAGGGTACAGGGAGCAGAGAGTCAGAGAAGCATCTGTGCAGCTTCAACTTGTGTCCTTGATATCTGGGCAACACCAGGTCCAAGCCAAGGCCAGGCACCATGCACCTACAGTCACTTCCATCCAAACATGCAATATTTCCATGCTCAGGAGGCACAGACAAAATAGGACATGATGGGTTCCTGCGGTGGGAAATCATGAGTTCTATTTACAATTCCATAATAATGTATTAAAATAATATTAGATACTCAACTGTGTTCCAACAGTACCAAACAACAGCATTGAAGAGCATCTTACCAAAACACTTCATTTCCAGCAGTGTCTAGTTCCAAAGTTGGGCATATGCATTCTCTCTCCTCCTGGAGACATTGGCCAATACTCTAAATTTTAGATATCAGAAAGGGAGGTGTTAAGCAAAAGTAAAAGAAACATTAGAAGAGAGGAATGGTTTGGGATGTACAATAGGTAAAACATTAGCTTGTGAGAGACCAGGAGGTTGTCAAAGTGTAACCATGCAGTCATCTGTGCTGGGAAATGTCTGTGTTGTGCATACAGAAAAGAAATATAACACTAAACGGATCTTGGCAAGAGAGCTACATGGAAGCTAGACAAGTGAAAGATGCAAAGACCTCATAAATGGAAGGACTCAAAGACACAGCTGGGGTCCTCCCAAGAGGGAAGGAAACATCTTCTCAACTAGAGAGGTTATGGGCACTCCAGACTCTTGGTTGCCCTGGTGACCAGAGCACTCTTCACAATCTAATGGCTTAGAAATGAATACAATCACTTGGACATGAAATAAATAGCGAGCTTTAGAGTGATAGAGAGCCTGTTGTGAGAGCTCTATTGGGGAGAGTGAGGATGAAGTTTGGGTGGAGGCCATTAGTCAACATGGTATGGGCAGTGCTGAGTGCTAGGAGAAATATGACAAACCTAACAGGCAAGGGGGGTGCTAACGATAGCTAATGCCTTGGACAAGCAATATGTCTGCCATTTCTTTTTCTGGCATGCTCTAGCCTAGAAAGCCTAAATTAAGTGTAAATGAACCCATATTGATCTCCCTTCTCCCTTCTGCCCTCAGCATGAGGGAGGCAGGCTGGCTGGAGAGAACCAATTGGAACTCAATCTTTGGGAGTGGGCATCTCACTGGGTGATCATAGCCACCTCTGCCTTCCCTCACACTCTTCATCACACACAAAGTTCATGAGATAAGCTCAAAGGTTCTGCTGCTCAGCACTCAGCATGAACTACCTGGGAGAGTGCACCCAAGGTACCTGGACACTAATCTACACAGAGGCAGTGCACACATTTCATAGATGTGCTCAGCACCCGTGAACTCTTGACACAAGCAAGCCATCTTCAGAACTGAGGATGATCCTGGCCTCATCAGGTGAAGGCCTTTACAGCAAAGATGGATTTCCCAGAGATGAAAGAATGCTGTCCTCATATGATATCAGAGAAATTCTACCAGCTTCCTGCCAGCTGGCTTTCTATAATCCACTTCCAGACTTGCCAGACCTCAGAATCACAAGAGACGATTCCTAAAAATAAGCCTTCCCAGAGATTGATAAAGAAATAAGTATCTTTGGATCTAGACAGAGAGAATATATATATATATATATATATATATATATATATATATATATATATATCTTATAACAAGAAATATCTATTTGGTCTTTATCCCAGCTTCTTGCCACACAACTGTCCAAACCTAGAGTGTCTTCAAATGATGTATCTTTTCCTGTGCTGTGACTGAATGATGCCCTGATACCCAGGGGTTCTTAGGTTGCCTCACAGAAGGGCTTCTTGCCAAAAGAAAATTCTATGTGGTTAGAAAATTAGAATGTTGAGTCCTCCCCTAACACAAACCATTGAGGAAGGAAGAAAGGCTGGAAGTTATGTTGGTCATCACTGGCTAATGCTGTTATCAGTCATGTGTAATGAAGCCTCTGTTAAAAGCACAAAGACGGCCTTCCAGGAATCTGAACCCCTGATCATGCTGGCAGGGGAGGTAGGGAAGACTCCATGCCCTTTGCACATGGTCTCACTCACACCTATCTGCATTTAAGGTTCATCTGTAACCTTCACAGTATTGTGTGTTAATGAGATCATAAAGGTGTATGTGCACAAGCATGAGCAAACTGATCTTTATCTTTTATATCACTATGTGCCAAAGGACAATGCCAGGTATCTCACTGAATTAGGCCACAGTGAGGCCTGTCATAGCTCATTTTGGATAGTCAGGATGGCCAGTGAAATCTAGATATTCATCTATCCCTGCCTACAAGCATGCAAATCATGCCTAGCTTTTCCATGGATGCTACTGATACAAACTCAGCTTTTCAGGATTGCATGGCAAGTACTTTATTGACTGAGCCATCTCCTCTGTCCTGAATCCTTTACAATACATAGACAAACACAGGTCATGTTTTTCTGAGATCTATGAAACCTTGAAAAATCATCAAACCCAAGGATGGAGTTGCAGGAATCCTGACTTAGAATTGGGTCTAAAGTGTTTTTGATTCAGAGTTGAAGTGTGAAAGGTCTCAGGAGATACCCTTCAATCCATGGACTTCAATTCTTACTACAGGTGGCTTGTTTCAGAACTGAAATGCCTTATGAGACATCCAGGTATCGTCTACTAAATAACTGCTTGTTGATGTGGAAAATCCCATGCTATATGTTGTGTAAAATGTAAAAATACAGAGAAACTGTGTATTTTAAGTTATTTTTAATACTACATTTTATGTTTTATGAAGCATGTGTACATCTGTATGTGAATGCGTGCACAAAATATCAGTTTCCCAGAGGCCAGACACATCAGATCTCCTGTAGCTGTAGTTACAGACAGTCTAAGCTACCCAGAGTGGGCTCTGAGAATCAAATTTGGGTCCTCTGCAAAAACATAACATGATCTTAACTACTCAACCATCTTTCCACACCCAAGGAAATGTGTATTCTATTTTTTTAGTTCGGATTATACATATGTGTATATATGTTTATATTATGCATCACAGAATTATATAACACATATAATATGGATAAATCTAAATATACCATATAGATATATAACAAAAAATACGTTTTTTGAAACTTGAAATTTTATCACTTCTACCTGATGGCTATCACCATGAATGAGCACATGAACAAGACTGCAATCTGTAGTCTAATTATGTAGGAACAAAGTACACCAGCTTGCACAGCAGTTTACTTACCCATCAATCCATTATTAGGAGCATGATTGCCCTTAAATTTTTCTTCTTCTGTTGTCTACTGCCAAGAGGGTTAGTCACCGTGACCTTACTCCTCCAGTCCCACTCAGCAGACTGATCGTGGGTGACTCCAGAAAAGAGTGATGCCAAATGATTCTCACTATAGTAACTATCCTTGGGCACTGTACTCTTGATCAGTGCAGGGACTGGGCTGGAGTGGACTTGTCTCTGTACCACCTAGAGGAAAAACATCTACCTACCCAGGCAGAAGGTGGTGGTTAATTTTGACTGTCACCTTAATCTGTCTTAAGGATGGATAGGATGAGGGAAGAACATCTCTTGGTGTGTCTGTGAGGATGCTCTCAGAGATGACAATGACAGCATGACAGAGATGTCCTGGTCAATGGGTTGATTTGTTGATGGATTTATAATTAGTGCCATTATTGGGAGGAGGAAACTGGCAGGAGTTGAAACTAAGTTGAAGCAGGTCACTGAGGTCTGCAGCCTCTGTGTGGCAGGAGAATAGCAATGGGTGGAAGTGGTTCCCGAGATTAACACTCAGAAAGGAGTAGCAGTGGGAAGAACTGAGTCCTTAGTCTGCCTAAGCTTCATTCAGCCAAGATAGCATGCTCCAAAGAGTCCTTTCCCCTCACTTCAGAGGGCCAAGCACAATGTTAAGTACTCATAAAAGTTCACTGTTGCTGTTAATCTCACTTCCCTCTTTTCTCCCTTCTTACCTTCCTGAGACTAAGAACAGGAGATGTGGCACACTTATCCTTCAACCCACCCACACACCTGCTTCTTAATAAGCCTCCTCCTTGCCTTCCACAATCCATGAGTCTCTGTATGGCTCACTGTAAAGAGACACAAAACCAGAGAAACTTCGATATCTGCCGGCAGAACTTGGACCCGTGCCTGTGAAACTTGGGTCTGCATCTCACCTGTGCCAGTTCCTCTATTTCTCCCTGTCCTTACTTCTGTCTGTTAAGAAATGGATAGTCTCTCTCAAGCACTCCTGCCTCTATGATGTTCTTCCAAGCATGGGGCTAAATGAACCTGGACTCAACCTTGTGAAGCAGTGGACCTAATAAGCCCTTCTTCCCTTGGGTTGTGTTACACATTTTGGTTTCAGTGGCAACCGAACCTGCTACACTCCTGCACAGAAAACAGCAAATGTCAAGGCCCCCTGCAATAACCAAGCAGAAGCTTCCACACACCTTCTGTTTCCTGGTTTCAGCCTCTCTCTCTGAGAACCGATTGAACTTGGGATCTGTGATTGAAGTCTATGGCCTTGAGTTTAGGAGACAGATCTGGATCTTTGCAAGAGGTATTTTGTCTTCAGGTAAACAGTGGGTTGGAGATATTTCCACCCCCATGATCATCCCTAACACTGATGCTGATTTGTGTTGCCTGGCAACACAGCCAGATATAGGACTCCTGCTTCCAGAACACAGAGCAAGTACCAAAGGGTCTAAACCTGCCCAGTTAGGGAACAACCTAAAGAAGGTGTAGGAGAGATGTGGGAATAAATGCAAGATTGGGAAATTGTTTCAGGGAACTTGACCCCACAATAAGATATATTTAGTCAGGTTTGTCACTGTTACAAAATACCTGAGCAAATCCAACTAAAGGGAGGGACACCTATTTTGGGTCATGGTTTCAGCTATGCAGTTGGATGACCTTTCCTCCAGACATGACATGATCATGGCCAGAGCCATTTTGAAGATTACCTTATAATCCACAAGGACTAAAGGACAGGGACAACACTGGGATAGCCAGGTCTGTAGTAATGGTGCTGGAGCCAGCAATATTGTCAATTAAAAGAGGATCCTCTGCTGCCCCCTCACCAGGTGCAAGTGATCTTGGGGGATGCTAGAGTACATGAGAAGTAAAAGATTAGCTGAAGCTGGACTCCATGATACAGCTTCATGAGGCCATCTTCCTTAGGGCACTGTGAGACTACAAAAGTAATTAGCTGTTTTGGAGTTGCCCATGATGTTGCAAGTAACCTTTCTTACACACTCCTATGAGAAAGCATACAGCTCATAGAGGGGCTAAACTGGATTTCAGTGGTTTTTGTCCTTTGTTGCCATATCTGAGATGAAGACACCAATCCTTGTCTCATCTGGAAAAGTTAACACTGCAACTAAACATTCCAATCCAAGTGTATTATGTTTAAATCTTTTGCAAGGCAGAAACATTTATGACTGAAAAATATGGCAAAAGGGAGCATCAGCTGGGAGGGGAGAAGGAGACTGAGAGACTAGGTACAAGATATAAGCTTCAAATTCATGCCTACAGAGTGCTATTCCCTCCAGTTGGGCCCTACCTCCTAGTTCCTACCACTTTCTAATGTCACAGATTATGAACCCACGATGAGGTTTATTAATCCATTCATGAGGTTAATGCTGTCATGATGCAATCACTTTCCCAAATGCCACCTCTAACCACAGTCCTGGGGGACAATTCTTCAACACATGAGAAGTAATTTTTGATGGGAGCAGGGTACTTCATACTCAAAGCCAGAAAACATATCTATAGCAATGAAGTCATAATGGGAATAAGCAGCTGACAATTAGGAGTGTTTGCCATTCCCTGGATAAGTGCCTTACATCAATTGCCTCATCTAACCCTTGCTTTGATACCTAACTAGGGCTCTGCCTTCAGTTACTTGCAGCTCCATAGTTCCCTAATACTGATGCCGATTCTGCATTGCCTAGCAACACAACAAGGCTTAGAACTCTTACTCACAGAATCCTAAGTACCCAGGGATGGTTTGCTTTTCCCTTTACAGTCTCAGCTTGGAAGACAGATGAAGGCATGGATGCTATCCACCAACCAAACTTTGTACTTCACAGCAAGAAGGCCTTCTTCCCAATAAGTAAACAAGATGTCTCTCTCTCTCTCTCTTTCTCTCTCTCTCTCTCTCTCTCTCTCTCTCTCTGTGTGTGTGTGTGTGTGTGTGTGTGTGTGTGTGTGTGTATAGACATATATCCTAAATTTAGGTCCTAATGGAGCCAATTATCTATTTTTTTATATTAAAAGTGTCCTATATCTGTTTCCAAGACAACAAACATAGTGGGAAAATGTGGCATCCAATCACTTCAGTGAGAGATTTGGAAAATCTTCTCCCTTCTCAAGCCAGAATACCCTTCATCAGTAAACACAGGGGAAAGATGGTGTAATTTTGCTCTTGATGCATAACAGATCGTCCTTTATTCCCTCATCAAGTCGTTGTGGGTCTCAGGATGCATTTTCTATTCCTGGAATCCTAGCGAAATGCTCTTTAAGTGGTGAAAAGTGATCTCTAAGTGGGCTTAAGTTGTGAAATGTACATTATCTGAATGGTGAATTTGGCTGAAATAGATAAACAGATGGCAGTGGCCCTGATTCAGCTACTGAAAGTAAAGGGAAGTGGGAAAGGAGAAGGAAGAATCAGGGCCCACGAATCTGAGAGATGCTCACTTTGAACTGCCTCAAGCATAGATCCATTTAAATACACTCTCTCCTCCTCATGAGCAAAATGGCTTCAGAAGATTTCTCTTTTAAAGCACATGTTTTCACATACAAAATATAATTAAAGGTGTGGTATGTAGTGTAAACCAAGAATAATGGGGACTTAATAATATGAAATAGCACTTGTTTAGGTCTTCTCCAGAAGAACCATTCTGCTCTGGACACTGGGATGAGATGAGCCATGTATCCTTTCAATACTTCAAGATTTAATGTGTTTTTTATAACTCCTGTTTAAGGAATCAAGGAGCACTACTCACCTTGGGTTTAGACTGTCCTCCACAGCCACCATGATCTCCAACAGATATCTTGAGTTGAAGGGAAAATAAAAGTTTTCACTTAGATTCAAATGATTCATTCACTTGTGATATCCTTCCTTTCGCTAAATCTGGACCCATAATGCAAACTGTGACTTCTACAAAGGAGAATGGGAAGGCACGACCAGTATAATAATCAAGAGAGCAGTTGTTGCTTCTGCTCATGAGGATAGAGATGCATCTTCATTCACAGTCATTATCTTTCCTCAGTCCTCAGATAGAGTCTGAGAGAATGCTGGAGGGAAGTGAGAATGCAAATTGATGCTGTTGCTTTTAATGTAACAGGGTGGTGGGGTTTAGATGGGTGGATGTGTTGGTGGGTGGAGGAGTGGAGGAATGAATGGATGAGTGAGAGAATAGGTGGGTAAGTATGGAAGTGGATGGGTTAAAACAGATGAGTGGGTAAAATTAAGTGAGTGAATTTGGGAGTAGATGGGTGAATTGATGGGAGATGTGATTCTGTAAATACCTTTAATGAATAAAGCACTGTTGGCCAATAGAAAAGCAAGATAGGCGGGACTAGGAGATGAGGAGGAAAGAGGAAGTAGTAAGGAGGGGTCAAGATGGAGAGTCTGGAGAAGGCAAAACTGCCAGCTGCCTCTCGCTGGTAAGACCACGTGGAAATACATAGAAATGGGTTAATAATTAAGACAGAGTTGGCCAATAAGAAACAAGTAACTGGCCAACAGCATAATATCAAATACAGAGTCTCTGTGTGTTATTTGGGGCTGGCGCAGCCGCAGGACAAGACTGGTGGCAGGAGGAAAAACTTTACTCCCTACAGTGAATAGGTGAATGAATGGATTGGTGAGTGGAAACCAGATGGGTAGGTAGATAGGTGAGATAGATGTGTGGCTAAGTGGGTGAGTGGGTGAGCAGATGTTTGGATGGATGGATAGATGGGTGGACAGATGAACAGACAGATGGATGACAGTGAGTGGATGGATAGATAGAGAAATGGATAGGTACAAATATTAGTAGGCAAGTCAGTAAAATAATGAGTAGAAAGTTGAAAGAATGAATGGTTTGGTTGAAGGATGGGTAGGGGAATGAAGGAGTATTAGTGACAAATGAGTAAATGTGTAAGGGATAGAGAAATGGAGGGATGGATTAGGGGCTCTGTGGGAGAATGGGGAAATAGAGGATGGATGGATGATAAGAGATGAATAGACAGAATTTTCTGGACAACACTCCCTAGTTAACAAGCATGTAAGAATTTTCCATGAATCCCTAAACCAGCACAACCTATAGCATAACCTAGGAGACCGTTTGATACCAGAACAAGAAGTAGACAGAGGCGAACTTATGATGCATCCAGACATTAGGTGGAGAAGGATGAGGAGAGAGGAAACAGGGAGGGACAGGGTTCAGAGACAAAAAAAAAAAAAAAAAAAAAAAAAAAAAAAGTACACGCCTATTACTGACAAGGCATTATTCATGCTAACACCTGTGATTAAAAAGGCCTTGACTAGCATTTCTCTGTTCCAAGTCCATCCAGTCATCTAATACAGCACTTCAAACATATTCTCTGTGCAGCCTCTGTGGCGTTTGCCTTGCTTCCTCTTCTGCAGCCCTTTGAAATCAGGCTGCCTTTCAAGTGTGAAAAGCATGGCCAGGCCTCTGTCTAAAGGGAAGCCTGCAGTCTCCTTTCCTCTCTGAAGATCCCCCTTCATCTTTGACCTCTCCATCAGCAAGGCTCAGTGTCCAGAATGTGGGATACAAACTGGCAGTTGCTTACTGAACGCAACTGGAGCCTAGAAGTGATGACCACAGAGGGGCCCAGCAAACCATCTCATTCATGGAGGAGTGAAGTACATCCCTGGAACACCTCAGCAATGCCAACAAGTTCCGTAAAATGAGAAACTGAAAGGACATTTCCCCTAAGCCCCCAAGAGATCATCCTTGCACTCTAACAGAGCTGATGTCTCCAAATCCTCCCCAACTCTGATCCCTCTCCAAGCCATGAAGTCATCAAGCAAGAGAAGCAGTAAGCACTCTTAAACTCCTGGTCACATTCCAAACCTGACAACTTACCTTCTTTCTGGTCCCCTTAGGCCTGTCCCCATTTGCAGGCACACTGAGTCTGTCTTGTTTCAACACTGTATTCCCATAAGTCCAACCCAGTCCTGTCACATCAGGGGCCCTTGATAAATATTAGTTGAATAAATGAATGGATGAGGCATATGCAGTAGGGAGAAGAATGAATCTTATTAAATTTAGTCTGATATTAGAATAGGATTAGAAAAATCCTTTGGGGTTTGCATCTTATTAATAAACAGTTGCATGATATTAAACTATGAAGACAGAGAAGAAAAAAGCCATCTCATTATTCTGGTATTTCCCCCATAACAGACAACCAATGAATAAGCTCCATTTAGAGGAGGCAGATAATATATTTAAGCACTGTAAATATCAACATTAGTACTCAGCCCCCATGCAATCTAATTTAGTTGCTAACACAATCCATCATAAGTGAAGTATGGCTTTGCTTATAGAGAACATAAAATCTCTCTTGATTGATTGTTCCCTTTTTCTTTTCTTCCTCCCCTGCTCCTGTGTTCTCTGGGGGTGAAAATCAGTTACACACAAATCTCTTTCTTCAGAGACAAAAAGACCCTTGTCACTAGGGCATTTATAAACACAAATTTACTTTTCACTGTGCAGCAACGGTATCATAAAACGGGGAGGTTAATCAATTGCCACAGCAGTCCTTGGGTTATTTGTCTGCACTTGGTTTTTATGTTTTCAGCATGCAACTCACTTCCAGGCTCTACAAACAAGGTCTTAATTCTTCATCAGAATGGTTGTTCAGGCAGCCATGTACTCTGATGTTTATTTCTGGTGGTTCGTAGGAACAGTCAATGGGAACATAGGAGAGGTGATTTCATGCTTTTATTTACATTTTTATGACACTGACTGAAGCCAAGACTCAAAAACTTAGGCTGCAGAGCACGGTTTCACTGCCATCAGTGGTCAGTAACCATGCCATCCTCCTCCCCAAGATAGTGAGGACAAAGCACATGAGTAATGGGATGTTCACTTTCTTTTTCTTGTGATATCCTAACAGGGCACAAAAGGAACATGCTATTCAAATGCAAAAGAGGGGATAAGAGAGAAGAAAGAGAAAGAGGAGGAGAAAGCAGAGGTAAGAGGAGGAGTTCTATGAACCATAAAAGGGGGTAGAGAAAAGGAAAAGGCAAAGGAGACAGGAAGAGATGGAGAGATCCAAGAGAGGAGGGGGAAAGAGGAGCATTAAACATAAGAGCAGAGGGAGAAGAAAGGAGAGAAGACAGGAAGGTGGGAGAGAAGGAGGAGTTCAGAAAACAAATGTCTCCTCAGTCCCTTAAGATGACAGAAAGGAGATGAGAGAGAAGAAAGGGGAGATAGGGGAATAAAACAGTATCTATTCGGCCTTTAAGAAGAGAGAGAGAGGAGACTAGGAGGAGTGGGCACATTAAGGTGTCTACTCCCTCACTCGTTCCCATGCTTAGAGATATTTGGGCAGAAAATTCCAGAGTTCAACCCTGAATACATACCCTCCATCAGTTATTCATTCAATATGTGGATCTATTATATGAAACTGCAATAATTATTCTGTCTCTGAGCATTTTACATTATGCTTTCTGATCCTTGTTAGTACAAACCAAAGAAAGGAAACAAAAGACAGGATGCCAGAAGTTCAACGCAAACTCATTCCATCACCCCAAACTGTCAGCTTCTTCAACCACAGAAATCTCCAAGATGTGACCACCAGAACTCCAGGGCAAGGCATGGACTAGGATGCTGGAAAAACTACCTCTGTCCTGAAGGTCCAGTAGAGAAGAAAAGGGAAAATAAAACTAAGAAAAATGCCCGGATAAACACAGGTTCCTTTGGGAGGCAGTGCGGTGTGGCTATTAATCTAATACAGGGTGTTGTTTGTTGGGCTGTCTATTGGCTTTGGCAAGTCTTTGGCTGGCTCATTCATACCCAAGGGAATCACCTTTACTTGTGGAAATTCAGCCAGTGGAGCTACAGCCTCCCATGGGCTCAGCTCTGCTCATCCCTAGCTTTGCTCCCCCAGCTGGCACCCCCAGGGTTTCCTCCACCTGACTGTCTTTTAAGCCCTGCCTGGGTGGCTACACCTACTATGCTCCCTTCTGATCTTTCGCAGTCTCTCCATCTTTCTTTTTCCATGATACCTTTTGGTGCCAGGCAGTAACACCGCTTTGTTTCCTGATTCTTGGTGAGGACTGGAGATGTGACTCAGGGGCAGGGTGCTTGTCTAGCATGCAAGAAACTGCCTGGGCTCCATTCCCAGCACCACAAAACAGAAGCAAACAAAAACTACTATGTACAGTTGAGTAGCAAGATGGGTCAGGGACTGTGTCAGGAACTCAGGCAGAGTTCTCACTCCATCTAATACTAAAACACCTGATATAGTGATCAAGAGTGCATCATGGGTAAGACACTGTTCAGGACCAGAGATTAAAAAATAAAATTAGATATTGGATAAATGAGGTTTTTGTCTTGAAGAATGTTCTAATTTTGAGGGACTTCAATCAAACCAGTCAGCAAGAGAGAGAGAAGCTGAGCTGCAATGCTCTTCCAATAATAAACAAAGCAAGCATCTACTTCAAGCACCATATTGACATGATAAATCATGACTAGCAAGCTCCCAGCATGACACTGCCCCTACAAAACAATAAGCATGCATCTTGAGATCCCATAGACAACCTCATTTTTTCAATATTTTCCCACTTTATAGATTTATTTTTGCTTTTCCCCTTTAAGGATTTATTTTTATTATTTTTAATTGAGGGGGGATATGGATGGCACATGAAGGCCAGAAGAGGGTGTCGGATGCTCTGGAGTTGGAGTGTGTCAGGCAACTGTGAGCTACATGGCTGCTGGGAAACAAACTCAAGCAACTCAAGTCACTTAGAAGAGCAGTAAGTGCTCCTAACCACTGAGCCATCTCCCTAGCCCCATTCATTACCTTTCTTTTTTGTTGTGATGAATGCCTGCTAATATTAAAAGTGAGTTGCATTTTAAGACTTTATGGCAAAGGGGACTTTCTGCTGGAATTCATTATACTCCAGCAAGGTTACAAAGTTACTTGTGGTATTTAGTGCGACCTTTTAAAAAAATCATGCTTACTTAATGTGTGTGTGTGTGTGTGTGTGTGTGTGTGTGTATTGCACAAACAGGAATGCATGCCAAGGCTCACAAGTGGAAGTCAGAGGATACCTTGAAGGAGTCGGATCATGATATCTTCTGGCTTAGAAGTGAGCAACTTTGCCCACAATCCACCTCTCTGGTCCCCAAAGCTGTTCTCATAAATAGCAACCTTTCTTAGATGCAGTAGGTAAGCAGACATGCACTATAATCCCAAAGTCTGGGACAGGGGTGATAGCTTGGCAGGCAAAATGTTTTCTGTAAGAAAGAGGAGCTGAGTGCAGATCCCCAGCATCCAGAGAGAGCAGTGTGGGCCTGTGTGGGCCTGTATCCTAGTGCTGAGGCAGAGACAGGCAGATCTGGGGGTTTGCTAGCCAGCCAGTCTAGGCAAAAACACCAAGCTCCAGGTTCAGCACTGGACCCTGTCTCAACAACAACAACAACAATATCGAGAAGCTAGAGGAATGGGACAAGAGTACATGCTGTTCTTGCAGAGGACCCAAGTTCAGTTCCCATCATCAAGAACAGCTCATATCCACATTTAATGCTAGCTCCAGGGGATACGATGGTCTCTTCTAGACTCTATGAACTGCACATTCACACACACAAACACACATATCAAAATCAAACTAGACCAACAAAAATAATGTATGTTTGCACTTACTGTTGAGAACCTTCAGTAGTGCAGTCTGGGTAGCAGTTTCAGACCTCACATTTAGACTACCAGTGCATAGGCAATGAAGAAAAGCATGAGAGGTTTGGGTGGTCTCTTGAAAATAAATTTGCAATTTCTAGAAGAAAATATTACTATCTGTATCAGTTTCTTCACGGTGGCTGTGATAAAACACTGTGATTGGAAGCAGCTTCAGGAAAAAAGAATACACTCTAGCTTCAGGTTCTAAAGGGAGAGACCATCATGTTTATGTAGGATGGTAACACATGACCCTAACAAGAAGCTTGTTTATTACATTTTGTGCACATACAGGAAACAGAGAGACCATAGAGGAAGTAAAGCACCACTGTAAATGCTGAAAGTCCCACCCCAGGGAGGCTCTAACCCCAAAGTGTCCATGCCTCCCTAAACAAAACAGCACTGCTAACTGGGGGCTGAGTGTTCAAACACCCAAGCTATCACACTTCGTTTTGACCTTTTGTACATGTACATCTTTTTCCAAAGGCACAAGGAGCCTGCAGATGGGCAGAGGTCCCATGCTATCAGGCTTTGGGAGGGAAAATGAAGACCTGGCCATTCACAGCTCAGGAGCACTGAACAGTGGTTTAAGGATGTAAGTCAGAGAAACAAAGATTAGCATCTAAACTCAGCTGCTCAGAGCCACTTGGCCTGAGCCCACAAACTAACTCTTCAGCCAACTTCCTCAGATGTGACAGATAATGGCTCTTCCCTGGAGCCGTAAAAAGAGATGCAATCAAATCAGATATGGCAATGTCACCGTAAAATCCGGGCATACATTAACAAAGCTGTATTTATATTAAATTAAAGCTCTGAAACTTCTGCAGAGCCAGGCCTGAAAATACAGACCTGTCATCTTAGCTACACAGGAGGCAGGATGATAGCAAAGCAAAGCCTGGGCTAGTGAGGCAAGTTTGAGTTCCACCTGGGCAACATAGTAAGACTGTCTTGAATAAAAGTAAGAGGGTTGGATGCACCTCAGTAGGAGAGGGCTCGCATGGCACATGGCAGGCCCTGGGTGTACATGCAGTAAATGAAGGCTTGGCTTTGGTTACCCTTTAGCCTGTCTGTTTGTTCATCTGTCCATCTGCCTGTCTCTCCTTCCACCCTGAGCTCTGTGGAGCTGAGCTAAGGTCCTCATTCTCATGCTGCAAGCACCTTTCCCTCTGAGCTTTCTCTCTCCCTCTCTTGCAAATCCCCCCCCTTCTCTCTCCCTGTATCCATTCTTTCCCCTCACTCACTATTAAGTGAGCATTTGAGCATTTCCTCTATCATGTAGCAAAATAGGTTCTCAGTGTAGCTGTCTCAGTTCCAATTCCAGATTCCAATCTTTTCCTGGCTGTGAAACCCCAGGGGAAATTGTTTCATCTCCCCAGATATTTCTTTTTTCATGTATCAAGTGGGCACGGCAAGAAACCCACCCTACCTCCTTGCTTCTGCGGTGTGGTGGAGGTAAGTGATTCCGCAGACCTAAAAGCAAAACCTTTAAAACAAACCAGAATGCAGTGAATGTTCAGGAAATGCCACAGTGCCCATGAGGGCCTCGCAGCTGGCTCAGTCCCTTCCTCCCTGGAGGCTCTGGGGAAGGTGACTTCACTCACCCCAAATCATTCCATTTGGGATTAAAGGCTCCCTTCTGTGAGGAAGCAGCCTGTACCCCTCACTTCCTTTGCCATCTCTGCCTCTCTCTGCTCCCTGCTGGCCCTGCCCTTGTTGCAGATGGAAGGTAGCCAGGGTCTGTACACTCATCACCCCCAAAGCCTGGAGTTTTCTAAAGCTCCGGTCATGTGGCATCTGGCCTCTTTCCTCAGAAACACAATTCAAAGGGGTGAGCCTTTCAGAGAAATCTCGTCTCTCATCAGCTGCCAGGAACAACCACAGGGAGAGGCATCGAAAAGCTGTGCTTTCTCCTCCTGCAAGAGAGCCTGCCTCTGAGGTAGTCGCAGGGAAGGCTAACTGTCCATGTTCAGTGTCTGTGTGGGGTTAGAATAAGAAGACTGACCTGGGTAAATCATAAACACACGTTTACTTAATTGGAAATAACATTTGAGGGGCTAGAGAGATGGTTTAGTGGTTAAGAGCATGTGCTGTCCTTCCTGAGCACCCTGGTCCAATTCCCAACACCCCACAGTGGTTCACAGCAGTCTCTAACTCTAGTTCTAGGGAAACCAATGCCCTTTCCCAGTCTCTGTGGGCACCAGGCATTCAAGTGGTGCCTACAGGAGATACACACAGGAAAAGATTCATGCACATAATTTTTTTAATTATAAAAGAACTTTTGAAGGACGGGGAAGATAGTTCAGAGCTAGGACCTGAGTTTGATTCCAGAACGCACATAAAAAGCAAGGTGTGGTGGCATGCACTTGTAATCCCAGCACTGAGGTGTTGGAGATAGGTGGATCCATAGCTAACCAGCCTCACCTAATTAGTAAGCCCCAGTCCCACTGAGAAAACAAGGTGCATAGTTCCTGAGGAATGGCACCTGAGGCTGACCGATGGCCTCCAAATGCATGCACACATGTTTACATACACCTGCATGCACATACATAGGAACACCACACACACAAACTCAGGCTCCCTTTGTCTCTCAGGATGCATTTTCATAGGCTGGATTTCCTGCTTGGATCTTTGAATCCTTCTTTATCTGATTTCCAACAGCAGGCATCCTTCATTGGCGACCTTGCCCAGCTTTGAGGGAAAAAAATGCCAACCCTACACATGTCTCCCTTCCCCACAGCCATTAACACCGCTCACCGTCTACTTAGACATCTGGACAATGAAGCAGCATGCTCATTCCCACCCTCTATCATCAACCAGCAGACTATCTATTTCCTCACAATTTGTTCCTCTGAGAGAGACATTGAGATAAAGCTGACATCATTTCAAATTACACTGACTCTGGCCAGATGTCCTATGTCTAGGAAATATTTGCTAAAGTTTGCATTTGTGTTATTACTAAAATTGCTGCAGAGGTTACCTTGAGTCTAAGGTTTGGAGATCCTGGCCAGGATAGGGTTGGGGGTCAGGGGTTCCCTTACCTTGGGCCAGTCTTCCTTCGGAGCCCTGAAGGTAGGAGCAAACTTTCTTTCCTGTAATATCTGTATATACTCTCTTTCTTGCAAACTAAGGCTAAGGAAGTAGGAGTGAAGGTTTAAGGCCAGCCTGGGCAATTTGGTGAAACCCTGCCTTAAAATAAGAAGTTAAAAAAAAAGAGGCTGGAATACAGCACAGTGGTAGAGCACTTGTCCAGCATATGTGCAGTCCTGGGTTTAATCCACCATACTAATATATGCATATATATGTGTGTGTGAATGTATATGTAGTATTATACATTTACATATAACATATAATTTGTGTGTACTCAGGTGCATGTGGATACATAGGTCAAACTTGGGTATTGCTCCACTGGGACTATCTGCTGTGGAGTAATCCTTCTATACACTGAATATGTATTTCTCTTGTTGGTTAATAAAAAGCTGACAGGCTAGTGGCTGGGCAGGAAGTTAGATAGGAAAGCCAAACTGAGAAATGATGGGAAGAAGGAGGGGGAAGTCAGAGGAGATGTGAGCCAGCTGCCCAGGAGACAAGACATGCTAGAGGACAGATAAAGCCACAAGCTACATGGGAATACATAGATTAATAGAAATGTGTTAATTTAAATGTAAGGACTAGTTAGTAACAAGCCTGAGCTATTGGCAGAGCATTTATAAATAACATTAAGCCTCTGTGTCTTTTATTTAAGACCAGGCAGTGGGGACAGGAAGCATCCATTTACAGCTATCCACTTTGCTTTTTGAGACAGGTTCTCTTACTGCCCTGAAGCCCATTTGCCATCTAGGCTAGGCTGGCTGACCAGTGAGCTTCCTGGTATTACATATATGATTTTTAATATCAGAAGAAGGCTACCTCTTAAGGTATAGATCATGAACCCGACTTCCTCCAGGGGTCTAGACTTAGGGATGTAACTGTATTTTCAGTCTGCATTGAAAAGTTTAAAGAGCATCCCATGCTGGTTCCCACTGCAGCCAGCTTGTCCAGTTGACTTTGTACTACACACAAGTTCTTCTGGAGGCATCCTGCATACATGAGAATTTCTACTCTGTACCCACAGACCAGAAATTAGCTTGCTTCCTCTTCCACACTAAACTGCATCTCCAGTGCTCTTCCCCTTTCTATTTTGAAACAGGCTCTCACTAAATTTCTCAGGTTGGCCTTTAACTCACTTTCTAGCCCAGTGGTACCTTGAGCTCTTGATCTATGCTTCAGCTTCTCCAGTGGCTCACTGTCCTCTGTAGAATCTCAGGTACATAGCAACCAAAGCTGCTGCTGCTCCCTATCTCATGTATAATCTGTACCCTGCCTCTCCAGATGCTCTCCTCTTCCCTCTGCACACCAAGGCTGCACTGACCCTCTATGTTCCCTCCATCAATCAACTTCTTTCCTGCCTCAGGACACTGACCCCTGTTCTACTCTTTCCAGGAATGAGATGCCCAGGGGTCTTTGCATTCCCATTGCCATCATTCATGTCTGAGTTGAAATGTCATCTCTTCTGAGAAATTTCTATGACTCCCTTCTTCCCACTCCCTTCAAGCTGTTACTGTAGAAACCCTAAAAACACATGGTTGTCCTGAGGAGAGCCCTAATAGACTGAGCTCTAGAGGTGAAGAAGGGCTGCTGGCACCCCTCCTGTTGAACCGTATTTCCTGTGTCTTTTTTACTCTCTCCATTCCACTATCTGGGAAGATTGTTTCTTGCTGTCATTGATCTGTCATCCTGACCAAATGATGCCTGCTATACCACAAAGTATGTGCAGAGGAGCTGTAGCAGCAATACTAGAGGCTGGATGAGCACCCATTCAGAGTCTGGGGCTCCACCCAGCAGCCCCAGTTAGCTTCTCAACAGGATTCTCTGGCCATTCACCTACACATGAAAATGGAGGGCGGAACCACACTGTAGTTATGTGTTATGAACCAGTTCTTCAGTGTCTGGACCATGATCCTGGCACGTGGCTTTTTTTTCCAAAACTCAAACTTTTTCCCAAGTTATATTTGAGGCAAGAGGAAAAGATGGGAAATGATGGGGACTTGGTAGAGGGAAGGAGTGCCCCTTCCCTTGCAGTCTAGCTGAAACATCTATCCAGCTAAAATAGCCAAGACTTCCAACAACAGTGTGCAGCCACCCTTGATTAAGGTCCTCCTCTCACCCTAGTTGTAGGTGTCGTGCCTTGTGCAACCCTAATGTTCCTCTTTTGTTTTGCTGTGGTTGTAATTCCGAGGGCAGCACCTCTGGAGCCACCCCATAATCTTAGTTATAGAAACTGGGACAGAGACAGAGGAGGGGAAGGCACCTTAGAGACTGGCTGAGTCACGGGCTCCCTAAGCTTCCAGAATCATGTACTGCACCATCAGACCACACTGCTGGCTCTTCTGTGAGAAGGCCCCACCCAAGCTTAGAGTATGCTTTCCTCTCTCCCTAAGTGGCTCTCTATTTTGTTTTAAGATTTCTCTATTTATTTTAACTTACATGTATACATGTGTGTGTGTTCTTGAGTGTATGCATGGGCACCATATGAGTGCACTGCTCCCAGAGGCCACAGGAGGGAATCAGATCACCTAGACCTGGAGTTACAAGGACAGATGAGCCACCCCCTGGGTGAAAAGAACTGACACTTTCATTTCCATTTTTAATAAACCTGAATTCTGCTTTATACAAGCTACCCTGACATTCTCTGTTTTGAAGCCCAGAATCCCATTTTACAGCACCTAAGTTGAGGTCCCAGACATATGAAGGAAACTAATCAGGATGCTGAGGACTACAGATATGGAGCTGTGCTTCTGTGCCTGTCCCTCAGAAGTGACAAAACACAGACACACATAGCTGAGCAAACACATCATCAACTCTGTGGACATGCAAAGGAAGAAGGAAGTATAGTATAAAAAGACGAGACACAAAGCAAGAACAGAAGGGAAGGATGGCCAGGCAGCTACCTTCCTATTCACACCAAGCTTCTGCCCCTAAAGAGCAAGGCAACACAAGAGTTCAGATCCTGGCTCACACGAGGAAGGGAACCAGCTTATCCCTCACAGCCCTCCTAGCAAAAGGCATGGAAACATTTTCCACAGGCTTCCATCAAATCAAAGAAAGAGAAGAAATGAACCACCTAAAGATGACATCCGTCTCTTCACACCTTTAGGAAATTTCGCACCTTAATTCAAGGCAGATGCTGTTTACATGTGCAGTGCCAGTGTTTTGAAACCACTATCTGTAATTGGCTCATTAGCTCACCTGTGGAATTGTTTGGATAGTGTGTGTGTGTGTGTGTGTGTGTGTGTGTGTGTTTTTATAATTTTTTATTATAATTACACCATCTCTCCCTTTCCTTTCCTTTTTCCAAACCCTCCTATATACCTCTCCTTGCTGTCATTCAAATTCATCATCTCCTTTTCATTAATTGTTGTTTTATATATTTTCCTAACTATATAATTACACCATACTAAGTCTGTATAATATCATTTGCATGCACAGTTTCAGGGCTGACCATTTGGTATTAGATAACCAATTGGTGTGCTCTTCCCTAGGGAGGACTATGTCTTCCATTCTCGGCATTCCTTGGTTACCTGTAATTCTTATGTAGGGTGGAGGCCTCATGGGTTTTCCCTCTCCAGTTGGCATGCCTATTGGTGTTGTCCTTGTTAATCTCATGTTTAAGCAGTCATGTTAGTGAGACTTGTAGTAGTATTCTGACACAATCTCACAGCAAACTCCTTGTTTCTCTGGCTCTAAAAAATCTGTGTCCCTTCTTCTGTAATTTTGCTTGGGCCTTGGGTGTTGGAGTTGTTTTGGAGATACATCCAGTGGGGCTGGGCTTCACAACTCTACATTTAAAATAGTTGTTTCTTTCTGTAATGTTCTTCATCTATTGCCAAGAGTAGTTTGTTTGATAAAGGGTGAGGACTGCACTTATATGTATATGAGTATAAGGACATATATATTTATAATGCAGTTAGGGATATGTTGGTTTAGTGAAGTGGTAATTGTAAGTTCTTCTAGGTATTGGGCCAGGTTTCTATTACCAGGCATGATTTCCCTCTTGTTGAGCAGAACTTAAGTCCTAGTACAGACCCATTTGTTACCAGCAACGTATCCATGCCATGACTACCCCCTTAGGGATGTGCAATGCTAGTCATTGTTGTGGCTCATAAACTTCATACGTAGATAGGATTACTAGATGTTCCCTTCATTGGAAGCTTGCATGAAACATTCTGGGGCCTGTCTTTTTCTGAATAGAAACATAGGAGGAGTAGAATAAAGGGGAGGCAGATGGGAGTGGGACTGAGAGGAGAGGGGAAACTAGTGGAGATGCAAAATTAATTGATTAATTAAAATTAAAATATCAATGAAGGAAGGAATTCTACAGGTCAATATCTCTAATGAACATATGTTCAAAATGCTCAATAAAGTATTTACAAACAGGATACAGACATAAATAATTAAAAAAAGACTACATAACATAACCAAACTGACTTTTTCCCTGAAATTAAGGCATGGTTCAACATATGAAAGTTAATACATGGAATAAACCACATTAATAGATTTAAAGAAAAAAGTTACATGATCATCTCAGTGGATTCATAAAAAGCCTTTGTCAAAATCTAACATACTTCATGATAAATGTCCTAAAGAATGGAGAACTAGAGGGAACACACCTCAAAATAATAAAAGCTATATGTGAGGAACACAAGGCCAACTCCATCATAAATAGAGAAAAGCTTGAAGAAATTCCACTGAAATCAGTAATGATACAGGGCTGCCCACTATCCCTGCTCACTCTCAACATTCTACTCAAAGTACTACCTTGAGCAGGAAGGTAAACGAATGAGAAAAGGGATGCAAATAGGAAAAGGGGAACTCAAACTGTCCCCATTTGCAGATGACATGATACAATACATTAGTAGTCCTAGAAATTGTAAGAGAAAACTTCTAGAAACAGTGAACAAATTCAGAAATGTGAAAGGATACAGAATTATCTTGCACAAATCAATAGCTTTTCTATACACCAACAACAAGCACAGAGTAAGAGATCTGGACACACTAAACTAAAGAAAATAAAATATCTAAGAATAAAGGTAGCCAAGACCTCCACAGCAAAAACTTTAAAGCCCTGAAAAAAGACAGAGAAAGACACTAAAATTGGAAAGGCATCCCATGCTCATGGACTGGTGGTTATTATTGTGAAGATGACCATTTTACCACAAGGTATTTAGAGATTCATTGTGAACACAAACAAAATCCCCATCTTACTCTTCACAGGAATAGAAAAAAAACTATCTTAAAACTCATATAGAGCCACAGAAACCCCAGGTATCCCAAACAATCCTGAGCAAAAGGCACAATGCTGGGATTACCAGTCTAGATTTTAAGATATATTACAATGCCATAGTAGTAAATCCAATATGGCGCAGGCACAAAAGCAGACATGTAGGCCAATGAAACAAATTAAAGACCTAAACATGAGTACAAATGACTTCAGCCATTTAATAGTTGACAAAGATGCCAAAAAACACACTGAAGAAAAGAAAGCATCTCTGATAAATGGCATGGGGAAAACTGATTGTCTTCATTTAAAAGAATGGAATCAGACCCATATCTGGTACTTTGCACAAAAACTCACTCCAAATGAATCAAAGGCATGAATGTGAACTCTAAAACACTGCAACTGCTAGAAGGAAACAGGACATAGGTGCAGGAAAGAACTTACAAATAGGACTCCATTTGCCCAAGAACTAAGGCCAACAATTGACAAGTAGAACTTCATAAAACTAAAAAGATTCTGCACAGACGCTACTGGGTGAATAGGAAGGTCCAGAGAATGGGGAAGATCTTTTTCCAGCTATATATTTGACAGATGATAATGACCAGAATATATAAATAACTGAAAGAACAAAGAATAAGTAAATAACCAATTCAAAAAATTGGCCTAAGAACTAAACACAGTTCTCAGAAGAAGAAAAAAGTATCTTAAAACATGTTCATTGTCCCTAACAATTAGAGAAGTGCAAATCAAAATCACTCTGAGATTTCATCTCACCCCAGTCAGAATGACAGAGATCAACAAAACAACTGGCAACAAATGCTGGAGTGAGCATGGGGAAAAGGCAACCCTCATCCACTGTTAGTAGCACTGTACACTGGTCCAGCCACTCTAGAAATCAGTGTGGAGAATTCTCAAATAGTTAAAAATAAATATACCATACTACCCAACTACACCACTCCTTGGTATAGGCCCAAAGGAATCGGCATCATACTCCATAGATACTTGCTTGCCCGTGTTCATTGCTGCTCTATTCACAATAGCTAGGAAATGAAAATAGCCTAAGTGTCCTTCAACCATTGAGCATATAATGAAAATGTCATACATATACACTATGGAATACTATTCGGCTGTAAGGGAAAATTAAGTCATGAACTTTGCAGGCAAATAGATAGATCTAGAAAAGGTCATATTGAGTGATGAAATCCAGACCCATAAAGACAAATGCCACATGTTCTTTCATTGGAAGTTCCTAGCTCCAAATTTTCAGATATAAGTACATATTCTGGAGTAACTGCAGAAACCAGAAGTAAAAAATATAGTGTAGTTAGGGTAGGAGAAGCAGCAGGGAAGTCAGTAAGTGAAAGGGGGAAACATGAAGGGGCTGTAATTAGGGAGGCAGAAGTAGACAGATACAGAAGAAGGAGAGGGGAGGGTAGAATAACAGTAAGGATACCTGAAAAGTTCATTAGGAATCATATAATTAACTACCTAAACAATACCCATAGTACAGATAAGTCTTATTTCAATACACATACATAGTTTAGACAAAAGTCTCTCATAGAGGTAGATGTTTACATTAATCAGCTCTTTTAGGAACATACAACAACACCCTACAAGAGGAGACTCTCTTAAGACTCCTCCCCTTGTATACCACAGACAAAACATGAGACTACTTCATCTCCTCAAGGAATCCTTGATTAAGATGTCCATAAAGAAGTTCTTCCTGGCTGTGGGAGTCAAGCTGGTGTGTAAGACCAATGCAACAATCAGGTATGTGGATTCAGATGAACATCTCTAGTGAAAGAGGTGGTATACTCTGTAAGATTCAGTGTTCTTTAATTGCAGACAAAGTTTTTTTTTATTTAACTTTAAATATGAATTGCTTAGTCATCAGATACCCCTGTGAGAAATGAAAAGTATATTAGAGATCTCACTTACAGAAGTGGATTCTCAGAGGGAAGTCAAAGGAACCACACAGGGCAGGAAAACCACACTTAATTAGACATATCACAGATGTTTCCCTCCATAACCCCAAACTGCTCCCAGATGGAAGGAGGTCCCTTGATGAGGATTTGCAGCATCCTGGACATGAGGTGTACTCACTGCTGCCTAAGGAGGGCACTAAGCTTCTAAACATTTTGTCCTCCATCAGCACCTCTACTCTCTACCCAGAAATGACTGTAATCTTAACTTGCTCAAGCAGCAGAGCCCATGATGCCTTCAAGTACCCACTTCTAGCTTCCATGGAAGAAGTAGGAATGGAGCAGAGGACACAGAGAAGCACCTTCTCAAAAAATCCTGCCTCCTAAACATAGCATCTACCACAGACTGTGGGTGATGTTTGTAAAACATGTTTCCACATGAATTCAATTGTTAATCTGTTGGCAATAAGACAGCATTTATGTGGGTATGGTACAAACCTAAGCACTGGGGATGCTGAGGCAGGCAACTTTCAGGGAGTTTGAGGCTGGGGATTCTGAGTCAGAAGAATGTCACGGAGTTTGAAGCTCCTCTGGGCTATATAGTGAGTTCCAGGTTAGTCTTGTCAATGTAAGAGAGGAAGACCTTGTCTCAAACAGAGAGGAAAGAAGGAATATTTTAAATTATTTAAGTGGGCTCAAAATAGTTCCAAGGTCCTTAGAGGGGAAAGAGAAGACTCATTCAGAGCTTAAGGCAGGAGGGTAGAAACATGGGAGCTATAGGACGGGTGACAGGGAAGGGACTCCTTCTATGCCTCCCAGTTGCCCATGGAAGCTGGAAAGAAATCAAGGAAAGATCTCATGCTGGAGGCACCAGAAAGATAACCCTGCTGCCATCTTGCTAACTTCCCACAGTCCCAGCTACGTAACACCAGAAACATCCTGCTGCGACCTAGCACAGACCCTGTACTTTTCTGGGGACAGAAAGGACATTATGTCTTTGAATTTGATAGGCACACACACACACCACTACACACACCACATATGCAAATGTGGATACCTGTATGCATGAACATACTCTCACATAGCCACACAGGACCCAGCAATCCCCCTCTTAGGCATATACCCAAATGATCCACATCCATGCAACAAAGACGTGTGCTCAACCATGTTCATAGCAGCATTATTTGTAATAGCAAAACCTGGAAGCAACCTAGATGCCCCTCAACTGAAGAATGGATAAAGAAGATGTGGCACATCTACACAATGGAATACTACTCTGCAGAAAAAAAAAATAATAGAATCTTGAAATTCACAGAAAAGTGGATGGAACTTGAAGAAACCATCCTGAATGGGGTAACCCAGTAACAAAAAGAGGAACATGGTATGTATTCACTCATATATGGATTTTAGACCTAGAGCAAATGATCACCAGCCTATAATTCAAACCACCAGAGGAACTAGGATGCAAGGTGCATTCTAAGAGATTCATATAAGGCCTCACAGAAGGGGGAGGGGACGAGTCCCCCAGAGCACATGGGAAGTGGGAGGGGTAGTAAATGGAGAGAGAACTAGGAGAAAGAGAAGGGGAGGAGAGGAAGGTACGTGAAACTAGGAAGATTAAGTCAGGGTAGGAATAGAGGACAGGAGAGACAGACAGACAGAGACAGAGAGAGAAAGAGAGAGAACATAAAAGAGGGAGCCATTATTGGTTTGAAGAGAAAATGGAACCTAAAGAAATGTCTAGAGACCTACAAGACTGACTCCAACTAACACTTTGAGCAACAGTGGAAAGGCTACCATAAATGCCCTTCCTTGATAGTGAGATCAACAACTAACTTATCCACCATCATGGAGTCCTCATCTAGTACCTGTTGGAAACAGAAGCAAACACCCATAACTAAACACTGAGTCGAACTAGAATCCAGATGCAGAGGGAGAGGACAACCAGGTTGCAGAAACACATAGAGACAGCTGACCTGAACAAGGAGGAGCTAACAGGCCCCCAGACTGATAGCTGGGAATCCAGCATGGGACTGACTCAGACCCCTGAATATGGGTCTCAGCTAGAAGGACTGAGCAGTCTAAGGGACCTCAGACAATGGAACCAGGATGTATTGCTGGTGCACAAAAGGACCTTGTGGACACATCCCCCATGGGGGATACTCCCTTAACCTAGAGACAGAAGAGAAGTCCTAGTCCCTACTTCAAATGACTTGACAGATTTACATGACCCCGCCTGGATGGCATTGACCTACATGTGGAATTGGAATGGGGGGATGGGAGGGGAGGGTGGTAAGGGTGCAAGTGAGGGGGGAGAGAGGGTAAGAGAGAGGGAGGGAGGGAGGGAAAGGGAACTGGGATCGACATATAATATATATATATATATATATATATATATATATATATAGAGAGAGAGAGAGAGAGAGAGAGAGAGAGAGAGTTTATTTTGTCTTGGTTTCTAGCACTGCAGCAGGTATGTGTGGGAGAGGTGGCATCAAGCAGGACATACTGTTTCAGAATCAGGAAGCTGAGAACCTTCTCCTCAGCCACAAGCACAAAGAAGAAAGAACAAATGGGGTAGGGCTGTGTAGTGACATAGTCCTTCTGTAGCACTGACCACGCCCATTGGGGGGTGGAGCGATGGGCGGAGGTGACCTGAGGAAGAAGGTCGGAGGGGGCCAGGAAGGCGCTCTCTCTTTCTGGTGTGACTCGGACTATTTGTTTATCCTGATCCTTATTTACCGCAATAGGGCTGGGCTAAGATCTCTCAAAACCTCTCTCCAGTGATGCACCTCCAGCAAGCCCTCGCCTCCTAAGCCTCTCCATACAGCACTACCACTGGAGAACAAGTGTTCAAATCCCAGAGCCTATGGGATATTTCAAAGTGCTGCACCATGTCACCAAGACTCTTCATGGTCAATATCATCCCCAGCCATGTGGACGTCACACGAGTTAAAACAGGGCAGCCCTTGGGTGCTAACTGGATCACTGGAAATAATATAAAAGCCATTATCCCTGGGCAGATGAATACTTCAGAATCCCCTGTTCTACTCCCTCTCCCTTTGTTTCTTCCTATCCATCTCATAATACCAGAGCCTGAACCTGGGGCCCTGTAATCAAGTGCTTTATCACTGAGCTACATCCCCAGTCTTCTCTCTCTCTCTCTCTCTCTCTCTCTCTCTCTCATATATATATATATGTGTGTGTGTGTGTGTGTGTGTGTTTACATATTACATATATGCATGTTTATATACATATATGTGTGGGTATAATATATAAATATATATTCAGATTTCTCACAGATATACCTCCGTTAGCCTTAAATTGTCTCTGTAAAGCAGACAAACCTTGAACTTGGAACCTCCCGCCTTAGCCTCCCAAGTAGCTGGAATTACAGGCAGATACCATCAGATATTTTTACTATGTACTATATCCTAGTCTGATATGCAATGTTCTGTGTAGCTGAAGATGGGTGACCTTGTTCTTGAGCTTCAGATCCTTTTGTCTCTATCTCCCAAGGGCTGGGCTTACAGGCAGGTCCCCACCACACATGAATTATGTCATGCTTGGGACCCAAGCCAAGGTTTCATGCATGCTAGGCACTCTCTCCAGCAATGGAGCCACATCCTCTCATTCTGAAAAGAGAAGAGCCACAAGCTTCCCATCCTGATACAAAGTTACTCATATATTTCTGAACATGAGATGAAGAAGCCCCTGCAGTCCATCATGTCTCCCTGCCAAGTCCCACTTGTCTGTCACACACAAGCTAAACCATCTCAGAAGAAAACTGCCACACTGGTCCATGGATTTTCTTTCCCAATGTTACTTCTGTCTCCTTTATTACTTTTATTTTTCATTTTGATGGTTTCAGGGAGAGTTTGGAATCCAACCTTGTGTATGTGAAGCAAACACCATGGAACTACCTCTGGCTGTCTGCTTTTTAAGGACTAGAAATAGTCCTTAAATTTCAAGGGAGGTGTCTACATGTGCATCAGCCAAGTTGCCAATAGTTAAATGAAAATTCTCCTATGCTCCTTCAAATCAAAGAAAACCATAATACCATGCAAGAGTATGTATAGTTATGAGAAGACATATAACTACACTTTAAAATCTGGTCATCTTTTGGTGCATGTGTTAGAAATTGCAGTGTGTGGGGGGGAGTATTACATGTGTACTTGGAAGCACCAATAAGCAAAAGCCTGAGGGTGCCAGACCTATTTTGTCAACACAATGCTTTATTACCCTAGACTGGGTCTCTCTGAGCCAGAATTTAGACTTGTGGCTAGTAAACTCTAGAGATCTGTCTCTGTGCATCACAGCCCTAGTTATAGTTACTCCCAGTTTAATGTGGGTGCTAGGGATTCAGACAGCAAGACCTACTACCTAGTGAAGCATCTCCCCAGCCTCTGATACGGGTCTTTTGAAAATCCTCATCTTGATTGAATACATCTACGGGGTCTAGGGTGATTGGTCAAACTATGGATATCTTGGCATTAATCAATCTGTGTTGTGAATGACTCTATCTTCCTACCACTGGTGTGTGTTCAAGTCTGTGGGACTCATGTCCCACAGAGACTGGATCTGGGGCCCCTAAGTTCTCTGAGGTCTAGCTTCTGCCCTCTTTTAGCTACCCCATATGCCTCATGCTAACTAGTGTTAGAGTTGCTGCCATTTCCTCTGCTGAAGGGCTCTTCATGCATCCCACTGCCTCTGAAGAATTTCTTTAATTTTTCATTACATATCTTTAATTATTTGTATGCACGATGACACATGGGTGGCATGGCATGACTGCAGAAGTCAGAGAAGACTTTTCAGAGCTGGTACTCTCCATCCACTAGGTGGCTTTCACTGATGAATGCAGGTTATCAGATTTTGGGGCAAGCAGCTCTAGTCATTGAACCATCTTGCTCCCCGTCTCGTGAAGAGCATTTGCCTCACCCCATATATCTGCCTCACCAAAGTTTATACCAACTCACCCTATGCAGAGTGGCAATTGCCAGAAACTCTAGCAACAAATGCTGCCAAGGATGTGGAAAAAGGACCCTTTTTACTGTTGGTGCACATAAAAACCAGTCCATCTACAGTAGAAATCACTGTGGAGAGTTCTCAAAACAAATTAAAAGTAGAATTTTCATAAAACCCAAATATTCTACTCCCAGGTAGATACCCAAAGGACTCTACTTCCTAGCACGGAGACACTTGTTCCTCTCTGTTTATTGCTACTCTATTCACAATAGTCAGCAAATGGCATCAGCCTAGACGTCCATCAATAGGAAACTGGATAATAAAAATGTAGCATGTATGCCCAGTAGACTCTTGTGCAGCTGTAAAGAGAAATGAAGTTATGAAATTTGCAGGGAAATAGATGCATCTGGAAAAGCATTTATATTAAATGAGATAACCATGACCTAGAAAAGATAAAAACTATATCTCTTCTCCCTCTCCACTTCTCTTCTGTCCTCCCCATCATTCTCCTTCCCTCCCTTCCTTCTATTCCTCTCTTCTACTTAGTTCTTTGTGAACTTTATACAAATTTTTATCATATTTACCACCTTCCCCAACTCTCCCCAAATCCACCCCATCCTTACCCACTCAAATTTGTGATCTTTTATTTCAAAAAAAAATCAAGTCCAATTTGTGCTGCCCCTTTATTCTTAGTTATGTAGCCTTCTACTGGAGTATAGCTGACACAAATTGGGACATACATTTAAAGAAAATTAGTTTGTCCTGTTCCGGTTGCTAGTAGCCCTCTCCATGCTGTGATTTGGTCTGGCACAAGCTTATACAGGTCTTCTGCATGCTCTCACAACCACTGTGAGTTTCTATGTACAACTGCCTCAATGTGTCTGGAAAATACTAGGTATTTGTAGTCATCCACTACTCTGGCTCTTACAATCTTTCCACCTCCTCTTCAGCAATCATCCCTAGCCTTGGGAGGAGGGGGTGTGGTACAGATGCCCCATTTAGGAGTGACCATTCTTCAGTCTCATTCTCTATACCTTGTTCAGTTTTGTCTCTATTTGTTTTGTTTTGCCTTGTTTTAAAATGACAGGGTTTATCTGTGTATCCATCGGTGTCTTGGACAGAGATCTGCCTGCCTCTGCTGGGATTAAAGGGGTATGCCACCACCTGGGTGTGTCTATGTTAACCCATGCAAACAGAAGCTCCTCTGAGAGAAACACAGATCTCTAAGTATAGAGATAGCCATTGGGAGTCACTTTAATACCATGTCCATTTATTGGGATAAAAAGAGGTTCTCCCCTAGAGCCAATGACTTGTCTAGCCACAAGTTCTTGATAATGGTGCCAGGTATAGGTACCATCTTTTGAAGTGAGCCTTGAATCCATTCAGAAAATAGTTTGTGACTCCTAAGACATTCATGCTACTATAGTATCAATGGGCATATCTTGCCAGGCCAGTTACTGGTTTTCTCCTCTGGCAGTGTGCACAGCACCTCCCAGTACTATAAAACTTAGCCAGTAGGGACTGGGTTTCCAGCTAAGTACCAGTTAGATTTGTACAAGTTGTATGACTCAAGTGTGTGATGTCTTCAGCAAGAAGTTTTTACCATCAAGTTCTGGAAGGAAACCAAAAGTAATAGCAATAGCCACTGGTTGCTTAATCCCTGCAGCTGTTTTCCGGGGACTGCAACCTCTTTTGAACCCCCTTCCCCCTTTGGGACTTGTATGAATTATGTGTGCTATGTGTGTAAACAATTACAGAAAAAGAAGCCAAGAATTGAAAGCAAAAGGGTACATGCAAGGAGTTGAAGGGAGAAACAGAAAGAAGTAAATGATAGTATTATATGACAACCTTGAATTTTTTCATTTATTTTTTAAAAAGAAAGAAATCATAGCAAGTTACAGAATTACACAACTGCATCAACACCATTACTATTATGAAATAAAGAAAGATAATTTAAATTTACTGTTTTCACTTTTGTAAAAGTAATATTTTTAAATTTTAAATTAAGCTCTGTATTTTAGCAAACCTGAAAGTCAGACTTCATGGTTTACAAAACAGGGTCTTTGGGCCTCAGATTCTTAAGAATAAAGGAGGGGAGAGAATCATTTGCAGCAGGAGAAGGGACTCTGTATTGAGAAAAGACATTCAAAAAGACAGCTGATGCTGAGCCATGCCTCTATCACACATACAACAATTACTGCTATAAAACAGGACATCAATTCCCCATGCCTTAGGAAGAGGTATTTATTCCCATTTATCAAGTATATTTCTCAGGCTAACCAAAAGATAATCTTTTACACATTCAAAATATACCTGCCTCCTAGGAACATAGAAACCATCTTTGTAAGATGCTCCAAGTCCTACAGATGGTAAATTTCCCAAAGCAATCCAAACTAGTTGATGGTGGATGCCCAACATGACATGCTGGGCATTGGGAAGAAACATCGGTGATGAGGTAGAAGGAATTCATTGTTAATGTCTACCAGGAGAAAGGGAAGGTACAGCTTGCAAGCCATTTGGATGTCCAGTGTTTCTGAACACCAAAAGGAAGTTCCAAAACAGCAAACCTGTATCTTCCCTGAGCTGAGCTATCATAAAGAACATGATTTTTACTGGACATTTGTCACTGATCATTCAAAAACAAAGTCCATTTGGGGGTGGGGTGCCACTTGGATGGAGCAGAGCATGAGTGGATGTGGCTCCCGAAGTCCTCTGGATGGGTATCTGGGCAAGGCCAGGCCATCTGTTCAAGCCTGGGGCAGGGATCCTGTGAGCATTTCTCATCTGGGATGAATGGAGGGCACCCTGACATCAGCTACCACATGTCTCTTCAAATATTTGTCTTTACTATTTGTGTATGTTTGCTCAGGGCACACTGCTCTGTGTGAGGTGGCAGTCTCTAACAGGGACAGTCCCTCCCCAGGTACCTCAGAGGAATACATCTGTAGGTGTCCATGGTTATCTCAGCAGAGGCAGAGAGGCGACTGCCACCCACAGCATAGAAGCTGGGGAGAGTGCTCAATGCACTACAAGTGGATCTACAACACAAATGGATCTGTCCCTAAATGTCAATCCGTGCAAACACATTAAAGTCAAAGGTCCTGGGCTTTGCTGCTCAGACCACCTGGCAGAAGAACTACTATGCAGAAAGCAGGCCCAGGAACTCTCAATGTGATGGTTAATATTGACTGCCAACTTGACTAAACCTAGAATCGCCAAGGGACAAATCTCAGGAAGGGTCTGTGAGCAATTTCTAGGTTATTTTTGAGGAAGAGGGAAAATACGCTGTGCATGTGAGCATCACCATGCCACAGATTGGGGTCCAGCACTGGTAAAACAGAAAAAGAGGGGTGAGGATCAGCATTCATTTCTCCTTGTCTTGGGCTGTGGACACAGTATGACCAGCTGTCTCACACCCCTGCCACCATGACTTTCTACCACAGTGAACTGTTCTCTCAAACTCTGAACCAGATAAACCCTTCCTTGACTTGTTTTTCTTGGGTATTTTTGTCCACAATAAGAAAAGTAACTAAGACACCCAGAATGCATCCTGGCCTGTCTGTCTTATGACCTTCAGCCAAAAGGAGGAAGTCAGCCCATACCACATCTCTGAACCAAGGATGTAAATATTATCCCCTGGTACAGGCAGATCTGCAGAAATTGATGACCAGCGGAACTACAAGTCTTCACAAATCTTTTGGCAGATGGGGGGGGGTTAGCACAAAAACAGCAGGGGCCAATGATAAAGCTAATCCCAACAGGGAATGGATGCCTGGCAGCCACTCATGGGAGCTGTGATGACTCATCAGAGTTTAGGCAGCTCACAAACTTATCTTGCTCTAAACAGAATTCCTTACCACATGAGAAGGGCTGACTTCAGCCACACATCAAATTCAGCGGGAATGAAGACATATATCCTTGGATGAAGCACAGTCATTCCTAGGAAATCCTGTGGATGGACTCACATGCCTGGGGGAATGGGAAGGACCAGGGATGGCTCACAGCCCAGCAAAATGAGATGATGGCAAGTTTGGGACAAGGAGCAATAAATCAAATAACAGCATAAACATATGAAATGGAATTCTGTGTGCCCATTAACAAACTGGAACTGGAAGGTACAGACTAGTGTGGAAGGTTCCTAAATCAAATCTATAAAGATAACGTAAAGAAGCAGCAAAGAACAGCACTCTGCAGTGCCAGCCTATGCTGTGTTCATTTGTTGTTGTTGTTAGTTTTTTGTATGTTTGTTTTGTTGGTTGCTTGGTTTAGTGGTTTGGTTTGGTTTGGTTTGGATTGGTTTTTTTTTTTTTTTTTTTTTTTTTTGACAGGGTTTCTGTATGTAATTCTGACTGTTCTGGAACTAGCTTTGTAAACCAGGCTGGCCTCAAACTCAGAGATCTGCTTGCATCTGCTTCATGAATGCTGGGATTAAAGGTGTGTGCCACCACTTCCCAGCCTTATTTATTTACTTATTTATTTAGATCAGTGGTTCTCAACCTGTGGGTTGTGGCCCCTGTGGTGTCGCATATCAGATACCAGCATATCAGATACTTACATTATGGTTCACAACAGCATCAAAATTATGAAGTAGCAATGAAATAATTTTATGGTTGGGGGTCACCACACATAAGAAACTGCTAAATGGTCACAGCATTAGAAAGGTTGAGAACCACTGGCCTAGAACCCCCTACCTCAGTCTCCTCACCACCTGTTTCCTGTGGGGTAACCTTCTGAAAGTGTGGGTTCATGAACACTGTATCTGTGACAGGATCCGTGAAAAACTTCAGCATTAATTGTCTCTGATGAGTGACAGGCAAGGACAAGGGATGGTTGCTGTTCTCTTGCAGTGTGTGTGCACTATTCCATTTTAATCTTAATTATCAAATAAACAAAGCAACTATTTCATGCACCTTCCAGCACATTGCTCCCTGGCTACTTGCACACTCGACATTGACACATACTGCCAAGTCACCCCTGCTTAAAGTCAGTCAGGCTTAAATACCTTGGGTAAAGTCTACCCTTCCTGCTGCCTCCTACACTGAAGCAGAGCAATGCCCATGCAGGGACCAACCGAGGAGTGCCTCTTACTCTACTGCCAGAAGATGGCAAGGAGTATACCCAGAGCTCAGGACACTCCCCCAGGTTCCACCCACCCAACCCTCTGCTTTCAAATCAAGTCCTGCCCATTAGCAGAGCCTGTCAAACATCTGAGCTGGATGCTGGACTGTTATTTGGCTTCTAAGCAAAGGCTAAGGCAGAACAGAGAGGAAGGGAGGGAGCACCAAAGGGAAGGAAGAGAAAATAGAAAAGGAACTTAACCTGAGCTTTCAAATGAGAGACCAAGCAAAAGATGAGATCTTATGTCCTCCTAAGATAACTCACAGGTTTTGCCTGGTGCCATGAGATCCTCTGGCCCTCCCCTCAATCTGGAAAATGCCATCTTATAGCATCTTCATTTACAGTTGAAGGGCTGGGGGGAGGATACAGCCTCATCCTTTGACTATTGAACATAATAAAGGTTGCTTTATAAAAGTTAAGAGGAGGAAAAGCTTAGATGGCAAAGTCATACTGACACCTGCTGGCACTCCCTAAACTTCTCTTCAGAGGAGGGTTGTCCTCCTTGTCCTACTGTTCCCTGACACACTGAGGCCTGCATGTGGTCAGCTGAAATGAATGAGCAGTCCTTAGCTTGTGCCTGATGGACAAAGGAGGAACATGAAAGGGCCTCCCTCTAGTCAGTCCCTCCTCCTCCCTGTAGCCAGAACCCCTCTGTCCTCAAATTTCACAAGCCCTAGATATGCAGATAAATGAGTTTAGTCTTGCTAAATACAAGGGCAAATTCCATCCTAGGAGGCATCTTTCTGGAGCTGATGCTTTCCCTTCCTTCCTTCCTTCCTTCCTCCCTTTCTTCCTTCCTTCTTTCTTTCTTTTCTTTCTTTGCAGCACTGGAGATTGAATGCAGAGCTTCCTGTATGCTAGGCAAGAGTTCTACTTTTGAGCTATATGCCCAACCCTTTTTACTTATTCTTTTGAGTCAGTTCACTAAGTAGCCCAGGCTGGCCTGAGTGTTGGGTTGACAAAATTGTAATACCAGGCTTGACCTCTGGCTTCTTTTTCCAAGAAATGTATGTCTGAAAAGTGACACAGGTGATGGCCCCATTTTTGAGGAGGACAAGAAGACTACATGCTTTTGTTTTCAGGGTCAGCAAGAGAGGATCTGGGAGTAGCCCAGGCCACTGTACAACTGAAGATGTGGACAAAGAGCAAGGGCTTAAAATTTCCTATTATGAAGGGGCAAAGCAGGCACCCTGATGGTCATGAGTCTCAAAAACAATTCAAAATAAGGCAACCCCACAGCATCTCCTGGAGTTTTGCAAATCACATTATGACATGAGAAAGGGCAGTGAAGATGTGGTTGTAGGGGAAAATATAGTCTTGCCTCCTCACCAAGCTATAAAGAATGATGAAGAGGGAAGGCTGCCAGCAAGAATCAAAGGGACACAAGTGGAATGAATGGTTCAGTGCAGATGCAGGAGGCTACCCAGACCTGCACTGGAGACATAGCAGAAGGGAAGGCCTGACCACATCACTCCCTGTTCCAAGGGATACCAAGATCTTCAGACACCATCATGACACTGTCCCTTGGTCCTTTTCCTCAAATAAAACATGAGTGTGTGTATGTGTGTGTGTGTGTGTGTGTGTGTGTGTGTGGTCATTCATGGGCGTGTGCACACACAAGTATACACATGTACCTGAATATAAACATGCAGCCACAGACACAAGCATGAATGCACACCTATGTGCTATGCATCTTATGAATGTGTATGCATGTAGCCTTCATATGTGAGGTATGTGTGTGTTAGTACATACACATGTTCCCACATGTGTATGCACATACCACCTTTCACAAAGTACCTCATCTTTCATATAGTAGTGGGCAACTGCATGAGAATACCTAGAGGCATAGGTTCCCAGGCACCCTGGCCCCAACTCCTTCCCTCTTCTACCAGTACTGCCCAGGCTAGCCTGCTACCCTCCTCCTCTGCTCTGGACACAACTTGGCCCTTCTCCTTTTTTGGCCTGGGTCTTAATGTGTCCAGCCAGATCTCCCTGGCATCCCTCCCTGACCTTCCTTCCTTTGGTAACCATCTATCCTTTTCTGATAAGTATGCTCCATCTTGACTCCATCACAAGCTCTTGTTACTTTTGAGATGGGGATCTGTCACTAAAGCAGGAGTTTGGTAATTAAGCTAGACTTGCTGGTTGATGCACCTTAGGTACCCTCCTGTCTCAGTCTCCCTATTGTTGGGGTTACATGTATGTATGCATCACTGTACCAGGCTTTGGTTTTTGTGGATACTATGTATTTGAACTTTGGTTCTTGACCGAACCATCTCCCCATTACAGAGATTTTTTTCAAAAAATAAAACACAGTAGCATAAATTTCAATAAAGGGTGAGAACTAAACTAAAATAAGGGAAAGAAGGTAAAATGAAGCTAACATTGAGATGAACACATAAAACCTGTGTCGCTGGGCCCTACCCAATGTGGAGATTATACTGTAATTAAAAGGAGCTTCCTGGCAGGCTTTGTAATAAAGGGACCATGGTCAGCTCCTACATTCAGAGTATCTGATATAAACACTATCAAGAAATTCATGAAAAAAAACAAAACATCTTCCACACGTGAGTCTGAATGACCTGGGCTTTGACTGTGGACATATATGATATCTACCTTTGAAAACTTTGGGGTGACATGTTTTTCTTCAATATTCCTCATGAATAATAACTTTCATGTGAAGCATGTGATTCCTCATATTGTTCCAAAGACATGAATTCAAGTCCACACAAACCTACATGTTTCAAATGGGAAATGAATGGCAGTCACTACCTCAAACAAGCAAAGATATGCTAATTGCCCTCAGAGTACCACAAAGTAAATACTCGGACAAGGAGCCCTCTAACAGCCACTTGGTTCCCTCACTTTCTGGGAACATGCTGAGGACATCTATCTTTGGAGTGCTAGGCAGACTCGTCCATCTATAATAGAAAGGGAGATGGAGGCTCAGAGAGTTACTATAACTTTCACAAGGTCACAGAGCCACAGAGTGGCAGAATCTGCACTCCCCATTGGGTTTATTTGGCCCCAAAGCCTTTAAACTCCCCCATCTCTGCTCCTAGTCGGTCTTTTTAGCCTTTTGAAGCTTTTCCAAATCCAAAATAACTCCATTAGTCCAGGTCAATGTGCCAACACCTTTGAAAACAAGGGCTTCCTTCTCCTACTCCAATTGGCCCAGCATCCCTGACCTCTGTAGTAACCCAAAAGCAGAGCCTCATGGTTTTGGTTTTGATTCCCTGAGATTCAGCCTCACTATGTGACTCAGGCTAGCATGGAATTCCTATGTAACCCAGGCCAGCCTGGCCCACAATCCTCCACTGTCCTCCTGCCTCAACTACCTGAGCTTTGGGTTTACAGCTTTGCTCTACCAGGCAGACCTCACTGGCTGCGTGTTCTCCAAGAGAGATGTCAGGAACATCATAAAATCTGTACTGCCTGAGCATTGTGTTTACCATTCCTCCAGGAAGGGCCATGAGGACCTTTTCCCTTAGTGTTCAGCCTTCATACCCAAAGCAGCCTGATCCAGGTCCAGTCCCTGGTGACTCAGAAGAAAAAACCATACCTCCTGTGAGCCAAGTGTGCCTTAGAGCCTCTGCAGTACTCCAGAACTCAGGCCTATCCAGAGGGGAGCATCCTCGCACCCAGTTCCACCAGAGCTGGCAGTGCTGAGTCAGCTCCCTCCACACCCTGCGGTCCCGTTTTCATAATGAGTCTAATAAAGGAGCATTTCTCTCTGCTGATCAATCATAGCCGTGCATATGGCCGCTGACAGCATCCTCAGCAGGCAGAGCTCCTTGGTGAGATCCAGGCTGTCGGCTCCATCCTTGGGCATCTGTAGCAATGCTGGGCTCTTCCCCTTCACCCTTAATCCATCAGCTCATTTACAAGCAAGAAGGATGTAAGCCTACTGTTTGGCCCTGAGATGCTGTGGAGAGAACTGGTCAGATTCCCATAAGAACTTCAACCTTCAGAAGCCTATCCTCACCACACTAGGGGTGAGGAGCTAGAGAAAGCCCCATGGTTCTGGGCTGTGAACCATTGCCCTGCCCAATCTCCTCCTTCAAGCCTGCTGGTTCTCATTTCAACACCTGGGGGGTCGTTGAGTCAGAAAAAATATTGCATGAGGTTGAGGCTACCTATGTTACCTAGTAAGATCTATTTCAGAAAGAGAAGGGGAAAAGAAGGAAAAAGGATTTGTAATAAAGAGCTGATGATGAAAGACTCATTTTGGGACTTGGAGATGGCTCAATGAGTAAGAGCACTTGTTGTACAAGCTTGAGGGCATTTGATTCCCTAATACCATGTCAAAAGCTAGGCAAGACTGCATGTGCTTAGAATTCCAACACTGTGGAGGACAGAGACAGGAGGGTCACTGGGACTTGCTGGCTAAGGGCCTAGCTCTAATTCAGTAAGAAACCCTATCTCAAGGAAGTAAGGCAGAGACTAATAGAGCAGAATGCCCAAGATTCTCCTATGGCCTCTATGTGAGTGCACAGACACACACATACACACACACACACACACACATGCGCGCGCACGCACACACACACACCACATATGCACATAGACCTAAGTACACAGCATACACATACACAACTCTCTTGACATTCTGGAGTGAAAAGAAGCCCAACAAAGGATGTGCTAGGGTTCTAACATGGCACAGCCACAGCTGAAATTAAGATTTCTGTATCTACTACCCCTATTCTGAGGTCCACAGGAAACAGGCACAGACATCTTGAAGAACAACAGAATCAGCACGAGAGAGGTGAGTGCCGTTAAGCCCATGCATTAGGTGGCTCTTGCTTCATTGGGCTGCCAGAAGAAACACAGACACAGCTGGTGTGGGTAGTGAAATGACACAGAGTAGGCAGCTGCCTGCACTCGGCACAGTCTGTGGTCAGCCAAGCAGTTCCAGCCTCCAGCATGTGACAACTAGCTACTGCCACAGACAGATGGGAGGCCCAGCCTGCCCTGGACATCACCGTCAGAGTGGGGACTGTGTAGGATGCTACAGTGAACAGGGTCATGCCCCCTGCTTCTCCTGTGTGACTATGATGCTCTTAGCCTAACTTTCCAGAGCAAGCAGAACCAAGCAGCCAGACCCCTGTCTTAGGGTTTTTATTGCTGCAAGAAAACACCATGAGCAACACAATTTGGGGAGGAAAGGGTTTTATTTGGCTTACACTTCCATAGCACTGTTTATCATTAGAAAAAGTCAGGACAGGGACTCAAACAGGGCAAGAAACTGGAGGCAGGAGCTCAAGCAGAGGTCACAAAGGGGCACTGCTTACCAGCTTGCTCAGCCTGCTCTATTATAGAACCCAGGATCACCAGCCCAGGTATGGCACCACCGATACTAGGCTGAGCCCTCCCCCCCATCAATCATTAGTTTAAAAGATGCCCTACAGGCTTGCCTACAGCCCGATCTTATGGAGACATTTTCTTAATTGAAGTTTCCTCCTCTCAGATGACTTTAGCTTGTGTCAATTTGACATAAAACTAGCCAGCTTAATTGACGCCTTGTCAACTTGACACACAAACACATCACTGTTAAGCCACAACCTGTGCTTTCTTGTTCATCCCCAAGATGACACATTAATATCAATATCACAATATAAAACATTTTACAGACTTAAAAGAAGTCCCACAGTCTTTACAAATTCAAAAACTTCAAAATTAAATCTTTTTTAAAATTCAAAGTCTCTTTTAAAACCTAAAATCTCTTTTAAAAATTCGTCTCTCAACTGTGGGCTCCTATAAAATCAAAAATACATACATCCTTACCTCAAGAGCAAAGAACTAGGGCACAGACACAATCTGAACAAAGCAAAACCAAACTCCAACAGTGTAAATAACTCAATTTCCAATATCTGGGTTTCACTCTTCATCTTCTGGGCTCATCTTCTGGGTTTGCTCATGGTTCTCTTTGGTCACTTCTCCAGCTCAGCCCTTGGCAGCACACACAACTTGTCTTCTAGGCCCCACACCATAGCTGCTACTCTCTGGGCTTCATCCCATGGAAGTGACATCTTCAAAACTGCTGGGGTCCTCTGCTTCAACTGGACTGCACTTTCACCAGCAGCCTCTCCTGGGCTCGCTCTCTTCATGGACTCCAGCCAGGGCACACAGCACCAAGCCTGAGCTACTCACCATGTTCCCCTTTGTGCCTTCCAACACAGTAAGACTTGGGACTCCTACAACACCAAGTTTGGCTATGAGCACAAGGTACAACCTTGGCCACTTTGGAATAGAGCTCCTTCATGGTGACCCTGAAGAAACACTTCCAAGAAGACTTCAATTCAGAGATGCTTGTTTCTTCTTGGTTACTGCTAAACCCTTAGCTCCAGCTGACCTGCATCAACTGTCCCAGTAACACAATGGTTTCACTTCAATGGTGCTGGCCTCTTTAGCCCCAGCTGACCACAATGATAGCATCTTAGCTCAAAATAGTGCCAATAGTCTAAACAGTGCCCTGATTCACAAGCCAGATGCCATCAACTGCAATGCTCTCAACATTCTTCTCTTCCAGGCTCCTACAGAACATCCCACTGCATTCTCAACACTCAATGGCTTTTCTAGCCCAAAGTTCCAAAGTCTGTCACAGCAATACCCCACTCCCACTGTCTTGGTTAGGGTTTCTATTGCTGTCATGAAACACTGTTACCAAATGGTGTTTTGGAAAAGAAAGGGTTTATTTGATTTGTACTTTCTATAGCACTGTTCATCATTGAAAGAAGTCAGGAACTCAAACAAGACAGGAAACTGGAGGCAGGAGCTGAGGCAGAGGCCATGGAGGTGTGCTGCTTACTGGCTTGTCCTACCTGGCTTGCTCAACCTGCCTTATTATAGAACCCAGGACCACCAACCCAAGGGTAGCACCACACACAATAGGCTGGACCTTTCTGCATCAATCACTGATAAAGAACATGTCCTACAGGCTTGCCTATAATCTGATCTTATTGAAATACTTTATCAATTGAGGCTCACTCCTTTCAGATAACTCTAGCTTATGTCAAGTTGATAAAAAAAACTGTCAGGCATAACCCCCAACATGGGACCACATGGCTGCTACCTCACTGTGGATGGATATCACCATCAGCTCCAAACTCCTGGGTGTGTAGCCCAGTTGCTTCAGCAGGTAATCATGGACAAATTGCTTAAAGCCCACTCACAGCTCACTGCCAATCTCCAAAAGAGGAATTCAAAAACATATCTTGGGGCTTCAAAGAATAACCTTGGGGCTATGGAGGTGGCTCCGTTAGTAAAGTGCCTACTTCCAGGGCTTTGAGACTTGATATCAAGTCTTAAAATCCATGTAGAAATTCGCTATGCATGGAAAGACACCTTTTATCCCAACCCTGGAAAAGCAGAGGGAGGACTGCTGAGGTTTGCTGGCTGGCCGAACAGAATCTGCAGGCCCCAGTGACAGGCCGTGTCTCAAAAAGCAAAAATACAACAAAATAAGGTGGATGGCACCTGAGGAATGGCAGGTTGCTCTTTAGCATTTACATGCCTGTATGTACACACACACACACACACACACACACACACACACACACACACACACACACACCGGAGGAGAGAGAGGGAATGAAAGAGGGGAGGGAAGAATGAATTCAACATTAAGGTAGACTAGAAGCAGCAGGCAATTTGTGAGATCCCAGGAACACAGCAAGGTCTGGCCAAGTGTGTGCTCAGGCCCCCTAGAGTTTACCATCAGATAAGAGGAAGAATAGAAGGGACTATCACTCAAGAGCCCATAGGAGGGCTACAATGAAAGAGAATCTGTGTGCAGGGAACAAGGAAAGAGCCTTTGAAAAGAGTAGGGAGGCACATGGTTGGGCAGTAGAGGTGACAGTGTGTCAGAAACCTCCTAAAATGTAATGCAGTGGTGTAGGTAGTGTGCTTAGCACAGCCTGTACTGTGTGGGAAGCATCTGGTAAGGGAACCTTTTGTTCTCTTCATTGCATAGGTAGTGACAGACATGGAGTCCAAGGCTGTGGATAAAGAGACAGGTCTGGAGTCAAACTAAGGGTGAGGTAGATTACTCTCAGGTAGAAGCCCCACAGCAAAGTGTATTCTACCTTCTAGGATCAGTGCACAGTGTTGTTACACCCAGGACTGTCTCCAAAGGAACCACTCCATATTGTCCATACCAAACAGTGAGCAAAAGAGGTGCTGCACTCTGTGAGTGCCCACAAAGTCAGTGGATGAAGATCCTGAAACCAATGACCACTGTCCTCAGAGAACAAATGGGGAGATGACAACAGAAAGGACTTGTGTGTTTGTTGGACTGGTAGTGCCTGGATTAAGGGAGGACTTCAAGGAAGAGGAGCTAAGCAGTAGAATAAAACTCTGCCAAGCCCAGGGTTTCTTCTCCCATATAGTAAACAATACTGGGAAATGAACTTTTTTTTCCTACAAACTGAGACAGACAGACAGGTTGAGTAGATGATGATATATAGATGAGTAAATAGATTGATAGTGGTGATAGAACAATAGACAGATGACAAATAGATAACAGATTAAATAGAAGGATAGATAGATAGATAGATAGATAGATAGATAGATAGATAGACAGACAGACAGACAGATAGATGATCTTTGTCTATATTTCTCACGTTGGGGTCATAACCAGGTGTCTCACACATGCTAGGCAAATTCTCTACTGCTAAGCTACACTGAAATCTCAACTCCTAGTCTCTTATTTGATGAAAGACTATAAGCCCCTAAAAGAAGGTTAATAGTGCAATCTAGGTTCTTGAATGTTCCACACTTGTCTCTCCAAATATCAGTACATGGGAAAAACCAAATATAATCATAGGATAAGATAAGGCATAGGGCATAACACAAGACAGGATCTACAAATTATGTGGCACTGTTTCCCATGCTGCCCAAGTCATTTGACTTTCCTCCTCATGAAAATTTCTGGAAGATTCCATACAAAACTGTACAGACTCCTTCGGGCCTAGGGATGTGAGGTGGTTTGAATAAGAATGTTTCCCCCATTGTCTAGGACATTTAAACACTTTGCCTCCAGTTGGAGGCTCCATATAGGAGATGTGGTATTATTGCAGGAAGTAGGCCACAAGTGGGAAGGTGAGCTTCAAGAGTTCAAAACCTCACCCTACCCTACTTTTAGTATGCCCTGTCTGCCTCTTGCTGCTGAGGAACTGAGAGATCTCAGCTTCATGCTCTGGCCACAATGTGTGACACCTGCTATCATATTCCCTGCCCTGATGGCTCTTTCTCCTCTGGAACTATAAGCCACAAAAAAAAAAAAAAAAAAAAAAAAAAAAAAAAACAAAACACCACTTTCTCCTGGTCATGGTGTTTTGTCACTATGAAAGTAGTTAATAGAATAAGTCAAATTCACCCCTCAGATTCATTCTGATCCCTGTGCTGGCTAAGCCCCTCTCACACTGCTACACTGTGACTTTTGTAACCACTGTCATTATCCTGACAAAATCCAACTATCTCTACCTTCTGTGGATTGTCTGGCTTCTCCCATGACAATAGAACTCTAAGATCACAAAGTTCCCACCTGTACTGCCAAGAAAGTACCTGCTGAACCTGGGATGTGTTCTTAATAAACAGGCAGATATTGCATGGTCATCTCCCAGTTGTTGGAAAGGTCACAGCCACCCATATCTTGTGTGCAGTGACCAGTGACTAGAGAGTTGGAGCAACAACAGATCTGAAATGTGAGGCAGTTGTCTAGCCTGTTATCTCATTGCCACTGCAGCACTCCAGGCCTGCAGGCTAGTTTGTACTCACCACTGACATCATCTTACCATTCATGGGTCCCCTTGCTCTGAGGATCCATCACTGAATAGTTCTTTAATTAAAGTTTTCATGTGCATGTGCCTTGGGGCAGTATTTTAAATAGTGAGGGTAGACATTAGGCAGAACTTTGTGACTCCTTTAAACATCTCCACATTGGAAGGTAAACATCTCTGTGACAAATTCCTGGATAATTCTCAGAGAGTCGCCAAGTTAGTATTAATTTGGAGATCATGTTTGTTGTGTGATTCCCCACATCAGTTACAGGCAGGGCAAGTTATCCAGTGACCTTCATAGTGAGTTTTTCAGATCTCCAAAATCTCTTTCCAGTGGGAAATCGCTGCATCCACAGAGTGTTTTCTCTGCCATCTGTAATCTCTCTCTCTCTCTCTCTCTCTCTCTCTCTCTCTCTCTCTCTCTCTCTCTCTCTCTCTCTCTCTCTCTGTTTTTCTTGGAATGTTCTCAGTCCTGAACCCAGGAGCTTAAAGGGTGCAAACCAAATGGTTGAGCTTTTAGAAAGGAGAAATGCCAGACATATGTATAAGCAGACCCATGTTTTGAGGAACAAAATGGAAGATCAAAAAGGATTTTGATGAAAACATGATGGATTGTTTGCTTTTATTTTATCTTACTTTTTAAAAAATGACTGTATTCTGATGAGAAAGAGAAAGGATGTGGATTTGGGTGTGTGAGGAAGTGGGGAGGATCTGTAAGGAGTTAGGGGATAGGGAGCCATAATCAGAGTACACTGTACAAAAACAAATCTAGTTTCAATTAAAAAGCAAAGGAACCCCTAAAGAAAGAAATGGAAGAGAGCAATTGAAAAATGGAAAGACCTTCCATGTTCACCATGTAGCCCAGATTGACCTCAAAATTACAGCCTTTGGCAATTCCGGTGCCAACTACAGATATGCTCTACTATGCTGAACTCAGTACTAGTAATATGGCCAAATACGTAAAAGTTTTGTGTGATTACATTCATCAGATTAGAAAAAAATAAAATAATGGCTTGGATAGTTAGAGCCAAAGGAAACAAACTGTTTAAAAAACTAAAAAAGAAAAAGAGGTATCAGTGAGAAAGTAGAGGCAGAAGTGACAAACTTTAGAGGAAAACACCACAGACACACACACACACACACACACACACACACACACACACACAGTGGGACTATGACCAAGCTGCATAGCAGATGAGTGTCAGAGTCACAGTATGCTCTGAGCTTGGTCTAGGGTATAAAACTCTAGAAGCAAGGAATGACTGGTAAAGACAAGATGAGCAAAGGAGATCGATCAGTCTTTACCAAGACTGCATCATTGTCTCCCAGACCGCAACAGACATCTTCCTGCTTCCTGCTTCCTGCTCCCAGGTTGTGTGTTCCTAATACCTCCTGTTAGCCATGTTTGTCTTGAGGTGAGATATGCTGGGAAGGGGCATCTTCCAATTGACAGTGTGTGCAGTGCTCTGAAAACTCTGTAAAGGATAGGATCAAGACACAGTTCTGCAGCTCCATGGTAAAGCACTGACCTGGCCTAGAGTCCACTACTGAGTGGCTGGAAGAGTGGCTCAGCATTAAAATGCCTGCTTGGAATCCACCAATGAGAGACTGTGGGTGTGTCTTAGTGTTGGGCCTTTCTAGAATGCTCTAGTGAGGGGCTGGAGATGTGGCTCAATCTTAGAGGCTCTTTCTAGAAGCCTTCTATGGCTGACTAGGGTCATGGCTCAGGGATTCAACAGTTGTGTAACATATATAGTGAATACCTGGGTTCTACTCCCAATACAAGGGGGTGGGAAGAAAAACAGCCCAATAAACCCTATTGTATGCTCATACTACAATAAGATAAAATACTTAAATCTGAACATTTTGATTGTTTAAGGTACCTCTCCTACATCTCTCCTTTTTGAGGACGAGGGATGACCATAATTATGTTGTTGCAATTAGATAATGTTACAAAATCCCTTATTTCAATGTGGAAGGGTGTGAGTCACAGGATAAATGCTGCAGAAAGCCACCTCTAATAGTCCTTAATCCTGTGTTTTCAAAATATTCCCTGTATCAAAGAAGTGAGTTTCCAATTAAAGAGGGTTTACAAAAGCATCAGGCTGTCATCCCAGGAGGCAGAGAGGACAGCAGCCTGCTATCTCAGGCTAAGGCATGCCGCCACAGAAGTTGACTTTAGGTCCAGGTGCCTGTGGAAGCAGCAAGTTAAAACCACCAACCAACCATCCAGACAATAGACAACTGTCCCCAATCCTAATCAAAAACCAGAGTAGAGTAAGGAGAGATCAGGGCAGAGGCAGGCTTGAAGAGCTAGGGCAACCCTACCAGCAAATGTCCCTTGTAATTTACCAGAGTTGATTGTGTATGTAAGTTTAAAAGGGAATAGACATATATTCAACAAGCTAGTAGACTTTTAGAACCCACTGCACATGATGAGGCTTGAAAAGTAATCTAGTTAAAATAAAAAATAAAAAGAAAGGAAAATGTCTATAATTCAGGCACTTGCCACTAGGTCTCATGTTAGGTATTTCTGACTTTATTTAATTCCCACCTAAGACAGAACCACCACTGAAACTCCCATTGTATAGACAAATCAACAAAGCCAGAGGTTAATTAACTTCCCCCAAGGTCACAGAGTTGGCATGAAACAGAGCCAGGAGAGTTGGACTCTTCTGGATTCTATTCTCTAGACCCCAGACATAGCTGGCTCCCTTTTCACTCCAACCCAACAACTGTCATCTAAACTAACTTAGCAAAGGCCTAAAATCAACACAGAGCTGGGCTTGCAGTCTAAATGTGTGTTTGTGTAATGCTTCTAGCATCTTTGCCCTTGAGGATGCCTAGGCTCTTACTTCTGAATAAAAATTAAAAAATAAAAAAGCCTTGAACCAAAATAAATCTGCTAGTGGCTCCAGCCAGGCTTCTGTGGTCACCTAAAAATTGAAGAGGAATGGCCTCTTTCATCTTTTTTCCTCCTCTTTTTTGATAACGAAGACAAAGAACATGGGGAGGGTAGACCAATTAGGATGGGGTGGAGGAGGGCGGTGCTCTTTGAACTTGCCAGGACAGATCTGTTCCTTGCATGCAATTTCAAAGTGAAAACTAATATGAATAAAGGACAATCCAAGACCCCTCTCCCATTTTCAAGTTCAAATGAAAAAAAAAATCCTTCGTTGGGAGCCAGTTTCCCAGATTGCTGGGCCCAATCCCCCTCCAATAGCTCTGGGGCAGGCAGACAGGCACACCCTGGACTGGAGCTTGCAGGGACTTCAGGAGCTTCCTGTTGTGGTCCCTGACAGAGGAGATGACCAGTGGCTCCAAGGTGGACTGAGATTGGGGTCATCCCCTCCCTTGCCTAGCAGACATCTTCTGGGTGCTGTAAGATGCCTGGTTTCTGAAGCTGGGACCTTAGAGGTTCCAGGAGCCTCTTGGCCAGGTGGCCCACTGGCTGGGCTCTGTAAGCTCTGCCTTTGCCTCCATCTCCATGGAACTAAGAGACTGGACAAGACTGGTATGACCCCCTGCCTGCTCTCCAAGGCATCGCTGAGATCTTAGTTCTCTCACCACATGAGGCACCCACGGAATGAGGGGGCACGGGCAGAGTTCCCAACTCCAAAGTTTCCATGCTGGACTCTTCTTCTGGGGTCCAAGGCAGCCGGACATTGACCTGATAATAAACACAGCTGTCCTCCCTTGCCCAGTGGTCTCTTCTCCACTTTGCCACCAGTGGTTTAGCCCTTCCAAAGGCCCTCCCAGCCACCAAGGTGCCTCCTCCCTCTGATTTCAACAGGGCTGTGAGATTAGGAGATAGCAAAGAGCCAGGAGATGCACCCAGAATCCCTGGTAGTCAACCCAGAAGACAGACCCAAAGTGCACAGGCAGGATACTGCCTCTGCTTTGCCTCTGCAGCCTCTGGGACTCACTGGGAAGACAGAAGGGGAATCGTGGGAGCTTGGGAGGGACGCTCTGAGGCAAAGAAAGAGATGAGAGGAGGAGACAATGTGCAGGGTGGGGTGGTGGGCTCAAGGTCGAGTGCCCCTGCAGGAATGTGCCAAGAGATCGCTCTTCTCGCCCTACAAAAGTTCTGGGTCCAAAACACCCAGAGCCTCACTAGGCAGAAACCAGCTTTGGTGGAACATCGATTTTCCTTTCCTGGGACCCTTTGGGTTGGGACCTGATAGGGAGCACAGAAGTGAACGACTCTCCCTGGACTTACCTAGAACTCCTGGGGAGCCCGACAGTTGTCTCCTGCTCCTGGATTCAGAACCCCCGGATTCCTCAATGCTTTGTGCACCCCCAGGCACACTCAGCATCCGCCAGAGGCAATGAACTGGGATGCTGACTTCTCTCACACCAGCTGGTCGTAACTTCACTGGCAGGTCAGCCAGCCGCGCCCTGGATCTGGGCGCGGCGAAGGTCCGGATCACCCCTAAGGGGCCCTGATGGCCAAGGCCACCAGGTCTGGAGCTCAGGGTTCTCGGGATCTGAAGATGCTCCTGGTCCTCTCAGATTTGCCCTGAGCTGGGAGGACGCTCAGAGTTGTAGGCTCTGGACGCCGGGGCGGGGCGCGCGGCTGTCCCCTCCAGATGCAAGCTGCGCGACTCGCTGGTGTCTTCTTGGGTCCGCGAGGCGCACGCGTGGGTCCTAAAGCTGGCAGAGCGCCCCCACTCTTCCGCGGGTGCAGACGGGTCTGGCGCTATGCTAAGAGGGAGGAATTACCCCTCGGTTCTGAGTTCGGGCTCCCCTACCCTCTATCCCGCTAGGACCCCTATCTGTGATAGCAGCCGCTGCGACTGACACTTCTGGTCTCCAGATGGAGGAGGGTGGCAGCGGCTCGGCTTGCAGGGGGAACTAGAAAGGAGGTGACCTTCAAACCCCGCGCTCCGGGAGGCCGGGAGGAGGGGACCGGGTGACGCTGATTTGGGGAGCAGCAAGCGTGCACTGGGTGGCCCGCGGGAGCGCTGGTAAGCGGGGCTGGAGGGAAGCGAACAAGAGCGCAACCAATAAAATCCAGATTAGAAAATAAACAAAGGAAAAAGAGGAAGAGCGCAAGAAAATGTGTGTATGTGTGTGCGTGCGTGTGCGTGTGTGTGTGTGTGTGTGCGTGTGTGTGTGTGTGTGTGTGCGCGTGTGAGTGCGCGCGTGTGCGCGCACGACAGGCAGCGAGCAGCCGGGCTGGAGAGCCAAAAATAATCCCGAACACCAGGGAGCAACCCCTCCCCCTTCCTTCCCCAAGGCCGCCTCTGTGGTCACCGTCACACATGCAGCCTTGGATTCCAGCAGCCACTCTGGGCAACGGATTCAGTGCCCCAGGCTCTTCTTCCTAAAGCATACAAGGGGTGAAAGTTGCCTTCCAGAGGGGGTGGAGCAATGAGCAGAAGTCCTTAGGGTGAAGTCCCTGCTTTCCTCTTCCCAAAGTGGGTTTGCTCATCCGGTACCTGAACCATTCTACATCCTAAGCACTGCTCCGGTTCCCCCGCCCCGCCCTGCCCTCTCCCACCCAGGCAATGTATAAAAAGCAATCTATGGGGAAGGTTAACAGGATGGAGTCCCCTTTCCCTGGCCCACTTCTAAGAAGTTTCTGGCGAATGCTCAAATCTCTCTACCTGGCAGGGATGGAGCCCTGTTCCTGAAACAAAAAGTTATTGCTTCTGTACCCAGAGGCTGGAGTTTGTCCTCTGAACAGCTGGAGAATAGGCAAACCCTTGGCTCTTTCTGCCTAGGGCTTCCTATTATTCAGTCCACACTACCGTACGTTGATTATGCCCTTTGCACTGTGTCATCTCAACAACTCATGAAACTGATGCTGAAGTCGATCATTTCACATGTTGGAAAGTTAAGGGATCCAGAGGCTAAAGCAAGGCATCTCCTCCCTTGGCTCCTCAGCCAGAAATTCTGTTTCACTTTTTCATTTTCTTTTTCTTGCTGTTCTTCCTTCCTTCTGCTCTTTCCTACCCCCCTTTCCCTCTCATTCCCTCCCTTCCCCCTCGCTTCCTGCTCCCTCCCTTCCTGCATTGTTCCTTTGTTACCTTCCCCTCCTTCCTTTCTTTTCTTTCTTCCTCCTCCCCTCTTCCCCCTCTCCCCTTCCTTCCCCTCTCCTGGTCTCTTTCCTTTCTTTCTCCCTTCTTCTCTTCTCTCCCCTCCTTCCTTCTCTCTCCCTTCCCTCGTATCTCCCTTTCTTTTCTTTTCCCCACCTGTTTTCTCCCTCCTTCCCTCCCTTTTCTTCCTCTGCTTCCTCCCTCTCTCTGCTTCCTTTTTCTTTTACAGTTCAAATGATTAAGTTACACAATGTCTTCCATGGAGCCAGCTCTAACATTTGCTGGAGATCACTAAATTCTCTGCCAGGATCCCCTGGGCAGGTTTATCTCATTTCCCAAGGAAGCCACTGCACAACCCTGCTGGTGATAAGCAGATACACTTGGGCAAGGACAGACTTCATAGGCCCTTGCTCATTTCCTGGTTTCTGGGTAGACAGTATGAAGCAAGGCCCATGCCTCTTGTGTTCTTCTGGGATGTCCCCAGAGCCAGTGTCCCCAAGGCCCCATCAATGACAGACTCAGTAGTCTGTATCACATCATTATTATTATCATTATTGTTATTATTTAGTCTACACTTCCTCAATATCTAGAAAACATGGTGTTCCCCTACCCACAACCATCAATTTGTTGAAGTCATATTCATTTGAGAGGACAATCTTGCAAATACCACAAAGCTGTCTCTATCCCCAGCACCAGCTATTTGCAGTTTTGGGTTGTGTTTGACCATGGGCTTTCTCAAAATTCTCTCCAATAATAATATGGTTGCAAGTAAACAACTGTGTTTTCTTTTCTCATAGTCTCTTATCCTTCTCTGAAAACACAAAGAAGCCATAAATCTAGGGTAGAAACATCATAATCATTTCCCCCAGAAACTTTTTGCATCAGGAGAGCCACTGGATTTAAATGTAATTGTCCAGCCATGCAGGAGATACTATGGCTTGTAAAAGAGGTACTCTCAACTTAAAGGCAAATAATCAATAATAGGAGAAGAAATAAATGACAGCTAATGGGGAGTTGTACTGAAGTGCTTCTCTGTTCTCTTTCACTGGGCTTCTGAGGGGATGACACAGACCTCAGCACTCAAAGCAGAGACACTGGCTGTTGGCTTATTAAATGGGTTTAATACATGATTTTACAATAAGAAATGAAAGAAAAACTATAAATCCACAAACAAGGTCAGTTTTAATCTGTTCTGATTTATTTATGTAGTAATGGATAGCAGAAGTGTCACTACCAGGCTTAAGAAAGCTTAACAAAAGCCAAGATGTGGTGGCTTACATCCGAGGAAGAGGCAGAGGCCAGCCTGCTCAATACAGTGAGTTTTGGGCCATTCAGGTTTATATAGTGAAGCTCTGTCTAAAGGAGCAAGGGAGTGAAGAAGGTAGGGAAGAAGGGAAGGAGGGATGGAAGGAGGAACAAAAAGAAAGAAGGAAGGAAAGAAGAAAAGAAGGGAGGGCTGGGTGGTGGTGGTACACACCTCTAACCCCGCACTCAGGAGGCAGAGACAAAAGAATCTCTGTGAGTTGGAGGCCAGCCTGGTCTACAGAGTGAGTTCCAGGACAGGTTCCACAAGCACATAGAAACCCTGTCTTGAAAAAAAGAAAAGAGGGAAGGGAGGAGAGAGGGAGGGAGGGGGGAGGGAGGAAGGGAGGAGGGTGATACAGCCACTGCAATTTAAAATAGAATTAGTGTCGCCACCCTAGTGGCATGCCATCATTCTACTTGTCTGGAAAGCACAGACGGCTGCATTTCCTACAGTGACCTGTCCAGTTCCAGGCAGATTATTTTACTCAAATCTGTTGAGACTGAAAGGTCATGTGAGGTGCTGACTGGACAGCTCCTTGGACAATCTAGTGGAACAGTCCACTGCTATGGTTACAAAGAATAGGGAGACTCTGGCTCCTCCTGCTGGGTGTGAAAAGTACTGTCCATTTGGTATAGTACAAACATCTGAGTTTAAAATGGTGTCTTGCATAAAGCAGAGAATAAAGATAATAATAGTAATAGTAGGGCAAGAAGTGGAAGGAAGAAGGGGGAGGATGAAGAGAGGGAGATGAAGAGTAGAAGAACAGGGAGGAGGGGAGGAAGAAGGGTGACAGGGAAAGGGAGAAGGAGAAGGGGAGAGGGGATTAGTGAGAAGAGAGGGGAGGAAAGAGAAGAGGTACAGGAAGGGAAAGTTGGAGAGAGGAAAGAGACAGAAGTGAAGGGGAGAGAAACTTGCAGCCTCACACAGACTAACCTAGGCTGCAAATTGGGTCACCTCACACTTCAACTTTGAATGGGCTTGTGGCGCCTCCAGTCTTCCTGCTAAGGCCTATACTCCTCTACCAGGGTCCCAAGCCTCTGGGCTCCCTGGTTCTCTCTTTGGCTCTGGAACCCAGGTATGTTTTTCTCTGGCTGGCCTCTAACTCCTTGCACAAGCTGGTCCTCCAGCCCAGAAGATTCTGCAGATTCTGCAGACTCCTCTTGCCTCTTTTTTTTTTTTTTTTAATCTTCAAAATATCTGTCAGGACACCACAGTCTGCCTGCCCCCCAGAGTCCCCCACCACACAAAGTCTTTCATTTCCTTTCAAACTCCTCCAGCTCCTGAATTTATCTTGACCACCCTGTTGAAATATTGCTATTTCACCCCAGGAAACATAAGAGCCCACAGTGCCTTGGACTTAACACCCAGAGTGAAGAGCCAGATACATGTTAAGTTCAATAAATATCTTGTTGAGGCTTCCTTCTGCCCTTCAATATGTTATGGTTTTTACCAGGCTCACCACTGAACCTGGGTCTCATCAGTTTGGCTAGACTGACTAGCCAGAAAGCCACAGAAATTCTCTTTTTCTTCTCTCTCTCTCTCTCTCTCTCTCTCTCTCTCTCATATAATAAACATATTTCCATGATGTTTGGAAAGGTTTGAGTTCTAGCAAAGTGGCTGAATAGGGACAGTCTCTTGCTCCTGAAACTAATGAACTGAGTTTCATCTCCAGGACACACAAGCTAAAGACCGAGAAACCACTGCTGCTAAGTTGTCCTACACACACACACACACACACACACACACACACACACACACACACACACACACACACACACCACTAAATAAATGTGATTTATATTTGAAGGAAAGCTCTCTGAAATAGTGACTTTAGGAGCTTCTCTCTCATCTCCTTGGTCTCATCTCTTTTCCTGCCCGCCTCTGCCCACTCTAATAATGGGAAGGTGTCTCAGTAGCAAGGCACTTGCCACACAACTGTGAGGACAGCAGTTCAAATCAGCAGAGCTCACATAAATGATAGGTGGCCATGGTGGCCAACCTGTTATTCCAGTACATTCAACACAGAGAAAGAAAATCCCCTGGAGAATGATGGTCGGATGACCTAAATGAGTTCTTCTCAGAGAACTCTGGGTTCAAGTGGAAGACCACATTTCACTGAATGATGTTAAGAGCAATTGGATAAGATTCTTAGTATCAATATCAGGTACCCACATGCATACATGTGCCCACACACAAGGGAGCATGCATACATACATGCACACACATTCACATGAGGCTTACATACAGTAAAGCTCACAAAGAAGCTATGACAAGAACCAAGACAGTACCCTATGTTGCTGACTACCCCTTGGGGTGTAGCATCTCATGTAAGACTCATAATTTGGCAATGGGTGTTACTACCATGATATTCTTTTTTTCTAGATGGGGAAATCAAGAATAACTATGATGTCTGACTTTTCCATGTGGGTGTTTGAAGTCTGAACTCAGATATCCATGTTTCTGGGGCAAGTACTTTACTGCATGAGCCATCTCCCCAGCCCTGTTATATCTTTAACAAATACTCATTCATGTGTCTTTAACATGGAGAAGATAACATGCACAAGTGTTCTATCTTCCATTCCATGGCTGTGATAAAACATGCTGACTAAACACAACTTAGGCAGGGAGTGGGTTTCTTTGGCTTACACTTCCAGGTCATATTCCACCATTAAGGAAAGGCAAGACAAGAACTCAAGAGCCTGAAGGCAGGCATGCTTACTGTTCCACACATCATTGCCTCTAACCAGGGTCTCACAACTAAGGAAGCAAATCAAATATCATGGAGGGAATTTTTTTCTGGCTCATTGCCATGCCCATGCTTTACTAACTTTTCTTATATAGGCCAGGGCCACCTTCCCAGGGAATGGTGCCTCCTCTGGTGGGCTGGGCCCTTCTACATCAATTAACAATCAAGATAATCCCCTGCAGACATACCCACAGGCCAGTGTGATTCAGGAAATTCGTCAGTTGAAGCTTTCCTCTTAGAAGACTCTAGGCTGTGTCAAGTTAACAGTTAGCCAGGACAAGTAAAACCATCTGCTTCCATATTTTTATCTACCACTTACTACTACTAATGTGAACTAGACATGATTTATTATTTATTGTTTTATTTCATGTGTGTTAGTATTTTCCTACATGTGTATCTATGCATCTATGCATGTTCTTATATCAGAAGGGGCCATCAGATCTCCATATTGGGGTTATAGATAGTTGTGAGCCACCATAGTTGTGGGTGCTGAAATAAAATCTAGGTCCTCTGGAAGAGAAGCCAGTGGTCTTAAACATTGAACCATCTCTCCATTCTCTAGGCAAGGCTTCATAGTTAACTGATGCTCCACTTGTCTGTGTGTGGTATGGGGTCAGTGACAGTGATGGTAATGTAGTTCATATCATAACAGTGACTGTTAACATGGTGAACTGCACCTGATAGCCATTGCCTTGCAAGATTACAAACCCCCTGCAGGTGAGAGGAGGAGATATGCTAGGATCCATGTATCCTGTATCATAATAATATTTTAAGAATCATTGTTGTGTCCCATGTGAAAGTCACAGGAAATAAATGATAATGTTTTACTTTACTTTAAGATGATTTGGGTAAAGACTTAGTGCCTACACCTGTCAAACAGCTAGGAACAGAGCTGATGCTAAGGATGACAGCATGGGAAAGAACAAAGAAGCATCCATACTGTTATGGAGTCCCTAATTAGATCAACATCCCATTCCTTTGTTCCTGCCCTCGCTGTCCTGTGTGATGGGCATGGCCCCTTAATGTGCACATTTACTGAGAGGTCAGTGTGCTCTCTAGAGCAGGGTTTCTAAAATTCGGCAGCACTGGTGTCTTGATCAGGATGACACTTTAAGATGGAACAGATCACTGTAAACTGTGGGGTGTTCACAATGCCATGGCTCCTACTCATCAAATCCAGTAGGACTCTCTCTTTCATGCCCTACCTCAGGCCAGAAATGTCTCCCAGGGTTACCACATGCTCACAAGGGCAGAAACCATCCTACTGGTCCAAAGCATCATCTTGATGCAGCAACAGTGGATGGGCACTTTAACAGTAGTGATATAATAAGAGCCATGAAAGTGGAGGAGGCTCACTTAGTACAAGGCTTACCCCATAAATATGAGTTCAGATACTCAGCATCTATTAAAAAAAAAAAAAAGCTGAGTGTTGTGGCATGTAATTACAATCCCAGTTATGGATAGATAGAAACAGGAGGATCCCAGGGCCTCATTGGGCAGTCATCCTAGACTAATTGATACTTCAGCCATTAAGAAGTCCTATCCCAAAATCTAAAATGGAAAGCAAGTGATGGAGACATATGAGGTTTATTTCTGCCCCTGCCACATGCATTAAACAAACATACAAATAAGTGACTGTTGTGCTGCCCCACATTCTTGGCACCACACCCACACATCTATTCACATTCCTGCTGAGTATGTGTCAAAATACCATAATAAGTTATGTTAGCATCCTCATCTTTAGACAAGGAAACCAAGATCTAGAGGAATGAAAATCAGCAAAATGCTAAACAGCTTCTTCAGAATTCCAGCCCAGCTCAGACCTGACTACTGTCACACAGCATCATCATGGAATTCAGTTGGCATCACTAAGGAGAGGCCAATGAAGCACTCATATAAACTGCTTAGTAGAAATCTGGAGTAACTTGCACAATGTAGCTTTCCATCAGGGTCATCAGTACAGTTTTTTTGTTTTGTTGTATTTTAATGTTTCACTAGCACAATAGTTGCACAAAGTGATAGGTTTTCATAGTGACATATTTATTAAATATATCAAGGAATTACTTTGACTGTGTTCACCCTACAATACCCTCTCCTGTCCCAACTTCTCTCTCTTGTTACTCTCTTCCCACTTTCAAATAATCTCATCTCTATGTCCATGTATACAAACAAACATACATATGTATATGGACACTTAGTGAAAAGTGAACACCACTCATTGAACTTAATTCTGGCATCTCTGGTATCTCCGGTGTTCTCTGACAGAGAGTCCCTCCCTGTCACCACAGCTATGTACTGAAGTAAGTTATGATATGACTTCACAGGACTTGTTACAATTAAAATATAAGCACCTTTGGGAATTTAACCCAAACTCTGTCTTCTGTGTTACACCTAACCTCAGAGAAGCCCTGTGGAGTTCCCATCTCACAGACAAAGACTGAGGTTCCAAGGAGAAAAAAAATCAAAATTCTGAAGATCACAAACTTAAGCTCCAGACCTCAGGTTTAAACCCTCCACATCTGATATAAGGACCATAGGACTTTACACTGTGTTTCCCAAAACCTCTCTATAACTCAGGGATTCAGAGGCCAATGAGATAGAAAACAAATGTATAAATATTTGAAATGTATTATTATTATTTTAAGTATATGGGTATTTTGCCTGCATACATGTCTATTTACTACATCTGTATCTAGTGTCCACAGAGGCCACAAGAGGCCACTGGATATCCTGGAAAAGGAGTTTAAGATGGTTGTGAACCACCATGCAACTGCTGGGGATTGAACATGGACGTTTTGAAGAACAGACAGCTGAGCCATCTCTCTAGCCCCTGTTTTTATCTATGTGTATATTCACATGAGCATAGGTGCTGCCAAAAGCCACAAGAGGGTGTTGGACTCCTGTACTTAGACTTACAGGCAGCTGTGAGCCACACAATGTGGGTGCTGGGAACTGAATTTGGTTCCTCTCAGTATATGCTTTTAGCTGCTGAGCCATCTATCTAGCCCCATAAATGTATAAATAGTGCCAACACCCACAAAAAAAAAGGCATTTTAAAAAAATATCTCAAATAGTGGTCTATGTAGCTCCACCTAAAGTCTGGCATGAAGGTTAAAAATCAAGTCTTCTAAAGAAAAAAGTTTCACATCAATGAGGTGTTAATAGTAAATGAATTTATAATCAGAGCAGAAAGGGTTTTCCCTGAATGTACTAACACCTCAGAAGGAAAATGCCCTGTGTCTTAGCAACACAGAATATAGGGGATCGATTTCTTTCAAATGCACTTCATTTTCAGTCTTATTCATTTTATTACAAATGGATAAGTAAAGACACTGAAGCAATTTAGGATGAAATATGCAACCTCGCAAAGTATATGCATCAGCAGTGGTTACTGGTGGCTTACAGACAGATGGTCTGCACAGTTAAGTAACTATAAATCATGGCCAAGCCATGTATTACTGTGCCCACCAATTATATATACATTATATCTATTTAGCTCTCCTTCTTCAATTAAGAGGCATATACCTCTAAACAAAAGAAATCAATGGGAATGTTCTTATAAACACATTGTAGGTAATCTGAGGAAATATGAATGAACAGCCAATGTCTTTCTGTACATACATATGTTTCCTTTATTAGTTGATGAATAAAAGACTGATTGGCCAGTAGAGGGAGGAAGACAGGTGGGGCTAGGCGATGAGGAGAATTCTGGGGAGGGAGGCAAGAGAAGCAGTGGTAAAAGACACCATATAGAGACCAGGAAGACAGGATGGACCAGGTATTCTCTGGTAAGATAAGACCATGTAGAAATACACAGGTTAGTAGTTATGGGTTAATAATTGAGACAGAGCTAGCCAATAAGAAGCCCTGGCCATTGCCCGACAGTTTTATAATTAATATAGGGTCCCTGTGTTTATTTGTGGAACAGTGATTGTGGGACCAGGCAGGACAGAAACCTCCATCTTCGGGCCAAGGCTCAAGTTTGTGGAATCTGGACATTAATACTCCTGGAGGCTCCAGAGCAGGCACTTAGTGAAAAGTGAACCCCACTCCAAGAACTAAATTGCTGCAAGTCCATCTTTGTCTAACAAAACTTCCCACACTCTCTCCATGAGCTCAGCTCTAAGTACTCCTTCATGAATCTACAGTTAATCTTTAGGGGTCCCTAGAAATGAGTCTTCATCACAGTATTTCAGCACAGGAATTTTGTGTTTGAGATTGAATCCAGGAAGCAATTCCCCATAGGTAGACAGTGGGGAAATAAGCTAAGGAAGGGACAGAATCCAACACAAGCATGCTATGGAGAATATTACCACTGTGTGTAACTGGGGATTATTCTACTAAAATATTCTGAGAGCCAATGGGGACCATATCTCGTAAAGTTCTTAAGCCCAGGAGGCAAGAAGTTCCTCAACTGCCATTAATATTTTCCAGAAGACTTGTTTATAGGAAGAGTAACTGTCATCTCCACATTTATTCCACAACATGTCTAGCCTTCCCTAGCTTGTTTTATGTCAACTTGACACAACCTATAGTCATTTGAGAAGAGAAAACCTTAATTGAGAAAATGTCTCCATAAGATCAGATTGTAGGGCATTTTCTTAACTAGTGATTGATGGTAGATGGCCCAGCCCTTTGTGGGTGGTGCTATCCCTGAGTTACTGGGTCCTGGGTTCTACAAGGAAGCAAGCTGAGCAAGCCATAATAAACAAGTCAGTAAGGAGCACTCCATCCATGGCATCTATATCAGCCCGGGACTTCATTTTCCAGCCCTGTTTGAGTTCCTGCCCTGGCTTCCTTTGGTATAGCTATGATGTGGAATTGTAATCCAAATCAGCCCATTCCTCCCCAAGTTGGATTGGTCATGATGTTTTATTATAGTAATAGAAACTCTAAGACACTGGACACTAGTAGACTGGAATTCAGCAACAATAGAGAGCTCTTGAGAGTGGTTGGGTAGAATGAAAATAGTGACCTTAGAGAAGTCTTGATGACATGAGTACAGTGGAATCTAACAGACAGTTCACAGGGAGGACAAGGTCCAGATACTATGGAGGTATAGGTTGAGATTACAGAAAATTCCCAAAAAAGGAATACTTACAATGTTGTCAGCATTGAGAATTACATACTCCATCCACATACACTAGGATGGGCATCAAAGTGTTAGACAATAGCTTACCTTCTGCATGTTCAGTGTTCCATGACGGGGGGGAAAGGGAAATATTGGCTTTGCATGCATTGTCACTCATTCTCAGAAAGAACAAAGACCCCAGGCCTCTTCTTACCTATGAAATTTCATTGTCACCCATGCAAATGTCCTATGGCTGCAAAGTGATGTAAGAATAGTCATCTGAAATGTCTAGCATAACTCAGATCATTGGACCACCCTAAAGACTGAGATTCAGGAAATCTAGGGGTGAGATTCGAATCAAATCTTACACACATGAGTGCAAACACACATACACACACACACACACACACACACACACACATCCCCATATACATGCACACATCATCAGTTAGGTTTCTGGAGATACCAATTCTTGTCCAAGGAAGGCAACCTGGAGTCAGTCAAGTCTGGTTGAACTCCTCATGTCTGACCAAAGATTTGCTTGGCTGAAGGATGAAGAAGGCAGCCTCCAAGTGAGGTACATATGCAGTTGGTACAGCAGCAAAGTAATTGTGAAACCATCTCTACCCTTTGCAACTCTGTCTTAGAGAGTTTACGGTAACAGCAAACCCCTTCCTTTAGTATTGCAGAGTATTATTAATGTGGCAACGACACATGTTCCTTTACAGTTGGCCATAAGGGAAAACAAGGCACACATGGAACACTGTAGGACAGCAAACAATATATTATTTCATCCCTCTCCATTTTTCCTCTATAAAGTATTTCCTAGGTATTACCCACCATCCATAGACTGACATAAGAAGGTGGGACTGATGAGAGAGACAGTCAATGAAAAGGCCATCGGTCTATTTGATTTCACTCGCTCTCCCTGCTTTGATGCCTCTCTGTGTTCAAAAGCTCCAAGATGAGCTTGCTTGCTGTTATACTGTCAGGCAATTAAGCGACTTGGCAATAAAAGCAACCACTTTTTTTTCTGGATTTGTTCACAGAGAATACAGAACAGCACGGGACAGATGTTGAACCAAGACATAAGTACTTTTCTGTACACACTTCTCATTGCCAAAGCTAAATGGTTTTCCAGAGCATTGATTCCAGAACCCTCCTTCTCTCCTGGGATCTTTTCCCACCTATTAAGTCCTCCTTCTGCTCCTTTCTATGTGTTCTGGCCATCAGACTAAGGATGTTTCAAGGTTCTCTAAAATTAACCCATCCTTCTGCCTCCCTCAACACTTGCCCTTCCATAGCTGGGTCCCTGTTGGAATCCACCTATCATCTCCAAGCTCAGCACAAGCAACATCTCCTGCTTACCCATTGTCCTGCTGTAGTTGGCTTTCCCCATACACATCATTCCACTAAAGCACTGGGCTTACTATCTTCCCATTGCTGATTCTCAAAGTCATGAGCAGTCCCAATTTCCAGTCGCTACCCATATTAACTACTTTTCTTGACACACTATCCCAAAAAAGACAACTAGAAGAAGGAAATCTTTATTTTGACACCCTAGGACACAGTCCATCATGATGGGAAAGGCATGACTTCAGGAACAACTCATAGCTATGAAGTAGCTGTGGCAAGCATGCAGAGAGGTTGCTTGCTCACATTTTGACTGACATGCAACAGAGAGAGCATTCAGAAGTGGGGTCAGAATGCAACCTCAAAGACCTGCTCCTGCATGGCATGCTTTCTTCAGTGAAGCCACACCTCTTAAAGGGTCCACAACCTCCCAAAATAACACTACCATCTGGTATCAAGTGTTCTAAATGCATGGGTCTGCAGAACAAGCCATACTGTGTGCTATCTACCTATCTATCTATATCTCTATCTCATGTTCTTATGTGTTGAGCCTCACTGTAGCCCCTGACATCTCCCTGCATCTGAACTGCTTCCTCCTTAACTTGTCTGTCTTCTCTGTTACAACTGTCCAGTGTCCTATCTTCTATATGCTATCCCCATGGCTTTTAGATCTCAGGGATCTCTAGACTTTTCACATCTCAGCTACATTCCTACCCTCACACTTCCAGCACAAAATACATCATCCACACCTGGCTATCTGCCAGGCATCTGCGGTTGCAGTTTAGACTCGATCCAGTCACTCATTTGGCAAGTACTTTTTGAGTGCCTAGTATGTTTGCAAAATAAATTAGCAACAAAAATATTCACTGTATTAGTTGGCTCTTTCTGGGATACATATTTACTCCAAAACTTAGCAAATCAGAAGAGCAAACATTAACTCACATTGTCTGTGGTTTGGGGTGTGGCACAGCCCAGATGGGTACTCTAGTCCAAGCTCACTGACAAGTCCTTCATCAGAGCATCAGCTGTGACTATAGCTTCTTCTCATGGCTTGGTATCAAAAGGATCTGTTTCCATTTCCAGTACAGTTGCTTATGTTAATTGTCATCTTGACAGGATCTAGGATCACCTACAAGACAAATCTCTGCAATGCCTGTAAAGGAGTTTATGGACTGGGTTAATTAAGATGGACAGAAACACCCTAAATACAGGAAACAACATTCCAACATTCCATAGGCTGTGGCTAGGAACTGCTCACAAGGAAGAAAGTGAGGGCTGGCAAGATGACTCCTGGTGTTCATCTGTCTAGGTTGTAAGTTATTTCTCCCTGAATAAACATCTATTCGGCCTATTTGTTTATCCTGATCCTTATTTACCGCAATACTTTGGCTTATAATTTGAGGGACTATAGTCCATCATGGTAGGAAAGGCATGGTAGCAGTTGGTCCTATTGTATCAGGACTGTAGAAATAACTTTCTTATTTCTTTTTCTTGTGTGTGTTCATATGCTTGCAGGTTTCTGCAGAGGCCAGAAGATGGAATTACATCCCCTGGGACTGTTATTGCATACAGTTGTAAGCTGCTCATTGTCCGTCCTGGGAATTGAACACAGGTCCTCTGCAAAAATAGTATGTGTTCTTAATCTCAGAGCCATCTCTGCAGCCCAAGCTCCTTAATTGGCAGAATTTAAATGAGAAGTGATGAAAGGCTTGAAGGTGATTCATAGTAACTCACTTCGTCCTTTAAGGCTTTGCCTTCTACTCCTCCACAACCTTCCAACTGGCATAGCAAGCTGAAGATCAAGCTTATGGGGGTTTTAGTCAGGGTTCTCTAGAGTCCCAGGACTTATGTATTGAATCTCTGTCTATCTCATACACACACACACACACACACACACACACACATATATATATATACATATATATATGTATATATGGAATTTATTGGAATGACTTACAGGCTGCAGTCTAACAATGGATAGTTATGAATGGGAAGTCCAAGAATATAATAGCTCTCAGTCCCACAAGGCTGGGTGCCTCAGCTGATCTGCTGGGATTCTGAAGAAGGAATGGATGTGCTGATAGGGTGAGGGCCAGCATGTGAAGAACAAATTCTTCCTTCTTCCGTTGCCCTTATACAGTTGTATCCAAGATTAAAGATTAAAGGCATGCTGTCTTGTTGCCTCAAGATCTGGATCACAAATGTGCCCTCCATTTCTGGATCATGGTTCATTCCAGTTATAGTCAAGTTGACAACCAAGAATGGCCACCATGGGGGACATGTCACATTCAAACTGCACTACTTCATGATGTGTTCCATTCATTTGAAATGAAGCAACATGTCTTTGCCCAAACTCCAAAACAGTGAGTCACATGAGTGTCCATCTACCAGGGGACAGGAATCATAATAGAACTATAATAATGGTCACTGTCACAGTCTCATTTCATAAAGCTTGGATCCAGTGACACACATTCAATATCTCATGACAGAGTGAAATGGGAAGAAAAAATGGAAAGAGCCAGCTGTGATGGTGCACAGCACTGACCTCAGATTTTAAGATGTTCAGGCAGTATAATTCACACCACCAGAGGAACTAGGATACAAGTTGTAGTCTAAGAGATTCATGTAAAGTCCCTCACAGAAGGGGGAAGGGACAAGTCCCCCAGAGCACAGGGGAAGTGGGGGGGCAGTGAATGGAGAGAGAAGTAGGAGAAAGAGATGGGGAGGAAAGGAAAACATGTGCGACTAGGAAGATTGAGTCAGAGTAGGAATAGGAAAGAGAGAGAGAGAGGGAAAGAGAGAGAGAGCATAAAAGAGGGAGCCAATATTGAAGAGAAAACTGAACCTAAAGAAAGGTCTAGAGACCTACAAGACTGCCACCAACTAACAATTTGAGCAACCGTGGAAAGGCTACCATAAATGCCCTTCCCTGATAGTGAGATCAACAACTAACTTACCCATGGAGCCTCATCTAATACCTGTTGGAAACATAAGCAAACACCCATAACTAAACACTGAATCCAGATGCAGAGGGAAAGGACAAGACCAGGATGCAAAACACATAGAGACAGCTTACCTGAACAAGGGAGAGCAGCCGATGGGCTCCCAGACTGATAGCTGGGAATCCAGCATGGGACTGACTCAGGCACCCCTGAATATGGGTCTCAGACAGAAGGACTGAGCAGTCTAAGGGACCTCAGACAGTGGAACCAGGATGTATTCCAGGTGCACAATAGGACCTTGCGAACACACCCCCCATGGAGGGATACTGCCTTAACCTAGAGACAGAAGTCCTAGTCCCTACTTCAAATGACCTGACAGATCTACATGACCCCACCTGGATGGCATTGCCCTACATGTGGAATTGGGGTGGGGGTAGGAGGGGAGGATGGTCAGGGTGCATGTGAGGGGGCAGAGAGGGTAAAAGGGAGAGAAGGAGGGGGGCAGAAAAAGCCCTGGACAGCTCTGTATACATCTGTAAGGAGTGGAGAAAAAGGGGGCGGGCTACTGGCCAGCTCATCTATCTGAAGCAGCCAGCTCCATAGTCAGTGAGAAACCCTTACTAAAAGGAATAGAGTATAGAGGGTCAGATTGGTTATGTGACATTCTGTTCTGTCTTTCACACATGTGAGCAGGTGTGTACATATATAGCAGTAAGCAAGCAAATAAACAAAAATCCTCCCATTTCTCTATCAGCTTTAAAATAAAGCCCAAGTATCTTTTCCTGACATGAGCATCTCCATCAGAGGATCCAAGCCAGTCTTTCTAGTCTTATTTGTGGTACAGATGTAGACACATCTGACCTTAGGACAGTAAAATATGGCATTGTCATCAATAAAGATCATACCCAAGAGCTCTGTAACCAAGGTTTTAAAAGTATCAGAAAAAACTGGACTAGTAAGACATGAAGACTAACAACTGACAACCTATGTTTGATCCCTGCTGGGTCCCACTCATCGCTGTTGTTGGCTGCATGCAGCTGCACACACTACATGCTGTAGGTTGGACATGCTTGTCACTGGCCCACAAAGAACTGTGCATTGTTAACTACACAGCCTGTGCTCTGCAAAGGCCCTACAGCCCTGTTTCCCTTCATTTCTGGCCTCCTCACTTGCCATGAAGATCCTGCTCAAAGGCCAGTATCCTTTTGGAAAAATCCACCCAGCTTCTACTGGCTGAATGAGCAGCTTCTTTCCCAAGAAATTATGTAAACATCTCCACTCAACAATTGTTCTCCACAGAGGCAATGTTGTCCCCCAGGGACTATTTGGCAGTGTCTAAAGACTTTTTCTTTTTGGTTGTCATGAATGGAGAGGGGTAGTTTCTGGTGTTGAGTAGGAAGTGGGGTAGAATGGAGAGATACCTCCAGGCATCCTTCAGTGAGCATCCAGCCCCTACTACAGGGACTAAATAATCCATTTTAGAATGTCACCATGCAAGATCTCAACACTCCCTCTCTCATGCAACACTTAAGGCCTTGTATTATAATGATCAATTTCATAGTCTCCTGATTATACCAGGAGCTCCTCAGGGTTAAGGATACTGCTGTGTTTATCAATGTTCTCTCAGCTCTGGCAGGTGCCTGGCCCATCGCAGATGCTCAACAAACATTGGCAGGATGAGGGAGGGAGGGAACTAGTGTCCAGATGGGCTCATGAAACATAATCCAAGAAACTCAGTTGCTGGAAGGTATGATGTTTCCTTACATGGCTATTGTATTTGAAAATTTCAGTTGCAGGGTGTAGTGTGGCCCTCCAGCCCTCATCAAAAAGCCAGTTGGAAAAAATATCAACTTCTGATGCTAAAGTTATGTGACTTGATCTTAAAGTCTATGATCACCTTTTTATTCACATTAGTCATTATTATGAAATTACATTTCTAAAGTCAATGGAAATCCCTATACTCTCATTAGAATATAAACCCAGGGGCAGCAGCATTGGTACCATGGGTAAAGTGCTTGCCATACAAGTGCAAAAATACGTTTATATTCCCCAGAATTCACATAAAGCCTGCCACTGCAACATGCCTCTGCAGTCCCAGCACTCCTGCAGCTAGGTCAAATACAGAGACAGGAGAATTCCTAGAAGCCTGGAATGTAAGCAGTGAACAAGAAATCCTGTCTCAAGGTGGCAGATGAGGATAGACAAATGAAAATGTTCTCTGATCTCTATTTGAATGGCTTGTCATACATGTACCCATATTCACACATAAAGACACATGCACATACATCATACACCCCTGCTAAGAGTGTGAGTGTGTGTGTCCATGCTGTGGGCATCCTAATTTTTTGTGCAAATCAAAAAAAGTTCATGGCCCTCTATCCCATCCAATTCTAGTCTCAAGACCACACATGTAATGTCTTCATCTCCCATTGCTCATGTAAGAAACACAGACACCACTGGAAGCTCGGTATCCCATGTGAGATCCAGCATATTTCTTAAAAAGGACATTCAAATGTCAGATAGAATGATTTACGGCTAACGCCAATAGAAAGCTCTTGGAGGTTCACTGAGTCAATAAAGCTTATTAGGACCATCTTAGGTCTGAGTATCGATATACCCAGATGAGGACCTCTGAAATTATGTCTACTGGCACTCAATAGGCTGTTCTGAATGGAGAAAAAAATGCAAGGCTTCCATTGAGAGTTCATATTCACTGAATAACACAGCTGAAGCCAGAGGAGAAGGTATTTACATTCCTGTAATTCAAATATTTCCTGCACCCTCTTTCTTTATGCTCCCATCTAATGAAGAAGTCTAACCTACCAGCATTATGTTTGCATGCCACAGCTACTCATTTTTATTTAAGGAACACTTAGAGAGCATTTTCCATTATGGTCTTCTAAATCTTTGCAAATATTAACCATTTTAATCCTCACTAAGGATGCTGTGAACTGTTTACAACATTATTATCTAACAGAAAAGGAAACCTGGCTCAGAAAAGCTGACTGAAATGCATAGGGTAAAGCTGGAGAGACAACTCAGTCGGTACACGGTTGTTATGCAAGTACAAAGATCTGAGTTCAATCTCCAGAACCCACATGAAAAGTCAAGTGTGAGGAATGCACCTGTAATTCTAGAATTGGGGGGAAGAGACAAGGAGCCCTACTTGTTAAGTTTCAGGTGAGAGACACATTGCCTCGTAAAAAGGTGTATGCCGCCTAAGGAATAAAACCTGAAATTGTTCTCTGACATCCAGCAGCACAGACACATGCACGTGCAAGCACATGCACACTGACATGGGCACACCCATTTGCTCACACATGCACACACACATATTCACTATTCAAGGTCACCCAGTAGGATGGTCGGTCTTGACAGTAAACTTGATTAGATTAAGAGACACCTGGGCAATTAGTAAGCATGCATCTGGATGTGTTTGTGAAGACAGCTCCAGAGACAGTTGAGCAGGGCAGACATACCCTGAGTGTGAGTGGTACTGTCCTACAGGCAGGGACCCCACATGGAGTGAAGAGAGATAGAGGAGAAGAATACCAGCACAGACATCTTCCCTTTCTCTGCTGCTTGCCTGCCATTGGGTGAGCAGCTCTGCTCTGTCACTCCTTCTTAAACACTGTGCTCCATTATACCATGGGTCCAAAAAACAGTGCAGCCTGTCAATCAGGAACTAATTCTTCTGAAACCAGCAGCCAAACAAAATCTCCTTCCTTAAGTTATGTCTTCAGATAGCTTGTCCCAGACATGTCAAAGCAGCCAGAGTCAACAGCAGAGCCTGCACTATGAGCCAGGCTGCCTGGTTTGATGGCAGGCAACCCTAACTACTGAATAACCCTGTCCTATATGGAATACTTCTGATTCCTTCAGTCAATCTTAACTCAAAATTCAACCTGCTCAATATTTCAGAAAAGCCGGGTTCTTGATTCTCTTGACAATTTAAATACCTATCCTGCTGGACCTGTGTGTTGCATAGCAAAGGGGGGAAAGACAGGAGGAGAGGCTGGAGGTGGGACACAGGCCCACTTCTTCCTCTGGGAAGTGTGGCTGGTTCCCAGACATGGGAGTGAAGCTGGGGCCCCCACTCTGTGTTTCCCCAGATGAAGACACTGAAGCTTAGAGAAGTTGGGGACCTTGGCCAAGGCCCCATATCTGGTGAATAGCAGAAGCTGTTTTAGAATTTAGCAGGATCCCAGTGGGAAAGACCTGGCCAATTCCAAGGGAGGCAATACAAGATGTCCCCAGATTTAAAGGGCCTTAGTGACAAAGGCACAGCAGGTGTGGAATACAAACCATCCACAGAGACCAGGGAAGCCATGCTTATTCCTAGGGCTCCATGAATGCGTGAGGATGGGGCAGGGTGTAAGTACTTCCAAGAAGGAATGGCTACCTGCAAGGAAAAAATAAGAGAAATCTCACCAGGAGGAAGCAGGAACAAACATCCTTATGTATTCTTTTCTTCCCTCCTGTTTCTCAGAGAGAGAGAGAGAGAGAGAGAGAGAGAGAGAGAGAGAGAGAGAGAGAGAGAGGGAAAGAGGGAGGGAGGGAGGGAGAAGGAGAAGGGAAGAGGAGGAGTAGAGGAGGGGATGAGGAAGAACAGAAGATCAAGGGAACCAAGAGGGAAGAAAAGAGGATGAGGAACCAGCTAGGAGCAGTGCTTGCTGCAACCTGAGGCTCTGGGAAGCCAGCCGGTTAGAGTGAAGGAAAGACCTCACCAGAAAGTGGTTTATTTTGCTCTTCATGGCCTGCCTCGGGGCAAATATGCAAACCAATTCTTTCCCATCTTTAAAACCAAAATCAGTATTGTGTTTTCCAGTTCATGACTCATTCACTGGAAACTAATGAGCTGTTTGGGTTTTCACCTGGAGATCTGGGGCTCTAAGGCAAGAGAAGTCCTGGAGCCAAGATAGGGGTATGGACCTTTCCTGTCTCCCACTGGATATCCTGGAGAGGCAGCTGATTAGTTTCCTGACAACTGCACATCCAATCTTTTTTTTTTTTTTTTTTTTTTTTTTGGCTACATACTCAAGATACTTTCAGCTTGGATGATGTATCAAAAAACATACCCTAGAAAGCAGATGAAACTTGTGCAAGGAACCCACACAGCCACTGGGCTGTGTACCTGCTGTCCACCTGAAGAACACCTAGCTCTGTCAGTCCCCACTCCCGCAAGCTATTCTCTACCTTGCACAGGAGGTATACCTGGGTAATCTATACCAATGGGCATGCTCTCACCTGGCTTTCTGATGGGTTTAGCCCATAGGGAGTAACAGAAGGGAAGGGAGGAAGACAGAGGGCGAGGCCCAGAAATGGGCTCCCAGAAATAGACTTGCAGGGCCATAATGTCTTCTAGCTGTGCCCTGGACAGAGTTCCCTACCTGTTTTGACCAGCTGCTGTTCTCACCCCTCAGTCCTTTGAGGGGGTTAATGCCTTGCTTGTTTGTAGTTTGGGGTCCACACCCCACTCTGCCTCCATGATTTTTCATAACCTCTCTTTGCATTGTCCAATAACAAACATCCTCAGCCAAGGCCATTCAACTCAACTGTTGTATTTATTTCCATATGGACTCATCCTTGCACCAGACTCCTGTAGCTCTTGACTAAAACAAAACCCTTCACCTGACTGCAGGGCCCATGCACCCCAGTGTAGGGCTGGAGAGACTCCTGGAGTTACAGAGAACCCAGTGTAGGGCTGGGGAGACAGGGAACCCAGTGCAGGGCTGTGGAGACAGAGAACCCAGTGCAGGCCTGGGGAGATTCCTGGGGTGACAGAGAACCCAGTGTAGGGCTGGGGGCACAGCTTGGCTAGAAGCATTTTCTACAGACATATAAGCAGTGTGTAGAAGCCCAGCATATGCCCAATGCCTGTTGGGCTAGTGAATCCCAACCCTCAAGAGGTAAGAGGCACAGACAAAGGACCCTGTGAGCAAGCTGCCTAGCCAAACCAGCCCAATAGGTCAACAGGAGATCCTGCCTCAAAGATGAGGTGCTAAGAGACTGAGGAAGACATTTGATATCAATCTCTGGCCTCCACACACATGTGCACATCTACCTACCTACACAAATGTATATCCCACACACATTTGAATATACATAGACACATGCCACACCACATACATATGAAAAAAATTGAAGAAGAGAAAACCCAAAGTATATCCTAAATAATTGCACTGACCTCAGTTCCTACTGCTTTCACTTCAAAACATGGCTTTCTGGTGGACCCACATCCTAGGGAGACATGAGAGGAGGGGTAGAATGCAGAAGGGCGTCCCTGCAGAAGAGCTAGCGAGGTCTCAGGTAAACGAGCAAGGCAGCAGGACAGACAGAGGTCACTGCTGTCTAAATGTTTGTGTTTGCCAAGATTCACCATGTGATGAAGTCAGGAGGAGAGTGCTTGGGAATTGAGGAGTTCAAGTGAATGTCCCTGCATCCTGCATAAGCCAAGAAAGATGATCAAGGTAGATGGCTTAGTTGGAAAAGAAAAGATGAGCAGCCCTGAGTATCTGAGTTGGGATCCCCAGCATCCACATAAACAGCTGGCGCAGCAGCATGTGTTGGTAACCCAAGTGCTGTGGAGACAGAGGCAGGCACATCACTGAGGCTTACTGGTCAGCCTGCCTAGCCAACCAATGGGTTCTGGGTTCAATGAGAGACCTGACTCAAAAAATAACATAGGAAGTGATTGAGAAAGACACTCAACATTGACCTCTGACTCCAAACGTATGTACATATGCACGCATACCTGCAACAGTATTACACCAAGGTCTTTATTTCCTGCCCTGCCCTATCTCCCATATTCCACTTAGCATAAGACTCATCTTTCAAAACTGTTTTCTCTCCCTGAGTTCATATACCCCTGGTCAGACTCTAAAATTCATAGGGGTCAACCTGTCTTAGGGTTTCAAACGTTTGAAAATAGGAGCCAGACATGGTTGTTCAGACCCATAAACCTAGCAATGTGGAGGCTGAAGCAGGAGGAACATTGGTTCAAGGATAGCCTGGGCTACACACAAGATCATGACCAAAATAATAAAAATATGTTTACCTGTCTACACAGAAACCCTGGTCATATATTTATGTGAGAGAAACAAGACAAGGGCTCAAGCTCTAGGAATAACAAGGGCATTTGCAGTTGAAAAGTAAAGGGCATATCACAAAGTATTTTTAGAGTGGATAATTTAAACAAACTATGGACTATTTATTGCTCAGTCAATAAAAATAATGGTGAAAAGAATACTTCATGATGTGAAACAACATTTTTAAAACACTGTTAAATATAGAGTTGGTGCCATACATCATAATTCCCACACTTTAGAGATTCTCAGAAAGTTCAAGTCCATTCTCAGCTACATAGCAAGAACCTCTTTCAAAAACATATTTATAAGGAGGAAGAGGAGAAGGGAAGAAGAAATGGGAGGAAGAGAGGAAGACAGGCCAACAGGCATTGTGAAGATTTCAGGACACGTTGCAGTGTAGTGTAGAAATGTATGTCAGGGACCTAGTGTGCACTGGAACTCCATTAGATAGGCTGATGGTTGTGAAAAAGACAGATTCTTCATTCATCCCTTCCACCTTCACAGACACATACAGTCAAGAGGCATCTGGAGCTAGCTTCCAGGTTCTGACACTAGCAAACACAATTCCAGCTGTGGCCTCATGGGTCTACCAACACCATCAAGAAATTCAGAACTCTATCTCTTAATTCTTAGATGTCTTTGCACCTTACGAGGCACAAAAATACAGCCAGGAGTAAAATACAGCCCTAGCCCCTATAGGATCTATGGAGTATATGGGGGCATAACAAACCACCAGACAAGGGCTAAATCCCCTGTCCCTGTTTTCAGCAGTAAAAGTTTATTGGCATACATGTGTCTCTTCCTTGGCATATTTCCTCTGGCCTGTTTTTCCACTACAGGGCAGCATTGAGGCAGCAACCACATCAGAGAGGGTGGCTTAAAGAGATCTTTACTCCAGAGATACTATTTGGAAGCCATACTACTTGACCTCAGGGCTCTTACAGACTCTCCATCCCCCTGTCCATCCCTAAGCCTTAGTGGGAGGGGTATAATTTACATATTCCACTTAGGGTCAACTGCATAATCAAGCCAGTAGAAATTTTAGCCTGGGTCAGGGAGGGTTTATAACTTGTAGCTCCTGGCATTCCACGGCTTCTGGGAAGAGAATCAGTTTTCTTTCATACTCTATGCACATGACCATACAGGGATTCTCAAAAACTGAAGAATGGCATGAATTTTGGAGGGCACTGGGTCAGGGAGGAGTTAGAGGGTGAGAGGGGGGGTGAATATACCAGAAATACTTCTGTACATATGCATGAATTCTCAAAGAATATTTTTAAAAGATGTATTTATTCTATGAGTCTTTTCAGGAAGGCTTGCCAAGCTCTAGAGTGGGAACTAGCAACTAACACTATTGGAGCCAGCATCCCTATCTACCTCCCACCCCAGAAAAGCAAAGCTCTCAGTTTTCCTGCAATGGTGCAGCACACCCATCATAGCCAGAGCATCCCCAGGTCCACTCCCACTGTGTTACTGACCAGTGGATTGATCTCAGAGTTAGAGCATGACTCCTCACAGAGCTCAGGAGAGCATCCACTTAATCACCAGCAGTACCAGCAGCAAAGTGCTTTGATGGAGGCAACAGAAGTATCACTCTCCCACTGGGTGAGGCCTGCAGCCAAAATAAGAATGAACTGGACATGGTGGCAGGACAAGTAAATCTCTGAGAGATGGAGGTCAGCCTGATCTACATGGTGAGCTTTGGGTGGCCAAGATTACATAGTGAGACCTTACCTCCTATGTATGTATGTATGTATGTATATACGTATGTAAATGAGAGTTTGTGAAATGACTTAGTCAGTAAAGGGCTCACCATTCAAACATGAGGAACTGAGTTCAGTTCCAGCCTCTACATATGAAACAGGGCCTGATTAGACATGTAGGTAAACCCAGTGACAGGAGGTATAAATGGGAGCATGAGGCTCACTAGCCATGTAATCCAGCTGACTCAGTATGTTCCAGGTTCGGAAGAGAACTTGACTCCCAACCCCCTAAATTAATATGGGATGGGAAAAAGGCTCAGTGGGTAAAGTGCTTGATAATCAAACATGAGGACCTGAGTTTGAATCTCCAGAATCCATGTAAAAATAGGTACGCTAGTGTTTGTCTGTAATCCTGTATCCCCCATGGCAATCTAGGAGGCAGACACAGGAAAAGACCCAACCATTGCTGGAGCAGATAGTGTGATGTGTGCAGCAGCAAACCAGAGCCAGTCTCAAACTTGATAAGTGAGGACCAACACCAAGGTTGTTCTCTGACTTTCACGCAGATGCCATGACACAAGTTACCCAAACTTAAACATGAACATGTGCACTCACACCCACACACACCAGGGTGGAGGGATATACATGCTCTTTCAGGATTATTGGCCTTACTTTAATTATGAGCACGGTATTTAATTTAAATGAACTGTCCCACCATATGAGAGACAATGTCTGTGCTGTCAGTTTTAAGGAACTGCTCAGGAAAAGGCAGAGTTGCATCATTCCACCTAAAACACAAAGGTCAAATGGTATTAATTAATGCAGAGACACGATTGACTGCAGCTAAATGGGTAGTCTTGATTATGGCTCCTTGATTGAGAACTAATGCCTCATTAATCTTAAACACACCAACCCAAGAGCATCTGAGAAGTCAAACAGAATAATTGCCAACATTTCAGTGAACACAGCCTTGTGCACACTGGATAGGAAGGTGAATATACCATGACTGCATGCTTGCTGCATCCTTCTCCGGGTAGATACCTAGGCATCTCCATCTCCTCTCCCAGACACAAGAACCTTCAAATAGGTAGGCAGAGAGGTATTTTCTCCCTGTGTTTTCCACACAATGCTACAGAAAGGATAATGGATGGCTTGATATGGCTCAGAGCCCAGGGACCATCACTCTTGAGGTCCTAGTGTCCACACACCTCCATTTATTTATCATGGGTAAGTGGATGTAAGACAGAGGGTCAGTGGCTCGACCTTGTGGTCATGGCTTGGTCTCCATCCATTTCAGTTTAGACAGATCAGTTCTTGTGGGTCTAAGAGGGCCTCGGGGTGAAGAAAGAGAACAGAGAACCTGAGCTCAGAGTTGCCTGGTCTGGCACTTCTGTTTCCTCCCACCTTCTTCTGTAGTACGGGGTATTCTGCTGCTGCTGCCTTGCAGGTTGTCATTGCATCTGTGTCCGGAGATTTGAGTTTCCATTAGAATCCTACAGAGGCAACTATGAAAACCTCTCCTCAGAACTGGGGCAAAGTTAGTAATATGTTTGCTATAAAAGTGTGGGGATCTGAGTTGGACCCCAAGAACCTATGTTAAAAAAATAAAAATCTAGTAGCTCATAATCTCAGAACTGGGAAGAACTCTAGTGCTGGCTGGCCAACCAGTCTAGTTTACTGAGTAAGTTCCAAGCCAAAAGAGATTCTGTTTAACCTGAAGTTGACACCTGAGCTTGACTCCTGGCATTTACATGTCTGCACACATAGATATACAAACCCAACCACAAATACACACATGGAAGAAAAGGCCTAAGTTGACCCATGTGTATACACAGAACACACATGCACATACAGAAAAAGATGGGAGTCAGAGCTTCGTGAGGGTTGCTCAGAAACTTGCATGCTTGAAGTTGAGGACTGAAGTCAAGGAGCTCAGCTTTACACATGGTGTTGGGCTGGGTACTAAGCCATGGTGGAGAAAGGGCTCAGTTCTCCCACCTCACTGCCACAGATGAGATCCCAGTCAGTCACAGACTTAGCCTTTCTGTCTATCTCCACCTATTGCAGTCCTGTAACTGCATGCCCTTCCCACAGGAAGAGGCTTAGAAAAAAACCCAGCAACTAATTTTTTGAAGTTTGTGCTCAGTGTGTGCTGAGAAATGGTAATTTGCCTGTTTGCTGTAGACAGAGTACTATCCTGTATGGCAATGCTAAGATGCTTTCCTCGGAAGTTAGTAAACACATCTGGCTGGATGTGGGTTGAACCCTAGTCCCTTCCCAGGCAGCTGAACCTAGGGTGGTAAGGGATGGGATGGTGGGGTGGGAATGGGTGGGATTGTCCCCCCTTTTCCTGAAGTTTAGTGTGTCTGCTAGCCACAGCCTGGGTAACTGCATGGAATCTTGTCCCTGAATAATGTAAGCCACAGGGCCCAGCAGCAACACACATGGGTAGGATCACTTCCCACCTCCAAAACAATTGAACCTCAGCTCTGTATCTCTCTTCTTCCAAAAATCAGAGGCCAAAGGGGAAGAAAAGCAGGAGAAAAATCTCTTTATGTGGAGTGACCAGGAAACAGAAGCAACTATTACTCTGTCAAAGCCCTCCCAGGCCATTTGCTACTGATTCCAAGCTAACCCTCAGACACCATCTCTGAAGCACCTGAGCAAAATAGTTACAACCTGGAGCATCTCCTGATATTTCATGTCTAGCATTCCCAAAGAATGTTTTTATGTTGGCTTCCTATTAAAGTGTCTTGTTATGAATGTGGAGATCCTTCCTGATTAAACAAAAAAAAAAAAAAAAAAAAGAATCCCAGCTGTTTGAGAAACTGGGTCAGGTGGACTGTAAATTCAAGCTCTGCCTGGGCTACAAAGTAGGCTCAAGACTAGCCTAGGCTACTTAGTAAGACCAGGTCTCACCATAAAAGTAAATAAAGAAAACGGCTTGAGTTCAATCCCCGGTACAAAGATAGAAGGGGGAAGGGATAGAGGGAGAGATTGGGGAAGTGAGGAAGAGAAGAGAGGGAGGAAGGAAGGAAGGAAGGAAGGAAGGAAGGAAGGAAGGAAGGAAGGAAGGAAGGAAAACAAACTAAAATCCAGAGAGGATAACTCACCAAGGCCACAGAGCCAGTACAAGGCAAGGTAAGACCCAACCACCCATAATCAGAGTGATGTCCCTGTACTATGCTCTCCATGCTCACCAAAAAGCCTCAGCCCATATTCCCCAAGTCTTTGTCAACACAGGTCTATATGCAGTTGAAAGAAAAATGTTTAGAGGAAAGGATGAGCAGGGAAATCTTTGAGAGAAACAAGGAAGCACCTTGCCAGGCAGCTGTGGGCTGCAGCCCTTGACCCTAGGCTCCTCCTAACATGTGCTCCCAGGCAGGCTTTAGCTGAGCTCTCAAGCATGCCAGGATGCCTCACATCACACTTTCTCCATCAGCCACCTCCCAGTGGGTTAATGCTTGTGACTGCAGGTGGCAGGGAGGTGGCAAGGCCACAGGGCTCTGGTCAAAGTGTCACAGTCCTCCCTCTAGGAAGGAATATGGAATGACAGTAAGCAGATGCAGCACAGAACCATGTCCCGTTCCAAGAGCACCTGCCTCACAAAAGTAAATAAAATTATATTAAAGACAGATATATTAGAGGCTCTGGTAACATAATCATAAAGTAATCACCTTGAATTAGGATAATGGCTGTGTCCAAGTCTTTATTGCATTTATTTTGAATATCGTATTCTTTCAACTCTCATTATTTTAATTATGTTCAATTACAGACATTTGCATATGCTTTCTCATGGATATTAGTGAGGGGAAAAGACTTCCCTGAGTTAAGTGATGAGCAGATATCCCCCATTAAATCACATGTGTGCCTCCAGAAAATCTGATTTAGCTGCAGTCCAAGAGAGGTCCCAAGACAGACACTGATTTGAAGCCAGAGAGTCTGTGGTGATGTGGGAAGTGGGAATGTTGAGCTGGTCACCCAGCCCTGAGCTGGAAGTGGGAGAGGTAAAATGTACTGTAGAAGATGGAGAGATACAAGGGATTCTATCTTCTTCACCAAGAGAAAGAGATGCTGCTGCCATGGAGACAACTACAGGAGGGGAGAACGACAGACCTGCAGATTGAAAGACAGACGGGACTTAGTGCAGCTATTTCTTCTAGACTAGGATGTTCCTTCTGGAAAGAAAAGGAGAAGATTACCAGGCTCCAGAAACTTTCAGAAGTCCTAAGGCTCCTCCCTAGGCCCCTTCCTAGGTTTCTCCTTAAGGCCTTTCCTGGAGCCTCTCCCTGAGACTATGTGAGCATGACAATGGCTAGAGAAGAGATTCTTTAGTGGAGCTGTCTGCATGCTTGTCTGAAAAGCACTGGGAATGAGGCTTTTGTGAGCCATTACTACTGCTGGAAGAGCCCCCCTGTGAGGTTACTGTTTGAAGGGCACAGACAATCCAGTAACAACCCAAGTAAACATATTGGATCACCAAGCTGGACTTGGAAAGAACTGGGCCTTTAGTCTGTCATCAGTACCCTGCCTGGGACAAATAGGTGTTTGTTCAAGTCTCCCCAGTCAAAGCTACACATCAGACCCCAACCCCTCCCCCAAGACTTGCCTTGTTTCATCATTCAGAACACATGGTTTCCAGTAGTAGAAGAAACAGTCAAATCCAGTTTGATTCAGAGATTTATGTCTCAGGGTTTGGAGAAGGCCCTAGGGAAGGATGGAGGCTTCTGTAGTCTGACAGAATGAATTAATCCCCCTACCCCATGGCCACAATGATGAGATTGCCTGGATCACAAGGCACCCCTACTCACACAGCCACACAGTCCCCTCCTACTGCATAATGCTTTCTCTACTCAAAGAACTATAGTTCAGGGCTAGGGAGATACCGTAAACAGTAAAGTACTTGCTCTGTAAGCAGAAGGACTGAAGTTCAGTCCCAAGAACCCATGTAAGCAAAATGAGCATGCTGACATGCACCAGTGTTCTCAGTGCTGGGGGCAGGGACACAAAGACAGGCATGTCCTTGAGGCTCTCTATCCAGCTCATCTGGCTATCTTAGAGTTACTATAGCTATGATTAAACACCAAGACCAAAATCAACTTGGAGAGGGAAGAATTAATTTGTCTTACATATTCTGAATTATTGTCCTTTGAGGGAAACCAAGACAGAAACTCAATCTTGGTGGGAACCTGAAAGCAGAGGCTGATACAGAGGCCATGGATGGGTGCTGCATACTGGCTTGCCTCTCATGGCTTGCACATCCTGCTTCTTATAGCATCCAAGACCACCAGCCCAGAGGTGTCCCCACCCACAATGGCTGGGGGGTTCTCTCCAATTAAACACGGATTCAGAAAATTCCCTACAGGATTGCCTGACTATAGCCTAATTTTATGGAAGCATTTTTTTTTCAATTGAGGCTCCCTCCTCTTAGATGATTTTGGCATGTGTCAAGTGGACATAAAACCAGTCAGCACACTGACCAAACTGCGGAGCTCTAGGCTGGTGAGAATCCCTGTCTCAAGAAAATGACTGATCCTGAGAAGCAGCATCTGAGGCTGACCTTGAACCACAGTATACACACACACACACACACACACACACATACACACACACAGTTTCACACACACTCACACATACTCACACACTCATATACTCACACATTAACACACACATTCTCATACACACTCACACACATTCACACACACACAATACACACACTTACACACACACATACACACATACACTCACTTACATGTACTCACACACACACTCATACTCGCATACACACATACACACACACATGCCTGGGATGTAAGGCCTGGAACCCTCATCCTCTGCCTTCTCTCCACATACCACTCTAGAGACCAATAAAGCCCAATTTGGTGACAAAACTCGATTTTCCTGTAGAGGAGCTGCCTTGTGAGTGGATGTGCTGAGCTGTCAGGAGGCATTTCTTCTCCCCACCTACTAAGCTTTTAAAAGGACTGAAGTGCCACCCTCCCTAATTACCCAATTCAGTGGTGCACACAATGGATCTGCCACTTTCTGAGGATTTCTGACATGCCTAATTCCCTGGGGCTTCTGGGCTCTGACAGAAGGCATTTGGGGTAATGGGGGCAGGGCCATGAGAACACAGAGGTGACTAGAGAGCCAGCCAGGGGTACTGATCTTTCTGTCTGGACTGAGAGCCATGCACAGCACAGCTGGAAGGGCTTGAGAAGCAGAGGGGAAGACTGAGGTGGAGTGCTGTGTAAGTGGGATCTGAGTACTCAGGGTGAAGGGCAAGAGACAAGATGATTCTGGAGGTGCATCATGGAGAGTGAGTGTTCATTTTTAGGCCTCTGGCTTTACACCCCAGGAAATAGAAAGTGATGTGTTTGGTGTAGAACTCCATATGACCTGGGATTTCCATGGTGTATGTCATCCAAGTTCAATCACATTGACTATGAAAGAAACTCTTCATGTCAATGGTTCTCACTCATGACACCACTGCCCAAGGAACTGGCAGACCTTTGTTATTGGGAACAGCGCTGACCTACATAATGGAGAAAGTGTCACAGCCTCCTATATGTCACCTCAGTACCCAGTGAAGATGACACAAAAGGCATCCCCTATACATGCTTAGATGTCCATATTGGGACCTCTATCTGAGAATCAGATATCCATCAACAGATAAAGAGCTAACACACATGTGACACATATACACAGTGGAATTTTATTCAGCCATTAAGAAATGATGATTATAAATTGAGATTATAAAACTAGCAGGAAAATGGATGAAACTGGAAAGTGCTATATTAAGAGAGATAATCTAAGCTCAGAAAGACAAACACTGTGTTCTCTCTCTCATATTTGGAGCCTATCTTAAAGTTTTACCTATTAGTATTTGTGCATGGTGAGTATCTATAATGGTTAGCCTTCATTATCAACTCAGATACATCTAGAATCAACTAACACCCAAGCAGCTGTTCACACGCATGAGGGACTTTTTTGGCTGGATCATTTGACACAGGTAAGTCACCCCTAAATTTGGGTCTTTTGAGGTCAGAAGACCCACCCTAAATCTGGGCCCTGCTGGTGGCTGTCCACAAAAAAGGACATAGAAAAAGGAAGCTTTTGCTTTTTTCCTGCCTGCTCTCATTCTCATTACAAGTTCATCTACCATGATGCTGAAGCATTCCTTCACTAGCACTAGAACCCACTTGCTCTAGATTCCAACATGTCTTGAAGACCAGCAGATCTCTAGGAATCCCAGGTCTTCAGTACCAGACTGTGGCTGCCAAGACATCAGCCTCATGGACTAAACAAGTACTAGATCCTTGACCTTCCCATTAGGGGACAGCCACTATTGGGCACCCAGAACATAGCCTGTAAGCCACTCTACTAAAACCCCTTTAAATACATATAAGTCACAGGGTGTTGGTGGCACAAGACCCCAGCACTCAGAAGGCAGAGAGGCAGGCAGATCTCTGTGAGTGAGTATGAGACCAACCTGGTCTACAGAGCAAGTGCCAGGATAGGCTCCAAAGCTACACACAGAAACCCTGTCTCAAAAAACCAAAATAATAATAATAATAATAATAATAATAATAATAATAATAATAAATATTTATAAATCCATTCTATCAGTTCTCTTCCTCTAGAGAACCTTGACTATGCAGTGCAGATAGGAAACATGAGAAGAGCAAAGGCTTTGAAGAGGGGTATAGAGAGGGTGATGGAATGCATGAGATATGAAAGTGGAGGGAACACTGGAGGCCATGGAGATGGGGAACAGAAGTCAGAGACAGCAGGATTGGTCAAAACAATGTGTGCATGAAAAATGTCATAAGAAAACATCTTAGCACATATGCTAATTAAAATAAATATCAAGGCTTGGGTGATGGCTTTTGGGTAAAGCAGCTGCTATGTAAACATGAGCACCTGGGTCCTGATCCCCAGAGCCCACGTGAAGCAGAACAGGATAGCCCACATCTGTTGCTCCAGCAGTCCTTTCATGAGATGGGAAGCAGAGTCAGAAAACTTCACTGAAGCTTATGGGGCAGGGAGCCCACTGCATGTAGCAAACAAAAGGCCCTGTCTCAAACAAGATAGAAAGTGAGGTGGAGGTTGCCCTCTACACACACACACACACACACACACACACACACACACACACACACACCACATTCAAGCATGCCCATACACACATACCATAAAAAGGAAAAATGTAACAGTGGTTCCCAAAGCCAATGACATAGTTGTAGAAAGCCCAGAGCATGCCTTTCTTAATACATACATCTATGTATGGGTGGGTATGATCCCATTTCCATGTTGAGTCAAAGATGCCCTCGGACTTCAGAAATAAACATCCTTCACAGGACTGCAAGATGGCATGGGCAGAAGCTGCTAGAAAAAGCAGGACCAGTGTGAAGGAGGCAGTACTCACTTGCATGGAAAGGGGGTGCCTATCAAAGCAGAAGCCTGAGTAACGCCCCTGTAAGTGATAAGGGGGACATTAGCAAGGATCTAGAAGGTGTTAAATGTACCAACTACAGCACATAATTACTGTTCCCTCCTCTAGGCCACTGGGGAACTAGTTGGGAAGGCAGCTTAGGTTATTATATGGGGCCATGCCCCATCAAACATCTTTACAAATAGCTTCTTCATTCATCTTGGTACCTCTCCTCCTCTAGAAAAATACCAGCCTGCTCTGGTTCTCCCCTCTAAAGTTCTGAAAATGTAGGCTCTCCATTGATCATTGCCAGTCCCCAGGGAGTTGATGGAGCTGTGAGCAGCTCTGGGTCTTCCTTGAATGCTATCCAGGACCAGGCTGAGAACCTGGATTCCAGAAGGAAGCCCCAAAGAGGTGGTCAGCAACCTCTTCCAATTTCCCAGCCAGGTCCAAGAGGCTGGGAGCTGTCACCATCTACCACCACTCTCGGCAAACTGTGACCTGATGACAAGATTTTCTAAGAAGGAAGAAATCACTTGTGTGTGAGATGCACATAGTGGAAGGAGACAGCAAAGCACCTTTAGCACATGACCTCTATACTCAAGCTAAAGAATCAAGGTTGTTTACTTTGGCTTAACCCCTGTTTCCTGCCTTGAATTGAGGAATGGTTGTGGGAAGAAAGAAGCAAGAGAGACAGGTGTGTGCAGCTGCCTGGGACCCTTTCCAGGAGCTCATTGATAAAACTTCTAATACCATACTTGTACAGCAAGCATGTGGACACTGATGTCAGGTGGGTATATTCAAACCTGCTTCAGTGCTAGCCACTCATGTGTGTTGCCAGGGGCAGAAGACAAACGAGCTTGTGCCTCAAGTTCCCTGGCATGAAACTTAGATGAAAGGTGAGAGTTATGTGTACACGCAACACATAGTCAAGGCCCAATGCAAGTGTCTATCACACAAGGAAGATGTTTCCCACTTCTTAGCTTAAAAAAGGAAAAGAAAAAGACACTTCTACTGGTGCCTGTAGTTAACCAGAGGATTCCATTAAAACCCAAACAGAATTCATTCTCAGACAGAGATGCTCCACAGTCTCTCATAAAGGCTGCATCTGATGTTTGCCGATCAAGAGAGCCTCTGTTGCAGAGGTTCACCAGCCTTACTAACTCTGCAAGATGGGAGCAGAAGCATCCTCAGGATCCCAGAGGCAGGTAAAGGTTTTACTGGAAGGTTTCACTGCCAATCATGTCTGTCCTGAGGAGATATGGCTGTCCCTTTTGCAATAGAGTATACTCTCCAGCCAGTGAGATGGCTCAGCAGGTAAAGGTACCTCCTGCTGCTAAGCTACACTACCTGAGTTCAAACCCACATGGCAGACTGGTCAATTCCTGGAAATTGTCCTCTGACCTACATGCAAATGCTATGGTACATTCAAGGACACACCACACACACACACACACACACACACACACACACACACACACCAAATAAAGTAGTAATAGTTAAAATGTAAAATGAATAAACACTCATTAATGCTAAAACTGTCTTAAACAATGTATTAAAAATTTCCCAACTAGGCTGTGAAGATGGCTCAGTGGGTAAGGTGTTTGCTGTGTAACTATGAGGACCCAAGTTTGACCCCAGAACCACATTAGCACTGTCATCCCTGGGACTTGTGATCCAGTCTAGCCTACTTGATAAGTTCTAGGTCCCTACCCCACACCACACCCACACACACACTGCCATAATAGGTAGCATAGCTCAATGGCAGAGAACTAATCTAGCATGAAGGAGGCCCTGACTCCCTCCCCAACACCCAGGTGTGGGAGGAGCTTATCCTGGAGACACTTAGTATCTTGTTAACTTAGCTACAAAGCAGAGGACAGGGATAGGTCATAAAAGAAACATGTCCTCATTAAGAACCCTGGTGAAAACTTCCTGAAATGTGGTGCTGAACAAAAGGAAATATCCCAGCATGAGCTCCTTCAGTGATGAAGCTTCCCCATAAATGTGTGATGCTAACATTGGAGATAATGGTGGAAGAGTATGCAGAAAATCCCCAGAACATTCCCAGATCCCAGGCTCACTTTACAAATAGGGAGGGGTCCAGACTCAATAGCTGCTCCCAGGATGATAGAGAAAGAACAGAGCCAGGGCAGGCTGTACATTATTGTCATACAAGTTCCTGAGTGTTACAGAATACTGGCCTCAGCAGAAGTGAAAAGGCAGGCAGTGGGCCTTAGCACAGGGACAGAGTACCTGCCTAACACCCCAACAATAACTAAAGGATGGATGGATGGATAGAATAGATGGATGGATGGATGGGTGGGTGGGTGGGTGAGTGGGTAATAGAGATAGATGATAGGTAGATTAGGATTTTTATACATTTCTACCCTCTAATTGGTTTTAAAAAGCAAGAAGTTTGGCCTAATGTAACTAATGCTTACCTAGAGGCCTCCTCTCTTTCAGTTGAGGATAGAGAGGGAATTGCCTGCCCAGTATATACCATATAGCTGGATGTCCTCCTAGATCTCCTGTCTCTTCAGTTTAGTTCATTTATTACTTTTTTTTTCTTGTTTGAGAATTTCTTTTTAAGTTCTTTTGCAGCTCAAGACAGGCAGCTGAGTGAGGCACCGGGCTCATCTCTACCACCACATTCTGTTCTCTGTTCTTGTCATAAGCAATAGCTTTTCAGTGCTTCCCAGGCTCGAGACTGTTTCCAGGGCCAAAGGTGAGTGACAGTCACCTGGTCTCCATGGAAACCAAAGCATCCTACACTTTCTCCTGAGTGTCTTGGCAAGCCTTTAGGTCTGCCTCTGTGTTTCTACCTCATCTTCCACCATGCACAGTTCTCCCTGAAGAATCATCATAGGATGGTGATACCTGGTGCTGTGGAGGTCTGTGAGGGCATCCATATGGGCATCTGCATGGCAGGCTGGCTAGTGGATACTCAGCACTCTCCACCATCATGGAACTCTGTAAAGCTGGAGAGGGCAGTAAAAATACACCCCCCCACCAGACACATTTGTAGCAGACAGAACTCAGTAAATTAGACACACATCCCAGCTCTAGTCCAGGGGTCCTGACCTTGGCTCACAAGAAAATCACCCAAGAAATGGATTTGTGGCTGTGCAGGTGCCTGGGCTCTGACACCACAGATTGTGTGAGTCACCAGGTTTGAAATGGCTGGCTGCAGGGTCTCCATGGTGATCTTGGTTTAGGAAGATCACATGTCACACCTGTGAATGCTGATGCTTAAAGAAAATGAGAAAGACTCTCTGAGTATGAAGTTCTCCCCTAGATGCCTTGACCAAAACCTTAAGAATCCTTAGTGGGGATCTGAACCATGCTAGGATTGCCTTGTGGTTTACAAGTCAGGCTTCTTTAAAGAAACAGAACTAATAGAATGAAAATATATGTATTAAAAGAGGACTTATTAGGTTGGCTTATAAGATATGATCTGGGTAGTCCAACAATGACTGTCTCACACTGGAGAGCACAAGAAGCCAGTAGATGTTTTGTCCATAAGTCGGGATGTCTTACAGTCCCATCCTGGCACTGGAGTCCTAGAGGATTCTGGTTTCTAGTCCACAATGGAATCCCAAGAAATTGGTTCTGATGTTAGTGGAGAAATGCCACAGAAACAGGATAGATGAGCTTGCCAGCAAGAGTGATATCAAGCAGGCAAAAGCAGTTTCCTTTCACCTGGGCTGCCACCAGAAGCAGAAGGGGATATCCATATTTAGGGTGGATCTCCATGCTTCAAATAATCTGATCAAGAAAGTCCCTCATGGGAGTGCCATGCAGCTTGGGTTTTAGTTGATTCCAGATCTACTCAAGGTGACAACCAAGATTAGCCATTACAGTATTCTAAGCAGCAATAGTCACTTATCTTTAATCCAATTCTGTGGGTCTGGAGACACAGCTTACTTGGCAGAATGCTAGCCTAACATGCATAAGGTCATAGGTTCTATTCCCAGCTCTCACACAAATTGAGCATGGTGACACACACCTTTAATTTCAACACCCAGGAGGGAGAAGCAGAGTGATAAGGGGTTCAAGGTTATCCTCTGCTACATAGCAAGTTCAAGGCCAGTCTGAGTTGTATGAGACTCCACCTCAAAAGTCAACAAACAGACAGTAAACAATTCTTATTAAATGCTTGAGCATCTGTATTTAGCCCATCTCTCTCTGCACAGAACTGTGCCTAATTTATACACATAAATGGTTTTAGCCTGTTAGAGTTAGTTGTGTAGTAATAGAGCCTGTGTGATTTTCAAAGCATTTGTTCCCCACTCTGATGTCCGCAGAACTCTCTTCTTTCTATATTTTCCTCTGCTAGCTTGCTAGCTCCATCTACCGAGTACCAAATTTGCTAAGTGCTGGGCTAGAAGAGAAACTACTGTGAGCTCTATTGTTCAAAGCAACAGATCCACCCATGAAGACACCAACCCACACACTCTGACCCTGACCTTAAATTGTGCTACTTACTGCTCCAAAATCAGCAAGAACTGTGGCCATGACTTGGGGGCCTCTACTGAGGAGGTGGTCGGTGAGAACAGATTGCATAGGAGAAAACTCAACATTCTGAAGTCTTGAGTACCAAGTGAATTGAAACCAAAACTCTACAACAAAACCCAAACTTTTCGAGTTATCAGCACACTAAGCATTTTTTCTTCCTCATTTCCATCCCTATCACATTGGCTTCTGAGTACCATGGCAGCCTAGCGTGGCGCTCAGTGATGTATTACATTAATGCATTATCAGAACCAGCTGTTGCTTGAATGATACAGAAGAAGGATGAAGAGCCCGAGTGATGGATGGCCATGCAGCTGAGATGGTGGAGCCAAGCAGATCCCAAGCAGGATAGCAGCTCAGTCGGGGGAGTCAAGATCGATTTATCAGAGACATCCCCAGCCAGCATCAGGAAAGGGGAGTCAGCCCAGCTGCTGGAATTTATCAACATAATTATGTGCTGTGATTTATTAAGTACTGAACAACAAAGGCATCAAAGGCACTTTTGTTGCAGTAGCTTGGGCTTAACTTATTAAAAAAAAAAGAAAAAAAGAAAAGGAAACTTTACTTGGCAGTTTTAACTTTTTAAAAGCTTTTATTTTTATTTTATGTGTATGATTGTCTTGCCTGTATATAAATAAGTGCAACTCAAGCATAAGTGTCCATGGAGGCCAGAAGGGGGTGTCATGTCCCCCTGGAGCTGGAATAACAGCCTATTGTGAGCTGGCATGCTGGTGCTAGGAACTGCCCCTGTGTCCTCTGGGTGTGCACTTAGAGTTAAGGAACCTCTAAGCTGCAGCTGGGGTTATGTTACATCCACAGGAAAAACTTCTCTAGGAAGGGAAGTCTGTCCTCACCAAGCTAAGGGGGAGAGCTTACCTTTGATGAGCAATGATGGTTATAGACTTCATGGATCTGGTCACCTAGGAGGCAAATCTCTGGGCTTGGCTGTGAAAGTTCTCCTAGGGTTTATAATTTGAGGTAGAAGAACCACCTTAAAGGTTGACAGCAACATCTTATGGTCTGGGGTCCTGGTCTGAGTACCTGCAGTTATGTGGCCAGCTATTGCACACTCCTGCTATCCTGCCTTTAATGAAAGATACACATTGCAGTACCTCTTCTCTTGGAGATCCCTACTACTCAAGAACAAGTGGCATTTCTGGGTTCTAAACAGAGCCATCACTGCACTGCCAGCTCCATGACAGATAAGATGGCCATAGAAGAAAATTGCTATTGGTCAGTTACTCCTTCCTGACCACTGGTCTGTGCCTTTCCTACACACTTTTATTTTGTCTATATTATAACTCTCCCATGAAAACAGTGTTCTCTTCACTTTATGAAGGAGGGGCTGGCCTTACCAATGCTATATTAATAGAACATGAGCTTTCACAGTGAGTGACAGGTGAAAACACAGGTATATATGAAGCCAGTATTCATTTCCTATATGTTTCCTGCATCTTCTAAGCACAAGACAGAGGACATGAAGTCACTGGGTAAGAGCAGGGACGCCCCTCTAATGCTGTACATAATTCAATAGCAGCAACAGTCAATTATTTATCTTCTCTCTGAGGAAGGGAAGGAAAGGAGAGACAGACAAACCAAATGCAGAACATAGAGTCACAGTAAGAGAAGCAGGTGTGAAGAAAGTGATGCATTAGCTAAGAGCAGGCTATGTCTATAGCTCAGTTGGCAGAGTATTTGTCTAGCATGCATAAGATTCCATGTTCAAAGCCCAGAACAGCAGACTAATAACTAGTAGTCAGAAGCTAGAGTACATCTGTGACCACTTGTTGCCTTGAACCAACAAATATAACATTTTATCTTTTGAGAACCGTCTGTTCATTTCATGTGCCCATTTATTAACTGGGTTGTTTAGTTTGGGATAGGATTCTTGAGTTAGTTATATATTCTAGGCATTTTATCTAGAGTCTGTCAAATGCATAGCTGCCAAGGGTTTTTTCATAATTCTGTAGGCTGTCAGTTCACTTAATTGGTTCTTTTGCTGTACATAGGGATATTATTTCATTCAACCCCATTTGTCAACACATGGTATGGTTCCTTAAGACATTGGAGGCCTTTACAGACAGGCCTCACCTATTGTTCTAACATGAAGTTTTTCCCTATCACTTTCAGAGTTTCAGGTCTAGAGTTCAGGTCCTTCATCATTTTGGTTTTTGTAGAGGGTGAGATCTAGGGATCTAGTTTTGTTCTTCTACAAGCAGATATTGAGTTTTTCTAGTATTGTTTTGCTTTCTTTTCCACAGTGAATGTTGCAGTACAAATGGTCAACATACATGTAAAAAGCATACAGCATCCTTAGCCATTGGGCTAATGAAAATTAAAGCTAAATTAAGATTCCTTCTAATGGCGGTCAGAATGGCTAGTCTCAAGAAAATAAATAAAATGTTGGGGAAAGGGAAGCCTTACACACCAGTGCTTTAGATGGAAAATCATGTGATATCTATGGCAACTGGTATAGAGACTTCATTATACACTAGGACTTTTGAATGACTATGTGACCCAGCTAGAGCAGATCAGAATATCACAGAGATACGTTCACATGCACACTTACTGCAGCACTGGTCAAACAGCCAAGATATGGTGTAGGCATAGGTGTGCACCAACATGGGTAAATAATATGGTGTATGCATACAATGCAGTCTTATTCAGCAATAAAAATCATTTTCTGGAAAGCAGATGGAAACAGAGACCATCACATTACATGAAATTACTATAGGTCCCAAATTTTATGCTGGTATATAACAAATTTGTATGTGTGTGTTAAATATATATATATATATATATATGTGTGTGTGTATACATATATATGTGTGTGTATATATACATATATATATATATGCTTTATTTATACATAATGTGAAAGCAGAAAGAAGGCTGGGTGAAGGAAAGAAATTGGCAGAAAAGACAAAAGGAGGAGAAACATTAAGGTATGGGGGTGACTTTGGTCAAATTACATGATGTAATTAAAAAAAAACTTTATGTGTAATGAATATGAAACAAGAACTGAGGGTGTTAATTCCCATACACAGCTCAGAGGCCATTCATAGATCTTCTAATGCCCTTTTCTGTCATGTATATGTGTAATGTTTATAAGAGTGGGTGGCACTTTGTTGTCCGTTCATAAATATAAGCAGTCACATATTCAATGCCATATGATAGAAAATAAAAAATTTAATATTGTCTCTTTATAGGGACAGTTTAATGACTATTCAGGACCTTACAAGAGAGGACCTTAAGAGAGTACAGGACCTTAAGAGAGTGATGACTCATAAAAGCTTTGTTTTAGTGAATGAACTAGTAGACAGTTTCCACTGCACTGATGCTTTCATGCTCTCAATGTTGTGATGTGGGATGTCCTATGAATATGCATTGCTTTTATTGGTTGATGAATAAAGCTGTTTTGGTCAATGGTCAGACAGAATACAGCTAGGTAGGAAATCCAAACAGAGTTATGGAGTAAAAGGTGAAGTCATGGAGATGCCATGCAGTCACCAGAGAAGCAAAATTGAGGTAACAAGCCATAAGTCTCATGATAAAATATAGAATAATAGAAATGGGTTAATTTAATGGTGAAAGCTAGTTAGAAATATGTCTGAGCCATTGGTCAAGCAATTATAATTAATATTAAGCTTTAGAGTGATTATTTGGGAACTAGCTGCAGGATAAGAAACCTCCAACTACAATGTTGACTTTTCTGAACAACCAAACTCCCTTGCTCTGCAGGAACCCAAATACCCAGGAGTGAATGGTGACCAGCAGGAGAACAAACCAATAATACATTGTGCAGTTTGGAGGACAGAGGACTGCATGCAGTCTCTGTAGGAGACCCCAGAACATCAACAAAAAGTGAGCAGGTTCTGCCCCCACAGAAGTTATGTGACAGGTGGGCACTTGCCTAGCCAGTTACCTGTACTCACTGGATTTTTTCATACAGCGTGTCACTCCAGATGCTATATCCCATCAGCTTCTCCAGGGCAGAGTCACACTATACTAAAGGGCCGGACCTCAGAGACAACAGCCTTATACTTACCACTTATTTAAAAGTATTCTCATTATTAAAGGGGATTCTGAAATGCTGGGGTGGAGTGAATGGTAGCTTCTAGGGCCCTGGACAGGTGATAAGAGATGGATCCCAAGCCTGATTACCCCATTTATCACTGTTGTAGAATCTATGGAAGTAGCATGTGTCCAAGGAGTCCACTTAGCATCTGTCTTTGGAGACTCCAGGAAAAAAGCACCTGTGAAATGCATATGCATTGTTGTTGTTGTGTTCTCACGTGTGTGTATGCTGTGTATATGTCTCTGTGCAAGTGTGTGTGAGTACATCTATATGTATATATGTATCCATGTTACAATCAAGGGTAGACATCAGGTTATCTTCCTTAATGGTCTCCTCTCTCCTCATCTTTTTAAGATTAAAGTCCCTCAGGGAACCTGGAGCTTGCTGCCTCTGCTTAGCTGCCTGTCCAGTATCCCAGGGATCTGTCTCCACCTCGCCATACTGGGATTGGTTGCAGCCTTACACCACCATGCACAGATTCTTTATGTGACTTCTGGTGATTAGGCTCTGATCTTCTGCTTGGAAGGCAAGTATTGTTATGGTTGAGCCATCTCTCCAACCCTGCATTTTAATTATAAGAAGTTGGCTCATGTGGTTATGAGGGCTGACAAGATCTGAGTCCTCTCTGAATAGCCTACTGGAAAATGAATACCAGACAATCAAATGACTAGGTGGCTGTAAACATAACGACAAGAAATGAGAAGCAACTCTAGAATGACTCACAAACTGAGATGAACTAGGGGTGACAGTGAAGAGTTGTGCCCACTGTCATCAGAGCCAGAAGAACCATGAACACTACAGATGATAGGAGTAATGAACAAGAAACATACCAACAAACCTGTATTCAAATACCACAGCAGTGGGAAACTTCAGTTCCAGATTTCCACATATGGACAACCTGTGCCCTGCCCCCACATATTGAGGAGCCTTCCCTTTCTCACTCATCTGTCTTTGACAATGCTGGGGAAGGCAACTGACCACAGACATGCAGGTCTGTCTCTGTGGCCACTCATGTTCCATCGTTTGATGTATCAGTATTTGTCAGCACTATGCTGCTTTGGTGACTTTGGTGACTTATAACCTCAAACCTGGCATGAAAGCAAGGACTTTGCTGTTGCTCACAATTACTCTAACTAACCAGGAACTTTAGTGGTTTTGTACAAACTTCAGGGATTTTCTTTCCTTTTGTTTCTCTGCACAGGGTGCTTGCTTAAAGTTGTTGGTTTAACCTTCCAGAATGTTCTCTTCCACTCTCTTTTCAAGTCACAATTCCCCTATTGTCAGTGCCCATTTCAGTTCCTCTGTCACCTTGAGCCAGGCTTCCTATCAACCTACCATGAACATGTGTTGTGAACACTTGCTAAAGTTTGGCTGTTAATGGACTTTTGGATTTGTTAGACATGGGAACTTTGAGAGCCTTTCACTGACTGGGGTGAACACATAAACTTGTGTAGACAAGCTGATTCAAGTGTCTTGTGATGATGTGTGTTGTGTGCTGTGGTATATATGTGCATGTGCACTTGTATGCTGCATATGCTTGCATGGATGTGTTGTGTACATTTGTGTGTCATGTGTGATGTATGCATTACGGATGCCTATAAATGCTTATGTGTGTGGAATATGAGTATATTTGCATGAGTAGTATATGTGTGCATTGTGTGTTTCTTTTGTGTATGTGTGCAATATGTATGTTTACAGGCATGTGGTATGTGTGTAGAGTGTAGTATGGTGTATATGTTCAAAAGTGTGTTGTGTGTGTTTGTGTTATAGGTGTTTTGGCATGTGTGTTGTATATGTATATATGTGCATGTATGTATGATATGAGTGTGTTGTGTATGTTTATGTGTGTGGTGTGAATTTCTGGTAGTGCATATGTTGGTGTTCATGTGTGAATGATGTACATTTGTATAAGAATGTGTGTGCATGTGTATTGTGGAGTATCTGTGCCTCCATGGAAGGGTATAAGTTTGTAAATGCAGATGTATGTGAGAGTGTGTGTGAATGCAGAGGTCATAGCTTCCTGTTCTCTTCATATTTTGGGGGGATAGGGTTCCTCATTGAATCTGGAGTTCACCATGTGACTAGACTGGATGGCCAGTGAACCCCAGGGATCTGAGTGTCTCTGCTTTCCGGCTCTGGAATTACAGATAAGTGCTACTATGCTGAGCTTTTATGTGGGTTCTGAGGATCTGAACTCAAGTCATCAAGCATGCACAGCAAGTAATTTTTTTCACTGACATCTCCCCTGACCACTCAAGGCCTTTTAAAAAGCTGTAATGAATCCTATAAACATAAAAATGTATTTCAGAAGTTGACTTGTGCACTTTACAATTAGTGGTACATAATGCAATTGTCAGTAGATAAACCATCATTCTGTCTTGTTAAGTTGCACTTCCTGCATTTAGGAAAAGTGGAGGCAATTACTTCCGAGGAATTAGGAGAACTTATTGAACTCAGATCCCTGACTGGAGTGCCAACAATAAGCTCATCAGAGGAAAGAAATTTATTCTATTCAAGGCAACACATTCACCATTGTGTAACAAATAAAATCTCTCACCTCTGACATCTCATGGTGCTGGATCACTAAGCAAGGAAGTCTATAGTTTACAGTCCAGTGGGAGAAAAGGAATGGATATGTTTTTTTTTAACATTTTTTAAACATTTTTTTGTCATTTTAAATAATTGTTATTATATTTATGTGGGGGGGCACTTACGCCTTTGTATATGTGTGGAGGTGATCAGAGGACAACTTTCAAAAGTCAGTTCTCCTTTTCCACCATGTGAGTTCTGGGGTTCAAACTCAAGTCATCAGGCTTGGTAGCAAATGTCTCTAACCACTGATATTTCTGGCCACACCTATTTTGATGATGGTGATAATTAACAAGTCATTCTTCAGTCTGATAGCTGTGGTTCTGATATTTCATATTGTGTAAGGAACAGTAGTTGTAGGGTAAATGAATGAATGAGACAGTGTTGGGAAAGGGTATTAAAGGATGTTCAGCATTTACTCCCACAGGAGACAAATATGTAAAGGCATCCCAGTCACAAAGAACAGTGTGAACCGCAGAAAGAAGGTGGAGAAGAGTGAGTGGGATCTGAGGACAGAAGATGGGGTTTGAACTTCATCTAGAAGACACGGGCAGTCCACGAAGATTTCCCACAGTGAAGGGGGCGGAGCTGGGTGACAGGCACTCTTCAAACCAACCTGATAGCAGTCCAGAGAAGAGTTAAACTGGAAAAGGGCTTGGAGTCTGGGAGCCATGCAAGATGTTTGCAATAGCACCACTCTGATGACATGGATACCATGCTCACATTGATGTCAAGAATAAGTAGGAAAGAGTTTTGACCAACTCTCCAGAGTGATGTGTATGGAGGATCTTAAGAATAATGGGGTGCCAGCATTCTCCTTCACCCCTTCATTCATCTCACCATCTAAACAACTGTTGTGTTCTGAACTTGAAATCTACCCCCAAACAGGCTTAAGTATTTGAACACATGGAAGGCTATGAAACCTTTAGAGGTGGAGTTTTGCTGATGAAACTGTGCTACTGGGGAGAGGGCAGTGCTTGAGGGCTTTATAGCCTGTCTATCTTCTTGTTTCTGCTCCCTAACTACTGATGTCACATAAACAACCTTGTTCCTGCCTTCCCCCTACACCCCAATAATAGATGTAGCCCTTCAAAATGTAAGCTTTTAAGTTGCTTCTTGTCTGGTATTTTCTCACAGCCATGAGAAAAGTAACTAAAACACCAGAGAAGTGAAAGCTGGATCCTAGCAGCGGATTTATGTCACTAGGTAACAAAAGCTACGTGCAAAGAGGTTTGGAGTTTGGAGCAGAGTTGAACCTTCAATACATGTATATATCTACCAAAGGACCACCTGTTTCTGAATACCTTCTATGTCAAGGAAAATAAACTTTGGCCTTATTTTAGTTATCCCTACTTGGAATCCAGCTTTATAGGAGGAGATCCTAAAAAGCCAAATACAGTAAGAGTCTAAGATTGAGAAGTTCAGTCCCATCACCTGCCTTTGGTTTCTGTCACTGTCATTCAGTGAATGTGAAATCTGCTGGCTTTTAAGAACTACTAAACACATGATCACTATAATCTACACCCAACTAATGGGCTTCAGGTGGTTAAATGTGAGAACTTAATGAAAACATTTATCTCTCTGGTGAAAGTTCATGTGTCTCTGTGTGGTCTTTGTTCAGAGCCTCCCTCAGTCTCCCCATCTTTTATTTGGGGGCAGGATCTTTTCTTGAAAATTGACTAAACTGAGTAGCCAGTGAGTTCTGGGGTCCTCCTCTGCCCCTGGGCTGACATTACAGTAGTATGCCACTTCATATCTGGACTTTTCTGGGTCTAAGAATACAAAATGAAGTCTTTCTGCTTCAATGGTAAGCACTCTCCTGACTGAACCATCTCCACAGCTCCTGGGTGTTTTTGTTTTGTTTTGTTTTTTTCGCTTGTTTTCATTTTTTCTTTGTAGTTCTATGTCAAACCAAAGTGACATATACTAATGAAGAAAGCAGTCCAATACTCTTGGAGACAGGCCGAGTTAGTGGGATGTGAACCCTTCCTAGATGGTTGGGAGAAGTTCAAACATTTCTTGGATGACACACTTCTTAAATTTTCCTGCTCACCCTCCAAAACAACCCTGGGCTATCAAAGTGAAGAGGTCAGAGAAGTGACTCTATGTCCTGCTGGCTTCCAGCCTTCTGGGTGGAGGCTCTGGACACAGCTGCAGCCCTGCATCCTCGTGAATGGGCTTGCAGGCGACACTCTGTCAACAGTCTATCAACACCATTGATCTTCAAGTTCCAGGAAATGCTGTGCTGTCGGGAAGAAGAGGCACTTGGCTCCACCTCTGCATAAAAGGGTCTGATTAACTCAAAGGGATGGTTGGCTTTTCAATACTTCCAGGCTGATAAAAGGCAATGGATGACGGAAGAGGCAGGGCAAAGCATTGTGAGAATGCAAACTCTTGTGTGAAGGGAGGGAGGACCAGACCACTTCTTAGCTACCCAAGCATTTCATGGGAAGCTAGACACTTCTGAGAGATGACTGCTACACAAGCTACTCAAATGTGATTATCACTAAAAAAGCAAGAGAGATTTCAAAAAGGAGAAGAAACTGTGCATGGCTTAATTGTAAGTGGAATGTGTTTATAATTCCATGTGGGAATATGTCTGAAGATGACACTGTCACAGCTCCAGGTTGACAGTTTGCATGGAAGAGTTGAGGAGAGGAAAAGGAAAGAAAAAATAGCATGTGTTAGAGGCATGGTGCTGGAACCAATAGGAAATCTCACAGATCTGAGTCACACTCATCTATTTCATGTCCTTGTGACACTGAGGAAGGGAGACCTTCTTAGAGTCCCATTTACTACTTGTAATATAAGCTATGGCTAGAGTTAACAGCTAGGGAGATGGCTCCAATGGTGAAGTGTTTGCATTACAAGCTCAAGGACCTGAGTTCAAATCCCTTGCACTCATTAAAAAAGCTACAACAGGTATCCCAGTGCTGTGATTGCAGAGATGATTATAGATTCTGGGGAGGCAAAGTCAGGAAGATCTTTGGCACTTAATGGTCAAACAGCCTCGGCTAATTCATGAGTTCCAGGCTCAGAAAGAGAGAAAGAGAGTAGCTTAGAAAGACACTGGACTTCAATCCTGGCTTCCACGTGCATGCCCTCATGCACATAGCTGTAGTGACACACACAGATAAAATCCTGTCTTAGTTAGGATTTCTAGTGCTATAATAAACACCAAGACCAAAGCAACATGAGGAAGAAAGGCTTTACTTCACTGCAGTCCATCGTTGGAAGAAGTCAGGCAGGAACTCAAGGCAGGAATTGAAGCAGATGGGCTATCCATACAGGGTGCTGCTTCCTTGCTTGCCCCCACAGCTTGCCCAGCCTGCTTTATATATCATCCATGACTACTTGCCCAAGGGTGCTCCACCCACAGTGAGCTGGACCCACACACTCAATCATTAATCAAGAAATTGTACTCTGATATGCCTATAGACAAATCTTGTGAACACATTTTCTCAATTCAGAGTTCTTCTTCCCAAATGACTCTAGCTGGTGTCAAGTTGACAAAACTTGACCGTCACAAGTGCAATTGACAAAGTGGTTAAGAAACCCTGAGCCCTAGCATTCCAGAATGATGCTTCTTTCACAGACAGATGTGGGCCAGAGACCAGCAGGGAAACCACCAGTCCCTCTCTTTAGGATCCGCAGGTGAAATCCCCACTAAAACAACCCATGTTGGGTATGGTGGCACATGCCAGTTATCTCCTCACCTGGGAGGCTAGGATGGGTAGATGGGTGGGAGATGAGCCTGGATTACAAAGTGACAGATTACCCTGTCAGAAACAAACAAACAAACAAAGAAACAAAGGACCAAAACAACAGAAGTGTTTGATTCTGACTGCCACTCATTGTCTTTAGACTCAACACACAACTTCTTAATTCTTCACTATAAACTCTAATAAATACACCTATTTGACCCTATGACGTTGGCCTATACAGAGAAAGCTGGATGGGGAGACCTTGTCTATTATTGCACCCTTAGCAGTGGCTGTGCCCTCCCAAAGGGGGGGGACCTCCCAGACAAGATCAGATCACTGTATGAAACAAGTTTTTCCAGAAGGGAAATGTAAACATGTAAATTCATGTTGTGCTGAAAATGTTGAAAATGTCACCAAGTAATTTAAATGACCACCTACTTGGTTACTAAACTGACATATTGTCCTGGGGGGGGGAGGGAGGTGGTCCAGAAATTCTGCTCTGGATGTTAAAAGTCCTCACTTGTTTCCTAGGTGATGAGCAGTCCTCTCGGGACACACCCTTGAATTGGTATCTGAATGAGAAAATAAACCAGGAACTAGGTCCCTGGAATCAGGAATGGAGGCCAGTCTACATTCAGCCAAGTTCACATCCTCATGTCATTTGACCTCTGTGTCCAGAAAAGTGAGGGTAGGGAGGAAGCTTGTTCTGTGCCGTAGATTTGTGCAGCTATATTGTGAGGCCAGAAACAATGGGGTGGCTTCTAAAGAGCTTCCTGAGAGAATGGTCAAGTCTCGGGAAGCCACAGACAGTGGCTGAGCCACAGCTCCCCTTGGCTTCCTCAGGCTATGCACTAAACAGAAGGGGGCCAGGCTGGGATGCAACTCCATAGGTAGAGGATTGGCCTTGTACAACAAAGCTGGGGATTCAACTCTGTCAGCTGCATAAGCCAGGTGTGGTGCATGGCGGCCATCCCTGCACTTGAGAAGTGGATGTGGGAGAGCCAGGTCAATTAGCCAATTTAGAGGTTGTCTGGGCTGCATGAGACCCTGTCTCAAACAGAAGGTGGACGGTACCAATGGTTTTCTTTGTACCAGATGCTGTCAATTTACCTGTTGGAGAAATCTCAAAAATGTTCATCTCCTAACCCTCCAGGAACTTTGGTCAATCTTCCCAAGCAAAGGGAACTTTGGAAATATGAGTAAGTCACAGATCCTGAAATGGGGCTCAATTATCCAGGAGGTGCCAGCAATCTGAGCATAGAGATATTTATAGGCAGGAGACAGACAGGCCAGAGGTAGATGTGAGTAGAAAACACTGAAGCAGAGATCAGACAAATATGTCCATGAGCTAGGTGAGAAATACATTCTCCCCCGAGGCTTTCCGGAGGAGCCTTGATTTCGGCTTCATAGCACTGAATCTGGACTTCTGACCTCAGATCTACAAGAGAATTCATCTGTATTGTTTCAAGATGCTCGAGTTGTGGTTGGCATAGCAACAACAGGAAATGAATACACCTGGGCTTTATTTAAATCACCACTCACCATCACCATCCCTTTTCTCTAGATGAGTAAACTGAGGTATGATGAGATCAAATCGCTTGAAGCTAAAAATTACCAGAGCTAAGCATGGACCTTAAGGTCCAAGGTTATGACAATTGCCCAAGGGTGGGGCAAGTGACATTGCAAACATCTCTGTAAGATTCATCACTTCTTCTTAGCAGGATGAGGGTGACATGATAAGCAAATAACCAGTTAATGCTAGTTCCAAGTATCAAATGTTCCTTCAAAATCAACTATGAAGAAGCTATGCCTCTGTAAAGAGTCAGTAGATCTCTCTGGATGAATGCTGAGTACAGCAAGCCCTCTGTCAATGCCATGCCCATACACTGCACCACCAGGTCCATCCTTACTTCAAGGGCACACAGGAGGTATCTGACACTCAGTACTAAGCTTTTTCTGTTTTTGTTTTCTTTCTATAAAATTTCCCACCAAAGCACTGGGGTGATGTTTCAGTCAGTACAATTCTTGTCACACAAGCAGAATGAGTTGAGTTTGGGCCCTGGAACCCAATAAAAAGTATACATCAGTGTGTGCTTGTAATCCCAGAGCTGGAGAGGCAGAGACAGAAGGAGGATCTCTGGGGCTTTCTTGCCTACCAGCAGCCTATCTGCTAGACTCCAGGCCAGTCAGAGAACTTTTCTCAAAAATAAGGAAAATGGCACCTGAGAATCACAGCTAAGGTTAACCCCTGGCCTCCACATATACATGTGCGCACACATGTACTTGTACCTGTATGTACACACGGGCGGGCACGCATACACACACACACACACACACACACACACACACACACACTACCCACTAGCAAACTGCGAATCAGGTCCAGATCAGAGCCTGAGAGACTTCTATTCCCATTCCTGGTTAGGGGTTCCAGTGGGTCCACTGCCAAAAAAATTACCAGAAATCACTTCTCCCAGCACAGCCTTGGCATGAGTCTACAGGGAGCTAGACAAGGCAGATGCCTGACTTAATAGCTACCTTTCCTACAAATTATTAAATCTCTGATGTGTAATACTTGCCGATTGCTGTGGTGTAAATGCTTCCACCATATTAATTTCAGATCACCAAGTACATAAAATCTATTTTAGAAAAGCGTTATTTGTAATAGCAAGAACCTGGAAGTAACCTAGATGCCCCTCAACTGAAGAATGGATAAAGAAGATGTGGCAAATCTACACAATGGAATACTACTCTGCAGAAAAAAATAATGGAATCTTGAAATTCGCAGGCAAGTGGATGGAACTTGAAGAAACCATCCTGAAGGAGGTAACCCAGTCATAAAAAGAGGAACATGGTATGTACTCGCTCATATATGGATTTTAGACCTAGAGCAAAGGATCACCATCCTATAAGTCACACCACCAGAGGAACTAGGATACAAGGTGTATTCTAAGAGATTCATATAAAGTCCCTCACAAAAGGGGGAAGAGACAAGTTCCCCAGAGCACAGGGGAAGTGGGGGGGGCAGTGAATGGAGAGAGAACTAGGAGAAAGAGAAGGGGAGGAGAGGAAAACATGTGCAACTAGGAACATTGAGTCAGGGTAGGAATAGGAGAGAGAGAGAGAGAGAGAGAGAGAGAGAGAGAGAGAGAAAGAGAGAGAGAGAGAGAAAGAGAGAGAGAGAACATAAAAGAGGGAGCCATTATCGGTTTGAAGAGAAAATTGAACCTAGAGAAATGTCTAGAGACCTACAAGACTGACTCCAACTAACACTTTGAGTAACAGTGGAAAGGCTACCATAAATGCCCTTCCATGATAGTGAGATCAACAACTAACTTATCCACCATCATGGAGTCCTCATCTAGTACCTGTTGGAAACAGAAGAAAACACCCATAACTAAACACTGAGTCGAACTAGAATCCAGATGCAGAGGGAGAGGACAAGACCAGGTTGCAGAAGCACATAGAGACAGCTGACCTGAACAAGGAGGAGATAATGCCACCCCCTGACTGATAGCTGGGAATCCAGCATGGAACTGACTCAGGCCCCCTGAATATGGGTCTCAGCTAGAAGGACTGAGCAGTCTAAGGGACCTCAAACAGTGGAACCAGGATGTATTCCTGGTGCACAAAAGGACCTTGTGGACACATCCCCCATGGAGGGACACTCCCTTAACCTAGAGACAGGAGAGAAGTCCTAGTCTCTACTTCAAATGACTTGACAGATTTACATGACCCCACCTTGATGGTATAGCCCTCCATGTGGAATGGGGTTGGGGGGATAGGAGGGGAGGGTGTTCAGGGTGCATGTGAGGGGGGAGAGAGTAAGAGGGAGGGAGGGAGAGGGAACTGGAATCGACATGTAAAATAAAAATAATAATAATAATAAAGTAAAAGAAAGAAAGAAAGAAAGAAAGGAAGGAAGAAAGAAAGAAAGAAAGAAAGAAAGAAAGAAAGAAAGAAAGAAAGAAAGAAAGAAAAGTCCTAAGGACTCTTCATTCATCAGCCAAAGGTAAGAGCTAGCTCCGTTTGCTTCCAGGATACCTACACCCTGAGAACTAAGTTAATAAAAATCCCACCCAGAAAGTCAGACAGCTACACTCCAAACAGGAACCTGCGTGATTCCTAGACACATAATCAAATGTAAAGGAACTTAAATGTCCCCACATTTAGAGATGACAGCTAAAATAGAGGATTTCCTTGTTAACTACAAAAGTTCTGGATATATAATTACTATATTTTCATATGCACTCATCATTTATATTCAAGTTTATCTAATGTCTGTCTGAAATTCTAATTTCATTCAGCATCTTCCTCAGTAAGCTCTTACTTATCAGATGTCATGTCCCCAGGCTGGGCAATGGAAATTATCACCATGCTGAATTTCCATGATGCCTTCCCTGACTTCTCATTTATATCCTGTGCTCTCCTATGAACTATGCTGCCTGTTTTCCTATTGGGTCACTTCCTTTTCCTAATTGATGGATGCTAACATTCCATTTTTCTGTTTTAAATACCCATAAGCTTTGGTTACTGCATTTACACAGAGGAATTTTAAACTCTTAGCTGTCAGTGGAGATGTGTTACTGTCAACCCATTCATGGGGTCAAAGAAGCAGATTACAGGGTGTGGATCCAGTTGCTACACAGAAAGATCCTGTCTCAAAAGCAAACAAATTAAGCAAACAAAAACAGAATTCTGAACCCTTAGTGCAGCAGATGACCACACTTTCATTTTATAATAGCACTGCTTTATTTGAAAGTTAAAACCTGAATCAAAGAGGTGATGTGAATTTCCTACAACAGAGTTTGCTATAGGCTATGTATTCATAGCTTCAGCTGCTATTTCTCTCCATGCTGTTATTCTCAGATGGTTATTTGTTATTTCTTACCCGGTTTCCCTCAGTTTCCTCAACTCTGAGGAGACTTTCTTAGCTTCCATTGGTCCACACACTTATTTTATATCCTGGTACTCTGGGGCCCCATGGTTGCCATGTTTTCAGAAATATCCCTTCCTCATCCAGTTGCACCATCTACCCTGCTGCTCTGGGAGTGCCATATACTTCCATCATAGCTGGGAAATCTTGGCTGGAAAGTGACAGGACTGCAGGCAGCAGCCGAAAGGCAGCACTTAAAGCCTGGCCCTGGCAGTTTGGCTGAGGTCCGGGTTGCAGAGATTAAATGTTGTGGGCTCATGGCACACGATCAGCGACTTGCTGAGAGGCAAGGGGTGATTACTGGCTGCTCCTCTAACTTATGAGTCCTCATTAGGCTTCTTGGAACTGAAAGAGTCTGCTGAGAGCCACATCACAATGCCCTTTCTGGCCTGGCCCCTTGGAAGGTCATAAAGCACTTTAATTAAGAACAGCTTTAATAATGGAGGACTCAGGATGCCACACAAGGGCACTGTGAGCATCCCCGAAATTAGGATGAAAAATTTCCCTGTTAGGTACCTTTGCTGTGGTCATTTTCTGCTGAGTTTAATGCAGTGCTCCCAGCAGTCTGGTCATGGTACCAAAAGCAGAAACTTGATACCATCTGCTGAGGCATGAATGCTCACTGCCCCACCAGGTTGAGCTAAACCAGAGGGTGTTCCATCCATCCTGGGCCTACCCCACCTCTCCTTCAATTATAGGCCATCATGGGACATGTCACAAATCCAAACGGCCTTTCCCTCAGTCAACCGGAGATACAGTAAGACTGCAGACAGCATCACTCAAACTGAGATGTTTGGGTTCTGTCAGCCTTTATTGTGGGACTCTCCTGTGCAGTGTTGAATGGGGAACATACCCCCTGTCCTCCACCCCATAGAGACCAGGAGCACTTGTCACCTCAGCGTTAAAGACAGAGTTTCTGTCCCTCCTGGTCCTACAACTGTTTAGCCCCAAATAAACACACAGAGGCCATAGGGCTGTTTCAGGACAGGAGGGGGAACCTGACATAGTCTGTACATTAGCACTGTATTAGTGTTCCATGCAATGTCACAGTTGTGTGGGAAAACAGCCTATGTTTTAAATGGTACATCAAGTATTTGGAGATGATATACCATCCTTGAAGTCCATATTCCCTTCAAAGAGAAAATTTAAAAAAAAGTGTATGTGTGTGGGTGCACACATGTCTACATGTGTGTGGTATGATAACAACAGGCACTGAAAAAGAGAAGATGCCAAACAATGAGCAAAAACCAAAACATCTGTGGTTTGTGATGCACCACAAGCTTCCTGGAAGGTGAATGGCATCACCTTACCCTGGTGGTGATGGGACACAATGATTGTTATCCCCTGGAGCTTCTTCAGCAAACAGCACCAACTGCAGTTTCCACAGGCACAGTTCTGAGAGCTACGAGTCTGAGTTGAAGGACACAGTAAGGTTAGCACTTCCTGGCATTGGTCTGGGGGGAGATCAAGACACACCCCTTTATCTTAGCTCCTCATACTTGTTCCAAATCCATGATGCCCCTTAACTCTATAATCTGCAGCTCCTCCAGTTGCTATCCCTGCCATCTCATCAGAAGCTCAGCCATGAAAATGGTGGAACATGTGTTCTCAGCTTCACGGTCAAAAGGGGAATCAGATCACCATGACCCCAGTGATGCATTTGCAAATTAAAAATGCATCCCATAATGAGCAGAGCCATTCACACTAATAATTACATAAGCTCTTGTTATGGGTAACCGTAATTATAGCAGGTACTTTTAGCAAATGCAAAAGGCAACCTAGGTTTTCCATTTACTGCATAAAGAAAGTCACGGTGGGTAGGTACATTCTCATGTGGTCAGGCAGAAACAACCCTTCAGGAATACTGACACAGAGTACACTCTCTTCAGAGGGCAGGGAATCAAGTGTGGAAAGGAGACAGCAGCAAAGAGAAACAATGGACACACAGAACTGAGGTGCATGCCAGCTAGAGGACCCTTCTCTCTAGGTCATTTGACCTCTGCCCTCAGCTTTACCAGCCCCCAAATACCACATGACTAATCTTCCTCCTTTTTGAGCACTCTTTTATATTTATTTACTCATTGAGGAAGCATATGTATGGAATTTGGAGGACAGTTTTTAGACGTCAGTTCTTCCCTTCCATAATCATCTAGGTCCCAAAGATCAAACTCGGGCTGTCAGGCCTGGCCGCAAGCTCCTTTATCCACTGAGCCATCTCAGCAGATGGCCCCATTCTCAGGGGACACCAAGTTTGTGTCATAACATGCCTTTCAATTCTGACACCATGTAAGCAGAGTGAGCATTTGGCCCCATAAGTGAGATGCTTCATCCATAAGTGAGGTGCTCCATCCGTGGCAAGGCCTCACTTCAAGTGGCTGCCAAATTCCAACCGCCCTTTCTACTTCTAATTGACAGTGGCAAATGCAGGGTCTCTGTACACCCCTACTTGGGAACAATACTTTGTAGAATGTTCACAGAACTGCTATTGGTCTATTTGGAGGTTATAACTCAGGAAGAACCAGGTGGAAGAGATGCATAATGTAAAGCACAGGGAAGGGCTGCCTCTGAGCCTCCTGAAGACATGGGACCCTAAGTTTCCTAGCCTAGAATCCTGCACAGCCTTTAGCTGGAGCTTTCTATAGAGACACTATAACGGAGGTGTGACAAATTACATCATTGGCTCCTGGGGATTGGCTTATTCTTCTGCAACTGAGTCCCTAGTTGTCAGAATGGAATAGGCAGTTCTCTCTACTTGACCAGAGGGTGGCTGCCCTACTGACCACCCTCACTCTCCAGAAGCAGCCTCACCAAAATAGGCTGAAATTTGAGCTATGTTGAATAACCGGGGTGGGGGGAGACTCTTCTCACCCCAGACAAAGGATGAAGACAGGATATGCATGGGTGCGAGACATTTGTATAGCTTTTCTCTGTGACACAGAGTTGAAAGTACCAAAGAAGGTTATTAGGAATACTGAGGCAAAGATAAGACTTTCCATGCTAATGAGACAGGACACCCAGATAAGCCATATGTGAATCCCAGAGCCACACTGGGCATCTACCTGCATCGTGTGATGCCCAGTATTGAGGAGACAGCAAGAAGCAGAAACTGCCAAGTACTATGCTGTCCTGAGGGATGATGGTATAGCCCTAATTCTGATCCTGTGTAGCCACTGGTTTATGAGCCTAGGACTTAGTAAAACTCCTTGCCTCAGTGTCCCAACTAGAAGAACATCATAACCAGAGTTCTTCAGAAGGTGATGAAGAGCCACATAAGTGGATCAGGCACGAGCTCATCCTACAATTTTTCTTATGCTTAGATCTCACTCCATTTACCACACTTAGCTCTCCAGCAGAGCACAGAGGTGGAACATGGACCTCCACTTACATGGCTGCTATTCTGTCAAGAGTCAAAACCCATTCATCAAAATACAATGGCTGTCCTCTAGCAGTTATTCAGCCCAACCAGTTTCCCAGTCCCCGTAATGACTCAAGGTACACAGGACCATAAGTGGGTCCTCTTGACTAACCACTTTCTATCTCAGTCACATGCTTACTGGAATATGTGACAGCCTTGTAAGGAACCCATGGTTAATCTGCCACCAGAATCATCTAAGCCAAGTGAGTCAGGAAACATATGGCAACTGATACTCAGCACTTACCCGCAACACTGAGCATTGCTTTCCCTCCAAAAGACTCCCAGGGTTTTCTCTCTTTCAAACTCACTGTGAAGGCGATGGAAGAGACAGATTGAGTCTACTCATCAACTCTCTCCAACTTTGACTTGTCAGAACTTGACATGGGTTACACCCAAGGGAGAGAGTGGGAATTAGTCCAGGTTCCTGCCTTGACTTCCCACCATGATAGACAGTAACTTGGACTTGTGAGCTAAAGTCCTTCTGTCTCCCCAGAATTGCTTTATTCCAGGGCATTTTAGCACAGCAAGAGAAATGAAACTGGAATAACATCTTTATGGTTACAACTTGACACAAATGCCTGCCCTGTCTGGTGTTGATTATTGCACTTTAAATGTTGAATATTGCCCACAGCCTCCTGGATTTGAACATCATCTCTCCAGCTGGTGGTGCTGTTTGGGGGCACTACTACCAGAGTTTCCCTTTCTCCCCTAAGATGCACAGTGAAAGGACTTGTCTTTTTCAGAGAACTGTTCTGCCCTTGCAGTCTGTGTCTCACCACCAGCCAAGTTGTGGCTGCTCTCATGATGGAAGGAAAAACCCACAACCTGAGAAATTATCCTAACTGTGGACTGCATCTATGAGGTGGGGCGGGGCACCTCTGTGCACCCTGAAGGACCTTGAAGTCTGCCTTGAGCAGCTGAGCTCCCAAATAGTTGAATGCACTCATTACTTTTGCAGTCAATACGACTAATATCTGACAGAAGCAACTCAGAAGACATTCTCTTCCCCACAAAAGTAGACTTGCTCAAACTCCTTCTCTGTGCTTGAGCTGTTCTTGGAGACAGTGACCTGGCAAGCAATATGTTTAAGGGTTTGCTTGTGTCATCTCATTTAATCTTCATAACAGTATATGGGGCAGTAAAGATGTCATGCCCACTAATATGCAAAGGGGGAGACATACTTGGGATGTCACTCAGCACTGTGACTGAGATTCAAAACCAACTGGTATGGCTTCAAAATCAAGACCTCTTCACCCCCAACTCCTTCAGCTTTCTGTCCAGTGTGGAAGATAGTGGTTACACAGCAGCAATCAAGGTGCACAGAGGTTTGGGAGGAAGTGGGCCAGACTGAATGAAAGCCTCAAGCTGTACCCACTTCTTATCACCGTTTCTTCCTGCAACTCCTTCAGTTTCCACAACTTTGCAAAACAGTGACGCCAGTTGGAGAGAGTGTGTTCAAAGCAAGGAGTCTGTGAGGGAAATACAATACATTTTAACAACAACAATCAGCACTAGACAGGGGAGCAGCTTGTGCCAAGAAGCAGCCATAAGACAGTGTCCCAGTTTTATTTCTCTTGCTGTGTTAAAATACCCTAATGCAAAGGTAACTTAGGGGAGAAAGGAGAATTTTAGCTCACAATGCCAGATTACAGCCTACCATTGCAGCAGAAAATCAAGGCATGAACTTGAAGAGCCACAACAGTCAGGAGCAAAGAAAAATGAATGTGGGAATACTCAGCTAACTTTCTCTACTCTTTACTAACTCAAGGCCCAACACCAGGGACCGGTGCGGCCACATTCAAGCTGGGTCTTCCCACAGTCAAGAAAATCTCCCACAGACATAACCACGGGCCAAATTGATCCAGACAGCCTCTCGATGAAACCCTCTCTCCCTGTGATTCTGGGTTACATCAAGCTGAGAATTAAAACTTACCACCACAGGTTGTGACAAGGGGACAAGGATCAACTCTCTGCCCATGAATTCTAACTTTGTCTTAGTTCTCAGAAACCTTCTGAAACTAAAATGTGACGTAGGTCCCCCTCCATACAAACTTGTCTGTGTGTTAGCTTACAAAGAAGCCATCCTTCCTTCCCTCAATTGGAGAGATCTCATGTTCCTTCTATTTCCACATATATGTCCATAGCAATGCTGATTGTCCACTCTGCCCTCACCATGGGGTGGGCCCTATAATTGCTTCCTGAAAAGATCCCTTTTGATGCTTTTCTGATTAGAATTTGTAACCAATTATACTTCCCCAAGTAAACTCTCATTAAAAGCCTGCAAACATTACTGTTAGCACCTTCATGTCCCAAAGGGCCTGGCCGCAGGGACTCTTTCCACATGACATCCTGGGTAGGTGGCCTTAGAAAAGGGCCCCAATTGATGCCTAAATGTTGCTGCTTGGTTTGAAGGAGTGGCATGGGAAGATGGATAGTCAGTTCTAAGAAAATGTCTGGAAAAATGGATTCCTCATTTGAAGGTAACTGAGGCCCTAGGGACCAGCAGTCCAAACAGCAAATTTAACATACACCATGGGTGTAGCATATAATTCAGAAGCAGGAAGGTCATAAGGTCACACCATCACAGCTGGATTCTTAAAGACTACTCTAGTATCACAGTATGCCATTCTTCTGAAGTTTGTGTACTTTAAAAACATTTTTTTCTTAAAAATTTTGTACAGACTATTTTGATCATGTTATTTCTCTCCCCCCCCCCCGAACTCTAGCTCCCTACCTACCCTCCTTCACCTTTATTCTCTTTGTCTCTCAAGATAAAATCAGTTAGGTTAAAAAAAAATGTGTACAAAAAGACATGGAGTCTATTGTGTGTTGGCCTGTTCTTCCTGGGTGTGGGACTTCAATGGAGTTGATATACCTAGTGCCACTCCATTAGAGAAACCTGGTTTTTCCCTTTGCCAGAAGGTATCAACTGCAAATAGCTTGCTGGTTAGGGCTCAGTGTTAGAATTTTGTCTGATTATAACATATGTATATGTTGTCTATGTTTCCACAGTCTCCATGAGGTCATATGTGTACCAGACCCGTTGGGTCAGGAGGATGCTCCCTTGGAGCCATCTACCACCCCTGGCTCTCACCCCTGCCTCCTCTTTTGCATAGATCCCTGGGCTTTGAGAGGAGTTTGACAGACATCCCATTTCTGACTGAGTGCTTCAAGTCTCTCACTCTCTCATGTTGTCTAGTTGTAAGTTTCTGTTAATTATCATCTACTGCAAGAAGCTTCTATGATGAGGGCCGAATGATGCTCTGATCTATGGGTTATCATGTCATTAAGAGTCATTGTATTGCTATGTTTCTTTAGCAGAACAGTAGTAGATTTTCCCCTAGGACCTATGACCTATCTAGTCTCAGGTTTTTTAACAGTGCGGGGTAAGAGTTGCATCTCATGGAGTGACCCTTATATCCAACCGGAAAGTGGCTGGTTACTCATTTGTGCCATTACACTAATATATCTTGCAAGCAGGTTAGTATTGTATGCTACTGTGTTTGTAGATGGGTGAAGTTATTTTCTCCTCCAGTAGCATATGAAGCACCTTCCATCACCATGAATACTCGTTGGTGAGGCAAAGCTTCTAGGTGGGCACCAGCTTAATTTTTCCATGTTCAATGACTTAAGTAAGTTGTGACTTCAGCAATAGGAACTTGCCATCAGGTTATAGACAATAAACAGTACAGTTGGCAACACCTTGTGCGTCTTGCAGCTGGGGGATGGCAGGTCTATGGGATCCCTTTGACCAGCACCTCAACAAGATATAAGACCTTCCTGGCACTGGAAGTTCAGCAAAGAGCAGAAATACCAGGCTGCCCCATGCACTTCATCCTCGGCACAGTACAGAACAAAGTCTTCGAACCTCCACACAAGTTTCACTCATATTTAGCTATGTATAAGAATACAAGGTGTGAGGGGATGGGAAGTTATTCTGTGAACCCGTTTCCTGTCCTATGTGATGGTCCTCGGTGGTATAAGATGTCTAGTTGGGGTGTTGTTTATCCCAATGTATGGTTACTCCATTTTAATTCACTTTGTGTATGTACATTTTTAGGAAGCGTCTATTGTGGTAGGTTTCTTTTTGGCTTTTTAAAAAGGTCTTTAATGTTAGTTTTTCCTCCCCATATTCCCTTCCTTGCAGCACCCTCCCCTCCATTTAATCCTCCTATTCTAATTTCTTCTTTATCTCTCTTTAACATTATATTTTATTTCTCCTTCTATGAAAGATCCCCCAACCAATCCTGTCCCTTACTAACCACCTAACCTCTGTGGTTATTTGGATTGAAAATCTCCTATTTACACCTTAAACGCCAGCATCCTCACATAAAAGAAAACACCCAATGTTTGTGTTTTGGGGTCTGGGTTACCTCACTCAAGATGATTGTTTCTGCCTCCATCCATTTACCTGCAATCTTCATCTGAAGCTAACTGAAGCCCTAGGGACCCATGGTCCAAACAGCAAATTTAACAAAGGCAGAACCTGTAATTTAGAAGGAGGAGGTAACTCACTTAAGATCATAAGGTCACACAAACACAGTTAGAATCTTGAAAAGTGTCCTAGTACCACAACATGTCAATAGTTTCTGGTTTTGTGTGTTTTTCTTTTTCTTTTTTGTTTGTTTTTATTTGTTCCCATTGCCAAGCCTGGCCTGGAACTCATTAGGTAGCCCCAGATGACCTCTCCAAGTCATAAGAAGACTCTAATTCACTTGTTATTCCTATCTGAGGTTTGCGAGTGCTGGGATTCCAGGTCAATGCCATCACTATAGACACCAGTACTTTGCCAATTCTTCCTTCTCCCCTCCTCTTCCTCTGACTATAATGCAGACTGTGAAGTAGTATGTAGGACAAAAGAGGGCAATCCCGGAGATCTTCAGTAGCACTGACCATAAGGTAGACAGATGGCAGCTGCCCCATTTGAGAAATGAGAAACCTGAAGCCTGAGAGCATTTTTAACCTCAGTGGGGTCACAGAGCTCCAGGTGAAATCCCATTCCACATCCAGCAGATGAGGGAGGCCACTGTGCCACTGTCCTTTGAAACCACATAGCCACCTTGTTGATGTGTGTCTGTGTATCTAGGACTCCCAGGTCTGTGTCTAAGACATAGTGCTAACTTTATGAGCATGTTTAGCTGGAGGTTTCAAGTCTGGCTGAGACTCTCTCAGTGAGTGTGATGATCAGAAAATGTGCCCACAAATACTTAGGTAAAGATGAAGTAAGTCTAAGCCCCTCCCTGCCCACTTTTTCTAATAGATGCTGGGCTTAAGACCCTCTCTAATTGAACAGAGTTTGGAAGAACTGACAATCTCAGGACTAAATCATGTGGTTTCTCCTTTGCTCTCTCTTGGTCATTGACTCCAGAAGGAAGAGGCAACCATGTTGTGCAAACAGTTCCCCCAGAAACACCTTTATATGTGGCTGACAGCCTCATATAAATCAACTTTAAAAATGTGCCATAGAATAATTCTTCCATACACTGTGAAAATGTGCTGCTCTCATTGTTAAGAAAGCTAGCCAATAGCTAGGCAGGATTTGGTGGGCAGAGAGAATTGGGAAGAAGAAGGGTGGAGTCCAAGGAGGCTCCAGCCAGACACAAGAGAAGCAAGAAATGAACAAGCCATGCTGAGAGAAGGTACCACCATGGTGCAGCCTGTAGGTAAACAATATAGCTAACTCAAGTTGTATGAGCTAGTTAGTAATAAGCATAAGCTAACAGTCAATCATTTATTATTAATATTAAGTCTGTGTGGCTATTTAGAACTGGCTGGGGGTGGTGGGGGAGAAAAGTAGCCCAGAGAAATGGACCTTCTGGCATCTATCATAATTTCAAACAGCCTAAGACAGAGTCACCCTGTTAAATAGCTCCTGAATTCCCAATCGCCAGAAACTGTAAGATAGTAAATATTTATTGTTGTTTAGCTGTTTGGTGGTGGTGGTGGTGGTGGTGGTGGTAGTGTGTGTGTGTGTGTGTGTGCCCTTGCACATGAAAATGCACTACAGCTCCCACCTGGAGGTCAACTTTGTGGAACCAGTTCTCTCCCTTCTACCTTTGAACAGGTTCCTGGTATCTAACTCAGGTCATGGTTCTTGCAAGGTAGACATTTCACCACTGAGCCATCTTGCTTCAACAACTCTATTATTTTATACTAACCACAGATAATTAGCAGGATTCACCTTTTCTACATTCCCAAAATGTCCTGACTTAGAACAGTAATTATTTATTTTGCTGAAATGCCAATCAGGTGGCAATTTGGGGTGGGTTTGAAAGACTGGTTCCTCAACTCTGGGATGGCTTTCTCCTCCCCTGATGGTAAGCACCAGTAAGCAGAGTGACTCCTTGTCTAGGATTCCCTGGCTGCAATTTGACCCTTGGGAAGAGGGTCACCTGGCTGTTCAGCTGGGCTCCAGAGGCTAAATAAGAAAGTTTCCGTCTTTTACCTGGACTTCCTACGGCTGAGAGTTGATGGGGAATGTTCTCCTGTATATATGTTTTTCTTATTGGTTAATGAATAAAACAATGATTGATTGGTCAGACAGGAAGTGACAGCTGAGCAGAATCAGAATATAAGCAGGGACAAACAGGAAATTGCCCTCTTCTCTGAGGAGACACTGAGCACTCATCATGTAGCAGGCAAAGGAGATGCAGGTCCGTCAAGGCCCAGTAAGCCAAGACCACATGGAAATATATGGATTAATAGAAATGGGTTAATAATTAGTACAGAGCTAGCCAATAAGAAACCCTAGTCACTGGCCAACAGTTTCATAATTAATATGTCTCTGTGTGCATATTTTGGACTGAAGCAGTTGTGAGACTAGGCTGGGGGGGGGGCAGAAACTTCCTTTATCAAACCTCATGTTACAGAGAGTCCATTTTGAAGTAGCCCATTAGTCAAAGGAAGTCACAGGGCCAGCTAGAATTCAAGAATACCAATAAATAGTGTCTACCTTTTAGACAAATAAACTGAACAGTATATTGCAAAGGTCACAGGTAGAGAAAGGTATGGAGAGAAGTGGATATGTGTGATCTACCACAGAAGTCTGGAGTATTTTAAACATATAACAAGATGGCATCATCACCATTTAGGCAGAAGCAGTCTATGGTCTTGTTCTCAGTTGACAATTGAAATATACTGGAAATGAAATGGTATGTGTGCAGGTCAGAGAAGGAATGAGAAATTTTGCAGAACTGGTCTCAGCTCTGACCATGGATGATGACAGACCCAAATGTTAATGGCTTCCCAGGAAAGCACATCAGGAGACTATTCTAGGAACAGTGTTTTGATTCAGGCACTCATGGGTAAAATACAGATGCAAATAAGAAAAAAAATACAAAAAAGTGTAGAGGTACTTTTGCATTGGGCAGAGAAGTTTTCAAAATGCAAATATTCATGCAAATTATCTTGATTGGCTGAAGATAGTAAAGAATAGAACTGATGTATATTAACAGCTGATGGAGTAACGCTGCTGTCTAGCTGCTATTTTCCTTCATAGTATATATTTGACATCCATTAAGAAATGATATTCAACTGAAAATTGCATTTTGTAACATATGTATATTAAACATTTATAGGCAAGTTTATATGTGCATATATGCATGTTATCTATGTATATTTACCCATAACTATATACATGCATGTTTCATTTGTGAGCCATAGTTGTTGATTATCTTTATATGCATGTGTATATAAACACATGAATGACACATGAATGTGTGGAAGTAAGAGGACAACCTGAGTCAGTTTGAGATAGGGTTGTCACTACCTCCAGTCTTACCAGGGAAGAGCTGAAATTACATAGATGTGCAAATGCATCAAGATTTACACAGGGTCTAGGGATTTGAACCCAGGTCCTCATACTTATGTGGCAATAATTTTACCCATTGAACCATATACCTAGACAAAAATGCTTCTGTATAAATATATGAGTATATGCCATACAAGTGACAATGTTTATTTTCATATCACAAGTATATATGTTATAAATGCCATTACAAACATAGATGTATTTATATGAGAACTATATTAGTCATATGAATAGGTAAATATTTGCCTTTGGAAATACCCACTAAGTCCACACCATTTTCTTCTGAATAGAAATGTCTCTTATGGTACAGTGAGGCCTAGTTACCAATAACTGTCAGCCTGACACAATTTAGAATTACCTGAAAAAGGAGTAATTGTCTTTATTGATTTGGCTCGTGGACATATCTGTGGGGGATGATCTTGATTAATAATGTATTTTGGAGAGCCCAGTCCTCTACAGATGGTACCATTCCCTGGCCAGGTGGTTCTAGGCTATATACGGAAGCTAGATGAACTAGTTACCAAGCCAGAACAAGCAGCATTCCTCTATGGTTTCTGTTCCAGCTTCCTGCTTTGGGTTATTGCTTTGGGTTCATTCAATGGTAGATTGCAACTTGGAAGTAAACCCTCTCCTTCCCTAAGTTTCTTTTGGTCAGAGTATTTTATCCCAACTCCAGAAAGGAAACTAGGCAAAAGCTTTGTACCTGTGTTATACAAGTTAATGCCATGGCATTTTGCTTTGTGGTAGGTCATCTGTTGGTTCACTAAGGACAAAGACAGACATTGTCTTCTGCTCCTTCACCCTAGGCCCTGAGAACATACATACAATGGGAAAAGTCTTGCAGTCTTTCCACAGATATATACTAGTTAAATGTAGGTTCACAAAAGTCTTAGTTTATTCTGTGTAGTTATGTGTGTTTATATGTGCATAACTGTATACTTGTGTACAGGACACAGAGACACAAGAAACCTCAGAGGCTTACACAGATGCAGAGTGTGGACATCCCCTGATGAGCAGCTTTACTATGCTCCTATAACTCTTGTACCTCAGAGCATGTGCCCAGCAAGCAGGATACCCAAGCTGGGCTTGTGGAGAACAGACATGAGTCCCTCCCAGACTTGAACTGGGTCTGAGACCTGCCCTAGGATTAAGCAGTTAAGAATTTCTGACCACACACTTTTTGTATTCTGGTTCTTTAACAGATAAAGGCCTGGCTGATCCTAGGGAGACTCCTTACTCTGGGACATAGAAAATGGTACCTCTTCAGAAGCAAACCTACCATGAAGAGCCCATACCCTCAACCACCTGGTATTGGGCTGTCACTCTGGGTCCATGCCTGCCCTAGTCAGCCAGAGTCAGTTGTACCAGGGAACTAAGAGAGAGCTTGCATACCCCAGATTTCACTAGAACCCTTCAAACTAGCCAAGTATAGGCCTCTTCATCCTAATGCTACCACTTCTTCTTTGGAAACTACAATAAAGACTGCTGCTCCTGGAAGACAGGTTAATTGATAACATTCTTCCCATGCAAGCCTGGGAACTTGAGTTGCATTCCCAGAACCTATGGGAAAACCTAGGTACAGTATTATTTGTACATGTTTGTATAGTCTCTGCATTGGAGAGGCAGAGACAGATTCTTGCTGGTCAGCTAGCCTAACCCAATCAATGAGCCCAATACCAATGACAGATTCTGGAAAGAAGGGAGAACATAGCTGAGGAATGAAATTCAAGGCTGTTGTCTTGTTTTCACACACAGGCACACTCATGCATATATCCACAGACATATACATACACCCTCCATTTGTGTATACTACTGCCCCTGTGTCTGGGTTGATTCTCTGTCTCATCCCATTACCACTCCTGACCAACTCAGTGCTGGCCTGGGTGTCTCTTCATGGTATAGCTTGCTCCCTTCTTTGGGAAAACTATGAGTAGCCACTTATTTTTTATGACAGACATCACCTGGCTTTTAGTCCATTTGTACCTACCCCAGACTCTCTGTTAGCTCATTGGTGGGTAGGTACATCCTCACAACAGACTCCAGTCTCCTGACATAAATCATAGGCCACGGACAAAACCAGCATCTTCCTATTTTCATTGGTGGAAATTGCGTCTAAGGCTGAATGCATGCCTGGAAAGAATTTGGCACATAGCTATGGCTCCTGCCCTCTTCTTTTACTGTTGAGACAGGTTCTCCCTAATTTGCCCAGGCTGACCCTGAACCTGAGATCTTCCTGTCTCACCTCTTCCAAGTACGGGAAGGCTGAGGCTGTGCACTTTGGCAACACTTTAACTTTGCTGATTTGAGCCATACTTTATGTATTCCTTCAAGCAGACTTGCTTCTTAAATATTTAAATGGACCTAAAAAGGAAGACTTATCCAAATGCAGAATCACTACCACTTGCCATAAATAACAGGCAATCACCAAAACAAATGCAAAGGCTACCATAAATACAATAAGCTGGATCTGATTGTCTTTTCCCAGCTCAGTGCTTCTCTGAGCCAAGGGGAAGTTGGCAAGCTGAAACAAGGTTTAAGGCCACTTGTACCCATCTGGGCATTCTTTATGACTGGATAAGAGAGACAGAAGGCAGCGGAATTAGAGGATGTGGTTCACTGTGAGTTTTGGTCCCTTGGGTCATACTGTGTCCATACAAAACCACTGGGCACCCACCAGCACTCACAAACCTCGTTATTGGACACAAAAAGCACACATTCATCTTCCAGTCCGAACTTCTGCTTTCTATTTCAGGACTGTGGCAGGATGGGGGAGAAAGGGAACAATGAATGCTTAAGCCTTGGTTCATTATAGTAACATAGCAATGTTTAACAGACACCTCCCTGCCCCAGGAAATGGACATGATTTCTGGTTTTCTGCAATTGCATCTCAATCTCTTTCCCCATCTTCCAACAGCAAAAGGAAACTTTAGCCAGCTACTCAAGAGGCTGAGGCAGGAGGACTGCAAGTTCAAACCCTGTCTGGACTACAGAGTGAGTTCAAGCCCAGTGCAAGTAATTTAATGAGATTCTATTTTACAATAAAGTGTTAAAGAGGAGCCATGGGGAAGACTGGAGAGATAGTTCAGTCATAGAGAGCCTGTCATGCAAGCTTCAGGACCTGAGTTTTATTCCTAGTATATGGATTAGTGAGATGGCTCAATTCATTTTTTTAAATTAATTTCTATTTAAATTTAAAACAATTTTACATACCAATCCCAGGTCCCCCTCCCTCCTGTCCTTGCATTTCCTCCACCATCCCCCCATCCCACCCCCATCCACTACTCAGGGAAGGTGAGGCCTCCCATGGCTCAATTCTTAAAAACTTCTTGCCATACAAGGCTGATGGCCTGAGTTCAGGTCCCCAGAACACATACAACAGCCTAATACTATAGTGTAAGTGTTTGTAATGCCAGGGCACCTCTACAGGAAAATGGGAAGCAGAGACATGAAAATCTCCAGAAATTCACAGGCCAACATTTGAAGAGAGTCTGTCTCAGAGAAGATAGGAAAGTAAAAACTGGCAGCCAAGGTTGTCTTCTAACTTCCACATGTACAATGTGACATGGGTGAGCCAGTCTCTCTCTCTCTCAACTTCTCTCTCTCTCTCTCTCTCTCTCTCAACCTCTCTCTCTCTCTGCCTTGGGTGTGTGTATGTGTTTCATACACAAATATACACACAAACACATACATATACACATGAAAAACCAGGCATGATGGCAAGCATTCTAATCATAGCACCGGGAGGGAAGGCAGAAACAGTTTACACAGTACTTGACACACTAATTAGCTTATTTTTTTAAAAGGATTGAGGATGTAACACAGTGGTAAAGTACTTGTCTAGCATGCTCAAGTCCCTAGATGAACAATCCCAGGACACCAAAAGGAAAATAAATAAGAGAGGAAAGGCCCTATTAGTACCTGTTATCCAAACAAGATACCCCAAACCAGTAAAGGAGACAGATACCTTCTAGCTGCCCTGTGAATACACATTCCCACACTCCCCCAGTGGCCTCTATTTGCCTCAGGGGACACCAAACAGGAATTGCATTTAGTAATCAATTGACTCCCCTTGACTTGGTTTGGTGCCTTTTCTAAATAATGAGCCTGGCAACATCAGAGCCTTGCAGCCATCTTTATTAAGGAAGCGCCTGGCGCCATGCAGAGAAGACACGGGCAGAGTATGCAAACGTGGGAAGGGAATTATTTCCATCAGCACCAGCTATTTGAAAGCAATTGAAAAGTTTCCATTTGAAGAAAAAGTAATTTTCCTGATGTGAGTTTCGAGAGCTTGCTTGTCTGCCCCCACCTGATGATGGCTTCTTCAGCTCCGGGCTTTCTGGATTTTATTAAACCACAGCTAAGTGGCATCATGCTGGTAAAATATTGTGTCGCCTTTTAAAGTGATATCATTACCTAATAATTTTGAGCGCTTTACTTTTTTCCCCTTTGCCAAGGAAGAGAAATGGACCAAATGGCTCAGCAGCAGCCTCACAACACCGTACAAGTGAGAAGAGCTTGGTGTGGTGTGGTGTGGTGTGGTGTGGTGTGGTGTGGTGTGGTGTGGTGTGGTGTGGTGAGGTGTGGTGTGGTGTGGTGTGGTGTGGTGTGGTAATGGCAAGGTGTGGTGTCCTGTGGCACAGTGTGACATGGCATGATGTGGTATGGCACAGTAGGGAAATAGGAACCAAGGAACACACACACACACACACACACACACACACACGCACGCACACACACACACACGCACGCACACACACACACACACACACACACACACGCACACACACACACATGCACACACCATAAAAAAAACTAAGTTCCTAAGAAAGGAGTGAGCAGACTCTTCACTGGTTCCTCACCATCCCATATTTATAGAAAGTTGGGATATATGCAGCATGCAGCTTTTTCATCTAGACATAACCATGCCATCCTGAGTCAGAACAGTTGCAGTCACCCACCTAAGAACAGGCAGATATCTCCCTGTGGAGATTGGGGGATACGGGCCCATTGTAGATCTCTAGTCTAGCCCACACAAAGCCCAGCACCTCCATAAACTGGGTATATTTGAGCACACCTGGAACACTATTTAATCTCAGCTCTGCTGATTTGGAAGCGGAAAGCCAGAACTACAAGGTCATCATTGGCTACACAGTGAGTTTGAAGCTATTCTTGGCTACATAAGACCATGTCTCAAAAATCCTTATTCCATAACTGGAAGAGGCTCAGGAGGCTTACATCCAACCAGTAGATCCTCAGGCAGACCATCCCCTCAAGGGTACACAGAAAATTTAAAAAGTGGAGGAGGTGGGGCTGAGGATGGGTGTAGATCAGTGTAAGAGGACTTTCCTAGGCATCCCTAGCCCTGGGTTTGATCCCCAACACTGCTAAAGAAGCAAAATTTACAGTTGCTTTGCTGGGGCCTTTGGGTAGAACCCTGTAGTGTGTCTGCCTTCCAGTCATCCATGTTTCTGAAAGTAACTTCAGTAGTTCATTGAGCTGGATTCAGTTCCCAGTCTTAGTCTGTCAGTCAGTGCCCTGTGTATCTGGGGTGAAGAAATGATTCTACACATCTCAGTGCAATAGCATGACATGTGGCATGATTACTGGGAAGAGGCAACACCCAGCCCTTTGCTTTATTCTAGCTTTCCTATACACCTCCCTTCACAGAGCTTGGCACATGGTTATCACTTACTTACTAATGCATACTTTTGAGTGGGCAAGGGTGGATAGAGACATAAATCTATCATCATCCTCATTTTAATTTAAGAGTTCACAGAGATAGATGCTATTGAGGCAATCAGCATCTTCATTCTTAACCTGAGAAGTTCCTCACCTCATTATAGTATTCCTATTAAGGCTGTTATCCATTTAAATGGTAAAACAACCACACATGAAATAAGGGATTCCTTTAAATAGATTGCCTCCTTCAATACTCAGGCAGTTTTCAAAAGCAAGCACTCAAGTGATATGGTTTTACAGACAAGGAACCTGGAAAAACAAAACCCAGAGAGGTCCCATATTTACCCAAGGTCACACAGCTGGAGTGTGAACCCAATTCTCCTTGAGTCTTTGTTGTCATTGAATTCATAACACATGCATACACACACACACACACACACACACACACATACACACACACACACACACACACACACACACACACACACTTACTTAGGGAATGGGAGGCAGAGTAAAAGAGAGATGAGAGGGAGAGAGAGGAAGGGGGAGCACTTCAAACTTGAACATGAACCTAGCTGTGGACATATCTGGGAGCCAGGGAAACTGCATAGATCAGGCTGGGCCTGGGGAAGCAATGCCCCCCCCCATTCCATTTCCAAGAAGGTAGACCAAAGCCACTGCCTGGCCACAATCTCCATTTTGAATCACTCATGCCAGCCAGATTGGACTGTGTGTTTAAACAGGATTTTCTTTCTCCCTTTCCCTTTTTTTTTTTTTTTTTTTTTTAATTGGAAGAGAGCTTTAAACTCTTTGAATGTGGCCTCTGGGACCAGCTCACAGCATGGTCTGTACACCCTCCTTTTGAGGCAGGAGTCCCTGCAGCCACATTGCCAGCTCTGTTTTCAATTACAAAAGCTTGTTTGAACACGGGCTGTCACAGGGGCTGTTCAAACAGGCTTTTGTAATTGAAAAGGAGGAAAAAACAAAAGATTTCTAACCTTCTAAAGCCAGGGTGGGAAGGAGCTGGTTTGAGGACCACAGGAACAAAATGGCACCTGTGACAAGAGGACTGGGGGCAGCCAAGAAGGTACCTGGGGAAGTACAGTCAATGAGGGCAGCTAGAACCTCAGCCAACATCTGCCTGGTTAAAGCCATGGGTCCCTGGTGTAACTCTTCATCTTACACACAAGAACCCAGGAACTTCAGTGGGCACTTCTGAACTCAGATCCATGCCCATAACAATCTGGCTGTTCTGTGTTTGTTGTTGTGAGGTGCTTTCATGCCATTTTCCACAGAGGCTACCTTCCTACCAAATCTATGCAAGCTCTTGTCTCCACGTCTTTACCAGTACTTCTTTAGGTTTTATCTGTCTGTCTGTCTGTCTATCTACCTATCCACCCACTATTTGTGTATGCAAGCAATGGCACAAATGGAAGCCAGAGAACAACTTGCAAGAGTCAGTAATCTTCTATCATGTGGGTTCTGAGTCTTGAACTCAGGTTGTTAGGATTGGCGGCAACGTCCTTTACCCACTGAACCATCCTGTGGGACCCTCTAGTTACCTTTTCAATAACATCTCTAGATCACCACTCCCAGTTTCTTTCAGCATTCTGGGAAGCTAAGATGGCAGGCTTCAGACCTTCAAATCTGGCAAGAGTTGGAGATGAAAACCCAACAGCACCTGAGTCCAGTAAGTGAGTTACAGTTTGCTTACAATGTCAATGGAAACCCTCCAACAACTGTTCGCTACCTGCACATCTTTTTTCTTTTTTTTGAAAGTGAAAATCTTTCAATATCAATACAGAGATTGACAAATGATATATTACATGAATACTAAGAGTAAAAATTTAAAGTTTAATCATAGATTAGGTAAGTATATTTTATTGAAAAATTAAGATCATGAAAATTTTGCAATTTGAGTACATTTTGTTATTTGCACTGGATTTCACATATTTGATTATAATAATTTAATTTTCAAAGTTTTAAAACTTACACTTTTTAAAATTTATTTATTTTAGAAACAATTTATTTTACATATCAATCCTAGCTCCCTCTTCCTCCCATCCTCCCATGTCTCCTCCCCTGATCCCCCCCATCCCACAACCCATCCACTCCCCAAGGACAGTGAGGCCTTCTATGGGGAATCATCAAAGTCTGTCACATCATTTGGAGGAGGGCCTAGGCCCTCCTCCATGTACCTGGGCTGAAAGAGTATCCCTCCATAGGGAATGGGCTCCCAAGGTCTATTTGTGCACTAGGGATAAATACTGGTTCCACTGTTAGAGGCCCCATAGCCTGCCCAGGTCTCCTAACTGGCACCCACATTCAGAGGGCTTGGTTTGATCTAATGCTCATTCCTCCTCCCTCTCTACAATGGGATTCCAGGAGTATGGCTCATTACTTAGGTGTGGGTGCCTGCTTCTGCTTCCATCAGCTACTGGACGAAGGCTCTAAGATGGCAATTAAGGTAGTCAACCCTTCTTTAGTTACTTCTGTCAGATATTTTGTCACGTTGATAAGAAAAGCCCAAGCTATTCAGAGCAAGTCTCATGCTAGGAACTCTTAGCAATCTGCTTTGAACTTAGTAGCAGTTTTTGTTTCCACCTGTGTTTAAGAAAAACAATCCCAGTTCCCAGTAAACAAAGTGTGAGATCCTGAGAAAGTGACTCAGAGATGCTGATTTGATAGTGCAATTGCAGAGTGTGGACAGTTGTTGTTCCAGGTTGTTCACACCCCAACTCAAGCACTGCTAGCTCACCTACTCTGTGCAAATCACAGTGCCTAATCTGTAAGGGGAGGAAGTGAAAAGACTCATCATAGAAGCTGTTCTGGGATTTACACAGGCGCAATCAGTGATGATTGGCAGACCCTGGTCATTGTCCACAGAAGCCTACTATGCAATGCCTACAATCTCAGCTAATCAGGAAGCTGGGACAGGAGGACCACTAATTTGAGGCCAGGTTGGGCTACTGAATGAATTCAAGAACAGTCTGTGAAACTTAGCAAGACCCTGTTTTTAAAATGAAATGTGAAGCAGGGCCTGGAGTGTAGCTCAATGGTGGAGCACTTTTCTAGTCTACAGGAGACCAGGCAAGTCCTCAGACCTAGTTCTCAGGAACCAGGTAAAGGCCAAGCCCTGGAAAGTGCATCTCTAGTGTCACAGCACTCCTGCGTTTAGACTGGAGGCAGAGACAGGGGGCTCTCTGAAACCTTGAGTCCAGCCAGACTCACACATACAGTAACAAGGCTGTCTCAAACCAGGTGCAAAGTAAGGGGTGATACCCAGGGTCGTCCTCTGACCTCAAGGATTTTGTCGCAACACATGCATGCCCAGTCTCCCCACACACCACTACCGCACACACACCCAAAAGAAACTATGACTTTTAATGTGTGACCTGAGCAGTTTATATGGGAGATTGTTAGTTTGAGGCTATCCTGGAATAAGTGGCTTCTGACTTCAAGGACAGCCTGTAAAACTTAGTATAATTTAGAAGTTTCTGTCTTGAGATTAAAAGCAAAGATGGGATTGGGGCTTCAGTCTCATTGTGAACACTTGAGGTCCTGGATGCTGTCCCTAGAGCTGGTGGAAAGGCAGGATTTACCAACTGGACCATGAAACAAACACACCATGGACATGTATGTGGATGAACCTTATATAGACTACATGTCTATGGCTAAGGACTTGATTTGTTAACTGTAAGTCCAGGCCTTGCAAAATAATAAGATAGCGACTGAGGTGGGTACAATCAGCCAGAGTCCCACAACACACTTTTGGGTCATAAGTAGATTCTGTGCTTCCCTACCTTCCAAAACAGGCTGAAGTGGGATATTGGCTATGGGGTCTCTCCTACTCTCCCATTCCTTTTCCCTCACCCTCAAATCCCCAAATTTCCCCTGCACCACTGTCACAACCCCAAGTTGTATCCACCCTTCTGTCCTTGCAACCTCCCTGACAACACACAAAAGAAAATAAAATTTGAAAGGAAAACCACAAAACAAAAACAAACAAAAAGCAAAAAAATCTTGGCATGGAAGCTGTAGTGTGACACAGTGATTCACACAGTAAGCCCATATATCTTTACTTGCAACCGTTCATTGCAATGAGTCATTGGTCTGATTGGAGGCCTATGACTTCTGGTACACTATCAATACTGAGTGAGCCCTCACTGGAACTCCTCTTGGATCCCCTGTTGTCCTGTGTCATAAGATCCTGTAGTTTTGCTGCTCCAAGCAGTTCATAGATGAGGTAGATGCTGGGGTGGGCTGATTCGTGCTCCTGGTTCTGGGTCTGGGTGGTAGCTGGGTTAGTCAGCCTGCCAGCTCTCCCCCATCATCACTCCACAGCAAGCTCTCCAACACTGCCCTGGCTAGCTCACCCAATGCAGCATGCAGCAAGAAGCAGGGCCAATTCTCCTGCTCTCAGACGTTGGGCCCGGCTCACCTGCAATCACACCACCAAGGCCAGCTCTACTGTTTTGCCCAGTTGAGGTGCAGGGCCCAATCTCCTGAGAGCTGCAGATGGTGAGGGGCAGATCCAGCTCTATAGCAATAGTGCTGTCCAGGCAAAGTACAGGGCCTGCTCTCCTGAATGCTGCATTTGGTGAAGGGCAGGGTTGGTTCTCCCACTCTGAAGACCCAGGGACCAGGTTTCCTAGCTGCAGTAGGTAATAAGGAGTGAGGGACATCTCTCCTTCACCCATGCCACCACATGACAGACAGACATTGGGACTGGTCTTCCCACTCTCACACCTTCAGGGCCAGCTCACCCACACTACCAGCAATGGGGTCAGCTCTACTGTGCTGCCCAGGTGAGGTCCTAGATCAGTTCTCTATAGTCCTGCATCATGAGAGGGGCAGAGTAAACTCTGTACAGCTATATCCTCAGGGCCTTCGGTGGTAACCTGAGCAATGGACATCAACACAGACCACAGTTACTGCAGGGCCATGGACCCAGATATGGCCTTGGCAAAAGCCTAGGCCCTGGCATGGCCTTTGGTGGCAGTGAAGGCCACTCAGAGCTGTATGGCCCCAGAAGTGGCATGGTCCTTGAACACTAACATGGCCCTAGGTAATTGCCCTTGTGGCCACACAAGTCATGAATATCAATACAGCCCCTGACTGCTGTTGGACCACAGACCCAGAAATGGTCTTTGGCAGGAGGTGGGGACCAGATGTCACCAAGGACTGGGATGGCAGTGCAGGTCACTCAGATTGGCATGGACCCAGTGGCATCATGGCCCTTGAACACCAATATGGCCCCAAGTGGTGACCCAGATCTCAGGCATCCACCTGGCCCTCAAGAGCCTTAGACATCAACAAAGGCCCTGGAATTGGCAGGGCCATAAACCCAGACATGGCCCCCAGCCTCACCTTGAACTGTTATTGTGCCCTGACTCTGCTTAGCAGCACATACCACTAATGGGTTCTTTTAAAGTGTCACATGGTTAATTTTTGTTTTTGTTTTGTTTTGATTTTTGTTTGTTTGTTTGTTTGTTTTTCAAGACAAGATTTCTCTGTGTAATAACATTAACTGTCTTGTAATAAGCTCTGTGGACCAGGTTGTCCTCAAACTCACAAAGATCTGCATGTCTCTACCTCCCAAGTGCTGGGGTTAAAGGCAAGTGCCATCATTTCCTGGCATCACATGGTTAGTTGTTAATTGCACATCATTTCAAAGAGCACCAGGCTTGAGTAAGATGCTATTTACTCAAACTATTCCCTCTCCCTTTAGAAAGATAACTTTTCTTAATTAGAATTCTGGTATCTGTGATAGAATATCCTGGAAAAGGCACTTAAAGGAGAAAGGATTTAGATGACATACAATTCTAGGTGCCACTTCATCACTGTGTGGAAGTCAAGGAAATGGCAGAGACTTGAAGCAGCCAAACACATCACATCCACAGTCAAGAGCTGAGAGGAAGGAACTGGTGTGTGTGTGTGTGTGTGTGTGTGTGTGTGTGTGTGTGTGTGTGTGTGTGTGTGATTGCTTTTTTTGCTCTTGCATAGTTCAAGATCCCTGCCCAGGGAGTGGTGTCTCTGGTAATGGGCAGATATTCCCACTAGGATTAACAGCACACCTATGGACCAGACTAATTTAGACAATCCCCCATGGTAATTTCTGTCCTAGGTAATTCTAGATTAGGTCAAGTTGACAATTAAAAATAATCATCACAATGACCCTCTGCCTTTGAGTGCCCTGATACTTGCATAATGTCTGACTGTCCATCTACCATGCAGCTTCTGAAGTTAGAACCTATTTCAAGAAGGCAAGGACCCTGTGTCCCTGCCTGACCCTATTGTCATAGTATCACAACTGAGGAAGGCCAGAAGGTAGCTATGTGTGGCATCAGGAAGGGGAGCTGAGATAGACTCTTGAGTGCCCGTGTGTATCAGTGTGCTCATCAGTGCAAGTGCGCTGAAAAGCCAGCAGAGGGCAACAGATCCCCTGAAGCTACAATTATAGTGGTTGTGAGCCACCCAATGTAATGCTAGGAACTGAATTCAGGTCCTATGCAAGAACAAGAGCAGTGTGTGCTCTTAACTGTGGAGCTATCTCTCCAGCCCTTAGGGTGACATTTAAAGCATAAATTGGTGGTAACATATGCATAACATAAAATCCAGAATTTCCAATGTGTGGCTCCAGGGTATTGAGTACATTAACAAAGTTGTACATCTACTACCACTGTGCTTGTAAAGTAAATGTCTCACATCAAAAGAAAAACCCACACCCATTAACAGGGGCCTCATCCATACTTCCTCCAGCCACTGGCAAGCACTTGTCTGCTTTCTGTCTCTATTCTGCTCTATTCTGGGCATTTTATACAAATGGAAACCTACAGCATGTGACCTTCGGGTCCAGCTTTTCTACTAGCAGCCTGTTTTCAAGGTTCATCCTCATTATTGTTCCTGGAATGGAACTTCATTCCTTTGTAAAGTTGAATAATAGCTCACTGTAGGACAGAACCTGTTTTATTTAGCCTTCACACACTGATGGACATTTGGGATACTTCCACATTTTGGCTTTTGTGAATGGCACTGCTATAGACCTCTGTGTTCAGGTAGTAGGAAGCATGGAGGAAACTTCAGCTCAATGGCACATGGGCCTGAGGACCAGTGACTATGGATGGTGACTTTTAGCTTCAGTAGAATTAGTTGATGGGGATCAGAAGCAAGATGGCTCTGGACTCTAACTGGACAATCCAGTCCATGTAGGAGAAAGAGAAAGCCCCCTCACAATGGCTGAGGGATTTCCACCAGGGTTTTGCCTAGAAAAGGGTTCCTCTCTGTGCCAGACTGTTTGGCTGAGCAGACAACTGCTATGGCATTCCTGTGACTCACAGCATCATAGCAGCTCCAGGGATGCTAACACAGTGATAAAGATGGGGATAAAAAAAAAAAAGATGAAAACAGAATTATAGTATCAAAGTGGTTCCTGGGATGACAGGAAAGGTCTCTAAGCATCATTTAAGACAAACAGCAGAAGACATGGTGGCTAGCTTGGCCTGACATCTCCATCTGCCACCTGCCCCAGGTGTGCCCTTGAAGAGATGCTATGACCCCTGAATAGCACACCCTTCCTTGTGCTGGGGCTAATGCCCAGGACTCTAGTTACTCATCAGTCCTCAGCTTCCTCCCCACCCATTGAGGACCTCACCAAAACTCCTTATAGCACAGTCATAGCCACATACAGCTACTCTCATCCTCCTCTTTATATTCATGTAGAATTGACTATTTTTCTTATTTAAATTGTAAATTTTCCTTTGCTGGAAGGCTTGCCTAAACTGTTCCATCACCACTCCATTAGCAGCCCTGCTGACCCTCACCTAACAGATTTTCTGGTGGCTACAGGGTATCACTTGGTGGTCAGTGAAATTAGAGGCTGCTCCAGTGGATGACCCTAGAGGGTCATGTGGGAACTGGCAGGAAATCCTTTGGAAAGAGGTGAAAGGGGCTGAGCTATCCCTGTTGCTGTTCAAGCTGCCAGAGCTGAAGAGGTAGGAAGAGCCAGCCTCCTCCACCCAGCTCGGAGCACATCCAGCCCAAATGCTGGTGTCTGCCAAGCCCAGTGGTTGCAATCTCTCAAAGACTTGAACATTTTACAATTCCTCCTGTGGCCAGGCTTACATGCAGAATAAAGAGAGGAGAGCTATTCGCCCCTGAATTCCAAATCTACTTTAAGTAATTAAACTCATTTATTTCCATCTGAATACACAATGGGGTTGGAGGAGTTTATGGACATCTGGTGAAGAGAATGCCTAGATAAATACACACTGTGGGGTGGGGCGGGGCGGGGTAGTTCCTGGTGGGGGTGGGGGATGTTAATGACCTAAGCCAGCAATAGATTCCTGCCAAAACGGTCTGGAAGCTCCACACAGGACCTTTCTGCTGAGTCCTGTGTCCATAGAGAGGGAGGTTGAGAAGCAGATCCAGAGTGGGGGAATGAGGGAAGGATTGCTAATGAGAACAGTGCTTTCTAAGGGGGCTGTTAAAAAAAAAAGTTTCAAAACTGAATCAAAATGACAACTGCATGCTGAGAATGCCCTACAGAACATCACTTGCACACTTTAAATGGTGAATTGGGGCTGGAGCTAGAGCTCTACCGACAGAATGTTTGCCTAGCATGCACAAAGCCCTGGCTTCCATCCCCAGGACAGGATCAACCCAGCATGGTAACACATGCCCAGAATCCCAACACTTAGGAGGGAGAGGCAGAGGCAAAAGAGTTCAAGGCCATCCTTAGCTAAATGTGCATTCAAGGCCAGCCTAGAATACAGGAGACTGTGAACAAAGTAATTAATTAGTTAATTAATTAAATGGTGGATTTTGTATCATTTTGAATTTCTCTTTAATTGACAGCACCAACAAAGCTACTGTCTTAAACCTCTGGCTATTGATGGATAATGTTTTGCCCGTGTAATTTATTGTTCAATCTAGGCCACCATTGAATGGCTTCCCTAATTAAGTGAGAGAAGCATACGTGGGTATGGGAGTAACCCAAACTTCAGCAAAGTGCCAAACAATCTCTAGAAGAAAAGAGGACTACCTCAGCCCCCTGTAAGCATCTGTGGGAGACCAGGCACTGTTTGAAATTGCTCCCATTCTCAGACAATGGAGAATGCGGTGGCCTGTGTCTCTGGGTGCCACAAACTAAACACAAAGTGGTCACTGTCCCAGGTTCTTAAGGTCCTCTGTGATGACTCTATATCCTGACCAGAAGGGTCTCCTTCACCACTGAAAAGGTGTCATCCCTAAGTCTCCAGACCAAAATGCCCCTTTCTCAAAAGACTTAAAGGATGCCCAGGCGTCTCACTGCTGGTGAAAGATGTCTGGGCTTCTCACTGCTGGCCCAGCCAAATTTCTCCAAGCTGTCACTGCACATGGGACCAGCTATGATTTAAAACTAATACATCTTCAGACTATGTCATGAATGTGGTCCTGTGCTAAGGGTGCTTTTTGAGGGGAAGCCATGGAACCTTTAGAAGGCAGGGCCTTGCTGGGGGGAGTATGTCACTAGAGGCAGGCTCTGGTTCCCATCATGATCTATTCTTCCTGCCTGCCTTGCTGTGTCTCTACTACATGTCCCCTACCACTGACTGAGCTGATCCATGTGTCTTCCCTGCTGTGATGTCAGGAAACCCTCTGAACCCCTGAGGCAAAATAAGCCTTTCCTCCTTTGAGTTGTCTCTTTCAGGTACTGTGAGACAGATAAAGGTAACAACTAATGCAGAACTGACCCCCTTGATCAAGATCTATGAAGAAGTTTGTGGTCCTAGCCCTGTGCATCTCTGGAAGATATCAATGAATTAAGGAATATGTATTTATAAGTATTGCCCTCTAATTTGACTCACTTTGACCAACTGCTTCTTCTCTGCCAGGCCCTGGTGATAGTGAGCTAGGAGGCAAGTTCTCTGGTCAAGTCACTCATTGTCCAGTGCTGGAGGGGGGGAAAAGGCTAAAGTATGGTAGTATTAAAAGAGCCTCAAGCTGCTATTCACTGTCCCACATGATTATGACAATAGGGCTGGGGGAAAAAGTTTCAAAACAGAAAAAAGGCAATGACTTCACACCATTACTGCACTAAATAGCACTGAACTGCACACTTTAAAACAGAGACTTGGGGTGACAAGATCCAGGCAAGCATCCCTAAAAGGTGACTGAACTCAAAGTCTGAGTTAGAGCAAAGAAAAAGACTCTCAGAGTAAGATGAGTATGTCGAGGATGGAACAGACTATTTTAGGAGTCCTGAGAGAGGGAGATGGCCCCAACCAGGAACTGAAGGGAAGGCAGCATGGCTGGGAGAGAAAGAAAAGAAGGAGAAGGAAGGAAGGAGAGAAGATAGAAGCAGGCCAGGGTGACACTATGCAAGGAACCACCCCAACCCAGTCTGCACTTAATAAGGGGCATCCTGGTACATGTTAAATATAAGCTATAAAATACATGTAAGGGACCAAGGAGAGGCTATGTTCAATATCCCAGCAGGGGATGCTGGCTTTGACCAGGCTGCCTAGGACCTCTTCATATTCTATTTCCTTCCTTCCCACAAAACCTGTGTCCCATATGAAGGCTCAAAACCACTGGGCATTCACAACTTCTTTGACTGGGACCATTATCTAGTCCTATCCAGCCAGATAATTTTGAGAACAAGACCTAATATCTCAAATATCATGATCAGTGTGTGTGTGTGTGTGTGTGTGTGTGTGTGTGTATTAAAAATTCCATTCCAGATCTCAAAGGCTGTTGGAAATATCCAGCATCATTGTACTAACAACATAGGGCTAAGAGCTTTAGTGTTCTCTCGCCGCAGATGAAGCCTTGAGCACTTCTGAGTTCATTGTTACTGATGTTGCCATGATTCCCTAAGACTAGAGACTTTACAGCAGCTCTTCTTCCAAGGTATGGGCACCAAGCACAAGCAGCACTTAGATTGGAACCCAGCCTGACACCCTGAAGAAACTCAGAAAGCACTTGTCTGATGTTGAGGAACAAGTGTACCACCTGGAAATGAGCTCCACACTACAAAGCAGAGTAATATAGGGTTTCTGCTGACACAGTAAAAGGAGAGATGGATCTGTGTTGGAGAACCTGACTGCCTCCGCACATCCTCACCACCCTATTGGCTCACCCTTCCATCCATCCCAGCTAAATGCCATGCTAAGGCAGACTCTCCCAAGGGACAGGAAACCTTCTTTCCTCCATCAACAGCAATCAGATTCCCATTTCTTCCTTGCTCAGAGGCTGTTGCTTAGTCCTGAGTTCTGCCTTAAAGAAGCTAAGCTACTAAACCCACAGTGTGGAGGCTGTGATAAGAGGCTTAGCACTGAGACTGGTGCTGAACATGTGTCTCTCTCACCTGACAACCACTTGTGGGATTTTAGAAGAGAGAAGAGGAGAACCATCTCTCCTGTCTGTGACAGCCTTCTCAGAAATGAGTTCTAGGGCCATGATTCCCCCGAGGGACTAGGACCTCCTAATTACAGGTAGAGGTTTACAGGACAGAGCAAAAGCATCCGGATCGCCACCAAAGCTTAGAGCTCTGCAGATGGCTGATCTAGGCAGAAGCAGCAATGAAGAGAGCAATGAAGGGAGCTTCCCTCAGATTATTTGCTGAGCTTATCCTTTTGAGCAAGGACACTAGAACAGTGATGAAGGAGGTGGGGGTGGGGGAGGGGAGGCAGAGAGGAAGTGGAGGGAAAGAGATAGAAAGGAGAAAATGAAGAGGGAGTGACATAGAAAAATAGGGAAAGAGAGAGAGGGGAAGAGATAGAGAGAGGGTTAAGAGAGAAGAAGACGAAAGGATGGAGAAGGAGGAAAGAATGAAATGGGAAAGAGATACTGGAAGAGAAAGGGAGCAGGGAGAGGGATAAAAATAGAAGGTAGAGGGGAGAGACAGGGAGGAGAGGGAGAGCAAAGAGGGGAGAGAAGGATGGGGAATGAGGATGAATGCACCCAGGAAGTAAGCTTAAAGAAAGCCCCGCTAAGTCTCCTACAATAGTGGAGAGGATACCCGAACTGGCCTACCCCTGTAATCAGACTGGTGAATACCCCAACTATCACCATAGACTCTGCATTCAGTAAGTGATGGAACCAGATGCAGAGATCTACAACCAAGCACCAGGCCAAGGAGGGTATATATGAGCAATGGAGGTCAAATAATGATGGAGAAATCTACAGAAACAGCTTAACCAAGCTCATGGAAACTCATGAACTCTAGACTGACAGCTGTGGAGACTCTAGGGTACTGAACTAAGCCCTCTGTATGTGGGAGAGAGTTGTGAAGCTTGGACTATCTGAGGGGCTCCTGGCAGTAGGACCACAATACAAACCTGGTACATGAGCAAGCTTGTTGGAGCCCATTCCCTATGGTGGGATGCCATGCCTTAATGCATGCAGGAGAGGCTTGGCCCTGTCCCAACCTATTGTGCCAGACTTTGTTAACACTTCATGGGAGCCCTTACCCATGAAGGGCAGTAGACTGGGGGGGGCAGGGAACAGGGGGGTGAGAGGAGGGATGGGAAGGAGAACTGTGATTGGAATGTAAACTGAAAGTTAAAAGAATGACAAAAAGCCTCCTTCAGAATCAGGGATGAAGGGCAATGAGGGTCTGGAGTTGGCCGTCTGACCCACTCTGCAGAAAGGATCGAGCCTTTTCATCTGTGCCGTTTGCCAGAGCATTGGAGACTCAGTGCCACTTGGATTTTCAGGTGTGGTCTCTATTTCAATCTATCTGGTGTCTTTTATTTGTACCTGAGACAGAGCAAAAAATTCCTACCACAGCCTATCAGCCTCTTCACAATCAGCCTCGCACTTACCGGGGAACAGGCACTGTTAGCTCCCTGGAAGGCTGAAGAGGCTGCTATGCAGTCCACAGAGCAGTGCACTGAACCACTCTGGGCAGCAGCATTGCAAATGCTGCCATCATGTCATTTAATGTAATGACAACCAATTTGTCTCAGGGTTGTCATGTATTACATTGTCTTCTAAAAATCCCAATTTTCCTGATAGTAATTTAGGCTCTTTTATAATACTTACTATAAACTAAATTGTATTTATTTGCTTTCTTGTGGTCAGTCTTCCTCCTCTGTAATATGGGCACCATGCCTTCAGTGAACTTAACAACTCATGGCCTCTGTCTTCTTAGAGTCAGTAGGCAACTAGGCAATGTGTTTCTTGTGGCATAGATGAACAGGCATCTTTATGACACAACTGGAAGATGAGAAGATAGTTTTGTGGGTAAAGGGTCTGTTTCACAAGCATGAGGATCTGGGTTCAGATACCCAGCACCCAAGTAAACATCAGGAGGTGTGGAACATGTCAGTGACCTCAGAACAGGGGTGGCAGAGACTGGCAGAGCTCTGGGATTCACTGGCAGTCAACCTAGCTGTGACAGTGACCTTCCAGTTCAGTGAGGGACTCCACACTGAAAACTAAGGTGGAGGTTGATGGAGGAAAATTCTTGATGTCAGCCACAGCCACAGATGGGTGCACCTGCACACATGTATGCCATGCATGCAAATCAAAATACAAATGAGACACAAATGTTAGCTGCTATCTTAGTCTCTGCAGTGTGCTGGCCACCTTGGGAAACTTAAAATGCCAATGGAGACAATAGTCTCATCATCCACACCATCCCTGAACCATGGGGAAACAGATGAGAAGGAAAGACTCAGGCAAATAGCTGAGCCATCAGCATCAGAGACCTTTACAAAATTCAAGAAATCTGTATGCTATGGAGATGTATAGAAGCAAAGAGAATGGACAGAAAAAGGCATCTTGTTGGGCAGATGTTCTCCATGGCCCCCCTTCCAGTGATTGCACCCTGAGCCATCTCTGTAAGAATACAAAAAAACAAAACAAAACAAAACAAAAAAAAACCACGATGGTGTATCACTTACATCAGGTTATTAAAAGACTAGCTTTCAACTTGGACATACTAACCATATATATATATGGTTCTTCTTCCCTCCCTCCCCCATCTCTCTGCCATATATGAGAATACTCAAGCAGCCTCTAGAGAGTCCCCTACATAAAACATAAAACACTGAGGCTTGTCAGCAAGCAGCTGAAGGAGTTTAGAAGCACTTCTGCCAACAGTGATGAGCTGAACTTGGAGGTACATTCTAAGCACTCAGGTGAAACTACACCCTGACTGCACAGAAGATATTATCTAAGGGCACTGGCTAAGCTACCTTCTGAGTTTCAATCCTCAAAAACTTGCAAAAAAATTTGTTTTTATTATCTTAAAACTTCTGTGTGTGTGTGTGTGTGTGTGTGTGTGTGTGTGTGCATGCTTGCATGTGAGTGTGTATGGGTGTTGGTATATATGAGTAAGAGCACAAATTGACAATTGACAGAGTCAGTTTCTTCTTTCCACCAAGAAGGTTCATGGATCAATTTTAGGATTTGCTGACATATGCCTTTATTCACTGAGCCACCCTATTGGTCCTATTAGTTGTAGGAACATTTGGTACAAAACAGTATATGACTAACAATTATGGGAAAACACTTTGCAGGAATAGTCCTACAATTTTATCAGCCTGTTTCATGATTTTATTCATAGGCATCACCACTGAGCAAATAGTTTGGAAATCTCCTAATGCCTCATTAAAGTTAAACCTTCATATCTCCATCCATGAATTAGAGATCTGTTGGAACATTGCTTTGACCATGGCAAGCTGTGCGGGGGCCCAAGGAAGTCACGTAACACCTTTGTGTGTGTGTGTGTGTGTGTGTGTGTGTGTGTGTGTGTGTGTGTGTGTGTTTTCTCCTTCAAGCATAGAATGAGGATGACGGTGACATCTACCTCTCCCCTTTCAGTGTGGCTGTATAGGTATGCCAAGTACTCAGCATGGGGTGTGGCACATTCTAATACCATGTTAGCTGCTGTTTTTATCTTTACTGGAATACTAAGGTCAAGGGCAGAACCCTTGGAGTTGTGGCTAATTGTCATTGTATCCATATTTTTGCTCTTTTGAACAAAAACTTGTTACAATACCTTTAAAAATCTGACCTCATCACACTTGACAAACAGGGAGTATAGAAAAAGATAAACAAGGGCCAAAGAGATGGCTTGAGGAGTAAAGGCCCCTGTTACCAAACCTCATAACCCGAGTTTAGTTCTTGGAAACCATGTGGTGGAAGGGAGAGAATTGAGTCCCTCAAGTTACCCTCTGACCTTCATGTGCATGCCACAGCACACATGAACACACACACACACACCCATACACACACATACACACACACATATACACACTCACACATACGTACACACACCCCCATACACACCCATACACACACACATACACACACACACATACACAAACTTACTCCTCACTCACACACATACACACACTTACTCACACATACATACACACACACTACTCATACATACATTCACATACACACCCATACACACACACATACACACACACACTAAATGAAATGTAATAAAAATGTTATATATTTATAATAAATGAATAATTTCATCATTTCTGAGATAAATAAGATGGCACCAGGCCTCTGTATGTAGAAATCTATTAAATAAGTCCACTTTCATGGGTCTCTTACTTTACCTCCACGAAGCTGATTTGTAAGAGAAGAGAAGCCAGCATCACACAGAGACACCAGGTGTGACTCTGAAACATGAAGGAGTTTGTCTAAGGTTGCACAGTCTATAATGCTAATGTCTGACATCGCCCTGGGGTCTTCTGATACCGCCGAGAAACTTCTCCTAGGTGCCTAGTCCTCTATAAAGCTGGCCGTCCCACCAGGCTGGATGTCCAGTGCCCCTTCTACTTTTGTGTTCCAAGGCCAGGATTGTACAATCTGTTTGTGCATCCCCCATGGACCCTTCATTTTTGTACTTCCTTTCCTCATTAGAACTTCACTTCCATTGCCAAGCCAGCTCGCCTAATCTCATGTCAACTCTGCCGCTTCTAATTATTTCACTGTAATTATTTTTCCTTAACAAAGAAGATAAAACTAATCATAACATCTTTTTGTAAGCCTCCAAGAGTCATGCTTAAATTACCTCACTGATTTGAAAACCCCAGCAAGCAAATAGGAAATAATTATACTTTTATCTGGGTCGAGGCTGACATCTTGCCATATACCCACTAAATTCCGCAGAAACAACAGGTCATACAAGTAGTTAGATGACTTTGTCCTGAAAGTTATTCAGTGTGTCATGGATCATTTTCCCACACATTTATGACATGGGGACCTAGAGTCAGATAGAAGGAGCTGGGATATCAAGGATGTGGCCTGCAAGTCCGCAAACCACATTATTCCTAGGGTAGTAACTAATGCATAATGACAGAAGCTGTTTCCTAGCCAGATGTTTCTGGGAGGCTATGTATTCTATGTGAGTGTGTACATCTGTGGAGTACAGAAAAAAAAAAAAAACTGCCTTCTTGGTGGTTATTTTGTTGCTCAGATCACATACCTGACAAAAAGCAGGGATTTGGAAGGGTTCGTTTTAACTTGTAGTACATGGGATGTAGTCTGTTGTAGGTGGGAAGGATGGTCAGCAGAAGCATAAGGCAGCTTGTCACAATGCATCCACAATCAGGAAGCCAAGAGTGGTGGTGGCTGGTATTCAGTTGGCTTTCTCCATTTTCCTTTGTATTTAGTCTGGAACCTTAGTTCATGGCCTGGTTCTGCCGCTATTCGAGGTAGGTCTTGTCACCTTAGATAAACCTTTGTGGAAACACCCTCCCAGATATGCTCAGAAGTGTGTCTCCTAGGAGATTGTAAGCCAAATGAATGGTTGGAATTAATTACTTTAACTACAGATGCTTTCATGTACTCGTTATATGCTAAGCAGTGTTCCTGGAAATAAATATGCTTTGGTACACAACTGGATTGACACCCCAGCCCCAGCCTCTCATGCAGAATTCCTAAATTGAAGTCTAACACTAGTGCAGGGTGCACTACCAAAGACTCTTTATGTTCCAGCTTGCATCTTTGCTCTGAGGCCTTCTTCCGGAAGAGGAGCTAAGAATGTACTCAGCATTGCATTGATGGGGTAGAGAGTGAGAGAGAAGCAAGGATAGTGACAAACGGGGCCTGTGCTTATTGCAGCATCCAGAGGTCTCTAAAGATAGGAGTGTGATGCAATATGAGACAAAATGGACCTCCTTCCTTGCAGCAGATTGTCCATGATTAAGCAGTGATAATTTACTTCCTCTGGGATTGCTGGATGCAGAGCAGAAGGAATTCTTCCAGAGCTAAGAATAGACAGCAGAGTCTAAATGTAGGCTGCAGGGGATAGGGTGATCCATGAAATGGGCTAACATGATCCATCTACAGGTGGGTTCTCTTCTGTCAACATTCCTAGCTCTCACACAGCTAATTGATGAGAGCTTTTGTTCTCTCAAACCAGGAGCTAAGGCAGAGACCCATCTTCAAGGACCGAACCCTGGAAATGACTGCAAGTTGGGAAAGGGAGTAAAGGCATGATTTGCATGAGTAGTAAATTATTCCTGGAGGATCATAACTGTAGCTTGACTCATTGGGGCACATTGGTAGCCAGTGTAAGGATGCTCCCCTACACAGTGGAGAAGGGACCTGCATGTTTTCACAGCTTTGTCCTTCTCAGAATTCCCAGGAACTTCACAAGTTAACATTTCTAGCCCTTACAGTACATGGAGAATGAAGAACACCTCCTCTCCCACCCCCTGAGAGACATACCCAGGCAAAAAGATAAATTTCAATATCTTAAAGCTGGCTGGGGTGACAGGCACTCCAGTAGTAAATACAAGGGCAGGGTATCATTGGAGAGACAAATCCTCTGTCCAAATAACTACCCTGAACAAGTCCTTTCCTTCCAATGTGCAGCCCTAACTTAACCAAGTCACCTTCCTCCCTCTGCCCCAGCTTATGGGTATCCTGATTCTTCCTACTCCACTTGTCTCACAGGGTGCCTGAGAGATGTGCCTAATAGCCAGGCCCAGGAATTTCTTGACACTCTCTTTTTATCCTATTGATAGCAAAGAGATAAACAAACTCTCAGTTAGCAGGGGAAGGAAAAGGAGTGTTTTCTGCTTGAGATGGCGTTGGTACCTGATGGATGCTACAATGAGCTGTGGTAGATATGAACAGATGATGGGACACTGTGCCCTTTCCTATGCAATGCTAGTTGGAACTTTGCCTGCCCAAAGGAGGGGAGGAAAGCAGTACAAAAAGCATGAGCCTGTACACTTCCGACTCTACTTCCTTTTCATCAGTGACCCTTGTGCTCATCTTAGGTTGCTGCCTAGGCAGGGAGGGCTCCATGACCCCTAGGGAGTGGCCAGGGTGACCTTAAGTGGCTTTCTAGGGAAATGCACAAGTGGCTAGAGATGGTGATTCTCTGTCAGCTTATTCAGGGGTGAGCTTTTACACAACCTGGGTTCTGCTCTTGGTGAGTGAGCCACCTGTGCAGACCTATCAGTCTGATATCTATAGAGAAAGGGATGTTGTGGATAGTCTCCAGGAATGCCACCAACCAGATGGAGGTGTGGCTCAAAGACCACACTCCAGGCATAGAAGACACCCCATTGCAGTACAGGTGATGTGCAAGTATGTGGAGCTACTTATAAAGACTGGAAAACATGGGCAGCCCATCCCCCAGCACCACAGTTCTCTACCAAGTCTAACAACTGCCTTCTCTATGGGGTTCATTTCTGTGTACCAAAGGGGCTGTGTGAGACAGTCAGGGATGTCTCATATAACAAAGAACTGTAAACTCGGGGGACAAACATATATACAACAGGAATAGCATTGTGTGTGTGAGTACACATATACATGCATGCAGATATAGGTATGTACCTACAGAGGCCAGAGGCCATCCTCAATGTCATTCTTTAGGTTCTGTCCAACATATTTTTGAGAGAGGGTCTCACTAGGATCTGGAAACTTATCAAGTAGATTATATTGAGTGGCTGGAGAGCCCCAGGAGCCTACCTGTCTCTGCATACACCATTGCATTTTAATGAAAGTGCCAGGAACACTGAAAATGTTTTACCAACAAAGCCATCTTCCCAGGTTTACATGGAACTTTATCACTCACAGTTCTGGATGTTGAAAGAACAAGGCCAAGGTGTAGGAAGGGCTGTGTTGCAAGCCTTTACCCTGCCTCTCCCAAACCTCTGGTGCTTTGTTGGCCGTCTTTGGCTTTCCTTGTAGAATCATTTCCCTGATTCCTGCTTTTATTTCCATGTAGCCATCTCCTCATGTGTTAATCTATGAACAAATCTCTCCTCTACACAAGGAAGGCAGTCAGATTAGATTAGGGACTCTCCCTGTTTCAGTATGACCTCATCCAATTGTAATTTCAATGACCCTAATTCTAAATGAGGTTAACATCAGAGGCATTGGGGACAGTTCAACATGGGAATGCTAAGTGGACATGATCTAATATATAACTCATCTGTCAAAGTCAACATGTTAGATACTAGGTACCAGGTAAGACACAGAAACAGCAGGTCTTGTGAGTGGCCACCTCTGTGGCCAAAGCAGGCTCACATTTGGTGTCAATATCCTTGTTGTCACTCAGTTTGTCAATCATGTTATAATGTAAAGTTGCTGGTGACCACATATCAGTTTAAGAATGGATATAGAAAAGATACCTTCTGTTGTGTCAGTGGAAGAGGGATAAATTCTCAATGGAGAGTCCTGGAATGATCTGGAAGAGGCCTGTGTGGAGTGTACTTATTTACTGGAGTTGCTATGACAAAGTCCCACAGACTGATGGCTTTGACAATAGATATGATTTTTTCACCATAATGAAGCCTGGAAGTACAAGATCAGGGGTCAGTGGGATCGTTTCTCTTGAGTCCTCTGTATGGCGGCAGACTCAGTTTATCCCTGGTATGTCCCCACGTTTCTCTTCTATGCTGTAGTCTCTCAATATAATGACACCACTCAAATTGGAACAGACCTTCTTTGGGACCTTATTATATCTTAATCACTGCTTTAAAGATCCTGTATCCAGGGGGAACCATGTTCTGAGATAGTGGGTTGAGGACATCAACATTAGAGTTATGGGAGATACAATCTAACCAACAAAAGAGAGGCTGTGCCATGGTTCATCCATTGCCTGACACCCAACACTCTGCATGTCTTAGTTTTTCTCTATTGGTGGCGTTTGGGGAAAGTGGTTTCCTCATTGCTCATCCTCTGAGGACACTGGGAAACACACTCATCCTGAAACAAAGCTTGCTCCTAAACACCTGTCCCCAAGTGATGGAGAAGGCTCTGTTGGAAACAGGCATCAAAGTCCAGGGGTGTCTTTGTATTCTGCCAGCTGGACTTACAAGGTAAAGTGGCTTGCAGATTTCTTATTTAATAAATTCCCACAGAAAATTAGTTTTTCACAGTGGGGAGAATTTCAAGGCTTGCTGAGAGGAGCGGGCAGGATCTAATCACTGCTGAGGCTTTGTACATACACCAGGCATCGCCGATCTCCGAATGATCCAATTACTCTGCAGAGGCTGGTCCGCCTTACCTGCATACTAATCTCCAGACAAGGGAACAGGAAACAGGCAGGCCTTTCAGGAAGCTCCAGAAGCACAGGGCTCCCTTGCTGACCTTCTGCCAATTATGCTCATTTCAATTCTATTAGTTCATCCTTTGCCCAAAGGTGACATATGTCTGGCTTTAGAGGCGTATGCTGCCTCTACCAGCCTCCATCAGCAAAGAGAGAGGGTACTGGCTCCAGCAAGTGCAGGCAGGGTCACTCCTGTCCCTTGAGGCTCCTGTGGGCCACTTTGGCTGCTGATGTGGACAGTTGCTTTATCTTTTGGGCCCCTCCCTACCTATCCACGTACCTTCCATTTACTTCTGTATAAATGAGAGTGGGTATTTTATGGACTAAGTGGAAAGGAGAACTATCCAGTGAATGTGTCCAATAATTATTTCCTTTTGCAAATGAGCACAGCCAGCTGGTGTTGGTTCTGACAGTGTGTAAGCATCAGGAAGACAAGGGGTGCAGGCGTGGTTTTCTCCAATGAAGGGATGAATGGGGTGTGATGGAGACACTGTTGAGAAATGGGATGGGCAGGAGATAAGCATTCCAGGAAGAAGTGCAGAGAGGTGTGGATAACATTGTGTTGTGTGTTGATGTTGGGGGTCTTTTTCCAAATAAAGCTGAGTGGGGGGCTGGGGAGGCTGCTCCCTAAGGTGCTGTCACTCAAGCAGGACAACTTGAGTTTGGACCCCAGGCATCCATGTAAATTGCCAGTTGTGGCAGCCCACAGTTGCACACGTGACACCAGCACTGTGGAAGCAGAGAGAGAAAGCCTCTAGGGACTTGTTGGAAGCCAACCTAGGTATGTCTACAAGCTCAAGGTTCGGTCAGAGATGCTGTCTTGAAAAATAAGGTAAAGAGTGACAAAGACAGAGGAGGTCATTGATTACTGACCTCCACACATATATTCATGTACATGCATGCCTGGATAAAAACTCAGCCATACACATGAACACATGCACATGTATACACCACATGTACAAATGTGCATATTTTGCCTATATTTTCCACTAAAGAGCATAGTCCCCAAATACAATATTCACCCCAATGTATACCTTATACAAGTAATAAATCATCTCAAAAGATTACAACAGGAGTCTAGAACCCAGTGACCACTGTGGTGGGGGGCCTAGAATTCCCAATGGAGAGATCTGGAACCTTCTGGAGGAAGCCTATGGGGATGGATTAGTTTGCTGAGGTCTTTATGTCAAGGTCACACAGACTGGTAACTTACACAATAGAAATCATTTTCTCACCATAATGGAGTCTGAAAGGCCAAGGTCCAGGCTTATCAGGGTGCTTCTTCTTGAGTCCACTATCCACAGCTAAACTGTCAGCTCTATGGGTTTAAGAACAGGCTGGAAAGGCAGAATTTTAGGGAGTTTTCTAAGTGGTAAAAGCTTCCTTAATAGTGTTTAAAGATGACAGCCCATGGGTTTGAGTTGTAAAAGAAGAGAGTAAGAGTGGGAGACAGAATTACTGAAGGTCCCCCACCCAACACAAATACACAAATAAATGAAAAAACATTGCTGCAAAGACACTTTCCTTAGTGTTATTCCAAGGTAATACAAGGCTTAGAGCTATTGGAGCTTTGTTTGGTTCCAGCCATTTGGCAACTATGGATTGTGGAAATGGATATTGAATGTTTTTGAGTCTCTGTTTATTCATCTACAAAGTGGGAGTGTCCCTTGATAGATCTATTGCAAGTATTGCAAATGCTATAAATATGGTTTTTAGAACGAACACACAGTAGGTGAATAATAATGTATTTGTCAGTACTCAGAGTTTAGAACCCAACATTAAACAACAATGGTTCATTCAATAACATCCATTCAGCCTCACACAGACACCTATGACTAAGATAGAAAGTTAGAGGCAAAATCACAGGTACAAAAGACCAGGACAGTGAGGTAGAACAAACCACTTCTGGATGTCAAATCAAAGAATCCTCTCCATGTGGATGGAACCCTAAAGAAACTCAGAGCTGGTTGTGATAACTTTCAGGAACGGGATGCTAACTTGGTATTCTTCCTTGCTGCCTGTTCTTCTGGTGTCTTCCCTGGAGCCCCAGGGCCTGCTTCTAGGTCCCCAAGAAACATCACATTTCTTGCTAAGAAGAAAGTGATTTGTTTTTGGCCTATTGACTGTTTTAAAGGACACAAACAAATAGCTAGGCTGGAGGGTTGTGCTTGAGAGAATATGGATGAGGATGTGGCTGCATGTGATGGGCACAGAGAAGCTTTCATGAGTGAGCCTGTACCAATGTCCCCTTGTGGATTTCTAGTCAGGGAAGGTGGGTCAAAGGAGGAAACGACCACCTGTTCATGCACAGGTACCAAATTAAAAGTCTTTGCAGAAATACTATTGTTTGCAAAATTGGTTCGTCCTTTCTTCCTGCTTTAGTGCATACAATTTCCTATACCTGGAAAATATACCCTCTTCTCTTCATGCTACATGCTTACAACCACACACATCCATGAAGTAATAAATAGAGCACTAAGAATCTACCCTGTGCCCAGTGTGTTACAAACTGAGCACCACTTGGTGATAGCATCCCATGTGTGACATGTCTATTATAGTACTGCATGTCTACTATACAAGGACTAGAAGATAGAGGCACGAGGACAATCAGGTTAAAGTCAGCCTGTACTACATAGAAAGACCCTGTCCAGAATACAGCCATGAAATCTAGAACAAAGCTAGATAGTGTTCAATAGACAATCCCAATAAAGATACTGATCAGTAGACTGCACAAGTAAAGGTACTGCTGCAAGTTAAAGTAATATTGCAGAGATTCCCTCTTCCCTAATAGTGTGCTCATTCAGATGGACCCAAGGTCTGACCTGGGGCATGCTGGAATCTCCTGGGGCTCACATGAATCTGATTCTCAGCTGTGGTGATACAATGGGGGTTTATGCACCCGTCAGGCAGCTGGCACCAGGATGGTCCCTGATCCTTTCCTTCTGATCCATCTACTACACGAAACCCACTGGGTTCAAACAATTGCCTAGGCTTCTCCTTGCCAGCAAAGCTATGAATTCAGCTCACCACAGTGGCTGTCATTGATTTCATTTAAATATACCTATTCATAACTCAAATACTCTATGACCCTCTTTGAGGCTTGGGGGACATCATGAAAGAAGGATCAGAATGGAAGGATGGGACCAGAGGACAGGCCAGAGTAGTGTGAAATGCTGTCTTCCAGGCACAGTATGGCTCCAGTAATCTTGAACTTAGAGCAGCCACACAAGATCTACAAACAATGTGGAATGGTGATGCCCTGCCATTCAGGACAGAGGAGTTCATGATGCTGGACTCCCCCTGAGGATTTGCAGGCAGGATTTGAATGGTTAATGAGGGAGGAGAGATTTTCTCACAGTGGACAGAAAAGAGGAAGTTGGGAAACAATGAGGAGATTTCTTCAAACTGAATGGTCCATGTGCAAAGGCCAGCCTGGGCTCAGCACTGTCCAGGTGCTGAAGTGCAATGCTCCTTATTTTTGGTAAGTGGAGCAAACCTGGAGGGTGCCTGCTCTTTACTTTTCCACATGCTTTTGTGCATTCAAAGCTGGTTTTCCAAAATAAGAGTGATCATCCTGCATGTTTCTCATGAGGTCATGATGATAGAAATATGAAATATTAAACACAGTGTATAATGTATAATACCCAAAAGTTCGGAGGAGGGTAGACACAAAGGAAAGAGCCAACTATTCTGATTCTAAGTTTGGTGTGGACTTTCAGGAATGGCAGGTGGTCTCTGTGCTTCATGGAGAGGAGTTGGGGGCTGGGAAGATTGGCTCCACTGGTGAAATCATTTTCCGTATGTTGTGGTTTGAATGAGAAACATCTCTGCAGATACTTGTGCATTTGAACTCTTGGTCCCAGATAGTGGTGCTGTTTAGGAAGACTCTGGGTCTTTTAGGAGGTAGAGCCTTCCTGGAGGAAGCACACTGAGGAGGAGATGAGGGAGATTGGGCTTTGAGGTTTTAGATCATGGCCCCATTTCCTATTCTCTCTCTCTCTCTCTCTCTCTCTCTCTCTCTCTCTCTCTCTGCCTCTCTCCCTCTAACTCTGCCCCCTCTCCTCCCCCTTTCTCTCCCCCTCCTTTCTCTGCTTCCTGTGTAAAGATGAAATGTGAATGCTCTGCTTGCTGACTGCCAGGCCAGCCTTACACCGCTGCTGCCATGGCTCCTCTGCCAGGATGGACTGTATCCCCTGTGGATCCATAAACTAAATAAACGCCTTCTTCTAGAAGCTGCTTTTGATAAGGTCTCCTATCACAACAGACAGTAACCACACAGGCATGAGGTCCTGAGTTTGATTCCCTAAGACTCACACTGGGCATCAGACTGGGATGAAGTGGAGCCTTGACAATCTCTGGATAGCCGTCCTAGATGAATTGGAGAACTTCAGGTTTGGTGAGAGACCTGGTCTTGAGTGGCAAGCTACTGAGTAGCTGACCCTTGGTTTCCATGTGTGTGCATATATATGGATGCAAGCATGTGTGTGCATGTGTATATACACACACACACAAATGTACATACACATGCACACACATGTAAGTACACACACACACAAACACACACACACACACACACACACACACACACCACACACCAAAGAAAGAACAATAAAAGAAAATTGGTTGAATGATTTCAAAGGAGGATGGAAGAAATAATGGACAGATTGGAGAAGCTGCTGGAAAAAGTAGAAAATGGGGAGTTACTTCCCAGTGTACAGGTGCACTGGGATGCTTTGGTATCTCAACAATTTCCTCTTCTTTCTTTACAAGAGGCCCAGTCCACAGAGGCTGGAAGATGTTGCCTACTCCCAGTGGAAACCCCTGCACCTGAAAAGCTTTGCTTGCCTCTTCTCTTGATGCAAACCTTGGCCAGCAGCAGGACAGTGAAAAATCCTAGACCCCTTATCTCTGGGTGAGACAAGTGTTTTGTTGATATTTACACCTGAGAGTTCCCTGCCCTTTCTTGGTGGGATCTTTCTATAGCTAGAATCCTCAGAGTCCTGGTTCAGCCTTTTTCCTCTTTTTTCTCGTGTGTGTGTGTGTGTGTGTGTGTGTGTGTGTGTGTGTGTGTGTGTGTTTTCCCTTGTGTGAGGAAGGTGTTTGTGTAGGTATGGGATGTGTGTAGAGACCAGAGGCCAATCGCACATGTCACTCCTCAGGAGCTTTCCCCTCACTTTTGAGATAAAATCTCTTACTTAGACATGTGACTGGACCCCTGGCCACACTAGTCCCTCTCCACATCCTTAGCCTTACACACTGAGCCATCTCATAGTCCTTGCCCTTTCTTTATACCTCTTCAATCCCTTTCTCCAAAGAGCACCACTCTAATTATGTAACCAGAACCTCTCTCTTTGCAGCTGCATTTCTGGGATGTTTTGCCTACAGCAGAGTATCCTGCATGGTAGAGGTGATGCCACCATTCATATCCAGTTCTCTCTGCTCTGGGATATAAATGTAGCTTTCCAATTCTCTTTGATTAGAAACATTCCCCATAGATGATGATCACACCTTGAAATCAAGGTTAATGTTTAGTGGGACAATAAACAGCTCTGAGATTACTATCAGAATTCAAGCAATACCTACCATGTGCTGGATGTGTCTGTCCTAAGTACTGTCTTGGGTGCTTAACATGTTATATCATGTAATACTTCCCACAGCACTACAAAATGACACTTCTCCATGGAACACAGGAAGACCACAGATACAACAACAGGGCAGATTTGCTCAGAGTCACAGAACACACTAACTGTTGAAATGTCACACCATGTTTGTGTCATCCCCAAAGCTGCTTTCTATGCATCAGGCCACATCATCCCCCTCTCCAACTCAAGAAGAATGGAAATCAAGCTGCCAGACTATCGCTTCAGAATAAAATAAAGAGGGTCTCTCAGCTCAGGTATTTCAAGCACATACATTTTCCTCTTCAATGACAAAGAGGTTGGCATTTGCTGGAGCCCTGCTATGAGTTGACTGAAATCCAGCTCCAGCTTCCAGGGCTCATCTGAGAAATCTAATATCTGAGGCAGATAACGTAATGGACTGTGAGTCACCTCTTGCCTGGGATTCTCTGAGCTCCAGTCTTGTATTAAGTTATGAAGACAGGCACCTGGACCACATTGCTTTAGCTCCCCCAGGAAGCTGCCTTAACTAAGTTAAGATTCAGCATTGTGACCTCACCATTGGCAACAGATGGGGTCAAAAGATGCTGGTGTAGTGATTCTTTTGTTTAAGAAACTGCATTTCTATTCTGAAATGTATTCCTTAAATGTGGGTACCCTCTTTCTGAAAGTTCAGTACTTGTGGGATGTGTGAGTTACAGGGAGCATGTGGGAAAATTGAGTTCTCAGATTTTCATATTAGAAATGCAAGTAGATAGATTGGTGCTAGAGATGTAAATAGACACAAATAAGAGATGATAGATGAATATATAATAGATAAAGATGATAGATTATATAGAGATGGATAGATAGATGATAGATAGATCAATCATAGATAGATAGATAGATAGATAGATAGATAGATAGATAGATAGATGATAAGTAGATATATGATACATAGTCACTAATCCCAGAGAGCACCTATCTTCCCAATGCTGTCACCATGACTACCATCATTAATAAATTCACTGGCCTCCTAGTGAGGCCCAATTTTCAGATTTGGTTCCCTCAACTTCTTCAGAACTGCATGTTTCAATCATTTTTTTCATTGTCATGATAAATCTTGTGCATTTTACAATGTCCTGTGCTGCATTCTCCTGTTTAGATCATCTCATAGCAAATAACCAGTGAATTGTTGCTTGTTTCCATTGGCTTGTGAACAGTCATCTTCATCATCATCACCATGACCACCACAATCATCATCACAAGCACATTCATTGTCACCATCACAATCTTGATTACTATCACATTCATCACCACCACCATCATAGTCACATCATATTCATCATCACCACCATCATAGTCACATCATATTCATCATCACCACCATCATCCCAATGGTTAGCTTTAAATGTCAACTTTCTACAGCCTAGAATTACCTAAGAAGAGATCCTAAATTAAAGAATTGTCTAGATTAAGTTGGCCTGCGGCCACATCTGTGGGAGACTATCTTGACTGATGATTGATATAGGAAGACCCAGCCCACTACAAGCAGCACCATTCACTTATTTTTGAGCCCTATATTGTACACGAGTAGAAACATCTAGCTAAGCTGCTAAAAAGCAGGCAGCATGGCCACATCCATCGCTCTCTGTTCTTGACTGTGGATGGGAATGTGACCAGCTGCATGAGACTCCACCCTGGCTTCTCCTCAATGATAGATTGTAACCTGGAATTGTGAGATAAAATAAACCCTTTCCTCCTCTAAGCTGCTTGTTATCAGGAATTCTTCACATAAAGAAAAAATAAAACTAAAACAATAATGATCACTACTACCATCATCACCATTATCATCACTCTTACTTCATGCCAGGCCCTTTATAAGCATAAATCCACCTCAATTGTATAACACATTATTTTTCTGACTCTAAAAATGAAGATCTGAGACATAACAAAGTATAACTGTGCCATGGCCACCCAGAGGGTAAGTGATGAGAATAGGATTCCAAGCCAAATATGCTCCAATGAAAACAGAATATATATATATATATGTATATATATATATATATATATATACATATATATATATATATTCCTCTCCCCCCCCATGCCACCCACCCCACCCCGTTCCAATCCCATCCCTCCCCCACTCCACAGGGAGGGTAATATCTTCCAGGAGGGATCATCAAAATCTGCCAAATCATTTGGAGAAGGGTCTAGGCCCTCCCTACTGCCTCTAGGCTAAGGGAGTATCCCTCCATGGGGAATGTGCTCCCAAAGTCCTTTTGTGCACCAGGGATACATCCTGGTTCCACTGTCAGAGGTCCCATAAACTGCCCAGGCCTCCTAACTGAGACCTACATTCAGGGGGTCTGAGTCAGTCCAATGCTGGTTTCCCAGCTATCAGTCTAGGGGTCCATGAGCTCCCCCTTGTTCGGGTCAGCTGTTTCTGTAGTCTGGTCTTCACCCAATTTTCTTATCACTCCTCCATCTCTGCAATAGGATTCCAGGAGTTCAGCTCACTTTTTAGCTGTGGGTGTCTGCTTCTGTTTCCATCAGCTACTACATGAGGGCTCTATGATGGCATATAAGTTAGTTTTCAATCTCATTATCAGGGAAGGGCATTTAAGTACCCTCTCCACTTTTGCTCAGATTGTTAGTTGGGGTCATCCTTGTAGATCTCTGGATACATCTCTAGCATCAGTTTTCTCTTCAAACCTATAATGGTTCCCTGTATTATGGTATCTCTTTCTTTTGCTCTAGTCTATTTGTCCCCCAACTCAATATTCCTGGTCCCACATGTTCTCCTCTCCTCCCCTTATCTTTAATCACACTTAATCTCCAAGATCCTACTAGGTTGATATCCTGACCTCTGTCAAGTATTCCATCAAGGCTTCTATTCTCAGGGATACTACCCAAGCCAGCAAGCAAGAATGCAGCTGCACCTGGTCCTCCCAACCCCATTCCATCTTGCCTTTTCTATTTGCCTTTCTCACATTCACTTTCAACATCTGCCACAGTGTGTTGTGCTTGCCCTTCATTGTGTGTTTGCTGTAATATAAACTCTGTAAAGAAAGAGCAACACTGTGTTCACTGCAGAATGCAATAGGTATATGTTCTGTTCAGTGACTGCATAAATGTGTATTCAAGAGACCTGGGAGTTGGCAAAGTTGTCAGAGTGTTTGCCTATTTTACACAAAGACTTGAGTTCAGTTGATCCCAAGTATCAAACAAAAGCAGGCATGGTGGTATATACTGGTAGTCTCAGCACTGAGTAGGTAGGAGAAAGAGAATCAGAAGTTCAAGGCCAACCTCGGCAATGTTGCAAGTTGAAGGCCAACATGGGCTACAGAAGTCACTATCTCAAAGCAAATGAATGCACCACATTCTCTCTGGATCCTTAACCCTAAGAGCCTGGCGTGTAGTGCTAGAGAGAAGGATGTAAGTTGAAATCTACTCTTGAGTAAAAAGTGATGTGTGCTTCCACTTTACTCTCCAAAGAAGCAGCCTTCAGTCTTATGCTGTTCCCAGAATCCCTTGAAAAGGGTGGATGACTAAGGCAACATCTGGTTCCATCTGGTCTCAGATACCAGAACTCAGTGCTTCACCCCAGCCCACCCTCAAGAATCATCTGCCCCCATTGTTCTTTCCTATGGCACTTTTGTTTTATTCACCTGAGAACCCTACATTAATTCAGATCCTACCCTTCCTAGGCATGGAGCCAAGATAGAAAGCTCACCCCACTCATAACCGATGTCCTCTATTGCTCCCCACCTGGCAGGAAGGTAGGCAGGGCCCCCTCTACTATTTTACCTCCTCATGCATCCAATTAAGTGGGCTCATGGTGATGGGGAAATGTTGGCTGTTTCCTTGACAGCAAATACCCAAACTGACTGAAACAATTAGTTTGTCTATTTTAAAACTGAATTCCAGTGCTTCCATGGCAACCAAAGTTATTAAAAGATGTAAATTAAAGTGTTGCACAGGAATGATGGCTTGGCAAGAAAGGCACTTGTTTTGGGGAAATAACACAAAGAACCTCAAGCTAGAGGTATCCCTCTCCCCCAAACCACATCGCAGTCATGGGAGGGGCAGCCCTAGCTGCCTCAAATGTTCTTGGCTTCTGTCTCTGCTTCATAGCAGGGATATCTGTCCATCACACATATAAGCAAGATTCTGAAGGCCAAAGAGGGGGGTCTACAGAAGGTAGAGAGGTAACAGCCAATCTTGATATACAGCCAGCTGTACATGATTATTTCCAATAATAATGACATATTGTTAGTGTGTGCTGTGCTGGCATTTCTCTAAGAGACTTGAATGCATTCTCTCACTGGATGTTACTACTGGATGTAACAGGATTTGGGCTAATTCACATTTCACAGATGGAGAAATAGAGACCCAGCCACGCAAAGCAACTGAAGGAGTCACACATCTGTAAGGGATGGACATGGGATTGGAATCTGTACCTATGGGGTCATATTAGAATTTTGGAGTGAGTGACAAATACTGTAGAATGAATTACTCCAGAGAGACCACATGCCTTTTTTTTTTTTCAAATCTGTTGCATTTGAGACAAGTATTTCAGCCTAAAGTAACGTCTCCAAATCTCATTGTTTTGTTTGAAACAGGATCTTATGTAGTCCAGGCTGTGCCCATACTCGGAATGTATGACCAGGGTGACCTTGAACTACATATTCTTTTGCTTGCCTCCATCTCTCCAATGCTAGGATTACAAGTGCACACTAGCATACCTGGTTTATACAGTGCTGGGGATTGATCTCAGGGCTTTGTGCATGCTAGACAAGCATGCTGGCAACCCAGCTTCATCCCAAGCACACACCATTCCATGCCCTTGATCTTTTCACTTTTTCTTTAGAGACAGAGTCTCACCAAGTTGCCCAGTCTAGACTTGAACTCCATCTGTAGCCCAGGCAAGTCTTGAACTTGTGATGCTCCTGCTTCAGCCTCTCTATTTGCTGGGATTACAGATATTCCATCAACACAAGTTTGGACTCTCAAATGAGATAACTGTTATCTGACTGTGCTCACTTCTATGGGGGAAGGGAGAGTGCTCTGCACAAAGGATCTTGAATGGGGTGATCTCTGAAGGCTTCTTAGGATATTCATTGTCTGTCAAGCTGGGACAGGCTTACCATCCCCTAGTTGACACTTGGCAGTTTCCTAAAATCAGATTTTAATGCACTAGCTTGGGAAGGTTGGGTACTTTTTGTATTTGGTGGGGAAAAGCCTAGGAGACTGTTCAACACTGATGTGTGGATAATACATCATCCTCCAGTAACATACAAGGTGACCAGATGCCAGTTGTATGCTAATGAAAACAGCCACTGTGAACCCTAATAGCCCATGAAGACAGAAATCGCCCCACAATTCCAGAAGCACATGTCAACAAAAGGCTATTTCCAGCTCTACCAGAATTTATATTGTAACTTATAATAACAATATAGTAAGGCCTGCCTGTTCTTTGTGCTCAGTACTTCAAATGAATCCTAGTATTTAGTCCTCCATGTCCATTTACCAGGGCTATGTTACAGACCAGGAAATAGGAACATGGAGATATAAGTTAACTTATCCAATATAACCCAGCAAGAGTTTAGAGAAGGAGCTCCAGGACCCACCAGAGTACTGGCATCCAGCAGATACCCCATGAGTGAATGCTTACTGATGAATACATAAGAAAGAAAATCACTGCCTGTCTCCAGCCTTGATGGGTAAATACAATGCACTGCCTTATTTGAGCTTTCAGAAAAGAGTTTCCCTGGGAAACATTAGCACAGAGTTGAAAACTCAAAATAAGACAGGCATCTTCTGGGACCCTCAGCTGTGTCCCAAACACTCTGAGCATCACTTTGAGGACAGAAAAAAGATCTTTTAAAATTCCTGGTATGATGCCTCTTTCTGCCCCCCACATTCTGTTCCCTTGGCACAGGTTGCAAAAGTTCACCTTTTAAGCCAACATTTTTCCAATGCTTTTCTTAACCTTATGAGTTGTTATTTCACTATCAACTTCCCTTTGGGGGCATCTGATGGCAGAATGGATGATTTAAGGGGGAAATGTGGTCGTATTTAAATCTGATTTTTTAAAGCCTGTAGGAGTCTACTGTGACATTCTGGGTAAGAACAAGGCGTTATGTCGATGCATGTGACATCTCTCTAATGATGTATGAAGTCTCTCTACAGTAGCATACCTCTGAGTGGGCAGACAGCAACTCTGCAGGAAACCTGACGCAGCTCAGTACACTGTGGCTGTCATCCTCCCCTCAGAAGTGAGAGAGATGGAAAGGTCTGGAAGCTTCTCTGGAAAATGCTCATCCATGAGGAACCCAGACAGTATCTGCCTCAACAAGCAGTCTGTGCAAGACCAAGAGTAACTGAACACTGGCATGCAGGCTCTGAAAGCTGTGGTTCCAAGTTACCTCTTGGAACAAATGTCTTCTCCTACCCCATCCCTAATGCTTTGTGGAGGAGGCTACTAAGACTCTGGGCACATGATAGCCTAGCAAAATGGGAAAGGATTTTCTTCCCAATCCAAAGATAAACTGTGCTGCAGGGGACCACGTTCCCCATCACAGCCTCTTGTAAGGAGCTGTTTAACTACTTTTCCTTCTTCTACCCATTAGGTCACAAATTTACCAGACAATGGAGGGAAGAGTACAGCCCCAGCTTTCACAGGGAAGACTATGAAGAGGATCAGAAGGAATATAGGAGCCAGAAGGAGGAGAGGAGTCCCCCAGGCATGTGGCACTGCACACATTAATCCTCAGCAGCTGTGATTAGATTACCTGCCATGACCTGCTCAAGACTGAGCCCTATCAACATCCTGTCATGGAGAAGGGAAGGGCCATGAGGCCTCATCCCTCCATGAAGATGCACAGGCAGTATAAAGTAACCTAGGGAAGGACTCCATGAGGTCCTGTTCCTCCCTGAGAATTTATGGACAAGTTGATATTGCTGGGGGTGGGGGGGGCAAGAAGAGACATTTTCTTCAATGCTGAGCTCATGTAACTCCTCACCCATACTCCTGTAAGAAAATCATTGGGTCATAAAAAGTGAACAGCCAAAGATGATATGAAAGCAAAAGGGAAAGCAGAAACTAGCTGTGAAGAAGAATTTTTTCAACAGGAGTGGGAAGAAGATAAAAGAGGGCAATGAAAGGGATACAAAAAAATGCAATACATACATATGGGTGTATGAGCATATACACATCTTAAAGTATAAATCCCCAATTTGGGAAAAGACTAGCAGGGAGGAGAGAGGTTGAGAGAGGTGGGGGAATAAGAGAAGGTGCGTGCAGGGGGTGACTAACCAGAATACATTATGAACATATATGAAATTGTAAGAAAGCAAAATTAACAAAAAATAAGCAATATATTAAAAAAGGACATTTAAAATGGGATGATCCATCAAACCTACTTCATTCAAGCCAAAGATAGTTCAGGAAAGCTACAGTTGATTACTCTGTGGGAAACACTTTTAAGTAAAATTAAAAGAGTCTTCTGTGGCTTCTGCAAATACTCTGTAGGACAGAACTCAGTCACATGATCCCACAATTGCAAAAGAAGCTGAGAAATGTATTCTATCTGTGTGCCTAAGGGGGATGAAGAAAATGGGTTCTGGGGATTCACATCTGTCTCTACTACTGGACATTAAGCAAGGATTTGGAAGGACCAAATTAGTCTAGGAAGCTGGACTCCCAAATTCAGTCATCCACACTCATCTGCTCATTTGCATGCTGTATCTACCCATCTGCACCCTTTGTGAAGAAGGCAGAGAGGGAAAAGTGATCTTCAGGGCATTGTCCAAAATGCTGCTTGTGTTTTCAGGTACTGCTCACCAACAACTGGTGTGTGCCAGCCAATGTGACCAATGCAGTGACTGCCTTCTTTCATTCAACCCCTATTCTGAGAGGATTACATCATGACATGATCACTCCCATACTGTAGATAAGAAATTGGGGTGTTACAAGCTGGCACAGCAAGTCACTAGAGGACCCTAAATCAACCAGGATACCATCATCTCAGAGTTCACATGCTCAACATATCTCTCTTCATTTTGACTCATCAGTCAGCTTATGTATTGTCCCTCAGGGGATGAAACATCAAGGTCCCTGCTTCCTAGTCACATTATTTAAACCACAGTATTAGCTCATGGGAAAGAAAAACATGTCATAAGAAGTTAAAAATGCAATCTATGAAAATAAAAAGAAATGACACTAGTCAAAGTGATTTTTCTTACCTAACTTTCATAGGCAACTGATACTGTGTGTGTAGCAAGACAGAAGGAAAGAAAATTGGGGCATCACAACAGAAACCCCATTTATTAGGCACAGTGCAACTTCCAGCGGACAGGAGCTCCAGCAGGCTCCTTGAGCATAGAGAGCCCATGATTACACTCCTCATTCCCAACATCAGGACCATGGGTGCTTATCATTTACAGCAGGGATTTTACATTACAGGAGCAGTTTATATATCAACAAGTTTGGATGGGATGCAGAGACAGAGATTATCATCATAACTCCCCAACAGCCTCATTAACACTGGGAAAATTTGAAGAAAAGAAGCAACGGAGACAATGTGATCAGTGCTAACTGCCAATTCAATAGACTCTATATTCACTTGGAAAATGGGTCCCTAGTATATACCTCTGGGGGATTATATTGACTATGTTAATTGACGTGAAATGGCCCCTTTTAATTGTGGTTGGGACCATTCCTTGAGTAGGGGACCCTGAACTATATAAGATGAGGACAATGAGGTGAAACTAGCATGCATGCAGCCCTCTGCTTCCTGATTGTGGGTATGCAGCAGCTTTGAAGCCCTGTAGCCTTGATTTCCCACCACGACAGGCTATACTCAGGAACTGTGAGCTGAAATAAACCCTTTTCCATTGGGTGGCTTTTGTTAGAGTATTTTTATCTCTACAACAGGAAAAGTTACTAAGACAGACTGCATGACATTTGTGGTGCCTTCTTCTTGAATATTGGTTTATTTTCTCTTTCCCCACTAGAGTAACTCTTCTTTCATGTGCACATATTTTAAAAGCAGTCCAGAAATACCAGCACAGTTTTTAGTCAGACGAGCATTTAGTGCTGAGTGGCTTTTATGCCCCACTCCTACCCCCCACACACCCTGAATGTTACAGGCAGACCGAGATTCATAGTAAGCTCACCGCATCTAAGAAAAGAAAGATTTATAGCTGGTGGTGCCATATAGCAGGTAATTCAAGGATCTCCTTCTCTTGCCCTATGGACCTAATTTTACGACAATGCAGTGGCCACTCTGAAGCTTTATGCAGAAGATTCTACTGCAAGCACCGGCCAAATCAAACAGAGAGGGGGAAAGCTGATAACCACTTTCCAATTTCCTTAAAAAGAAAAAATCTAGGGCTACACTTTAAATATTCATTTAAACATATAGTAATAAGCCATTATATATTTTAATCTGTTTTCTGTTTGACAATATTTCATTTGCAGTCTCTCTGTGGCTTATAAAAATAGACCCAGAGTCCAAATCCCCACAGCGTGTGATTTTTCACATTCTCTAATTTGCAGTAATGTATTTGTGTCAAATCCAGTCTAAGGCCTCCCCAGAGGAAAGCATTGGCAATTTGTGCCTCTGAGGAGAGAGGCTGAAGTCTAAGTCGGCACCATGCTGGGCTGGGGCCTGGGATGCTGTAGGGATGGATGCAGGAGAGTGAAGGCCTCCTAAATGGCTGAAGATTGACTTGATCATAAAAATATGCCTTTTAAAACTCTTTTTATTCCTTGAAAATTTAATATGTATACAATCCTGATCTATGCACTATCCCAACTCTCCTCTCTTACTCACCTTGGTTCCCCACCCAACACATGCCCCTCCCATCTTCATGTCTGCTTTTATTGTCTTTTTAATAGGCAACCAAATTTAATCAGTGCCTCTTGCAGGAGTGCAAGCAACTTCCCAGCAACCACTCTTTGGAAGAAAACTTGCCTCAGTAGCCCTCAGTTTCCAAGAGTTCTTCAGTTTAGAAGTGGAGCCTCATGAGCCCCTCCCTTGTTCAAGCTGGAATTATTGACCAGTTTGAACTTCTGCAGGTAACCATGGCTGCTGTGAGTTCATGAGTACAACATCCATGTCATGTCCCAAAGACAGCATGTCAGAAAACTCCTCCCCATTTCTAAGCTCTTACACAGGGAGTATGTCTTAGAGATGTTTATGATTCACCAAATCCACCCTTTGCCCCACTCCCCTGGTGAGGACACAACTGGACTACATTTCCCTTCCCAGGCTGCCCTGAAGTTTGCAAGGACATGTGACAGGATTCTGGCCAAAGGAAGGCATGCAGAGCGATATTGGATCTTTCCATGCACATCTTTCCCATGGACAAACCATTCTCATATCCTGTTGCTCCATCTTTCTGTTGAAAGATGCAAGCTGCAGGCAATTCCCTTAATCTGCACAAATTCCATATTCCATACAGTGGAAACAACTGAGAGGAATACACTGATAGGAGAAACATGCATCACATATGAGACCTGGAACACTTGGAGATGGGGAAGCCTAAGCAAGATACTGTTGTTATCACTACTGATGCTATTATGGTGATAATTTTGGCATCTAAAATGTGCTTTATGGACTGTTCAGGTCAGAATCAGTGTCCATAAATAGTAACCTTCATAACAACTTCTACTAAATGCATTTATCAACAAATCCCATAAGGACTGGTAAAATAATGTGTGTAAAGACTAGGCTCAGTATTTGAAAAAACTGAGGTGGGATAACTGTACCCAGAACACATGGATACTCTTAAAGGTAAGTAGAAAATCTGTATTAATGGCCTGCAACTGCACATGGAACTTGCCCAAGCCATGCAGCTCTGAGATCTACTGATTTTTTTTTGTCTTTTATGCACAAAAATAAAATATCCTGGTTGACACATTTCATTTAGCAAGAACAGTTAGTACGAAGGAAACTGCAGAAGACAAAAAGCAAGGTTAGTACACTTAGGGACTTTCATGGATCATGGAACTATGAACTAGATCTTCAGTAGATTAGGCCTTGCCCCTATTTGGCAGGTGTTAGTGTCTGTATGCTAGGTGCTACAGTCAGAATAGTGCCCCAAACTAGCATCAGTTATGCTAATTAATGTCTTGGGGCCTGTTACACTTTAAGTAACCGTGTGTGTGTGTGTGTGTGTGTGTGTGTGTGTGTGTGTGTGTGTGTATGTAAACCAAGTGTAACCTCACTCAGATGCCCTCTCTCTTGGTTTTTGAGAAAAGGTGTCTCACTGGCTTAGAGCTCACTGACTCACTGATTATTCAACTGGGCATCCAGTCAGTCTCCATCATCTGCCTGTCTCCACCTACTCAACATTGGGATTGTAAGTACACACTACCACACCTAAGTTTTGGTTATTTTGTTCTAATGTGGACTTGTAACTCAAACTCCATTCTTCATGCTTGCATGTCAGCATTTCATAGATTGAGCCACTACCCCAGTCAACTCTAACCCTTTAAAATGGTCAAAGAGGACATCGTGAAGGCAACTAAGACCAAATGGATGAACACAATAAAGCCAGACTTTACCTTTCCTATCATTTGACCTTGGACTCAATTCTAGACTGTGATTCAAGAAGAGTAGGGAACCAGTCCAGAGCAAAGGTTCTTTGCTCGCAACTCAAGCCACCCCCCTCAGGAAAATTCATTAGACTCATGAACTGGAAAAAAATAAAATAATAACTTTACCTCTAATTATACATGGGCGCAACAGAAATGAAGGTACATTATTGCCACCTGTGGTTTTGTCAACAACAGAAATCACAGATTATTTTTAAGTCACATTACATTATAATTATCAAAGATATCTCCAAATATCATAACACTTATTGCTACTTCCAAATCATGGTAATTACTAGACCTGCTTATTTAATGTGTTAATAAAGGAAATAAAAATTTGACTGAATCTTTTTTTCTCTATTATACTAAACACATTTCAGTCTGGTTTCCTTGGTGATCCTTAGTATTTCGTACATGTCTTTTAAAATTATTTTTATTAGTAGCATGTGGGGGAACAAATGTACTACAGCACATACCTGTGAAGGTCAGAGAATAACTTTCAGGAATTGGCCCTTTCCTTCCATCTTGTCTTGGCAGGGTCCCTCTTGTTTCTACTTCTCTGAATACTCCAGGCTTGCAGGCCCAATAGCTTGCAGAGATCTGTTGTCTCCACCTCCCATATCACCACAGGAGTTACATGATTGGAGGAAAGTATTACTGTGTCTGCTTTCTGTAGGTTCTCACATCCCCAGGCTTGTGTGGCAAGAACTTTTACCCCATCCCCATCTTACTCACCAGCATTGTGTTACAGGTTTTCATTGTTGTTTTGATTTTAATTTTTTTATTTATTTTTATTAGTTATTCAAGAGATTCACAAATGTGCTTGGACACATTTACCCCTTCCCCAACTCTTCCTATATCTACACCCTTCCATACTCAACTAATTTTGTGTCTACTCCTTCCTCCCCCCACTTTTTTTTTAACCAATCAAGACCAATTTGTGCTGCTCACATATTCTTGGATGTGTTTTCTTCCACTAGAAGATGTTCAACTGGATAGTACAGTCCTGGTATTCTGCTCCATACACCACCCAGAGCCTATATCCCCCCCACCCTTTGTCCTACTGGCCCGCTGCTCCAGGTGAGCATTGGGCCAGAGTGCAGGTCCAACAAACCCTCCACTACCATGGAGCTTCCTGGGTCTGCTCTGAGCATGGACCCACCTACCCATGAGGGACAACTTTAAGGCCACACTTGCCTGATCTTTAGACTCCACTGCTTGCCCTCTGCTAGAGGAGAGACCTCCAAGAGAGCTCAGATCATCCAGAGTTGCAGACATTGAACTCCTGACCCAACTAAACCCACTGGGAGAGCCTGGGAGAGAGAGAGAGAGAGAGAGAGAGAGAGAGAGAGAGAGAGAGAGAGAGAGAGAGAGAGAGAGACTCCACCTGCACCCATTGAAAGAAGTGATGGGAAGACAGCAATACAAGGAAACACCCAACAACAGAAAGACCAGTATGGCACCACCAGAAACTAGGGAATCTACACCAACTAGACCTGGACACACCAAAGCAGAGGAAGCAGAAGAGAAAGACTTAAAAAAATAAATCCATCCCCCATCGCAGGGCCTCTGCTAAAGAGGCCTCAGCTGGAGAGTGCCAGGCTCCAGCTAGATCCACCTATCAATGTGGAAACATCCTGAGTATCAGCCCAGTGTTTGACCTCCACTGTCTTTGACCCCCATCGCCAGGCCTTGGCTAGAGGTGAGTCTGGGACCAATTCAGGTGGATTGTCCCCCACACCCTTCCCCAGGAACTCCCTGGGCTGGCCCAGATCTCACAGCCCGTGTCCTGTCCCCATCAAGAGCACTCTTGGAGCTCTGATACACAGCCACCCACCCCCACAAAAAGCCTGCCCTCCCTCTACCCTGTGTCCTACCTGGCCCACTGTCCCACCACTCTGGTTGAGCACTGGGACAGAGGTTAGAGCCAACAATCCTGCCACCTTCGGGGAACTTCCTGGAGTTGCAATGATAACCTGTGTATCTACATGGGACTATCTGTAATTTCTACCTGCCCAATCTCTGACCCCCAACAGCAGTCCTCTACTGAAGTTCTGGGCCCCTCCCAGAGATCTGCCTATCCCTGCGGGACTACTCTGTGTTCCTGCTGTCTGGATCCTTGACCCCCATCGCAGGGCCTCTGCTAAAGAGGCCTCAGCTGGAGAGTGCCAGGCCCAGGCTATATCTGCTTATCAGCATACTGAACATACTGAGTCTCAGCCTTCGGGATCTTTGACTCCCATCGCCAGTCTCTGCTGGAGCCTGATCTTTGACCCCCATCGCTGGGCCCCTGCCTGTGGAGAGACTACATCGAGAGCATGGACCACCCAGAGCTACAGACATCAAACTTGCCATGGCTGCTCAAATTGTTAGTTGGGGTCAGTCTTGTAGGTCTCTGGACATCTCTCTAGAGTCAGTTTTCTCTTCAAACATATAATGGCTCCCTCTTTTTTGGTCTCTCTCTCTCTCTCTCTCTCTCTCTCTCTCTCTCTTTCTCTCTCTCCTCTCATCTATTCCTCTCCTGACTCAATCTTCCTAGTTGCACATGCTTTCCTCTCCTCCCCTTCTCTTTCTCCTCACTCTCTCTCCACTCACTGCCCCCCCCATTCCCAATATGCTCAGGAGATCTTGTTCTTTTCCCCTTCTGCCAGGGACTTTGTATGAATCTCTTAGGTTTCTCCTTATATCCTAGTTTCTCTGATGGTATGAATTACAGGCTGGTGATCCTTTGTTCTGTGTCTAAAATCCATATAAGAGTGAGAACATACTATGTTCCTCTTTTTGTAACTGGGTTACCTCATTCAGGATGGTCTCTTCAAGTTCTATCTATTTGCCTGTGAATTTCAAGATTCCATTGGATTTTTTGTTTTGCTTTGTTTTTTGTTTATTTTCCACAGAGTAATATTCCATGGTGTAAATGTGCCACATCTTCTTTATTCATTCTTCAGTTGAGGGGAACATAAGTTGCTTCCAGGTTCTTGCTATTACAAATAATGCTAATACAAACATAGTTAAGCACATGTCTTTGTTGCATGGATGTGGATCATTTGGGTATATGCCTAAGAGTGGGGTTGTTGGGTCCTATGGTAGGCTGATTCCCATTTTCCTGAGGAACCACCATACTGATCTCCAAAATGGCTGTACAAGTTTGCACTCCCACCAGCAGTGGAGGAGTGTTCCCCTTTCTTTGCATCCTCTCCAGCATAAGTTGTTATTGGTGTTTCTAATTTTGGCAGGAGTAAGATGGCATCTCAGAGTTGTTTTGATTTGCATTTCCCTGATAGCTAAGGATGTTGAGCACTTTCTTAAGTGTCTTTCAGCCTTTTTGATTTCCTCTATTGAGAATTCTTTCTTCAGTTCTGTACCCCATTTTTAATGGGTTATTTGGTGTTTTGCTGACTAGTTTCTTGAGGTATTTGTATATTTTGGAGATCAGCCCTTTGTCAGATATAGGATTGGTGAAAATCTTTTCCCAGTCTGTGAGCTGCTGTTTGGTCTTGTAAACTGTGTCCTTTGCCTTGCAGAAGCTTCTAAGTTTGAGGAGGTCCCATTTATTAATTGTTAATCTCAGTGTCTGTGCTACTGGAGTTATATTCTGGAAGCAGTCTCCTGTACTGATTTGTTCAAGGGTACCTCCCACTTTCTCTTCCAAGAGATTCAGTATGGCTTGATTTATGTTGAGGTCTCTGATCCATTTGGACTTAAGTTTTGTGCATGGCGATAGACATTGGTATATCTTCAGTCTTCTACACACTATCATCCAGTTGTGTCAGCACCATTTGTTGAAGCTGGCTTCCTCCTCCCATTATATACTTTTAGTTGTTTTGTCAAAAATCAGGTGTTCATAGGTGTGTGGGTTAATCAAAGAAAATCTTAAATACAACAAATCCTTAACACAAAACATCCAAGAAATGTGGAACACCATGAAAACGCCAAAATCTAAGAACATTAGGCATAGAAGAAGGCGAAGAAGCCCAGCTCAAAGGTGCAGAAAACATATTCAACAAAACCACTGAAGAAAACTTACCCAATCTAAAGAAGGACATGCCCATGAAAGTACAAGAAGCATACCAAACACCAAATAGACTGGACCCCCCCCAAAAAAAGTCCTCTCACAGCATAATAATCAAAATACCTAAAGTACAGGATAAAGAAAGAATATTAAGGGCAGCAAAGAAATAAGGCCAGGTAACATATAAAGGCAGACTTACCAAAATTACACCTGACTTCTCTATAGAAACTCTCAAGGCCAAAAAGGACCTGGATAAATGTTCTACAAATACTAAGAACCTAAGGATGTCAGCCCAGGCTACTATACCCAGCAAAACTCTCAATCACTATAGATGGAGAAAACAAGATATTCAATGACAAAGCCAGATTTTCACAATACATATCTACAAATCCAGCACTACAGAAAGTTACAAAAGGAAAACTCTAGCCCAAGGAAGTTAACTACTCTCACAAAAGCATAGGCAATAGATAATCCCACTTTACCAGAACCCAAAAGAAAAATCAGTTGCCAACAACAAATCTAAAACAAACAAGAATTAACATTCAATGGTCCTTACTTTCCCTCAACATTAATGGTCTTAACTCACCTATAAAAAAGACACAGGCTAACAGAATGGATACGAAGACAAAATCCTTCTGCTCTATTAAGAAACACATCTAAGCAGACATGACCTGAGGGTAAAGGTTTAGGAAAAGATCTTACAATCAAATGGATCCAAGAAGCAAGCAGTTGTAGCTATCCTAATATCTAACAAGTTAGTCTTCAAACCAAAATCAATCAAAAGAGATGAAGAAGGTCATTTCATATTCATCACAGGAAAAATCCATCAGTACAAAATCTCAATTCTGAACACCTATGCCCCAAATACAAAGGCACCCACATTTGTAAAAGAAACACTTCTAAAACTCAAAGGTCACATAAAACCTCACACACACATACATAGTAGGAGACATCAACACTCCTCTCTCACCAGTAGACAGGACCACCAGACAGAAACTTAACAAAGAAACAAAAGAACTAACAGACATTATGTTCAAATTTGGTTTAACAGACATCTATAGAACATTCCATCCAAACACAAAAGAATATACCTTCTTCTCAGCTTCACATGGAACCTTCTCTAAAATGGACCACATACTAGGCAACATAACAAACCTCAACAGATCCAAAAGAATTGGAATAGTCCCCTGTATCTTATCAGACCACCATGTTTATAAAGTTAGAATTCAACAACAACACAAATTGCAGAAACCCTGAACAATGTGCAATTGCACCATTCCTGGGTCAAGAAATAAAGAAAGAAATTAAAGATTTCCTAGAATTCAAGGAGAATGAAGACACTACATACCTGAACTTATGGGACACTTTGAAAGCAGTGCTACGAGAAAAGTTCATTGAACTAAGTGCCCACATGAAGAAAATGGAGGATAGTCACATGAGAGAATTAACATCACAACTGAAAGCCTTAGAACAAAAAGAAGCAAACTCGCCCTGGAAGAGTAGATGCTTGGAAATAACCAATTTGAGTGCTGAAATCAATAAAGTAGAAACTAGAAAAACAATACAAGGAATCAATGTAACAAAGAGTTGGTTTTTCAAGAAAATCAACAAGATAGACTAATATCTATTCCAACTAACCAGAAAGCAGAGAGAGAACATGCAAATCAACAAAATCAGAAATGAAAAGGGGGACATAACAATGGACACTAAGGAAATCCAGAGAATTTTCAGGTCATACTCTGAAAACCTGTACTCCATAAAATTAGAAAGTTCAAAGGAAATGGACAAATTTCTGGATAACTATCACTTACCAAAATTAAATCAAGAACAGGTAAGCAACTTAAATAGACCTATAACTCCTAATGAAATAGAAGCAGTCATCAAAAGCCTCCCAACCAAAAGGAGGACCAGATGGCTTCAGTGCAGAATTCTACTGGAAATTCAAAGTAGAGCTAATACTAATACTCCTCAAATTGTTCTGAAGGAACAAGACAAGGCTGCCAACTCTCTCCATATCTCTTCATTGTTGTACTTGAAGTTCTAGCTAAAGCAATAAGACAACAAAAGCTGTTCCTGTAAATAACTTAGTACCCACACTCCTATAAGCAATACCAATGAACACATTGGTTCACCAAGTTGGACTTCAGCAGTATTGTTTTAGTCTTTCATTGGTGTCTTATTGAGTGAATAGACATGTGTTCACATCTCTCAATGATCAGTATCAAAAAAAAAAAAAACAATAGCTGAATAATGAGACACAGAAACAAACAGCCCCCTTCAGAATGCAATAGCTATATCTCTAGATCTCCCATAAGACACAGTTGGAGGTCATCAAGAGCCTGCCAGGTCTAAAGGCTATGTGATCTACAGAAAAAGAAGCCTGACCTCAGCCCAGTCACTACGGACTCAGAAAACCCAGTTTGGATCACTAGAACACAGCCCAAGCCAGAAGCATGCTGTTTGCTCTCCATAGATGCAAGAGGCCCTGAGACTTCTATGGGGCTTCTCATTGGCTGCTCATTTTTGTGTGCTTGCATTGTAATGCCCCCCAGACCTTAGCACAACTGACACCATGATGGAAGTACCATTCAGGTCGCAGAACCCGGAAAGTAGCCAGTACCACCTGCCAAAAGAGAATAAAGACCTGATCTAACAAAGTTCATAGTTCTGGGAAAGTTCTTAAATGTACTAACCTTGTTTTCTAGCTTCTATAGTTCTACTCTAGTTAACTGTTCTTGCTAACTGAGGTGTGCCAACCTAGGATGTGGTGTTTGTGTTTAAAAGTTCACTCTTAGAAAGGCTTGGGACTGCACTCAGATACAGAACAACCAATGTAGCAGCCAGCTGGCTAATAAACACTTCCTATTGTCTTGAACCAGTGTCTGAGTGGTATTTGCAATAGTGTGTATATTGGGGTGCACTTGTTCATGCTAGCACATGTGGAGGCCAGCAGCTAACACTGAATATCTCCCTCATTTACTTCCCTGTTTTGTGAGTCAGGGCCCTAACAGATCCTCACCATTTCTGTTAGATCATCTGACTGCACATCACCCAGGATCCTACTATCTGCTCCCCACAACACTGGGATTATGCATTTCCCCTGCCGCATCTGGTTTCTATGTGGGTACCAGGATCTAAACTCAGATTCCATACTCTTTACCCAAGGCTGGCTGCCCATCTCTAAGTACTCCAATGTGGACAACTAACTGCTGTAAATGACAAAGCATAAGATGTAATTAACATGTTTCAAATCAACATGTAAAACATGTCAGATTTTGAGTATTAATTAATATTTTTTACAAACTAATTACATTAGAATGACGAGCCCAGGAGGAACTAAAAGAGTTTTCAAATTCTGTTTCACTCCTCTTATTTAAATGTCTGCATGGATTACCACTTTATTCAAATTGTAGTTTTTTTTTAATTTACCAGAAATGATCCAAACATCACACTATTTCACAGCCATCATCATTTATTCATAGCTCAGTAGAGGAAGCCAGTATAGCAATAACTCTTTTTTTCCCCTCACCCCTAATTGTCATTCTGGTGAGAGAAGAGGAATGCCAGGCTCAAGTCAAGGAACATTACTGCAGAGCATCAGCCACAGTCACCAGTTTCCCCCAAGCATGTTAGCATCGTTCATCATGAAGGGTTTGTGCTGAGCAATGCAGACTACCACCCACAGGGCCTTGCAAGCCCACTCCTCCAATCTTTGCTTGTTCAGGAAGCAAAGTGCGTGGAATCAAATACTAACTTTGCCCACAGCCGTATGGCCTTGGATAGATCCATAAACTCTTTTGAACCTCAGCTTTATCATCCATTAAATGAAGGTTATAGCAATACACTCTCAAGTCTGTTGGAAAAAATAAAAGAGGTAATTCATATAAAATGCTTAGCGTGGAAATCTGGATGATCCCAAGATGCTGTTTGTGTTCATTGTGACCATTGCTGCCACCATTGGGAAGAGACCAGCATCAGAAAGACTGACCTTTAATGTCCTTTACCCCCAAGTCCAGTTAGACCTTCATCTCTCTGCTGCTCCATCATTCATCCACATAAACATCTATCCAAAGACATCTCTCTATTCCTCATAAAAATGTCTTCAAAGGCAGGTTATAGTACATGCCTAAGACACTAGCACTGGGAAGGTTGAGGCAAGAAGACCATCAGGATTTCCTGGGCTACATAAATAAATAAATAAATAAATAAATAAATAAATAAATAAATAAGCAAACCACAATATGAAAATATGCCACAGAGTATTCCATCATTTTATCCAGGTTTATGGCTCAAGAACTTGTTGTTGTTATTGTTCTTGAACATGTCACATGGGTGAGTGGAGGAAAGAAATGCCTATTGGATCTAAAGCCTCTCCTGGCTTCCTAAGGAACCTAAATGACTTCTAGATGATCAGCCTTTCACATCTGTGTGCCCACCTCTATTATATCTTACCTGAAGGCACCTGTTTATCTCTCTGTGAGTCTCCTATATCACAGGCTCCTCGAAAGCCAGAAATCGGTGTCTGAATCACATTATCACCAGTGTCTTAAGGAGTAGCAACAACACACTCTTTAAGTTTGTTGAACAACTGCCCACCAAGAGATCCATGCAATATATATGGTGTACCCTGATGCTCACAGCCCTTCTTACTTGCCCCTGGATAGGCTAGAATCTCTATTCTTAGGTGTCCCCATATTCCTAAACGAATACTCTTCATTCTCCCTTGCAACTCTCTTTTTACATGTAGGTTTTCAGAGTCAGAACATTTATCTTCCCACCTCTTTTAGACAGTTTCAACCATTCCAGAATTCTCCATCAACCATCACTCCCTCAGTCTTCCTGCTTCTTCCCCATGAAAGTCATGCTATGTGAGTGGGCCCACATCTCCCCTTGCCATTGATAAAGCATGCTGAATCCTTGAAACTATGCACTGTTATGGACGGTGACAGGCCAGTGCCTCCACTGGGCCTCATTTTGTGTATAGACTCTGTGAGCTGCAGTGATATATGCCCAGGAACACATCTATTAATCATAAATAGTCAGGAAGTTGGAATGCATAATGCTATGGAAATAAATGGTGTCAAAACCATAGGATGTAATCAATGGTGCAAGAGTGAGTTTTGTGATCACACACACTCAGGAAGTCTAATCACAGAGTCAGCCAGGATGACTGGGCTTTAGAATGGCTGGCCTCAGAAAAGGGTTTGGAAGAGGAACAACTAGGCTTTCTGTCAGTGTCCAAGAAGGAGCCTTGGCTCCTGAAGCAATTGGGTGACTCCTGACCTTGCTTTCCAGGCACCCTGCTGGTGCCTGACAGTCATCGGTGTGACCCTGACTTCACTTCCATTAGCTCTCTGAATGAACTGTGCTGAGCTATGGTTTGTTCGTCTGTAAAATAAGGAAGATAGCAATCCTTGCTTCATAGAACTCCTGGAAGGAAAAAATGAAATATTATGAAGTATACAGAAGAACTTGTGCAGTGTCTGGCACATGATCACATTCTACTAAAGTCAGCTTTATCTATTGCTGTTCTTCTTCTTCCAACACACCCCTTTCCTGTGTTAGTTTTCATGTTGGAGACTAAACACATGACAAGAAGCATTTGAAGGTGGAAGGCTTTACTTTGGCTTATAGCTTGAGGGGATACAACCCACTATGATGGGACAGTATGAGGCACTGGTATGGGGCAACTGGTCACACTGCATGTGAATTCATGTGGCAAATAGCAGATAGGAAGCGAGGCAGGCCTAGAAAACCACAGGACCTACCCCAGTGATCCATTTCGTCCAGCAATGCTCCACCTACTGAAGGTTGCATAAACATTGCCACCAGCTGGGAGCTAAATATTCAAACACTTGAGCCGGTGTGGACACTTCACATTCAGACTGCAATGTTCCAGTGCAATTGTACCAATGGCATGTCCTCAAGACCTCCCAGTAACAGCCCATTTTGTTTTGTTGTTCATTTACTTATTTTTATATGGGCGTGTCATAATGAGTGGAGTATGTTCAGGGCTGTGTATGCAGCAGGTGAATGTCTTCCACTGTCACAAAAGAGTTGTAAGGTTTGTTCTTTACTCTCCCCTTCTATGGGGGAGCACAAAGGAAGGATGAGAGTCATCTGCCCAAGTTTTACTACCTCCTAGGCTCTATTATTTTTTTGGTGATCTCTTATGACTTAAATGTGCAATGGCACCCACAGACTCCAGAGCTGAATCCTTGGCTCCCAGAGGTGTTGCTGTTTGGGTAGGCTGTAAACTTAGGAGATGAGCTCAGTGTGGTGGAGGCTTCTGACCCCAGTCTCTCTCTGCATATTGGTCCATGGAGATGAGACTATTCCTAGTCACTATTCTTGGCACCAAGATACATGCTCTTCCTCCATATCTTCTTCATCATGTTGGACTGTAGCCTCTCAAACTATGAGCCAAAAAGAAACCTCTTCTCCTATAAGCTGCTTCTTCTCAGGTGTTTGTCATCAGTTATAAATGCAACCAGAACAATAGCATCCTTGAGTTTCCTCATGTGTGTCATGTAGACATCCATACTCACTTTGAGGATGGTCACATAACTCAGTGTCAGGGATCCATACACCGGCAGTGACTAAAAACTATGCCAGTCAATGCTGCTGCTGCTGAGGGTGGGGAGAAGCTTTTCCTACACCTCTCCCTGCACACTAGGGTCTCACTGGTTGGTCAGCCTGTCCCAGAAGTTTATCAGCCACTTTTTCTGCTTTCTGCTTAATTTTCATCTCTAACTCTCTATTCTGCCTCCATTGTCCTTATTTCCTGTGCACACACTTCCTTCTGGTCTTTACTGGGGAAAAAAAGTGCCAGGTTTTCATTTTTCATTCTCTCTCTCTCTCTCTCTCTCTCTCTCTCTCTCTCTCTCTCTCTCTCTGTGTGTGTGTGTGTGTGTGTGTGTGTGTGTGTGTGTCTAAGTTATCCACATACCCTCTCCATCATTTTGTCTCTCCATGTTAAGGAGGACATTATCTCCAGGATATTAAGGACTTTATCTCTAAGATAAATGTCCTCCACCCAATGAAAGGATCCATACTCAGGAGATACAATAATAAGCAAAATACAGTACCCCTGAGAATATTTTGGTCTCCCATGCTCCCAGTATACTTGTGCCTTCTCTCAATCTACCCACACATCTTCTGTTGCTTATCCTCCAACAAAATGCCACTTAAAAAGTTGCTTCTGCAATCTTACCTTGCCTCCAAGCCAAGGACCCACCATTCTCTTGGCTCAAGTACCTGAGTTCTTGAATTGCTGTTCTGTCAAGTGGCTTATGTGTCTTCCTGTTCATTTCTGAAGCCATACACATTTGATGTCTGCTTCCACCCACAATGGAAAGGCTTCCCTGGAATACTTGAGATTATGCATTGACTGAACCTAGAACTACCAGCCTGATCCTCATTTCCCTAACCTCCACTAAGGTATCCAATGTGGCCACCTCATTCGTCTAACCCTCTTCTTCCATGAATTCCATGAGGATATTTGGGTCTGTATTTTTTTTATGTTCATTCCAAACTTCTTAGAAGTGTGGAAAGCAATCTCTCCTGTCTCTTTTCTTGTGCTCTTAAATTTTCTTTGTTTGATGACAGCCTTGCTCAGTAAACATACCTCATATGTCTAGACTTCCATTTGAACTCAGATCCAAAATTACATGGAGAGTGCTCTATTCTTGTGAGAATCTTGCTCCTCATGAACTATCTGACACCATAAATACTTCTTACCCAATCCTCCCCATAAGGTACCTTTCTCTGAGAATGTGGCTATACATGGGAATTGTGCATGCATTGCAGTGCTCTGCCTGGAATATAGTGGGTTGTCCCATAAAGTCCACCATAAAAAGCACTAACCATATCTCCAAGAAAGAAATCTGGGCCTTTGAGTTCAGGCCAGGTGACCTTTCAGAGCTCTTGAAATGTATATTTGCACTAGCTTTAAGGTCATAGAAGATGATCAACATGTGATTTGGCAAAACAAGAGGGCACTGACCTTCAAGTGGACCTTGTCCCTGAATGACAGAAGAGGTCATAAAACCCAATGTGAAATAAAACATGAAAGGGCATTGCTGCTTGGTGATGCTAAGAGATTATAAAATTGAGTTCCCATACATTGCTCTTAAATGATTAATCGTTGGGGATCTTGCTATTGTACTTTAGACAAATTATAAAGGAAAAAATAGAATTATTAAGTAATAACAGGGGGTCAGTTTGTGAAGGGTACACCTTTTAAACACAGGAACCTGACTTTGAGCACTATAATCCATTTTTTAAAAATTGGGTGTGTGGTATATATTTCCCATCCAAGCACTGGGGAGGCAGACATCAAAGGATCCCTGAAGGTCAAGGCAGTCTTGCCTGTTAGCAAGTTCCTAGTCAGTAAGGAACATAGGCACAAAGGCAGTGGATATCATTTCTGGGGAATAACAGCTCTTGCCAACGCACATAAACTGGGGGGGGGGGGGAGAGCATTACTGAAGATCTGCTTGGTTCCAGGCTCTCATAGACATCACACACTAGTTGTCCTCTTTAGAGCTCACACCGGATACAAAACATTCTAATTTTCTGAAGATTTGGACCCCAGATGGTGGTGTCATTTTTGATGTTTCTGAAAACTACAGGAGGTAGAGCTCAGCTGGAAAATGTAGGCCACTGTAGGTACATCCTATTCTCCCTGAGATACTTCCTCTGTCTGTCTCCATCACTTGCCCCATGTCTGCCATGCCTCTGCCACATGCTTTCTCCACCACGTGTTTGTCCTCACTGTGGACCAGGATCAACAGAACCAGAAACCATGGACTGAACCGTCTGGAACCATAAGCTTACACACATCCTTTTTCCCTTAAGTCATGACAGTTGCTTTGTCATAGTGAGGAAAATCTAATGCACCATTCTGTGTGAGAATCACCACCACACTTTGCAGAAAGAAGACTAGCTGAATGATTGACTTCCATTCCATAAAAGCTTAGCTGTGGACTAGGAATGCCTGCCTCTAAGGGACACAGACTCCATCCCCTGCCACCCTAAAGCAACAGCTCATGTGTTCTTTGTGAAAAGTGCTGGGCTCTCCAATGAGTTCAGGTGGCCAGAGCTGGTCTGCTCAAAACAATGGTAGCTCAGCCCCTTCTCGAATGTAGTGGCCTCTCACAAGCAGACCAGATTGCTTCTAATTGGCTCACTGTTCCTGATTAGCTTCCTTGAGGCATAGACTTGAGACAGGAAAAATAAATAACTCCTGGCTTGGGATAGAGTTTCCTTTTGAAAGGAAAAGAAGAAAATCTGTAGGAGGGACATTCACCTACTTCTCCCAGAGCCGCTGTGATCACCACCTGTGTCGTTTGCCACTGCAATTATTTGGCCTAACAAAACAGTAATATCAATCAATCCAGTTCGACTGCTCTGCCCTCAAACGGAAGCTGTCCCATTTATCAAAATGGAGGCCCTCCACTGGGTCTATAGTACCATTAAACTATCAACAGGCGATCACTAAGGCGAAGCAAAATAAAAAACAACTGTTAACTGAATGGAAATAATTTTTCTTTTTTCCCAAACATCTTGGCCAGCAGAGTCCTTTGTCTGGCTGTCAGCAGAGCCAACGTGGGCTGGGTCTCAGATCTTTGTGCTTCCATGCGGTCTGTGTTTGAGAGAGGCCAACAGAAACACTTGCAATGCAATGGCTGAGCCCAGGTAACCTGGTTTCTCTCTCAGCAGGGCAAGCTGCGTGACGATAAATAGGGGGAAATGTGTATGCATTTGTGTGATAAAGCAGGCTTAATGATTCCCGAGGGGAAGGAACCTGGGAGCCATGCAGTTGCAACTTAGGTTCAAAACAGATCCACGCAGGGCCAATTAACGTGCAAATATGTATGTGCTGAGCCTGCACTCCATCCGTCATGTGCGTGTGGAAATTGGGCCATTTATCTGTTATATTATGTATGTGACATCTTAGTTTGGTTCTTACAGGCTGCTTGGGGACAAAGAGGCCATGTGCTCTGCAGCTAGCAGAGGGAATTTAAGATAAATTCTTCAGCTGTCGTCAACATTGCAAGGCACAGAATTTGGTTGGAAGATAAAGCTTTTCCATCGGCAGGGTTTTAATGTCTCTCCATAGCCTGTGTGGTGTCTTATTAAAACTGTGTGTGGTGAGGGAGGGGCGGCATATGCCGTGAGGAGTTATTGGCACAGACAGCTTGCTGTCATGTTTCCTGAGTCCGGATTTAGCAAACCTTATTCACATATTCGCTGTCAATCTGCAGAGAGAAAAGAGAGCTGGCGAAGCCATTCACACACTCATTCTGTGGGCTTGTAATTCTTTTTGTTTCCCTTTAACCCACAACCCACATCTCTGCCACAGATAGAGTCTGTTCTGCTTCAGTTACAACTGTTTGTCTGTATTTAGGCAAATAAATAAATAAATAAATAAATAAAAGCAAAAAGTGATTGGAGACAGAAAGGGCCTCACCGGTGCCATTACCTAACCCATTGTTACTCTCCTACAAGAACACATGAACATGCTGTTTGTTCATGAATTTATATCTCACATTAAATAACAGTGACCACTTCCTTTGATAAATTGCTATTAGAAATTCAATTAATAAAAGGTTACCTCTCTACAGTCATGAAAAGCAAATAGGTTTGGCTGCAATAATGACAACTTAGATTTCAAGACAACAGTTAGGAGAACAGGAGATTGTTTAAAATGTGTTCTACCTGGGGGAGAACACTCAGCAGATAAATGAATCAGTCAGCAGATGAGTGAATGAACTGTGTTTGCTCGGAGGCTTCACCTCTATTCAGGGTACTCACACCCTTAATTCTCTCCATCCCTCTCCTCTTTTCTGATCCCAGCCTATATTTCCTGTAGGCCACAGCATGAACAGTTGTTTTTCTACCACACTTTCCTGAATATGTCCTGCCCAAAACAGAACAAATGGCCTCAGAATTAATCCTCTGAAACTGTAGGTCCAAGCAAATCTTTCTCCCTCATTTCTAGTCTTTTGTCCACAGGCATGAAAAGCTATTTATTACAACTTCCTTCACACCCCTTTTCTCGCCTTTCCTCTCTTCTCATCTTCCTCCCTCTTCTTTGTCCCCTCCATCCTGCCTTCTTCCCTCTTTCTCCTCCTCTTCCAAGACCTCTTTGCATTCTTTCTATTTTTCCCAACAGACTCATTTTCCCCAGTTTTACAAATTACATAGCAAAAGCACACCCACCTTAAACACAAAATTCATCCATTTTGCCCATGGAATTGAGCCATATGACCAAACCCTAAAGAAGCTATAAAGCATTCCCACCACCCAGAAAGACCCCACCTAGACACCTTTTTCAGTTTATCACTTGAGATGAATGATGCCTGTTGTCTCCTGTATGCAACAAAAGAATACAGGGTACATTCCTCCAATCGGTCCAGGGAGTTCCTCACTCAGCAGTCCATCTCTGTGGTTCCTAAGGCCATACCTATGGCTGAATCTGGATTATGGCCTTACATTCCAATACATCCTACACCTTGATGTACTTATGAACTGGATAATGGGCATGAGTCATTTCCAGCATGGAGCTATGAGAATAAAACCTCCAAGAATGTTCCTCCCTGTATCTGCTGGTGGACAGCAGCATGCATTTCCTATAGTTCTTCTAGAAGAAGGAGGCTTGTCAAGTCCCCAAACATCATTTCAATCAGGACATAAAGTACTTCTGCCTTCCCAACCAATACTTTTTAATCAAGGCTACAGTGATAAATGTCTTGCCACAGAAGACTGCTAGAAAATAGAAAGGGAAAAACAGGAAACACACAAGGGTTTATTTTTATTATTAATATTGTTTGTTTGTTTGTTTTCCATTGCCTGGATATGTTAAGTTGTCCTGTGTAGCAAAATCATGAGAGAATGCCTGGGAAGAGGAAGGAGCTAAAAAAAAAAGCCTAAGTAGGGGATAGCTGCCCATGATGCTGACCACAGGAAGCCATCTTGTGGCCTGGTATTCAGAAGTGGCCCTTAATAAGTAGCAAGATCTGTGCACTAGGTAGTAACCTGGGTAGTTGACACATGGTGGCAATCAGAGTTCTACACTGCACCTGGACAAACATGGCTCACTTTTATTCCTTCACTGAATGAATCTTGGAAAGTCTGAGTGTCCTTAGTCTCAAGTTACCTGTCTGTGAAATGAACACTGGGAGAGTAGTTATAGCCCAAGATTTTTCAGAGTATTTTATAGCACAACAATGAAAGCATTTCTGCAATACCGAGGACATGACAGGTGTTTAACAATGGAACTCCGCATTGTGCTCCCTGTAAACTACCTGGGTAGTAAGCACCACCATCCTCCCTCTTCATGTTCTCCAAAGCCTCATGGGTGGGGAGGTGTGAGCAAGATGGCTGGATGGTAAAGGCACTTTCTGCCAAGTTTAACAATCTCCATTCTATTCCCAGGCCTACATACATGGTGGGAGGAGAGAAGTGACTCCCACAGTCTCCTCTGACCTCTACAACATATATACAAAACAAGTAAATCAATCAATAAATAATGTTTGAGTCTCTATTGGGTGTGTATTGTAATTTCTAGGGAGCAGGAAGATTGAGTCAGAAGAACAGAGGAGAGCAAGAAAAGAGATACCATAATAGAGGGTGTCATTATAGGTTTAAAGAGAAATCTGGCACTAGGGAAATGTCCAGAGATCTACAAGGATGAACCTAACAATCTAAGCAATAGTGGAGAGGCTACCTTAAATGCCCTTCCCTGATAATGAGATTGATGACTACCTTATATGCCATACTAGAGCCTTCAACCAGTAGCTGATGGAAGCAGAAGCAGATACTCACAGCTAAACACTGAGCTGAACTCCTAGAATCCAGTTGCAGAGAGGGAGGAGTGGTGAGCAAAGGGGTCAAGACCAGGCTGGAGAAACCCATAGAAATAGCTGACTAATGCCTGTTGAAAACAGGAGCAAACACCCATACATAAACACTGAGTCAAACTAGAACCCAGAAGCAGATGGAGAGGACAAGACCATGCGGTAGAAGTACATAGAGACAGCTTACCTGAACAAGGAGGAGCTAAGGGCCACTAGACTGATAGCTGGGAAGCCAACAGGGGTCTGACTCGGACCCCCCCTGAATATGGGTCTCAGCCAGAAGGTCTGAGCAGCCTAAGAGACCTCAGACAGTGGAGCCAGGATGTATCCCTGGTGCACAAAAGGACTTTGCAAACATATCCCCCATGGAGGGATAACTGCCTTATTCTAGAGATAGGAGAGAAGCCCTAGTCCCTACTTCACAGGACCTGTCAGATCTACATGACCCCAACTGGATGGCATTCCCCTACATATTGTATTGTGGTGGGGGGTTGGGAGGGGAGGGTGTTTAGAGTGCATGGGAGAGGGTAGAGAGGGCAAAAGGGAGGGAAGGAGGGAGGGAGGGCTTGGGGGGAGGGAGGGAGGGAGGGAGGGAGAGGGAACTGGGATCGACATGTAAAATAATAAATAAAAAAAAAAAAAAAAAAAAAAAAACGCTTTGACTCCAAAATTTAAGTTGAAGAACAAGTTACTGGGGAAAAGTATTTCTATTTTTGTTTCCACAGAAAATGAAAAGATGTGGATTCCTTCCAGACTAATGTGGTTTGATCACACCAGACCGCCTGAAACAGAGTACAAGCTGATCCTACATTCCAAACAGCTGGACAAAACAGCCCTACAGACTACAGCTAGGATATCTGAATCTTCTTCGAATCCCCCAAGACAGCGCCCCTTACCAGCAGGAAGTAGTTTGGAAAGAACGACGCCCAAATTCCCAAATATTGTGTATAAATGTTTGTTTTCATTTAATTGGACTTTGTTATATAAAATTAAATAAAAAATACTCTATATGCATAAAAAAATACAAAAAAAATTAAAAAAAAAAAAAAAGAAAGAAATAGCTGACCCAAACAAGGGGGAGCTCATGGACCCCAGTCTGATAGCTGGGAAACCAGCATAGGACCGGCCCATATCCCCTGAACATGGGTGTTATTTAGAAGAAACTGGGCAGTGTATGGGGTCTCCGGTAGTGGATCAGTATTTATCCCTAGTATACGAATGGACTTTGGGAGCCCATTCAACATAGAGGGATACTATCTCAGTTTAGACACATGAGGGAGGGCCTAGGCCCTGCTCCAAATGATATGACTTTGAAGATTCCCCCATGGAAGGCCTCACCCTCCTTGGGGAGCAGAAAGGGGGTGAGATGGGGGTTAGAAGGAGTACAGAGGAGGAGGGAAGGATGACGGAACTGAGATCGGCATGTAAAACAAGCTTGTTTCAAATTTAAATAAAATATTATCATATAAAAAGAAAATGAGGAAGTTATGTTTCTAAATCAAACTTGTTCAAGTGATTGGTTGCAGGGTTATTGGGAAATAGGTGTGAGTTCTCAGGAACCAAGTAAGACTGGGCTCCTGGCCTCCATACTGTCTCTGCAGCTCCTGGCCCTTCCTGTTGATCTCTGTGACATACTCACCTCACTATTCATGTTCAGTATGAATTGCATGACCCATGTAACACACATCTTATGAAACAACAGAGAATTGTCCTACCCATCAGTGAAGACACTGGCAGATCTACTCCTGAGTAGCCCCTCATGCTTTGTAGGGTCTATCAGATCCAACTCTATGAGCTTTATTCCATAACAGCTATGCGACAGAGTGGAGGTGACACACTTTTTGGGAGGTATTGAAATTGATGAGCAGATGGGCCCCCAAGATCCAGGCCACCAGATTTGGCCCTCTCCAGGTTGTGACTTGAGAATAAGAGAGGAGAGGCTCTGTGGATGCCCTCTTAGAATAGCCATAACACGATGGACAATTTCCAGCCAGAGGACACTTTGCTGGTAACCTATGACCAACATCTGCTAACATATTCTTCTCCTGTACTCTCAGCATCTCCAAAATTCCATCAGGCCCTGGAGGCTGAATGGGAAAGAAAATGAAGGACTTTCCAAGACAAGCTGAAGACCAGTTTGGACATCCCCACCACCATTCTAAGCTACTCAGAGCATGTTGTGTGAGCAGAGGGTTAGCCCAACTCAGCACCACAAAAAAACATGCCACAGACAGCAAACCTAAACACCAAGTTCCAGGGAAAAGAAGCACAGCCAGGAAACTCAGTTCACTGCAAAGAAGGAACCCACTTCAAAATGTTCCCCAAAGACAGCAAAGTCATGTCTCCTACCTCAGCTTGGCCAGCAGCAGGACTCGCCAAAACCTGCACATGAAAGAAAAAAATACATTAGTATCGATTCAACAAGAAGGTAATTGCATTAATTGTCTTTCTAAAGGAACTGGCATCAACAATTTGTTATGACCAGAGGGGACTAGGGAACAAACCACAAGAGCATGTGCAGACACACACACACACATTCACACTGGCACAAACACATAGACAGATCTAGAGTTGCACACGCATACACAGACTTATTAAAAGAGACACATAAGCATACAAAGATACCCACAGAGACACAGACATTTAAACACAGGCACACACAAACGCACATACAGGTACACAATACTTCCATCAAGCACAGCACAACAGATTCAACACACACACACACACTACACACACACACTTCCACCAAGCACAGCACAACAGATTCATCTTCGAAGTCCTATGGAAAGGTGAAGAGGACATTTAGTATTTTCAACACGTTGTACCAAGCTTACTAGGAAGCAAAAGGGGGAAGGCCATCTGCAAAGCCACACACCCAGGAATGAATGAACACCAAAGAGCCAAAGGCACTGATGGGTATTCTTTTTCATTAATGACATTTTAAGGGTATTTTGTTTTTTAAATTCTGAGGCAGACCTATGTGAGTTATGGTGCCACCAACAACTGTGACCTCCATTCTAGAAAAATGCTTCAAGTATTATGAACTAAGGAGTCCTGGCAGGCTGTGTGCTAAATTCTTCATATTTTTCCCATTAACCCCCCAGAACAGCTTTTATTATCCCCTTTTCACAGATGAGAATACCAGGGCTTAGAAAACTTAGGTAACTTTCCCCAAGATCTGAAAGTTATCAAGTAGAGAGAATTAGATTTGATTCCAAGATAATCAAGCACCTACCCAGAAGCCCACAGTACACAGGAAGTTCAGATGGAGACACTGGCCACAGAGCTCACATTGGCCTTAGTGAAAGGATTGTCTTTCCAAGGCCTAGAAGGATTTCATATAGTTCATTATGTGTGTGAGTGCTTGTGTGCATGTGTGCATGTGTGCCGTGTAGGTGCTGGGAATTGAAACTGGGTCTTCTGGAAGAGCAGCAAGCACTCCTAACCACTGAGCAATCTCTCCAGGTCCATATTTATGCTGCTGGGTTTGTATGAGTATGTATGTGTGTGTGTGTGTGTGTGTGTGTGTGTGTGTGTGTGTGTGTGTCATGCATGTGTGAGCACATATGTGAACATGTGTGTGAAGATGAAAAGCTACACTTTCTTGGGTGTCATTCCTCAAAACCACCCACCTCAGCTTTGGAGGCTAAGACTCTCACTGGGACCTGAGACTTGTCAACCAAACTAGATCAGAAAGAGGCCCAGGGACCCAAATGTGTCTCCAGAGCTTGATTTGTAAGCACATGTCACTATACACAGCTTTCTTAGATGAGTTTCAGACATCAAATGCAGGTCTTCGTGCTCTCAGAGCAAGCACTTTACTGACAGAGCCACTTTCCCACCCTCAGGGATTTGAATTTTCCACATCACTTGTACAAACTTCCTGCCTACAGTTTTCCTGGAGATTTGAGACTCATTTGGACAACTTCAATGTCATTTTCCTAGCAGAAAATCAGACTACCGGCTGGTCCAGTGCTGTGTGTCTATCATCCCAACTTATCAGAGAACTGAGGTTGGAGAATCAAAAGGGTATGGCCTCCCTGGGCTACAAAGGGAGTTCGAGGGAAGTCTGGCAACTTCATGAAAGCAACCCTCAGAATAAAATGTAAAGAATGGGGATATATCTCAATGGTAGAGCATTTGGTTAGTATAGGCGAGGCCCTAATTTAGTCTTCAACAAAATGTCAGAAATGAAAAGTGCTAAGGAATTAAGTATACACTGAATTATAACTGAATTAAATTCTCAAAAATCACACATTTACATCCTAAACCATTGTGTGGACATGAATGGAAGTGAGAATTTAGGAAATGACCATATTGTCCATTGAGATGCTGTCACAAGGGCAAAGTCCCTGGTGTCATTGGTGCCCATATAATAACACACCTGAGCCTTTACTTTCTGTCTACACCCACACCCATATTAAGAAAGGTCATATAGGGATACAGTGAAAAGACAGTCACCTGTAATGCCAACAGCTCTTGTGAAGCCATTGACCTTGAACTTGTAGCCTACAGAGCCATAAACCTCCACTGCTGTTGTGAACGCTACCTGTGTGTGTGTGTGTGTGTGTGTGTGTGTGTGTGTGTGTGTGTGTGTGTGTGTTTCCATAGCAGCCTTGGACATTGACTGGTACCAGCTTACAGCTATGCATCCAGAAAATGGGCTTAAGAAGACATGGTCCCTGACTTAGCTGAGCTGACCCTGCAACTTACTGTATCTCAGTCTGCTGAAGCACTAACTCACCCACACTCACCAGGAAGACGTCAGCCCTCCCCAGAGCCATCTACTCCAGCTGGGGAGGAAAGCAGACAAAGCCCCTGTCTTATTAGCTTCCCAAACCAGAGTCTAGCCTCTAGGCTGACCTTACCCAACAGAGTCTATGAGCCGTGGCCAAACACTTGATAGGCTGTGATCTGGAGAAAGCACAATAAGGAGTAATGGTAATGGTGGTCACAGGCCAGTTATATCATGCCTCCCTCCCTGCACAGCTCTGGAAGAGTCTGGGATGCTGCAACCATTGCTACATTCCTAAAGGACAAGGGGATCCCTCAGCTGCATAGTCGTGTGTGTGTGTGTGTGTGTGTGTGTGTACATTTTTCTCTGTGGTTTCCCAAGAGGAGTAAAGAGAGATAAATCTGACATTCAACAGCTGCAGATTTCAGGCAGCCTCAGATCCTCTTTCCACACACAAACAAGGGCAGCACAGTCCTCAGTCGACCCCTCACAAGCATGGGCAGTACGATCCTCAGCTGACCCCTCACAAGCACGGGCAGTGCAATCCTCAGCCGACTCCTCTTGTTTCCTGCACTTCATCATCTGAGTGTGTTCCCTATGTGCATTGCCTGTTGCAAACCAAATATGCAACCCCACTCTTCACAATTACTGCAGACACACACTAATATGGAGAAGCATGCACACAGCTCCTGCAACAAAGGCTAACATGATATTAGTGTGATTAAAACACTATAGAGGCTAAAATATAGGGTTACACACTCAGCCACCTATAAAAGGACAAGATGATCAAAGCAGTCAAGCTTATGTGGAACTAGAGATTTCTTACCCCAACTAAAGCCATTTGTAGCAGCTTTTAACGGGCAACATGTGGCTCCAGACAAATAAAGCCTAAGTACCCTAGAAGTGGCTGTTGAAATTCAAGTTTATGATCCAGTGTGCTTCCAACCTGCCACCATGGGGAGCATGTGGCCCAGGACAGCTGTGAATGTGACTTGACACAACTTTAAACTTAAACATTCTAAAGTCTTACCTTGGTTACTTCTTTTCACAATGCTATTGCATGATTCTCAAGTGTAAACTTTGTTAGAGGATAAAGTCGAATTGCAAAAGGGTAGACATGCTTGCAAGCCCAATAAACAGCAATACATCTATATGTTAAAATACGATGCATTGTCTCCACATGTAATGTGCACACACCTACACAGACACACGTATGCAACACACACACACACACACACACACTAAAGAAAAGAAAGGTACACTACACAATGCAGGCACAAGACAGGAACAAATATTAATATAGCTAATATATATATATATATATATATATATATATATATATATATAATTTATCCCCCCCATGCAAGCACAGATGCCTGTCTGAGTCTGTAGGATACACACCAAGCTGACAAAAGGTTCATATCTGAAGGACATTACTGGAAATCCAAGTGTTCTGGAAAGTGACAGGGAATTTTCCTTTCTCCTAGTTGTTTGAAACTTTCCAACAGAGAATGTGTTTGTTTATAAAACTAAATCCAAATTAAAAGCAAAAAAGAAAATATAATCTAGTGTTATTAGAAAAAGGTCTCTTAGAAATCCTGGGTTTTGTTTTGTTTTGTTCCTTAATCATGACTCTCACTTGATCCTATACAGCAGCACACTGTACAAAGAGAGGCACAAAGTTAGGAAGATGGTTCAGGCAATGGATAGATTGCTTGCAGAAATGAGGCCCTGGAACCCCGGGTTAGGTGTGCTGTCACACACTGACAATCTCCAGACAGGAGAAGTGGAGACAGGTGGCTCCCTGGGACGTCTTATCCATCTTGTCCAGCCTACTTGGAGAATTCCAGAGAAATTAGAGAATCTATCTCAACAAGCAAGGTGAATGACATCAGAAGAACAAGAGCTGAGACTGTCCTCTGGACTCCACATGTGTGGGCACTGGTACACACAGTAACACAATAGTAAAGCAATACAGAGTAGTGGGGCTTGTGGCCAACTGGAAAGAAGCCATGCTTTATTTATGACCTATGATTACACTTTGGATAAACATATTAAGAAACAAATGGCAAAATGTGATAGACCTGGGCATTTATTTCCAATGCTCACAGGTCAGGGATTACTCAGTAAAGTACACCCATAGGCCTATGGCCTGTTGTACCCCATGATGGCTGAGTGCATACTGGACACACTGGAATGGACCACAGAAACCCAAGGGATGAGGGCTCTTTAAAGGATGACAGGCAGCAGCACTTGACTTTGATCTTGTCCAAGGCAGCAGCCATCAGAGAATGTGCAGTGGGGGGCTGATCTGATTAGAGGCCTGCTGCTGGTGGGCCATTCTATAGACCAGCACAGGGCACAAAAAGGGACATGGGAAACTCCCAGCAGGGTATGAGGGAATGCTTTGTTCCGATGTTTCTTTATCCCTTTAATCATTTCCCTTGCTCTCCTCCAGTTTCTGACTAGCCTTTGAAATCCCAACATGAAGGCGCCCCCCTCCTTCCCTTGTGCTAAGAACTTGTTGTTCATGATTCCATTTCAACTCTCTCCTCTAAAACGCACTTCCATGTCCCATCCACAGACAGGGAAATCAAGACTGGGGACCTGAACCCTTTACCTCATGTGACACCAGAAGTGTCAGAAGCTGGAATGGAACCTGGCTCTGGCTTTAAAATAGACTTCAGGACAGACAGACATTTTGGCCTCAAAGATCCATCGACATCAGGGTTAATCCACTGCTATTGAGGAAGCCAAAGATCAAGCCAGTCATCTGGTCTTACTCCACATGTTTCTAAACACTGTCTGGGGCCCTAGCTAGTCTCTCTGTCACTTGGACCCTCTATGCTGATAGCCTGTGGCACCTATCTGTAGCCTATGCACTTGTGATACACAGGTCTCTTGGTCCCACAGGACAGAAACTTGAAAGGATTTAAGTGCAGGGAAGAATTTGTTCACACACTGAATGGAGCTCACTGTAAATAGTCCAGATAAGATCAAAGAGGCTTAATTACTTCTCTGGCAAGTGGAGGAACTGTGAGCTGAGCCCCAGCTCTCCACAATGGGAGATGCTGCTCTCTGCACAGCTTGGCAATACTCCAACCTAGAATCCAGACCCACACATCCATCTCCCATTCCTCAATGGGACCTTATCCCATCCCCATCTTGTTGATGGATATGGAGGCTCTGGTATGTCTCCCCCTCCCATGTTCCAGCATTCACTTCTGGGTCCTTATGACTTGGCAAATGCTATTGTATGTGGCCTGCCAGACAAGAAGACAGAATTATCACATCCCTTCTTAAGCCCTGACCTGCTGGGTCTTCAGATCTCTCTCCCCATCAGTAAATGTCACCACTGTGCTGAACAGGTAACCCTTTGCCTGTGAAGTCAGCATGTAACTTTAGCAGAACTTCCCAGCAAGGGCTCAGGAGGATATGATCTCTGAGACAGCATGGAAGTGATCTCTTCTGTTGATAATCATCCCAATGAAAATGTTAAATTGCCATGTCCTGGGGTCTGCTGGTAATCTCTGCTAGGATGCCAGGCCATCTGCAGCTTATGAGATGCCTAATTCTAGCATATACCTGATCATACAAGCATGGGGGTTTCCTGCTTGCCTGGCTTCAGCTTCACTCTCTTTTTGTTCTGGATAGATATCTCAGGTAGAAGCCTGCAGTCATTCGCAGACCTGAGACTCCAGCCCTCTCCCATCTATCTCAGGGTAGAATTCAAACCTCATAAACACTGCAAAGCTTGTTTTTTCCACCCCACCATGCTGGGTCAAGCTTCACCAGTGGAATTAACTGGGGCATATTATTTTATTTTCCTTCATTCCCAGTAAGGACCTGTAAGTTTCTAGAAGGTTCAAAGGAAGCCGTAGAGGAGATGGGTTTGAGATATGCACCTAGTGTACTTAAGAAGACCAGCTTTAAGGTAATGTGACCTTGGTGTCAACAGTTATTTGGTTATGTCACTAGCCCTTGTCCACCAGGAGAGTAGGACATCCTCTTGATTCATTTTGAGATAACAGGAAATGTCTGGCTTCCTGTCTCTGTGCAAATTCACTGTGAATAAAGTAACCAGGCACCAAGATGGACTTTCTCCATGAACTTGAGTCAACTGTGCTTGAACTGGTTGAATCTCTGAGTGGTTGTCATCGGTTTAAGCAATACCACTTGGTGCTCTATCATCAAAAAGTAGTGAAGCTTAAAATAGACTTAGGTTGAGTAATAAGACTAGCAGAGTTCCTGCCAGTCAGAAGCTGAGTGACCTTGAAGAGTCCTCTGTTAGCTTTTCCTTGGGAAACCTTTCCATGGGAGTATTGTTAATAAGATAAATGGCAGCCCTTATCCAACTCCTACAGCAGCCACCTGTGATCCAGAATCCATTTACTGCACAACTTCATCTGTGGCCCAGCTTCTGCCTGCAGTGGTCACATTGCTTGTCAACCTGACATATTTAGAATTTTCTAGAAAATCTTAGGTCTGTGAAGGTGATTTTAGAAAAGATAAACTGAAGAAAGCAGGCCTTCCCTAAACACAGGCAGCACCATCCACAGTCCCAAACCAAATGAAAAGGAAACGAAAGCTGAGTGGCAGCATCCATCTCTCTCTGCTTTCCAACTGTGATACAGTGTGACCAGCCACCTCATACCCCTGCCACTATTATTTCTGCTCCCTGGAGAACTGTACCCTCAAACTGTGAACCAAAAAAAATTTTTTTTCCTTCCTCAAATTGCCATTGGAAGGAATTTTGTCACAGCAACAAAAAAGTGACTAATCCACCTGGACATCCAGACTTCTCAGGATGGCTCTAAAGCCAAGGCCAAATTCAGAGCTTGATTGTGTCAGTTTGGTTGTGCTTTTACCTTGGCTTATGCAGGGTCTTAAAGCATTCCATGGTGCACTGAGCTCTGAGATCCATGTCCCTGACTCTTGTATCTAGTCAAGCCCTAAGATGAACATAACTAGCAGATTCAGGTGGAAGGGAAACTGCTAGCTTGAACACTGGCCTTGCCTACAAGTGTCACCTGGAGCACTCACTGAATTTAAGACTAATGGTCACAACACAACCATCCTGGAGAAGCCACATCTAGGAAACTTGAAACCAGTCCCAGCTAAGTCTGAACTTGCCTTCTGATGTCTCAGGTAAACCAGATGCCCTGGAATGCCCATCTTCCAACTGAATGCTACCAAGATACTCCATGAGAATTTGTGCCCAACATGCCTCACCCAATCTTGTGACCTACAAAATCTTGAATGTAATCAATACTTAGTGGGTTTGGAAGCACTTTATTACACAACAATAGACAAACATACAAAAGATACTTAGTGTTGCTAAGCCTATAATTTTAGACTTTGAAAATGGAAATTATAACATTTCACAAGATTGTTATGAGAATTAAGCAAAATAATACATCCAAAGTGCTTGGTACAGTTCTTGGTCCATGGTAAGCATCAGGTTCAGTGAGCCAGAGAGCTCCTGTGCCCTCTGAGCATGACCACACACACTCCCAATCACTTTTGTTTACTGTCACTCGTGGTCTTTGGAGCACTGGATCTGGTGTCCAGCTGGTAGAGTGACTATGGACTTCTCTGCAGTTAAAAATACTCATCTTTATAAAAAGCCGCAGCCAGCAAGCTGAATGCCCTGCAGGAGAAGTGTTTCACCTCTCTCTGTTTCCCCTCATTTGGAAATGGACACCAAATCCCATCTTGATTTTCTGAATAGATGTGAGGAGTGAAGGAAGCTTGGAGTGAAGACAGACTACAGCTCTGACTTGAATAGATTTGTGCAGTGATTTTTATGAGCACCCAGAGTACCAATCCCACTGCATTTCAAATCACCCACAGGATGCTTTTTTAAAGCTTCCCTTCCCCGTCTCCCTCCTCTCCTCTATATTTTTATTATATGTATGCACAAATGGTGTGCCTGCATATCTGTTTACATACATGTGAATGCCTATATAGGTGTGCACAAACATGTGTGGAGGCCAGAAATTTGCCCGGGAGGGATTATTTGAACACTCTTTACCTTATTCTTTGAAACAGGCTTTCAGGTGAACTCAGAGGTCATTAATGCAACTAGCCAGTTTTCTTCAGGGATCCTCTGGCATGCCTCCCAAGGCCTGGAATTAGAGCAGGCCACCATGCACACCCAATATTCAAGTGGATCCTGAGGATTCAAACTCCTGTCTTCATGATGGTGGGGCAAGTACTTTATACCCACTGAGTCATCTCTCCAGCTCCTTTTTCTTCCATTTTTACCCATGGTTGGTTCTAAATACTGTGTTGCCAAACTCATACCAAATTTTAAAACATGTTAGAAATGAAAAGAACCTGTTCTTGGACTGGACTCATCTTCCCACCTCCAACCCTACCCCTAACCAAAGTCTGTAGTCACCAGGCAAGTCCAATGAATATGTATCTCTTAAAATTCCTCTTGAAAATGCACAGCATCTTTCTTGATAACCCTCACTTGTCAGGAGTGAAATATTTACTTGCAGTTATTCGGAATCTTGGCAGCCTGTAACCTAAGAACATGTAGCTTATGATGCTAAAGCATGCTTTGAATCTAGTGCACAGGTGATTGTGAAAAGTCAGGAGGTCACAGGCTGAGAAAGTAAAAGCATGACACTCTGTGGGCAGGGAATCAGGAAAGCCTCACAAATCCCTGACTTTGGCTTGCCCTTGGAACTGGTTTATTGGGAGGTTAGAGTAATCACAGCACTGGGTTGATAGGTATCTGTGGTTGAGCTGCTGTGTGCCCATCAGTCACTCTGACACATGCTGGAAGACACTGGGAGTCTGGAAACATTACCTGATGCTTAATTACATGGAAGAGAGGGCTAGGCTTGTAAGAGAAGTAGATGCAAGTGCTCCCAAAGTCCCTTCCAGTGGTGCCCCACCATCTCTAAAGAAAGTAGCAAATAAGATTTAATTTTTTCCCTAAGGATCCCTTTGTTGAGAGCAGGATTCAAAGGTATTTATTTATTTGCTATCTGAGTGTGGTGTTTATGTATATGATGGAGGAGGATCTGGAAGTCAAAGACAGCTCTATGGACTCAGTTCTCTCCTTCCAGATTTTTATGGGTTCTGGAGATTGAACTAAGGTCATCAGGTCTTCATGGAAGTACCTTCCCTGATTAGCCATCTCACCATTCAGGATGCAAGGCTCCTAAGAAGGTTCCATTTGACAATTTTGCTTTGTGTGTGAGGTACATTTTGTCACTATGACAAAACTCTCAAAGAAACAACTGAGACATTGTATTTGGACTTGTGGTTAATAGAGATCCAGCCTATGGCCAGTGGGGTCCATTGCCTCTAGGACCACCTCAGGTGAGGCAGAGCATCATGGGAAAAAGGCATAACTAAAATTTGCTCACATCATGTCAACTAGGAAATAAAAATAGAGAAAAGGTCTGGTAACCATATACCTTTCAAAGGGATGTCCTATTTCCCCAATGTCCTATTTCCACTGTAGATCATTCCATCTCTTAGTAAGTCATCCACCAATCAACTCATCTATGGGTTAACTAAAGAATGAAGCTAGCATTCACCCTGTTCCATCCCCTTGGCTCCACGTCCTAACAGGCTATTCTCCTATGAACTTTTTGATGAATTAATCCATTGGTGAAGTTAGCATTCTCATAATACAGTCATCTCTCAATCATTTATTCTCTTGATCAAGCTAGGAACCAAGCCTTTTATGGGGGACACTTCATAACAAACTATAACATCTGGCAATCTAGAAATAGAAATAAATTTGCTTTGAGTCCTACTTACCCTGATTCTTACACACACACACACACACACACACACACACACACACACACACACACACACACAAAATGCAACTAAAGTCTTATGGGACAAAATGATACCTTTTAGCATGTTTGCATGCATGTAAATATGTGCATATGTAATGGGAAATAATACCTTTTAGCATGTTTGCATACATGTAAATATGTGCATATGTAATGGGAAAAGTAAATAGGAAATAAACAAGGTGTCCACGAATGGGAATTGACTTGGTATTCTGGTCCATTCCTGTCTCATGAGCAACTAAAGTAGTCACCAAGCACAGTCTGCAGCAACCTGAGCAAGGCTGCTACTCAGAACAGCTAAATATAAATGATCTCACAATGTTAAAACAGGAGGATCAGAGGTGCTGTAGAGAGAGCTTCCTGTAAGCAGGCACCTAAATTTGATCCCAAACACCCACATAAAATCCAGGTACAGTGGTATGCATCTGTATTCCCATCTCTATGGTGGCAGAAACAAGCAGATCCCAGAGGTCTGCTGAATGTCTATCTGGAAGAAATGGTGAGCCCCAGGTTCAGTGAGAAACCCTGTCAAAACATAAAGTGGAGAGCAATGGAGAAAGATACCTGAGGATAACATCTGGATTCCATATGTACACGCACAGGCATACATGGGCATGTGAACATGTGTGCACAAGCACACACACACACACACACACACACACACACACACACACACACACACACACACCACAGACACAGGAGGGGATTGGAGGAAACCAAGAATGTTTAAAGGAAGCAAAAAAAAAAATGTTGAATTCTTTGGAATATCCAATATCCGTTGGCTTCTTTCTCCTTCCTGCACTGGGTTTTCTATAGTAAGCACTTGCAGGATGCAATTGTCTAGACAGTGTCTAGCTCCTGCTGCTCCTTTCAGATCATCTGCCCACTGTCCTAATGTCCTCTGCCTCAGGAACTGGTGACCCCACAGCAAAGCCAGGCTGTGTGACTCCAACCAACACAAAGCAAAGAGATGAAAAAGCTAATGTGGTATTCTGCATTCCATGTGTCGGCCACTGTGCCAAGGGCTTTATTTGCTCTAAGTCCTCAGAGCCTGCCATGTGGGACTTTTCCTCACAATGTCCTCACTGCCACAGAAATACAGGCTAGGTGACTTTACCAGAGAGCACAGCACATAATGTTCTGCACTCTAACCTTGATCCTTTCTTCTCCATCCATAATGGATGGAAAAAAGCGGGAGGTGCTGCCTTCTCCATACCCATCTCTCCCCTGCCCAACCCTCCTGATATAATCTGAATTGCTCTGGAATCCCTGCTAGAGTCTCCATCATCTTCCTTCTGTTTACAGTGTCTTGAATCCCATAATCTGGGATGTTTTCTCTCCAGTCTAAATGCCTTGACTCATGCTACATGTCCACCCCAGAAGTGCTGTTACTCTGGGAGAGGTGTAGGGTGTCACATCTGGGCAGGAGTGGGTGGGGTTGGAATGAACACCTGACCTTGGATGTCGATGTCAAGGTGAAAGATGCTGAACACCAGTTTCAACCCAAAGCTCTGACTGAGCAGAGACAACACTTTCCTTCCTAGTGATCCAGTGTCACGTCCCCTCTCCTAAAGGCATCTTAAACCCCTTTCTGAGAAGCCACCCCTCTCATGTGTTATAGGATCTCAGTGAGGAGGTGTGTGAAATGGCTTGTCACACCCTTGGGTCATAAAAGGGGTAAACCCACCAATATTTTTTTCAAGGTTTACTTTTAACTTTCAGTAATGGGGGTACAACATGTGCATATGGTTGCAGTTGCCCACAGAGGCCAGAAGGCGGCTTCTGATCCCCATGCCCTAGGTCTGAAGTTATGTTGCTTGCCTAATGTGAGTTCTGGGAACCAAACTCAGGTCCTCTGCAGGAGCATCAATCACTCTTATGCTCTAAGCATCTTTCCAGCCCTCAGACTCATCTTAGTGCCTGCTTTACTTCAGAACCACACAGGGAGGAGCAACAGGCTGCTACCAGGTATATCCTGAGCATTCTGGTGGCATCAGTGTGGGGAGGGAATTGCATATGAAGATGGCCTGAAAGTCAGCAGGTAAGGCTGGGAAGCAAACAGATCTGCAGACAGGTGGTCTTAAACTAGTGATCTTGGGGGAGGAGTGTTGTGCTTAGTTGGGGGTTATTTATCCCATTGCAATGTGTTTGCATCTAGACCAGCTTTGCTAAAATCATATCTGCTCCCCAGTACTATAGCCATCTTCTTTTTGCCATTTCCTGACTGGTTCTCCTATCATCCTTCAGGTGCCAGAGCTGCAACCTGTCTGATTCCCTTGTACTGAACAGAGGGACCGCAATACATGAACAGCAGACACAGTGAGTCAAAGGCTGCAAAGGTGCAAAGGGCCACACATAGAGCCACAGGAGAGTGTCCAGAAATGATAAGAGCATGGCTGGGGAGGGCTCACGAGTGAAGTGATTGCCTTGAAAGCAAGTTAAACCTTCAGCACCCTTTAAGATAGCATGCATTTGCTATCTCTGAAGACGTGCTGGGTAGCCAGTCTGGCTGAACTGGCAAACAACATGTAGCACTGAGAAATCCAGTTGGAAAACAAAAGTGGGCTGACCCTAAGGAATGATATCCAAGGGCATTCTCTGGCCTCCACGTACTTTTAAAACACACATATATACACATACTGCACTCACACATGCACCTGCACACACATGACTCCTCCCCGCCCCCCACCAAACCGAAAAAGAAATTCGGGAGCCTCCAGCTAATGGCTGGCAGAAGGGGCTAACTTCCACTATAGAACTGTACTTCTCTCTACTATATGGACTTGGCAGCTACCCAGACAAGAACCATATTTTCCTGGCTTCTCTGGGTCTAGATGGTGTCAGGACACCATTTCCTGCCTATGTCATGTCACCAATCATTAGATGAGTCCCTTCAGGCTTATAACTTAAAAGGCTGTGAGAGTCCCGCTTAGGTTGACAATGGGGGGGGGGGTGCAAGATAGAGGAAACCTGATATCTGAATCTTCTTGTGGACCACAAGAAGCAGTCAGCTACAGTGGACATCTGATAGAGGAAAAAATAATTAAATTTTACTATGTTAAAAAAAAACCAACAGTAGAAGAGGAGACACTCCAATGTATTTCATGATTTGACCATCACACTGGTACCCCAAATCATAAGTGGGATACCACAAAAAAGTTTACATACTCAATGACCATATTCATTAACATCCTTCCCAACACATTAGCAAACTGTATCCAACAGCTCACTATATAGATTATACTACTTAACCACATGGGGTTTACTCCTAGAATTCAAGCATAGTTCAACAGACATAAATGTACTAATCCCATAAAACAATATGGGAAAAACTCCCCATATGATAATCTCAGTAGATACAAAGGGACTCAACAAAGCTAAACATCTACCATAATCAAAATGCCAAACTTTTAAAGTTATCAAAGAACTTACCCCAACCCAATAAAACCCACAATTAACATCAACAAAACAATATAATAGTAATAGTCAAAAGAAAGTGACTAACTTCATAACTAAAGGGATAGAAAGAGACTGAAACCCTTTGCTCTATGCAGCTTTAGAAATACTAGCCAAAGCAAACACACAAGAAAAACAAATAAATAAATAGAAAGTAGGAAGAAAGAAATAAAAGGACACCTTCTTCCAAATGATATGATCACATACACAAAAAAACCCCAGAGATTGCACAAACATTATTAGAACTAATCAAGTCAATAAGTAAAATCTCAAAACACAGAAGCAACATCCAGAGTCAATTACATTTCTACACACAATGAATGAGCCATAAAGGAATCAACAGCACATGTTCTGGTGAAGAGCCCCACACCCATTCAAATAAATGGCATCGTTTAAACCATGTAAAGTCACAAAGTAATAACAAATAGACACGAAAGTGGAGTGGGGACTTGGTGACAGGAGGGTAATTTGGTGGGAGGGGATGATGTAACCAGAATGCATTATATATACCCACATCAAATTGTCCAAAAACCAACAAGTTTAAAAATCTGTGAAAAGTAAATTGAATGTTCATTTTAGCAAGGGCATTTTGTCTGTAGAGGTCAGGAAGCTGGAAAGAGCCTGTGAAAGCTGGAAGGGAAGAGGCACTAAGAGGTGAGAGGATAAATATATGAAAATGAGTTAAAGGTGTAAGCAGATATGGGGTACAGGAACATGGTAGAGGTGGGAAGGGGTGGGAGTGGGTTAGCCAAAAACAAGGATGCATGAAAAGCCCTTATGGGAATTCATTAGCTAACTGAAAAATACATAAAAGGGAAGGGGATGGAGGTGTAGCAAGCTTTTCCCTAGGACCTAAGTTTGTTTCCCTGTGTTAGTATTCAGGCATGTGTACTGGCCTGACCTTGGGGTTCTGACAGGATACACACTTAGCTGCAACCACTAAGAGCATCACCTATGCACATTCAATACATTCCCTTTAAAAGGAACCTGTCCACCTCCCCCTCTCTCTCTCTGACTATCTCTCTGTCTCTCATCTCTCCCTCCCTCTTCTCTCTCTCTGTGCTTCTCTGCCTATCTCTCCCTCTTCTCTCCCTCCTCTCTCTCTCTCTTTTTCTCTCTCTCTACCTTTCTCTGCCTCGCTGTTCTCTTCTGCCACTCCTGTCCCCAGAGGCCAGTCTTCCTTCTCCCCTTCCCTCCTTTCCTTTCCCATTCACTTTCCCCCAATTAAAGAAAACAAAACAAAACAAAAACAAAAACAAAACCCTCCACCCAAGTTTGTCACATAGCGTCTTTCTAGCTGCTTTTTAAAGTTACAACACCCTGCATGCACCCATGTTGAGTAGCTTACAACCACCTGTAACTCCAGTTCTGGGGATTTGCTATCTTCTTCTGGATGCCAAAGGCAACCACATGCATATGACACATATACACAGAGTCACAGACACATGCACATAATTAAAACGTTTAAAAACAAATCATATATGTACACATACATATATGGAAGTGTGTGTGTTGAGGGTACCCAGGGAGAATGGGGAATTGGAGATGGAGATGGATATAGCTCAATAAACAGTGTGTACAACTATAAAACTGTCAAGGAATAAATACAAGATATTCTACTAAATATATGTACACACAAATTTTAAAATACAAAGTAAAAATAATAGCAGTCAAATCTGTGCCAACAACTAAGAAATAAAATATTTCGGAATGAATTTAACCCAAAGTAGATAAGGCTTATACATTGAAATTGGTGGATTTTGATAAAAGAAATCTGAAATAATTTTATTGTTCATAAATCAGTAAGAAAAGCATTTGTGTTCACAGACTGAAAGAGCCAGTGCTAGGAAAATGTCAATGCTATCCAAGGTGACCTACAGACACAATGTAATCCCCACCAAAGTCCCAGAAACAGAGAAAGTCATCCAAAGATTAATAAAGAACTACTAATGTACTAATAGATAGAACACAGCTGGGTGTATCACACACCCCCTAGTTCCAGACTGTCTGACAAAACTACAGTAACCGAAACAGAGCATTACCAGGGGAAAACAAATATCTAGATCAGTGACACTTACCAGGAATAACTCCATTCCATTCAGTTTCGTCTGCCTCTGTGCATGCCCCTAAGTCAGTGCTTCTCAACCCTCCCAATGCTATGACCCTTTAACAGTCTCTCATGTTGTGGTGACTCCAACCATAAAATTGCTTTAGTTGCTACTTTATTTAACTGTAAATTTTCTACTGTAAAAACTGTACTGTAAATATTTGATGTGCCCAGTATTTGATACAGGACCCCTTTGGGGAGATTGAGACCCACAGGTTGGGAACCACTTTTTGGAGGGCTTATCCTAGTTATACTAACTGATGTGTAAAGGCCTGTACATTGTGAGTGATGCCAAGACTCAGGTCAGGACTCAGGGCACTCAGCTTCTGACTATGTGACAATATGACCAGCTCTCTCAGGCACCTGCAGCCTTGACCTCCCTACCAGGATGGACTGTACCTGGAAGTGAGAGCTAAAATAAACGCCTTCTCCCATAAGTTGCTTTTGTCTGAGTATTTTACCACAGCAACAGGAATAGAAACTGATACCCCAAAAGCTGATCTGTCTCCCCAGCACCAGTTCTCAATACTTTTTATATACAATCTCGATTAATCCTCACCACAACCCCAGACTGTCTATTCACTTACTACCCCAATTTTAAAAAGCTATTAGTTAGAGAAGTGACTTGAACTCATGTGTGTCTGATCCCACTGGTATGGTCTGGTCTCCAATCACAATGTCCTAGGCAGAGTCCTATGTGCCTGGGCAAGGCATTTTCCTGCCATTAGTTACTGACTTCCCCAGCCAAGGCCAGATCCTTTGCAACACCTTCTCAGACCACTTGTGACTTGTGACTTCCCTGTCACCTCTGAACAGACATGAACAATGACTCTTTTTAAAAATGACACAGTATTTACGAAGCTGCAATGAAAAGGACAGCAGGAAGGGATGCTGGGGACCTTGGGCAATGCAGGGATGACATAATTTATGTTCCTCTCCACATCTCTGCTCTTCACAAGACAGCCTGGGAATTGAGCAGGAACTTGGTAATTGCTTTAGCTGGGCCAGGTCTACTGTTGACCGTTTGCTTTTCTTATTACCTCGTCCTACCTAGTGACCCCTGAGTATTTCATCTTCTTTGGCAGGCATAGCAAATCTTAGGATATCTGTGTTGGTGTGGAGAATGCTTCAGGAGGCACAGAGGAGAAGCAGGGAGTGGTGTTCAAAGAAAGGCCATTTTAGGAAAATGTGTCAATCATCCCCTTGTGGTTTTGAAATGTGGACAGAAAGCACCCACTGGGCATTAGGGGCACCAGCTTGCATCTAGTTAGCACACCCCTATGATGTAGCAATATCTTCCGGTGAACCATAGCACCATCTGAGAAGAGACATGCCTTCTTTGACTTAAGTGGAACAATTTACAATCAAGACAGCCAGCAGGACAGTTGTTATCATAGGACAATGAGCGCAACAGTCCTGGGCTGTCACACTGATTCTGGGAGAAATGGCTCCACACCTTAAGTGGAGGCATGGGCAATGCAGAAAGAAGAGGGACCAAGGGAGATGGCTCAGTGGTAAAGCTCCTGCTGTGCAAATGTGAACACCCGTGTGCCATCCTCAGCATCCAAATAAAAGCTAGGTGTGGCAGTGCTGTCCTACAAGCCCACCCCTGGTGCTACAAGCTTAAGAAGAGGAATCCTGGAGGCTCACTGGCCAGCCAGTGTAGACAAAACCATGAGATCAAAGTAATACTGTTTCCAAAAATAAGATGGAGATTGACCAAGAAAGATACTGAACATCAACCTATGGCTGACACACACACACACACACACACACACACACATATAAAGGAGGAAGAATCTCACCTGGGAGAAGAGCAGAGGTGTGTGGGTCACCTCAGCCCACAGAAATCCATGTCTACATGACTTGACACATGAGCCAGAGGACACAATGCCTTTGATGAAAAAACCTAGTAACCCAGTGTTCTCTCCAGCCTAGTCTCACACCTGCCAACCCAACTTTGAAAAGTCACTTTCATCGCCTCTCTGCCCTGTAGTTAGGACCTGAGCTTCTCAGACCAGCTCTGACATCCTGCTGAGGTATGGGTCAAGGAGATGACAGACCAGGCTTGGGAGTTAGCCTGAAATTTAACCTCTTCTCTGCCAATTGCCATCTGTGCAATCTAAGGTGAGTGGCTTAACCTTTCAGTCCCTATGCTCCTCATCTGTTAGGTGGAAGTTGTGTAAGGTTGTTTGGCTGATAAATACAATAACTCATAGAAGCACTTGGGCCATTCAGACATTTAAATCCTGCATTTGTACTGTTTTTTATTGCTGCTTTCATTAATACTGTTGCTTGGTAAAGAGTATAACAAGACACTGGAGAAGGGTGTCAGCTGCTAGAGCTGGGGTCAAGAGGTTCAGCAGTTAAATTGCTGGCTGTGCAAGCAAGAAAAGCAGAATATGGATCTCCAAAACCTATGCAATATTCAAGACATCTGTCTTGAACAACCACGTACACACACATGCACAGGCACCCATACACATGTAAATTCACAGACCCAAATACACCTGTACATGAACAGGAACAAAAAAAAAGACACTTGAAGTTGTTATTTACTTTGTTTCTTCTTTCCATAACTCCTACTAGAATGATGGATTCAAAGGATGAGTATACTCATACACATGTGCTTTTTCTCTTTTCATTTTTGTCTGGTTGAGGTGTGTGTGTGTGTGTGTGTGTGTGTGTGTGTGTGTGTGTGTGTGTGTGTGTTGCTATCTTGCTTGCACAAATAAAGCCTGTATGAAAGTCAAAGAATGGAGTTTGCTAGGTCTGTACAGACAGGAAGTGAGATGGCTAAGTGGAAACAAGAGAAAGATGGCTGGGCAGAGAGAGGATCTAAGCAGGCATTAACAGGAATTGCTCTCTGGTCTGCTGAGATGTTAAGGAGGTTAGGTTTGGATGTGGTGTATTCCTTCTCTCTGATCTCTCAGCATTTTCCTCTATATATGACTCTGGGTTTTTATCACGTAGACCAGTTAAGAACTCCCATTTTACATGTGTGTATACATCTGTGTGTGTGGATGTACACATGTGTGTGGAGGCCAAAGGTCAACCTTGGCTCTTGATCCTTGGGAACTGTCCACCTGGTTTTTAAGGCAGGGTCTCTCATTGGCTTGGAGCCTGCCAAATAGGCTAGGCTGGCTAAGCAGGGAGTCTCAGGGATCCCCTTGTTTCCACCTCCCCAGCACTGGGATCACAAGTATGTGCTCAGCTTCATGTACTGTGTTCTACAGATCAAGCTCAGCTTTCTGTGCTTACAAGGCAAGCACTTTCCAAACTGAAGCACAACCCTCTCCTCTGACCTCTTCATTTTATTCGTTCTTCATCTGTTTATATAAATGTATCATAACTCTCTGTGTGTGTGTGTGCACCTCATATGTGTGTGGGCATGCATACCATGGCACAGATATAGAGGTCAGAGGACAACTCTGGGGAACTGGGTCCCTTTTTACCTGGGTTCTGCGATCAAACTCAGGTCTCCAGACTCACGTGGCAAGCACTTCACTGAACCCTGCTTGCCCTCCTTACTTGTTTTGTAAGCAGCATTCAGAACTGTGGGCTTCTCTGGGCATTTTCTATTTTCAGACATGGTTTTGTTGTTCTTGCTCTTCCCTCCCTCCCCTCTGCCCCTTCGTCCATCCTGTGTCCCCTTCTGCTTATAGCACCCATATGTTTCATTTTCTTCTTACTACATCAAAAACTCTTTTTAACTCTCTGCAAAAAAAAAAAAAAAAAATCTATCAAAACAAGATAATGAACTGGATAGACAGCTCTTAGAAGAAACACAAATATCCAATAAATATTTCTGAAAGTGTTTGACATCACCAGCCATAAAGGAAATGTAAATTTTGCTTAGGAACCTAGATCTCTCCACATTCAGGATAGCTAACATAGAAAAAACAAATTGGGGATCTGGGAGACAGCTCATTGTATGAAAACGCATGTTCACGTGCACACACACACACACACACACACACACACACACACACACACACACACCCTACCCCTAATTAAAAAAGAAAAGAGAACATGTCCAATCTCCATCCATCCCTCCATGTTTTCTTTCTTTCATCCTTCCTTCCTTCCTTTCTTCCTTTCTTTCTTTCTCCTTTCCCAGACAAGCACCAAACTTGCAATCCTCCTGTTTCAGTGCTGGGATATAGGTAAACTACCATGCTGGGCTCACACACATCTTAGCAACTCCACCATAGTGCCTCCATTTTCTTTCTGATGTGATGTTCCACCTTTGTGTCCCCCTTTCTCCACTCCGTGAGTCAATTTCAAGAGACAACTCTGATTCACTCATTTCTCTCCATTTCCTGTGCTAACTGAAGAATAATTCTGTGTTGTCTGAACCAGTAGATAAAACCATTTAACTATTTAAAGGCCCTGTCTCTTCTCAGCACTGAGCTTGCAGAGCCATCACCAGCTAGGGGCTTCCGGTCTTGGCCCTCAGTAAACAGGATTGCCCGGGGTGGCTGGCAGCAGTAGAGACAGAAGGTGTTTCAAAACTTAATCAAAAATTAATTAGAAAAAGAAACAAGGCAAAGGACAAACATCTGTGAGCAGAGGGTCCACAAAGGAAAACAACCCAACATCACATTCCACTGGAGTCAGGAATGGGAGCCTGCTGAGCTGCACCAGCAGGTGCTCCAAAGCTGCTGGGGGGAACAGAAAGCCTGTGTTTACTTCTCAGGGACAAATGACAACTCAACACAGAATTCCAAAGACACAGGAGGGACAGGGCTCCCTCTGAAATCTTATACACACTGTAGGGAGGCTTTGAATCCAAGAGACACTAATAAATAATTACGGGGAAAAAAAAACAGGAAGGATGCTTCAGAATGAAGAGGCAGGAGGAAATTGCCTTGGGCAGAAAAACTAGTGACAGTGACTGCAGGCTCTGAACCCAAACAGCCAGGCCATGACACTACATCAGATGGAAGTCAGGGAAGGGGGCATGGCCACTGATATGGCACCTGGAATTGTAGTCTTTGGACACTAGGAGACCTTCAACATGGAAATTAGAAGTTTTTAAATCCTGCAGTGAGTGTGTCTGTCCCTTAAGATGCCCTCCCTGTTCCCGCCCCAGTCCTCTCAACACTCCCCTATGAGTTTCACTGGGGACATTCTTTGACTATACTAAGTGCAGAAGGGAGAGGCTCAGTTGGTAAAGTGCCTGTTGTGACCTGAGTTCAACCCTTAAAACCCACATAAAAAGCCAGGCATAGTGGCATGAGCTTATAATCCCAGTACTAGGAGACAGAGACAGGAGGATTCCTGAGCCTCACTAACCAGCCAACACAACCTAGCTGGTGAGCCTAGGAAGCCCCCCTCCTCTGGTAAAGGCATGTTCTTCCCTGAGTGGGACAGTTCTGGGGTGTGATACCTAGAAATCTGTAAATATGTCTCTTTTCTTTTTTCTGAGGCAGGGTCTTGCTATGTAGCCCAAGCTAGTCTAAAATTTATAACCCTCCTGGCTCAGTTTCTAGAATGCTAGGACTACAAGCATGAATAATCACATCCAGTTTACAGATGTGTCTTTTAACATGCCACCCTTGACCTTCTTGACTCTTCTCTCCTCATCCCATGATTTGAGGAACCCCTACTCCTGTAAGTCATTGGATTCCAAATCCTTGTCTTAGGATATAGTTACAGGGATTGAATCTAAGGCTGGGGGAAGGGATATGCAGGATTGAAAGTGAAAAGAGGTCAGGGATTTGGTAAAGAACTTTCACCCACATTTACCCCTCCATCAATTTAATCCTCCTGACTGGTGGCCTCAAATCTCTTATTAGATCAACAGCTAGGTGGCCCTTGCTACCATCATTTCTCAATAACATAAGCTCTGAAATCAGGACAATGAATTGTTCCTAAAGTCAACACAGTGAACTAAGATCAGAAATTTGTTAAATGTAATTTTATCTCTGACCCAAAAAGATCCCAATGGACCCTGTCCCTTCTATTTAACAGACAGCCAATGACCTAAGTCTTCTTTGTTGGGTTTCTCATTGCCTTAAAGCTAGAGCTTAGATGTAGGGTAGAGTGTTAGCCAAGGTGACAGAAGTTGAATGAAACCCCTGAAGCTGGAATGGGATGGATCAGAAGGCACATGTGCTTGCCATCAAGGCAAAAGACATGAATTCCACCCCACACAGTGGAAGACGGGAGCTGATTCTGTCTACCCACAGGCTATCACACACATAGGTAGGTAGGTAGGTAGGTAGATAGATAGATAGATAGATAGATAGATAGATAAAAGAAAATAAAGAAGAAATCCACCTGTGAGTGCTATGGGTGAAGAGTTAATCTAATATCATGTTGAGGTAGGTTTGGGGAAATGATAGCAATTGACTGTCAAGATGTAGATCCAGAATTGAAGTAGATGTTATAAAGACAAAGGGGGTGATGTGGTCTGAGAAAATAGTGGGGATGGCACAGTTGGCAAGTGTTTATCATGCAAGCATGAAGACATGAGTTCAATCTAGTCCTTAAAACCAATGCAAACAGCCAAACATTGTAGAATGTACCTGTCATCCCAAAACTGGAGAGTCAAAGATAGGTGGCTCACTAGAACTTGCTGGTGAATAAACCTAGCCTAATCTGTGAGCACAGACCAATGAGAAACTCTATCTCAAAACAAACAAACGAAATGCAATGGATGGTACCTAAGGAATGGCATCTGAGATTGTTCTCTGACTTCCACATGCACACACTCACACATAGGCTCACATGCCTCCACAGAAAAACACACCCATATGCTCACTCACACACAAGTGTACACACACACACACACACTTTCAGTCTTACAACATGTGATCTAGCTGTCTGAAGCTCCCACCCTACCTACACTCTGCAGTTTTCTCCCCATTTCTAACTTCCATTTACTCTAAAGAGCCTGCCCTACCTCTTCCCAGCCCACACACAAACATTGTTGCCTGTTAACACTGGAGATTCTCCCACTGGCTGTGAACGTGTATATGGAGGCCAGAGGTAGACAGTAGATGTCTTCCACTGTCACTCTTTATTTTATTTTTTTGATACAGGGCCTATCACTAAAGTTTGAGCTCACTAACATAGCTAGACTAGCTTGCCAACAAGCCCTCCCCACAAACTCACTTACCTGTCTCCATCTCCCAGCACTGAAATTATAGATAGACATTTTGACACCCAGCTTTTCCTTACATGGGTACCAGAGAGCTGAATTTGTGTGATCATGTTTGCACAGCAAGCACTTTCAGGGCCTAGCAACTCCCCAGGATGTTCTGGAATGCTTTCTGATCCCAGAAAATGTCAAACCATTGCTCTGGACTTTGGTTTTCCAGGGCAAGCCAGCATCCTATTCACTTCATCTTCCATCCTCTGCAGCATGCACAATGTGTTGGTGATAAGAATGACTTGGGTAGTTTGTGTTATGCAATGGGTGAAGGGCAAGCTACAGGGTTATGGTCATTAACTTATGGGACAGACAGAAGAGGTTCTCATGTCCACAGAATAAACTGGAAGAAACACTGGGGAGTATCCACCATAGAAGACTGCTCATACACAAATATAAACCAATAGAAAGTCCTTATTAGCCACCGGAGACTACACCAAGGCTGTACCAAGGCTTTATCAAGTGAGCCTTGAGCACAAAACCTATGCTCTGGGTTGACATGCTTCAGGTAAAATGAACAGTTAGCCAGAAAATGGGACTATAGAAGCAAGATTAGTATAGACTTTCTCAGAACTATGAACTTCGATGGATTAGATCTTTGTTTCCATTTTAGCTAGTAGTACTGTTTATACACTGAGTTTTATAGCCTGAATGGTACTTCCATCATGGAGTCAGTTGTGCTAAGGTCTGGGGCCCTGTTACAGCAGGAGGCTGAGAAAGAACACCCATTCCTAAGTTCTAGTATGAGAAGGCTAAATGCTGGGACATGAAGCCAAGTAAGCCAGGCCCTACAGCTTCAAATGACTCTACTGAAGGTCTCAATAGATAAGACAGGAAGAACACAGTTGGCAGCATTTACATCCTCTGATGGGAGATGTCATTCTGTAAATATGTTTCTCATACTGGTTAATGAATAAAGCACTGCTGGCCAATAGGAAAGCAAGATAGTCAGGACTAGGAGACAAGGAGGATTCGAGGAAGTAGTAGGGAGGAGTCAGCATGGGGAGACGGAAGAGAACAGAGGTCTCAGCCCCACTCTCTGGTAAAATGAGACCGCATGGAAATACTTAGATTAATAGAAATGGGTTAATACTTAAGACAGAGCTAGCCAAGAAGAAACAAGTACCTGGCCAACAGCATTATATCAAATACAGAGTCTCTGTGTGTTATTTGGGGCTGGTGCCGCTGTGGGTGCAGGCCGGCAGGGGAAAACCCTACACGTAACAATCCTCTGTATAAACAGTCACCCTAAAGCCCAGAGCTGTCCCTGGAAAAACAACAACAAAAAAAAAACAAAAACAAACAAACAAACAAACAAACAAAAAACCCTCAGTCATTGCCAGGACTTGAAAGCCAATGTCTATCTTATGTTGAGACAAGGTCTCCTATGACCAAGGCTGACCTCAAACTCATGTAGTCAAAGAGGACACTGAACTTTTCAATCTTCCTGCCTCCTCTTCCTAAGACTGGGATACAGGCCTGCAATGCCAAGCATGATTTATGCAATATTGGGGATTGAACCCAGGGCTTGGTACATGCTAGGCAAGCAGTCTACCCACTGAGTGACATCCCTAGCCCCAGTACCTATACCAACAGCATTGGTGTTCCCATAATGTTAAGGCAGCTGTCAGCCATAGGATATCAAATCCTGCATTGGAGCCACCATATGAGGCAAACAGACTCTGCTTTCAGGTGATTTTCAGATGATGAGGCTGAGGTAAAAATCCTGTGACTCCCAGTGGCAGTGTTGGCCCCAGAAAGATGTTATGTGCTATCTACTCAAAAGCTACATACTTCTCAGAGAAGTGTGGTCCCCAAGTCATCGTCACACTCAGTATCAGTCCCTGGGTAATCTTTAGAGAACAGCCTGGTCCTTGGGCCCATGTGGGCTCTCCTTGCTCCTGCTTTAAAGAAGCATCCAGAGGCTTGTGTTCTTTTGGAGGATGCTGTTTCTCTCATCATCCTAGGATCTCACTGAGGGCTTGGGCATACCCCAAAGATCCTCCCATGGCATTTCCTGTTATATCAGCTTCTGATACTGTGTTTGTGACTGGCTGGGCACATAGCTAAGGTCATTCTTTGCCATAATTTTCTATCAGGAAATCCTCAGCCTCAATCCAGCCAGCATCAGAGAGACTTTCAGAGCCTTTGCAAGGGCCCTTGGAACTGTAAGAGCTGCCCAGTGCAATCCTGTCTTCTTGAAACAGTGGCACCCAGACCTTGAACTAATGAGAACAAACTACTGGGTCTGGTGACCATGGCACAAGCAACTGTCCTGGCTCCATGCCCAGCAAGCTGTGTGCAACTTTCCCTGTCTCAGCCCCCATCATTCCACCTACCATGAGGAGAGAAGATCTGCCCAGCTGGGTGGGTGTGAGGATTAGTGAAAGAATGAGCAGAGTCTCTCCAGTTGTGAAGTTGTAACAGGCAGATAGCAGAGCTCATTCTTGCTATTGTCCCTTTCCTCCATCGTTTCTTCCCATTGTGTCAAGAAAGAACAGGGTGATGGAGGGACTGAGGATGGGTTCCCCTAACTCCCCTATGACAGATGATATTATTAATGAACCTTCACTAGGGCCATGTTTTATCTATATCACCTCACTCAGTTCTTACTACTCTACCTTTAAAAATGGACAAACCAAGCTGTTACTATCCTTTGAAACTTCCAGAACAATAGAAGCAGGCCATATCTGTACCATCCTCAAGGGCCACTGTGTCTCTCTGGGCTGTGTTAGCATAAGGGAAGAACTAATCTTAAATATTACTTAATTTTATTTTATACATGTGAGCATAATGGACAATACCAATACAGGGTAGAAAATAAGACTTAGCCTCATGCCCATGGTCATGAATTTGGACCATGGGTGTCTGTGACAGTTGACACGTCTACTTTGTTCCTTCCTTCAACTCAGCTAGTCTGTCATGGGACAGTCAGGCAAGCTGGGGAGAAATCACCACACTAAGGCTAGGGACAAGTCCAGAAGGAGGATGCCATGAATATTCAAACTTCCTTGCAAACTGTGAAGTGGAGTAGGAGGGCGGGACTTACTAAGAACCACACTTGGCCAAGGCTCCTTCCCCATCTTCCGCTGCTCTGATAATCATTAATTAAAGCTTAAGGGATTTGGAATACAGGCTTCTGAAATGTGTGTTAAACCCTCTGTGTTATTGAAAAAAGAAAAAAAAAGAATTTTGGGTAATTAGCTTTTTCCCTCTAAATACTTTCTGGGTCTCATTACAAAACAAGTTCTGGGCTAATATACCTTGTGTTGTGAGTGCCTCCCAATTCCTGCTAATTGAATTAAGCCCAATTCCCAGCAAATAAACGCTTAGTGTTCTTAACGGCAAATAACTTTCTTTCTGGAATGGGTCATTAGAAGGCCCTAATTACCAGGATCTAGGCACAGACAGCAAACTGCCTGTGTGCAGGCTCCTGACAATGTCAGCTCTGTTCAGATCAAAGTCGCTTTGCGCCCTTGGAGTCATCTCCCTTTTTCTTTTCATTCCACTTCAAAATGTTTAACAATGACTAATCAGGTTTCTAAGATGGCAGAGAAAAGACAACCTCCCTCCCCTAATTCAAGACAAATATTCAGAAGCCTGCACACAGCCCATACCCCATTTCCTTTGCCCCTTGAATGCAGCAAATTTGAAGATGCTGGTTAGGAAAGGGTCTTGGCCTCTGAGTTGCAAGCCTGCCCAAGGTGAAAATAGGCACACCTGGTATTACTGGAAGTCGGGCAAGTGAAAATGGATGCCACTGCCCTATATACCCATCACCTTTATCAACAATAGAATGCCAATTACTTGGAGGGCAGTCCCTCAGCACTGCAGGGCAGGATGGGGAACTTGACTCTACAGCTTTTCTGAGCAGTCTCTGTAATCCACCATGCCAGTCAGATCCTAAAATGCAGAGCTGGGAACTATGCTCTAATATATGGACTGCATTGCCAAGCTGAGATTTTAAGTCAGATAGGATGAGAAAAAACAAAAATCACACTGAGGACAAACAGCTGTCCTTTCCAAACTTGTAAGTTTTGCTCCCCCAAGGCCTACAGCACTGAAAATGATGACCCTCAGTACGAAAAGAGCTACCCAGTCCCCTCCTCTTACTTCAGCAGACCATTCTGGCAGCTCCAGAGTTGGGATGCCATGTGTATCCTTCAAAGCTTCATGCATGCCTCTCTGAGGAGTCCAAATTATCTCCTTTCATGGCACTACCTCTCTTCTTGATAATTGCTCCACTCACCTCTGTGACAGCAGAACTCTTATCAGCCTGCAGAGGCCAAGGCCAATACCCATCTCAGTCCTGATGGTAATTCTGTTTCCTGCTATCCATCTCATCTTATAGATCCTAGATCCTCAGGAGGAAGAATGGGCAGTGTGCAAGCTTTAGCGGAGGATAGGTCTGGGCCACAGAGGACAGACTTTTGCCAAATTATGTCTCTCAGAACCTCTACTTGTCATCTACAAAGCAAGGATAGTCACAGTGCCCTTGCTTGAAGCAATGGTGTGAGAGCCACAGGTTCAAATAGCAATAATATAGGAAGAGGACATACAGCAGAAATTCAATAAAAGATTCCAATGTGGTCAGTATCATAGGACTATCACACTGTGTTTCAGCGATTTTCCCAGGAGCCCATTTCCCTGACTGGGAAATGCATTCTTTGAGGGGAAAACCTGGCCTCATAAATTTGAAATTCTCCTCAATGAGCAGAGAATCACAAGCATTTGTGGAATCAGCAGATGACCAGACGATGGAGAGATGGACAGATAGGTGAATGGACAGACAGATGGAAAATACAAGAACTTAGTGGCTTAAATTGGATGGATGTGCCAGGCATGTGGCAGGTAATTGATAAATGTTTGATTATCAGTCTGGGGAGATAGATAGCTTAGTTGATGAGGTGCTTACCATATACACATGAGGACCTGAGCTGAATCAGCCTACAGAAGAAAACACAAGTGTGATGCCATGTACTTGTAATCTCAGATTGGGAGTCCTGTATGGGAACAGGTGTACATCTATTAGCCAGCATAGCCTACTTATCAAATTCAAGGCCTATGACCCCCCCACACACATACATACATACATACATACATACATACATACATACATACACAGAGAGAGAGAGAGAGAGAGTTTGTGAATGAGTGAGTGAGTGAATGAATGAATGAATGAATGAATGAATGAATGAGTTAGTAAGTGAAAGGATGAATCCCTACCACAACCATCCAGGGACTTAAATGGAAAACAAATGTCAAGACTGTGACTTCCCACAGAGAGGATGACCCATGCTCATCCCTCCTGGCAGAAGCAGCTCACATTGGCTCCTGCTACAACCACCACATTAAATTAGCGCTTAACTGCTGCTCCTATGATGAAGCCCCGAGTCTCACCAGGAAAATCATCACTATTCTTTGGCTCCTGAGAACAGCTGCACCAGGCATGTCCCCAGTGACTCAGATAGGATTCCCTCTAACAAGATGGAACTTGACTCTGGAGACTCCCATGCCTGGTCACTCTGGAGTGGTGGCTCCATGAACCTGGCATGCAAAAGGCAAGTGCATAGCTATAGTTTCCTGGTGACTGTGGGCAGAGGACTCCAAGTCCACCCTAAGGAAAAAAATCCTGTCAGCATTTGATTCCAAATCAGACTCCGGGTTCTTGCCTTTCGACTGAGGCGTCCAGAAGAAGGCAGGTGTGTGCTTTGAAGCAGACTGGAAAAAAAGGAGTTCAAGCAGCCATTGTGATAACTGGGCTGGGTTGCACCTGTCCACTTGGTGGAGTGGGAGGCAGGTCATTGGACTCCTGTGGCTGTGGGACATAGATAATTCTCAGGGCATTCACTAACATGTGAATGTCATACGAATTTTACAATTAATTGTACAGTGTGTGTGTGTGTGTGTGTGTGTGTGTGTGTGTGTGTGTGTACATGGACAAATAATGTCTTCATCAAATGTGTCTCTGTGAATAAATGTCTAAGAAGACTCACAGAGGGAAAGGCTTGTCCGTGGTTGCAGACTTGGGACACTGGTCACTTGGCTTGTTTCTGGGCCTGCAGAGAGCAGAACATTGTGGCAGGAAGTGGAGGATGGAATTTGCTCACCTCGTGTGTGTGTGTGTGTGTGTGTGTGTGTGTGCGTGCGTGCGCGCGCGTGCGTGCGTGCGTGCGTGTGTGTGTGCGTGCGTGCGTGTGTGTGTGTGTGTGTGTGTGTGTGTGTGTGTGTGTGTGTGTGCGGCCAGTGGCAGAGTGGGATGACTGGCAGAACTCAAAGGCTCAAAAACCCTTAAACATTTGCCCCATTAACACATTTACTTCCCTTTCATAGGCTTCACCCCTCTTGCTGCTGAAAGGGATCACCACAAACTCACTGGCTTCCAGCTTCCCAGTGTATCACATCACCTCTTAATCACAGGTCACAGACCCTGGTCTTTCAGAGGCTGGTGTCAAGGTGCTTTGGGTTTTGGGAAAAAAAAGTCTTTTGCTTCTTTTCCAGATTCTTCCCTCTTTGGCTCAGGCCTCCTGCCTCCCTCTTCAAAGCACACCACTCCAGCTTCTGCTCTCACCATGCTGCTTAAGGCACCATCCCCTCTGACACCTCCAACTCCCTGATGATGGAACTTAACTGTCAGTTCAGCAGGATCTAGAATCGTCTAGGAGACAAGATTTCAACACACTCATGAGAGATTACCTAGATTACAGTAACTGAAGTAGGAAGACCCTCCAAAAATAGGTGGCATCATTCTGTGGACTGGGATCCCAGACTTACTGCAGGAGAAAGTAAGCTGAGCACCAGCATCCATCGATCGATGCTTCCTGGCTGGAATTCAGTGTGTCGGTCTCTCATGCTCCTGCTCACTATGATGGCCTGTCCTCCCAAACTGTAGGCCACAATAAACCCTTCTCTCCTCACATTGATTTTGTCACAACAAAAGAAAAGTGACTAATGCAGGATCCTTATGAAAAGGAAAGTAGGAATTTGGGGGGGGGGCTCATCCCACTGGGGATATGGTGGGGGAGCTCAGCCCTCTCCTACATAAAGACAGTGAGGTGGTACTACCTACCAGCTTAGAAACTTTGCTCATCACACACCAGGTGTTGACCTTGGCCTCCTGGCCTCTCTGACCATTACAATAGCATGATGATGATTTAAGTCTACATTGTTGAGAACAGACACCCACTAGCTAGTAAGTACTCCCAATGGCACCCTGCAGAAGAGGTGTCCTGCATGCAGAACCCATGTCATGGCAGAAGTGGCTGTCCCATAGTAACTAAGGGCCTAGGAGAGGTAGCCAGCATCAGCCTTATCCACAGAAGGCCTCTGAGGTTTCAAGGTCTCCTGTAAGCCAACACACCCTCAACAATGCCAGAGCCCCTTCCAGGCACATCAGTCTGTCCTCGAAGATGACCAAAGCCACACACAGTCCTGGCCTGTGTCCACCATTCCATAGCTACTGTGCCGTGCAGCTCCTCCTTCTATCCAAGCCTTCCTGAATTATATATATGTGGTCATTCTAATGACACCAAAGGAGCTGCACTTTGGGCATCATGAAGGCACAGGCCATAGGGTGGGTGACCCTCAGGCCCATTGAACATGAGGACCACAGGCTAGCTTTCTCCCCAGCAGAGCACAGTGCTCTCAGGGCTGGAGCCTCTGCAAAGCATTGGCATCAGAGCTGGGTAACACAGCAGCCTTGAGGATTGGCTTTGTTCTCCAGACTCCAAAGCCTGCCTGGCCCACTGCTGTACAGATGGGCTGATTCAGGCAAGGACAGAATCCTGGGGTAGACATAAGGGAGCAGGCTAGGCTGGGCCTTGCAATACCTCAGAGGTGTCCTATATCTGGTTCCTGGCCTGTACAACTATCCAGAGAAGTTGTCTGTTTGTTGTTTTCTTTTGCAGAGACCAGGCTGGCTGGACTCAGACACTTTGTGAGGATGACCTTGGACTTCTGAACCTCCTTCCACTGTCTCCTAATTTCTGTGGTCACAAGAATGAACCACGACTCTTAGTGTTTTCCACACTGGAGATGAAACCCAAGGCTTCATGTGTGAGAAGCAAGCACTCTACCAACTGGGTCACTTTCCCAGCCCTGAGATCAGGGTTTTGAACACAGCAGACATGTAGCAACTCTTTCTAAGTGCTAATATAGAGACACACTGCAAGGAGAATGTTGTTAATCATTAAATGTACTGGGTTGTTATCTCTGTCCCTGTTCCAGGGGTTAACCACTGTCTCCTGCACACAGGAGGAACTTGTCAACACTGTCAGATGTTTATCTGATACCCACTCCCAAACACCCTCTCCTTTATGGTCTCCATCTTCACTATCCTAGTCAATGAAACAGACCCTGGTGAATAAACCACAAGAAGCATATAAGTCATAAAAGCACCTTCCCAGAAAGCAATTATCCAGATATATATATATATATATATATATATATATATATATATATATATATATTTCCATAAGGAAAAATGTTCAATGCACCCACTTCTTGCTTTGAAATTGTGAGACTTGGAGCTGTGGCAGCAATGTTGCCATCACAACACCACAAATAAACAGGTGAAAATGTTGTCATCAAGAGCAGTGGAGTGAATTCAAGCCCAGAAGGAAGCAGCAGCAGAGGAAGGCTGGAGCTTCAGCCCACAGCAGGCAAATGGACAGAACTAGGAAAAAGCCATCCTGAGTGAGGTAACCCCAAATCAGAAAGACAAATATAGTATGCACTCACTCATAAGTGAATACTAGACATAAACCACAACCCCAGAGCAGCTAGCGCCCTATTCCAGAAACAGATGAAAGCAGATGCAAAAATTCACAGTACAATCGAAGTGAGGGAGAAGCGATAATATGAACAAAGGAGCCGAGACCATGATGGGGAAACCCACAGAATCTGCTGACCCAAGCTAGTGAGAGATCACTGACTAGGGTCTGACAAATGGGGAACCTGCATAAGACCAAACTAGAGTCCCTTAATGTAAGTGGCAATGGTACGACTGGGACAATATATGAGGCCACTGGCAGTGGGTCCAAGACCTAATACTAATGTACAAACTGACTTAGTGGAGCCCATTCTATATGGAGAGACACCTTGCCCAGCCTAGCCACAGGGGTGTGGGGGAGGAGAGGTGCCTTGGTCCTGTCTAAGTGAGATGATAGGGCAGACTTAGTATACTTCCTAGGGGAGGCCTTACCCTCTCTGGGGAGCAGATGGGAGGTGGGGGAGGGTGGGAGAAGCAGGAGGATGGGAAAGAGGGGGAACTGGGATTGGAATATAAAAACATAATTTTTAAAAAATCTTATAAAAGAGTGGTGAGGCAATGTTTGGGGTAGAATGGATCCTTGATGCTACTGAATGTAACTTAGGTCAACTATATCTAGCCTTATCATTGACTGAGATGCCAGTGTCTGCCTAGTAGGCCTCTGTGGACTGGGTTTATTTGTAATGTGGAGTGCTTCAAAATGAAGCAAACCTGGATAAAGGATTCCTTAGTTAGACTGAAAGAGCAGATCTTATAATCATAGGTATGCATAATGTCAACAGTATAGATAATAGCTGAAGAAATCAGAGTCTCGTGCTGAGAAAATGGCTTAAGCAAGAATTGGGTCCCCACTGAAAATTTTAATTCTTCCATAGTTAGAGACAAAGAGAGCACAAGCTTGGTGTGTGTGTGTGTGTGTGTGTGTGTGTGTGTGTGCGCGCGCGCGCACGCACGCGCGCACACATACACACATGAAGCACACACTGGCACAGAGACCAGAAGTTGGCATTGTACATCTTCCTCTATTGCTCTCTGCCTTATTTTTTGAAACAAGGCCTCTCACTGAACTTGAAGGCCCCCATCTCAGCAAGACTGGCTAACCAGCAAAGCCCCCAAAGCCTCCTGTCTCAGACTATGGGTCCTGGAGTAAAGATGCATGATGCTGCACCCAAATTTTTACTTGGCTACTGGACATCCAACCTCAAATCTTCATGCTTGCTCAGCAAATAATACATTGTTTATATATAATACACTATCATACCTACTGAACATCTCCTCAGTCCCTTCAGTGTCTTTTCCTCCCAGGTCAGAACTGAGCTGAGGGTGGTCTGTGCATGATTGTCTGAGCACCAGTTGCTGTTGGCCAAGTTTAATACACTTATAGCACCAAGTCAAAGTTTCCTGATCCCAGTATCCTGTATGTGGAGGAGGAATTCAAGGGTAAATCCCTGGCTTTCAGAGCCCTCCTCACTACACGATATTTACTGAGATCCCTGGCTTCTCCCCTGGCCATGCCACAAATATACCCTCCACGCTGTGAAACCAACACTGCCTCCAGAAATGGATTTGTGTCCCTTGCATGCTGAAATACACAATTGGGGGTGGCTGAGTAGGAACACTACAACACACACACACTCACACATACCACACACACACACACACTCACACATACCACACACTCACACATACCACATACAAACACTCACACACACACTCATACACACACTCACACATACCACACACAAACACTCACACACACATACCACACACACTCACACACACATACCACACACACACTCACACACATATACCACACACACATACTACACACACACACTCACACTCACACACTCATACATACCACACACACACTCACACACTCATACATACTCACACATACCACACACATACACCATTCTGCCACCCAGTCCATCACCTCATATCAAACAGAGCACCTTCTAGGATAGGGAATGGCTCAGTGTCAGAACACCTGCCTAGTATGTGTGAGACTCCCTAAGTGAGAGAGAGAGACAGAGACAGAGACAGAGGCAGGCAGAGAGAGAGACAGAGAGAGCTTATAGAGACAGAGCACATAAAGAGTTTGGGAAACAATAGCACATGGTCATGGCTTTTGCTGTACTGTCTTGTTTGTGTAAGACAGGGCTTGGTAGTGATATATTATTTATGATTTATTAAAACTTGTCTGAGGTTTCAGAAAGCAAAGTCAGCCACATGCTATGGAAGTCAGGCAGTGGTGATACACACCTTTAATCCTAGCAGCCATAGAGCTAGGAGGTAGTTGCACACACCTTTAATCCTAGGACTCGGGATTAAGAGGTAGACAGATCTCTGTCAGTTCATGAACACACTGACTACATGAAATTTATCCAGTCCTAAAAGAAGCAGCTCACACAAATGTGATCTCAGCACCTGGGATCACACATCTTTAATCACACCACTAGCGAGGTGGAGGCAGCAGTGATATGGCTAGATGGAGAGAGAAATATAAGGGAGGAGAAGGTAAGAACTCAGGGCATTTGCCTCTGAAGATTTGTGGAGACAGGATTGCCATTTCAGCTCAGTAGAGGTAAGATTTACAGTTTGGCTGCTTTGTTCTCTGATCTTCAGCTTGAAGCATGAACCTCACTGTCAGTCTCTGGGTCTTTTTATTTATTGTGCTACAGGGCCTGGTCCTGCAGCCTTAACCTCCTAAGTACTGGAGTTACAAACATGTACTATCACCCATGAGTGAAACTTTTAATTGAGATAGTTAATGTGATTGGCTACATTCATGCCTGTATTTAAGACAAGGTCTCACTGTATAGACTTAGGCTGGACATGACCTTGATTCCCCAGCCTCAGCCTCACAAGTGCTAGAATCATAGGTCTTCATATCCAGCTTTAACAAAGTATTCTTGTTTTGTTTGATGTTTAGATTTATTTATTTTTAAACAAGGTCTTGTTAGAAAGAGCTTCTTGTTTCAAGTGCTTCCCTAGTCCATCAGGGCAATGGCTAGAATCAGAGGCAGGAATGAAAGTTGAGTCAGGAAACTCCAACTCAGCAACCTTCACCCACACAAGGAGACTAAAAGCCTCTCAGGGCAAAGACAATGGCTGGCATCACCCTGAAGAAGTGTTTTCTTCCTCCTCCATCACAAGAGTGGGTGGCAACTGGAGAGCTTGGAGACAGGAAGTGGAGGTGGTCTGGAGTCACTGGGACACCGAGCTTATGCCAGCTCTGAGTAAGTCCTTCTCTGAGTCATGGCTGAGACATCAGATGAAACAACGGGGCCTTTAAGATTCTTCCAGCTAGGTGAACTTTCTCTACCTCATCTGTGACCTTCTAAACTACCCCTAGTGAGTGTGATCCAGGCAGAGGGAACAGCAGGTACAGCCAAGGGACTCAGGGAAGTCTCTGTGTTCTGGAACATACAGTTTGTCCACAAGGGAAGCAGGTTGTCTGGAAGTGGAGGGGATGAAGACACTGACTCAGGTTCAGCTCAGAGGTGGAGACAGGGCCATGGGTGGCAGAGAAGGCCAGAGGAGAAAGCACAGTTCTTACAAAGGAAGAATAGGATCCTTCTTCAGGAACCAGGGTCAAATGGAGGACCCTGGTGAAAAGCACCGAGTCATGTTTCCTCTGGGAGCATCTGGCTAGGGTGGAGGAGGTGACAGAGGAGAACAGAAGAAGGCACCCCAGGAAGGTCACTTTCCTCTTTGCCTTCCTTCCTCTCCCCATGGAACTCATGGCCTCAGTCCCGTGAGTGACTTTCTCAATCTGCTTAACCCAAGCTGAAGTTGTTACCAGTTGAAAGTGAAGATGTTACTGGCACCAAGTGGACTGAGACTAAGGTTTTGCTGATAGCCTATAAGGCCTGGTGGTTCCCTGAAAACACTGCATGGCTTGGCCCCCAGATGTGCATGCTGCAGAAAGGGGGAATCCTGAGTCAGGATGTGGAAGGGGAGATGATGGTTTGAGAAACATCTTTATGGAGTCAGCAGGTCCAGGTGATAAACTGAACATAAAAGGAGGAAGAATAAGAACCTGAGTATCTCCTAAGGAATATGGGTGTGTCATAGCTCTGGATACTGAGACAGACAACATGTTATGAGGTTTTTCCCAAGGAGATGTAAGCAAACATCTTTTTACCTCAGTTAGGGAACCCATGACCAAAGAAAATATTCCACCCAAGTACAGCTTGATAAACCAGTGAATTTGGTTGTGGCTACTCCCATGACTCCCTCCATCATGACTCTGTCCCATGAGGGAGGGGGAGGTGCTTATTGGGTGAGGGGCCACCTATGGGAGTGCTGGTGAGGTGGTTCATAGAGTCATGAGCAAGAGGCTGCCTATGGAATGTGAGCAAGAAGCTACTTACGGAATTATGGACAAGGGGCTGCCTACAAGAGTATGGGTGAGAGGCTACTCACAGGGATATCACTTACCATTAAAGGAAAGCACCCCTCACTCCAGCAACTGTTAAAGGCTTACAAAGTCTCAGGGATGGGAGGGCTTCTCTTGCTCAGCCTTCTGAACATTCCCATTTCCTCAGGGAGCCAGTCTTGAGATGGTCTACTATGTAATCATAGCAGCCATGGCTTCAGGATGGCAGCATCTTCTTTATGCCTATAGGACAGGGTTCCACAATGCAAAGGTGGGAACAAGCAATCTCAAATGGGACTTGTTGAAAGCCAGGCTCTCGGACTCCACTCCCATCTGTCAACAGTTTCCTGGTCCTGTGCACAGAATCTCTGAGGGCCTGATGGTCCTCCTGGGCTTTCTGTACCCAGAAGTCCCAGCCCTTAGATTCCCTGTAGACCAGACATGCCTCCCAGGAGTCAGAGTTCCCTTGGTGATGGTGACAGCCACAGTGAAGCTCCCCTCCCCTCCCTCTGCCACCGGGAGCTGCTCAGCCTCTGTGCTAATTAAACATCTGCTCCAAGCCACAATTCACTAAATTGCCTCATACTCTAACTTCTGGCAGGAATCGAACTGATTTCTCAACTTGAGAGCCAGACTTTCCCCAAAACAGCCACAGTTTCCTGATGTCCTTTTAGTCTTCCACAGAAGTCACTGTCCCCACAACACTCCTGGGACAAGGAGAGAGGCTGGATCAGGGACTGTGTGTGATGAGGACTCTGCCTTTACAAGAAGCCTCTAGGTAAGTTCCTGGATGAACTTGTAATCAATTGTCCCCACAAAAAGACTAGGGGAGGATATGAATACATAATCAGATGGAAAGGCATGCCAAATTGGGTTTAATCAAGATCTAAAACGGGTGAGACAGGAAACAAGTTTCCACAAGGGTGGGAGACGCTTTCCTCAAACAACCTCAAAATGAGGGGCCTGGTGTTCCTCAAAGCAGGGTTCACAGCCTCAGAATCCTGCAGGAATGCTGAGATGTTTGTTGGGGCTGCGGATTCTTGGATAGTACTCTGAACAGGACATGTGGGTCTGCAGATCCTGGTATCAAGACCTTTTAAATCCAGTCAGCCAGGTGTGTGATGCCCACAATCTGCTAATAGCATGAGTAACATTCAATTCTGCTTCCCACTTTAGCATACAAAAGCCTGGCAGCATGAGGTTAGAACAGGGCTCAGTTGGTAAAGTGCCTGCCATATAAGCCTGAGGACTTGAGTATGATATCCCCAGAACCCTAGGGAAAAACAACAAGCTAAACTGGGCAGCACTCATCTTAATCTCAGTGCTGGGGAGACAGGGATGGGAAGATCCCTGAAGCTAGCTGAATCTGTGAGTTCTGGGTTCAGTGAGAGACCCTGTCTCAAAAACTATAGTGGAGACTGACTGTCTTAGTTACCTTTACTGCCAACCTGACCCAGACTGGAGTCACCTGAGGAAGGACTTCTCAGCTGAGGGCTTTCTCAATTGAGCACTGGTCTGTGAGCATGACTATGAGGGACTGTCTCAATGATTAATCAAGGAAGGAGGGCCCAGCACACTTTGGATAGCACTACCCCTAGTATGGTCCCAAGCTGAACAGGAAAGTTTGTTAATCATGAGTCTCCATGAGAAGTCAGCAAGCAAAGTTCCTTCATGGTTTCTGCTTCAAGTTGTTGATTGAGTTTCTGTCCTGACTTCCCTCAGTGGTGGATTATGACTGAAAGTATAAGGAAAATAAATCTCTCCTTCCCCTAAGTTGATTTTGACCAGAGTGTTTTATCATAGCAACAGAATGGAAATTAGAGAAAAATACTCAACAATGACCTCTAGCCCTGATGGGCATGTGCACACTGTCTCCAAAAAACTGACTATGTACACATAGATTTCAATTTTGAGCTATGTGTTGCTCAGACTGACTCTTACCTCCACACTGGGTGCTTGCTGTCCTGACTGCTACTTGGGCATCCTTACTCACTGCTCTTGTGCTCATGCACTCAGTCCTTTGTATTCAGCTCCACATACTTGCTCCCAAAACACCTTGACTACCACTCCCAGCCCAAGTCTGAACCAGAGACCTCTGTGTTCCTACAGCCCTACAATCCTGAACATTGCCACATCTAAGGCATATCCCATTGAACTCTCTTCTTCAACATTCCAGATAGCCCTAGACATCAAACACACCTCTAAAGGAGCAGTTGTGAGATGCAGCTCAGAGATAGAGTGTTTTCTGGGCATGTGCAAGGCCATGAATCTAATCCTTATCATCTCCCTAAAACAAACAAACAAAAAAATCAGTTGCTTGGTGCAGCCCCAGAACACAGAAAGGCTATCAGGAACAGGGAGGATTCTACTCCTATCCCTTAGAGAAACTCTCAGTCTCTTGGATCCTTGAAAGTCCCCCAATTCCATCTTTAGCTCAGACAGCATGTCACTATATAGCTGCCTAGCTTAGAACACATTGTATATAACATGTTCTTCTTGAACATGGAGAGATCCTCCTGCCTCTGTCTTTCCAGTGCTGGGATTACATGTCATGTGTCACCACACCTGGCTGTAAGAATTCTTTTGTCTCCTCATCTTTCCAAAATGGCAATGATCTGGACGGGGCATCGGTGGAAGAGAGGGCTGACAGTTGAGAAACACAAGGAGTCAGATCAATGCCCCTCAAGCAGACATTCCAGGGAGAGACAAGCTGAGAACTGACACCTACACTGGGCTTAACCAGTCACCAACCATCCTTGCCTTCCAGTGAACAAAGTCTCCTGAGAATGGCTTAGCCTGCAGCACTGTATTAACCTGGGCAAATTTATAGCAGAAAGAGCCCATGCAAGCTCACTGACTTCTTCACTGAGAACCTTGTTCAAATTCCTTAGTCACAGAAATCCCATCCTTGAGCTGGTCAGTTACCAGATGTCATATTAAGCCCCGCTTTAAAGAAAAAAAAAAGGGCCCTAGACTGGGTTTCTCACATGGGCTCCAGAATTCTCTACTTAACACCTACAGGTGTTACCTGTACCGAGACAGAGTGTCAAAATGTTGCCTGAGTACCTGTGGTGGCGTTCCTACCATCTTTCATTTCGTTGATTCCCAGAAGGGATTGACTTGCTGCTAGAGAACACCCTATGCAAGAGGTTTTGCAGCAGAGGGCTGGCCAATGTGGCCTGGCTTCACTTACCCCACAGTGGCACATCCTTTCTTGCTGTGGACCAGCCTCCCAGAGAGCTAAAAGATGTGGGTAGACTGGGGTCATCTCTACTTCTTCCTCTCTCTGGTTGTATATCATCAATGCCAGCTTTGTTCTCACTACTAATTCCATGAGGCCACAGCAAGGCCATGGGTGTTATTCATTATTTAATTTTCCATTGCTGTGTCAACATACCCAACAAGAAACAACTTAATGAAGGAAGGAGAAAGGGAAGGGTGGAAGAAGGGAGTGAGGGAAGAAGGGATGCAGGGAGGGAGGGAGAGAGGCCAGTGGGCTGAGAGATGGCAAGGGATTTGAACCAGGAAGAACTATAGGAGCACTGAGGCAGAACGATCATACAGTCACAGAGTGGATGAGGACATCTTTCACACTGCAGTTAGGTGTGGGGAAGAGCATCACGGCTCTGATCAGGCTCATGACCATCCATCCCAGTGGCCTCATCTCTGTAGGAATCTCACCCTGTCTCACCTCTCAGAGCAGATGGACAGCTCCTGATGCCATGACAAGAGAACAGCACATTACCACCATGGCTGGGACAATTCTCCATCCTCCCAATGTCATCCCTAGCCCCCCCACCCCACCCCCCCAGTGAAGGGCCCTAAACACTTTTCTTCAGCTGCTGGTCTCAAGGGCACTGAGCTACATTAAGTCATGCTCATTAGCTGATAGTTATAAATTCAGTGTATTTTCAGGGTCTTCAGGTGCCTGTTACACATCCTTGTGGGCTCTGGGAGCATCATGACTCCAGCATTACCACAGTACACAGCACAGTTCGATAGTGCAGACAGCGAGGGACCCCATCGGGTGCTGAGGAAATTGGCCCAGTGCTCCATGGAATCTAGGACAGCAGATTCCAAACCATTCTAGGGGCAAGTCCTGAACCAACCTGAACAATGACACAGGAGCTAGACAGACCCAGTCCAAGGCTTTGAAAGTCATAGTTAAGGGAGGATTATTTGAATATGTTGAGCCCAAAAAAGGAAGCAAACCAGGTGTAATAGTGTCAACCTCCATCCCAGTGCTGGAGAAAGCAAACAGGAGGATTGACATGATTCCCAGGCCAGACTGGCTTACAGAATGAAAACCTGCCTCAAAATCAAGCAGCAGCAATAAAAAAGAACAAGCAAAGACCAAAAATAAAAGAAGAACCAAAAAAAAGGGGGGGGGGGGAGAGGAGGAAGTGGAGGAGGGAGGGGAGGGAGGAAGAGGTAGGGCAGGAAGATAAAGAACAGAAGGAGGGAGAGGAAGAGACAGAGGAGGAAGAGGACAATGAGAGAACAATGGGAAGAGGGAGTGCAGTGGAGGAAGAGAAGGAGAATGATGGGGATCCCAGGAAACAAGAGCTGAGAAGAGCATGTAGCCACAAGCTCAGCTCTGGAGTCTTGTAAGAGCCCTGCAATCTAGGCCAAGTTATCTAAGGGGCAAACGTCTTTTATTCTGCTCCCCCCCCCCCAATTTGAACAACTAAGAGGTTTTCCAAAAGGTTCCAATTTCCCTTTGATTCAGAGCTGCTGTCGATAGTGTTCAGAGGCCTTAGGGGTAACAGGTGCATTTCAAATGCGTGGAAATCACAAATAAATTGGATCCAGGATTTACAGCATTAGCGATGCCTTTGTTCTCCAGCATTGATGCCTGGCTTGTGGACAGTGGATCTGAACATCCCCCAGGAGCATGTGGAGATGGGGCAGGGGAAGGCTCTTGAAGGGAGTAAGAGGTGGAGTGATCGATGGGAGCAGACATATACCCAGGTCCTTATATGCACTCTATCAGCACATACTTCAAGCACTTCTCCCAAAATAAGACCCACTCCTCTCCCTATCTCCACTTGCTCCTTCTACCCTCATCCAAAATCATCCTTACCCCTCCCCCAGATGCTTCAGCAGCTTCTGAAGGTTCACTTGGCATTGCCCCTTTCAGCCTCTTCTCATTACCAATCAAGATGGTCTTTTCAAAGCTGGTCCCATGGCTTCCTGTAGCATTTTGGGTCATTCTGCATGCTGGACTAGTTGTGGCTTATGTTCTGTGCAGGGACTGTCCTTGCCTTGTGTTCTTCAGTGTGCCCCTAAATGTGCTGTGTGGCAGGAAGCCCCTTACAGCAGTCCCTACTTCACGGTGTGCTCATGTAGAGTTTCCTGCCCTTGAGTGGGCACTGGATCTAGATACCTGCCCCCAGGAACTATATATAGATAGCCATGGTGACAGGGTCTCTTGGAGAATCCTTACCTCACACGAGACCTCATATCAAAACCAAGGTGGATGACACTTGAGGAATGATAACTGACGCTGGCCTCTGGACTTCACATAATATGCATACACACCCTCTTCACACAAACATGTGCATACACAGGATCACACACATAAAATAAAGAAGGCAACTTCAAACCATCTGTTACCCCCTCAGTGCAATCTGGGGCACCCAGATATCTAACAGTAACAAAGCCACTGTTTTTACTAATCCTGTCATGGTCTGTGTTTTAGTCCATATCCCAGGGACACAGAAAATTTCAACTATCAGTTGAGTCAAATTTCAGAGATAAGGAGTGATAATGCGGAGTGGTAGCACAGAGGACATGAGCTTCCATTTAGGATGATGGAAAGTTCCAGAACTAAAGTGTGACAATGGTTACACAATTCTGTGGAGGCGCTCGGTGCCTGATTGACCACATTGACCATGAAATCAGTTCATCTAGTAAATCTCACATTTTGATGTTTGGAACCCCCACCCTTTTTCTATACCAGAGGCACTGCAGGACACCTCCCTTCCTCCCTACCCTGTTTCACATGTTTCCTGGGTAGTCATAGCAGATTTCAGAGCAGGGTTTGTGTCACAGGCTTGAAAGAAACATCTAGACTATTCTAGACTACCTACTGGGGTCTTTACCCCAGTACATGTACAAAGACTGGGGGTTCATAAACATGGGTAGAGAACATACATGACCATCTGTGGTTAAAGGAGGCAAATTTTTTTTCTTTCTTTCTTATTTATTTTTCTTACTTTACATATCGATCCCAGTTCCCTCTCCGTCTCTCCCTCTCTTCCACATAACTGGGAACCTTGGTTTCACTCATTCCTGACCACCGATGGCTTTTATCTTCATATTGTATTAGGGTGTTCATTAGTTCCAGGAGTACCAGAAGTATCTCACAGCCTGTGTGGAAGAGCTGGGCTTGAACTTGGGAATTTGAACCCACACTCTACCACATCACAAAGTTTCCCACTCCTTCCCAGTTGGATTTTCTGGCTGAGTAAGACATCCTGTAACTAGAATCTCTTACCTTCTTGTTAGTGCAGGGGTTCAATCTTCAGTGAGGAAACAGAAAGACAGAGCTCACACCAAGACCTTGTACACACATTCTGGGATGAAATGTGGACCTCTGCCCCTAGCGTCCCCCGTCCCCTGGAGGAGTACCTGAAATGACCCACCCTCAGATGCCCTCAGGATCCAAGGGTCCTACTGAACATCACCAGGTCTGTATGCTACCCACTATATATCCAAAGCCATCAGATTCAAAGAGTAATGGTCTCAAGCAGAAAACAATGTCTGAGCCCAGATCCTGGCAAGACAGAGAAGCCTCAGATGCCCTGGGAAGGCTGGTGCCTAATTGTGGAACTCAATTTTGTTTTCATAGGAATCAATTCAGAGGGATTTTCATTTTCAATTATTCAACAACATCCAATTTTCCCTCTATACCTCAGCCAGACTGGAGGAGAGAAATTGCATATGTCAATCACCCTAGAAATCTGCTGGCCAGCCTGAGGTCACCCTGCAGCCCCTTGCACTGAGGGAATATGATTGAATGTGGGAATGCACCATGACAAATGGACACACCATGGCTTTTGACCTGAATTCTGAGATACTGTCTGCCACTTGTTCCCATGTCAAGACAGGAAACAGATTATCTCCATGCCAATGAGAACAGCATACTCAGGGAGGCCTGGGGAAGCAGGCTCTCCCCTTCCTCATACGCATCCCAGAGGATCTCTCCCAGGGCCCCACAACCCAAAAGAATGTAGTAGTCAGGCAAATGCAGGGTAGGCTCCTGAAGCCCCTCCTCCTGTCTCCATGACACCAAGTAATCTGCCTTAGTCATTCTGTTTGAGACAGAGTCTCATTGTAGCCCAGGCTGGCTCCGATCTTGCAGTATCGGCAGATGACCTTGAACTTTTGATCCTCCTGCTTCCACTTCTGGAGATGGTGCTAGGATTACAGGTGTGTAATACCATGATTGGTTTTATGAGGTTCCAGATACTGAACTGAGGGCCTTTGGCATGCTACACAAGCATTCTACTGGCTGAAATTCACCACCAGCCCTTAGGAACATTAATTTTAAGAAGCACAAGTTCAGAAACTTAACCGTGCTGGACAGCACCTGAGTCTATGAATCCTGCATTGAATCCTTGACTTTGCTGAGCAAGAAGAGCCTATGCTAAGCATCCATCCTTGCCTAGTCTGCATGACTGTGTGTCTTCCTCAAAAGTTTCCATTGAAAACTAATCCCCAGTGTACATGCACTGGAAGTTCAGCAATTAGGACTAGATCCTTATAAAAGACATAGGCATCACAGTGAAGCCTGTTTAACCCAGCTACTTTGGAGGTTGTGGCAGGAAGTCCATAAGTCCAAGGTCTACCTAAGCTATTGTGTGAGTTCAAGGCTAGCCTGAACAGCTTAGTGAGACCCTGTCTCAAAATACAAAGAGGGTTGAGGACCCAGCTCCGTGATGGAATAGCCACCTGGCCTGTGAGAGGCCCTGGATTATGCTATTTGGCAACAAAGAACAAAGAAAATGGCTGGAAGGAACTAGCTGATGATTCTTGCCCTCTGTGAAGATGCAGATAGGAGCAAGGGTTAATCTAAGAGACACAGAGGCCTTCAGCAGACCCAAATCTATTGCTGCCTTGATCATCAACTTTCCAACCTTCAGAAGGCAGGGAAATTAATATGTTTATAATTTCTTTGTAAATCACCAAGTCCTAGGCAATTTGTTCTGGCAATTAAAACTACACTCAAAAGAAAACAGTAGCTAGGGAGAAATGATAGGCAGTGGTGCCTCTCGTTGGGACAGTAGTGACATGACAGTCACACAGGGGATGCTTAGCCCTCAGTGTCATCAAGACATGTGAGGGTGTCTAAGATCCCAGTAAAGCAACTTCAGACATGATGAGAGTTCTCCAATACCTATCTACATCCTGGTCCAAATGGGAATGGAACTGACCATTGGGTAGACACTATTCTTTTCTCTGCTTGTGCAGGTGTCGCTCTGCATCACTCTGGGGGAATCTGATGTTTCCTGCTAAAGCCACACAATTTAATGAATAAAAACAAAAGTGTCAGGGCCTCAATTTAAAGGTGAAAAACCTGGGAACAAAAGGGTAAGTGATTTGCTTGAGGTCTCCCAGACAGCAAGGGGAATCCTTCAGGAAACACATTCTTACCATTTGATTATACTGTTTCCCCTCATCCCACTACCATCATCAGTGTGCACTGAACTGGAAAGGTCTGGCTGCTAGAGCATAGGGCTCTGTCTAGGAGCAAGGGGCCAGGATACTAATTGATAACCCCCTCACCCTGGGTATGGTGGAAGGTGCCCATTTTGGCTGTGTCCTGGGCTCTGGTATCTAGAGTGCCTTCCATTCTAACTCTAAGTCAGTGGAAGAGAAAAGGGACACAGGATGCAACAAGCAGCCACTGTCCACTTTGAAGGATGAGTTTGGTCCCAGGGAAATGGGGAGACCCAAGTGGGATGAGATACTCAAATGGGAGCATCTGTGGGAGGCTGGTATCAGGAGCAAGAGAGGAAGAAGGCAGACTCTTGAGGTAGGACCACTCAGGGTCCTTGTTAGCCCCTGAGAGGAAGGTGGTCTCACAAATGCCAAGGCCCACCTTCAGCATTTGGACCAGCGTCAGGAAGAGAAAAACATCATCTGAGCTGGTGATCAAGGCTAACTCTGATTAAGAAATTGCTGTCATGGCCAGGGCTAGATCCAGACTGACTTGTTTAACTGATCCACTTAAACCCTTGTGAGGCAAGCCAGTGAGGTAGACAGACAGGGCTGCTGTGTCAGCTGGGGCTGTGATGGAGTCACACCACAGTGATTCAGGACACTGCTGAACACTCTTTGGGGGAAGATTTCATATCTTGCCCCATAAAAAAAGCAAAAAATAAAAACTTCATTTCCAGAAGCTTCTAAAATTTGACCAGCAATCACAGAAGGGTAGCTTGGAAAGAAATTAACCGGGTGATAAGAAGCATTGCTAGCTGGCTTTCTTGCTGCCTGCAGAAGTGATACTGGTGCTGCTGAGGGCAATAGTCACCACCCTGAGCATGGCTGTCACCAGTCATTGGCCAGTGAGTGAGTCTGACTCAATCTATATCCTCTTGATGACCTCTGCTCCAGATTCCTTCTCCCCAGGCTCTCGTTCCACATGATAAGGTTTCTTTAGCCAACACCACTATACTAGAAGGCACCCAGAACCCCAGGACACAGCTGAGGGGGAGGGGAGAGGGAACTTCTGAATTTAGTTGCCATTTGAGACCCAACTATTAGCAAATGGGATTAAAAGCAACCTTTATTCCTAGAGTTAGTGGAGAGATTCAACGTGAACCAGAGGTTCGGTGCAAAAGCACAGGGTTTGATTGATGGGAATATTGCCAAAAAAAAAAAAAAAAAAAAAAAAAAAGTGACCAGATGATGGGTTATGGGTATGTCATCCCTTCAGGCCAGACCCCCCAGACTGAAGGAGGACATGGGGATTTAGAACAAACAGGCATGTATGGCAGCTCCTACCTGCAATTCCAGTACTCAATATGCTGAAACAATTTCCAGGCCAGCCAGGGCTACTTAGCAAGGCCCTGTCTAAAAACTAGAAAAACATACAAAGCAAAAAGCTGGCTGAGAACCCCATCCAGTAAACAGCTTACCAAGCAAGCCGAGGTGTGGTAGCATGCTTGTACTCCAAGCACTGGGGAAGTGGAAGCAGGAGGATGCCTGGTGCCTTCTGGCCAGCAAGCCTAGCTACCTAGTAAATCTCAATCCATAAGAGATCCTTCCTCAAAAAGTACGACAGCTAGCACCCATGGGAGTGACATGATATTCAAAGTTGCTCTCTGGCTTTGATATATGCACACATATGTGTACCTGCACACACACACACACACACACACACACACACACACACACACAATTTTTTTCAACCATGTGACATGATTAGAGAGGTGACCTTCTCTGATGGAGGTAAATGACCAAGAATGAAAAAGATGGGAAATGTTAGCTGCTTTGCCATAGGAGGTATCTGGTGGCCATTTTTTCCATCTCCAAACCCTGACTGGGTCACATAGAGAAAATGTTCCAAAAATTCATGTTGCAAAAAGCCACCTCTAAGTCTTACAAGATAAGCAATCAGTTACCAGAAAACACAGCAGGGGAACAAGAGCAGGTAGGGGAAACAGCCTGGGCAAAAGTCCAAAGCCATGACTGATGGGAAATGTTAAATAGTTCAGCCCTGAGGTGACATGAAGCCCATGAGGGGTGATTGACAGAAGACAAGACTCCCAGCAAAGAGAACCAGACTGTGGAGGAGTCAGATTTCTGAGTCAGGACTGTGCTCTGCATCAGTTGGGACAGCAGAGCCTCTGCAGGGCTCAGACAGAAAAGATTCCAATCCCCAATCCCATGCTTTGAGAGATCACTCTTGAATAGAGGGATAGCATGGCTAGAATCAGAAATAACACACAGGGAGATGATGCCAAAGTCCTAGCTGAAATACCTTTGCCCACCCAAAATTTGTATTGAAATCTTAACCTCCAAATTGATGGTAGTTATTTTATTTAACTTTTAAATTTTGTGTATATGTGAATGTGTGTGTGTTCATGAGTGTGTAAAAATGTCTGTTATGTGTGTGTGCTTGTATTCATGAGTGTGCAAAAATATCTATGTATATACAGTGTGCTCACATATGAAGCCCAGAGGTCAATGTCAAGGGTCTTCCTATATTGCCTCTACATTATTATTTGAGACAGGAGCTCTCATTATACTTAGAGCTCACCAATTGGCTGGACTGGCTGGCCAGCACTGTGGCCACAGATACATGTGGCCATGCCTAGCTTTTAAGTGGGTGCTTGGAAACCAAGCTCAAGTCCTCAAGTTTGCACAGCAGGTTCTTTAGCCACTGAGCCATCTCCCAAAGTAATGTTTAGAGTTGCAGTATGACAGTTATCACCATCAACTTGATTTGATTGAGCGTGCCCTAGAGGATTGCTGAGACACATTCTCAGGTGTGTCTAAGGGGAGTTTAACTGTGGAATGACATGACTGGATGTGGGTGGCACTATCCCACTGGTTAGAGACCTAGATGGAGAATGGAGTAAAAGAAAGAAAAAAAGAAAGGAAAAGAAAAGAAAAGAAAGGAAGGAAGGAAGGAAGAAAAAAGAAAGAAAGAAAAAGAAAAGGAAAGAAAAAGAAAAAAGACAGTGGGCACAAATAATCAAAAACAAAGCAAGAACCACCCCTTTGGGAAGTGATACTCACAGTCTGTGCCTCTCATCCTAGACTTCCAGCCTCCAGAACTGTAAGAAAAACATTTGTTATGCACCAATGCTCAGCCTGTGGTGTTTTGTTACAGTACCACATCAAGACAGGAAGAGAACAGGCAGCAAAGGGGATGTAGAACAGGGAGTCAGCAGGGATGGGATGCAGAAGAATTGAAAGGATTGGAGACAACAATCTGCCAGTCTACCCACAAGCTGCAGTGAGGGGTTGAGAAGAGCGAGAGAAGGTGGTATGATGATGAGCAGAAGAGCCATGTACTGAGCCTGGGAGACATGAGAGGTGTATTTCTACTTTACACTCCTGAGACTGAGTGAAATGTGGGAGCTAAGGGAAGATGTGACATTTTAGATACGTTTAGCTATGGGCAGTGGTGGCTGCCTCTACTCCTAATCTCAGGAGAAGTCCATTTCCTTGTCATTCATAGTAAAGATGTTCCCTTTTCTTCCACCCCACCAAATCTCTTAGAAAATATCAGTCATCTGCCAGGGAGATAACTCGCTGGGTAAAGCAAACAGAAGGACCTGAGTTCAATTCCCAAAACACACACAGTAAAAACCCACTGCGGTTATACATGCTTGTAATTCGAGTGTTGAGGAGGCAGAAAGAGAGACAGGCCTATCCCTGGGGTTCAATGGCCAGTCAACCCTGCATACTTGAAAAGTTCCAGGTCAAATAGATCCTATCTCACAAAAAAAGCAAGGTGCATGACATTCTTGAAGTTGTCCCTCTGGCCTTCGTATACACACAGGTACATATACATAACACATGCACACAAACATATACGCTCATTTGAATGCATATACACATAAATTCATACACCGATACACATGCAACGTGGGAGTACAGACAACTGAGTTGTCCTGAACTGAACCCCAGATGGAATTTTGAGTCTGTCTTGTTATGGGACTTACTAGCAGGTGGGTGGATCTCCCATCTCGGGTGTTTTTTCACACAGGCAGAAAAGAGATGGGAGGAAATGTGTTTTCTTGGTGCCTCAAGGAAAAGAACACACAGAGGCTAGACTGTCTCTCCATCTGGCTTTAAGGATAGAGAGCTACTGAGAAAGGAGTGTCTGAAGGAAGGGCAGGGTCTATTGGAAGTTGGGATTCAGGCAGCATGGCTTCTGCCAGGGAGATTTCAAGGCACCTGGGAGAAGTTTATAACCTGCACTGATTTAAAAGTCAGACATCATGGATGATGTCTCTTCGGGGTGTGCTTCCTGCTCGATTAGAGCATTCAATTTGATTTCTAGCACCTACAATGGATGCTCACAACCACCTTCCACTCCAGATCCAGGGGACCTGATGCCCTCTCCTGATCTCTGAGATCACCTGCTCATATACACAGACACATAAAAGTGTTCAACAAGAACACCATAGAGCAAACGCAGCACAGGTGGGTGAGGAATGGGGCTTAGAGGGACAAGTAGGAGAGGAAGGGCCATTCTACCTGATTCTGGGGGTCCTAATGCCCCTAAGCAGATGCATCAGGACACATAAAATGGAGATGAATTCAAGAAGAACAGCACCATTAACAAGCCACCGGGTGTTCTCCACCAGTCCTGACTGGCAACTCAGAACCAATGTCATCACATCTGAGAGTTCCCACCTTGAGAATACAAGGTTCACATAGCAACCCCTCTGCCAGCAGGAAAATTGCTGCATGGATGGGTTCTTTCCTATCAAGAGTGCCCAAGGCCATGTCACAGCTGCTGGGAGATCCCAATAGACCCTAACAGGGTCACAATGCCCAGGTGATATTTCTAACATCCTGCAGGTTTCAGACCTCAGGCAGTCCTGGGCTCTGCCCCCATCTGAGTTCATTAGTGGAGCTCCACTGTAGACTAACAGCAGCACCATTTTCTCTGGGCTCCATGGTTCCCAGAGAATGGATAATAAATGTGTTCGGAAGTGTGGGTTGATTTATTAAAGTGCATTGTATTGCAATGGTTTTACAAGAAGATTAATTTTTAATAAAGAAACCTATTACCTCAGTCTTCGAGGACCTTCACACACCTAAGAAAAATGATTCTCTCTGCCTCCGTGGAAACTGCCAGAGATTGTTTTCCTGGAACAGTTGGCTTTGTTCCTTTCAGCATCTCCTGAGAGAGGGAAATGGACATTCTGAGTGGGGCCTGGTGGACCACAGGGCCTCTTTTTGGTCCATTAGTGACTGTATGTCCATTTTTCAGGCTCATATCTGTCACAGCAGCTTAATCTCCTGGTCAGCCAAACTGACCTATTCTAACCATGAAATATGTTAGGGACCAGACCCTTGAGTGTCCAGATATTGGCCAAGTATGACCTCCCGAAGCCTCCAAAAGGGTCTTGCTTGACATGTGGAAGGGGGTTTAAAAGAGACCCACCACCTATGAGTCAGACGTCAGTGGGTCATGCAGGAAGACAGCAAGAGAGCAGATAGGGAGATTGCTCAACAGTTCAAGTGTTTGCCTTACACACAAGAGAACCATAGTTCCATCCTTCAGAAATCCACGTTTTAAAAATTCCAGGCATGGTGATATACACTTGTAATCCCCCCCCACCAGGAAGGTGGAAACAGACTGACCCCTGGGGGTTGTTGGCCAGCCTGTCTAGCCCATTTGATGACTTTCAGGCTAGTGAAGGATCCTACCTTAAAAGAAAAGGTGGACAACACCTGATGATATCTATTATTTTCCTCTGACCTCTACAAGTGCAAACACACACACACACACTAAAATCAGAAGATGTAGATGATTGAACAAGGATAGGCTGTGAGTCAGACATATGCCACCTGGGTGCATTTGGGTAAATCATATGACCTCTGAACCTGGATCACCTCCCCTGTGCGATGGGCATGATGGGATTTGCAGGCAGAGCAGACTCAATTAACTGAAGCAAGCCATTAGCTCAGCACCTGGTCCATGCTTTCTGTAGTCACTGCTGCTGGTACCATGAAGAAGAGAGAGAGACTCATAGGCAGCTATCCCTGTGACTCTGGAGGCTGAGAAAGGGGACTTCCAAGTTCAAGATTGATTTGATCTGTCTGATTTGTATGAGTTCAATACCAGCCTAGACAAACTACTTAGATTCTGTCAAAACTTAAAGAAGTGATCGTGGGAATGGGCTGAGGATGTAGCTTATTGGTAGAGTATTTGCCCAGTGTGTGCTAGGACTTGAACTCAGTGTCCAGTACTTCAAATACAATGGTAGCACTAGGAATACTGATGATGGTGGTGGTGGAAATGGCCAAAAAGCTGGGGTTTGGGTTGCAGAAAACAGATCTTTGCATAAATTAAAGGTTTCTTAGAGGGACTGAAATCCACGTCTTCTGTGCTAGGAATGGCATTTAAGGAATGGGATCCGGGCTTTCAGGAAAGACTCAGGGGAGGCTGAGAATGGACAGTGTGTGAATAGGAATAGGAACACTGGCAATAGGGGTGGACCTGGAAGACACCAGTGCTGAAGGATCCTAAGCACAGGAAGAGACCCTCTAGCAGAAGTAACTACAGTGGTGTTCACTTGGAGACAGAGGGTAGCCATTTAAATTAGTAATTGCTGTCATAATTGTTTTTATGGTCATAACTTCTTAAAAGAACTCACATCAGACAACAGAAATGGCTTGAGAAACTCCTGTGCACCAACCCTCCAGTCCTTCCTACAGTAATTCTAAGACTGTAGCCCAGGAGAGCAGACTGCTCATTGTCTAGAAAGGACTGTGAGTCCAGTGTCATACTAAAATGTGAAAACTCCCAATAAGACCAGACTGAAATAATAGCACAAATACCAACAGGTCATAAATACTACATATGTTACATTTGCAGAAACTATATCAAGTACTTAACATACTGGTTCACTTAAAACTATAGTATGGACAAATTTCACCCCCTGATAAAGAACCCCTCTTACACAAAATAATAATTAAAATTCAATAATAAGGCCTACCTGTTGTAGATATTTCATATAAATTAAATCCTATACCTGTTGTAGATATTTCATATAAATTAAATCCTATGGTATGTGATCTAGGGGGGATCTGGCTTCTTTTACTGAACATATCATATCCTGAGTTCATCCATAATTACAGCATGGATTAGGACTCCATTACTACATTCATGTCTGTGTACATATGCATGTGTACATGTGAACACATATGTGTTGGTGTACATATGGATGCATATGCACATATGTAGGTGTTCATGCATACATACATGTATGTATGTATGTATGTATGCATGCATGTATCAGGGGGCACTTTCTGGTATTGTTCAAGCACTGTCCACCTTACATCTTTGAGACAGTGCCTTCCTCTGGTGTGGGATAAAATGGCTGCCCAGGGAGCTACCCATCTTCACTCCTCCAGTGCTGGGATCACAGGGAAACTTTTGAAAACTAGGTTCTGAGAGTTGAACTCAAGTCTTAATGCTTGTGAGGTCATCACCCCACCAAATGGGTCATCTCTTGATCCCAGTACTTCATTATTTTTCATGTCCAAATAATATACCATTAATCTAGGAGGAGATAGCAAATTGGCTACAGGTAAGGAATGAAGGGAAGGGGCTGAAAACAAAATGAATAAGGTTTCCCTATAGCCAACACTACTAAAAAATGTTTTATTGCAGGAAATGCTCTTATTGGTAGGTGTGACTCCTAAAAACACTGAGAGAGCTTGCCGCCTTACTCCCCAGGGCAAGGCCCCACCCAGCAGTCAGTGATAACACCCAGATATCTGTGGAGGCTCTGCCCTCAACCACTGACTCTTACTGCCCCATTAGATTCTCCATGATTCCTCTTTGTGTCTGAGAAGTGCTGGTCTAGATTCTAAGCTTTTCGTAGGCTCCCTCCCTCCTAGAAATCAGGGATTCTAGAACCTTCTCCTGGTCTTCTCTCCCATGCTTCTGTGTACCTTATGCTGACATGGCTACTGGGAATAAGCTCTGATAGCAAGCAAGTTTGGGCCCTATTGGTTTCCAGTTGCGCAAACGTGTCTGTCATAGCTAGTTTAATAGTAAGATAAACTAGCCTAGAAACCAGGCTCCATCTTTAGTGGTCACACAGCCCTCAGGGAGGACACCAAGAAGGGGTTAGTTCTCAGGTCCCTGGGTCCTCAGCCTCCCTGAGTTACTGCCAGGTAGTAAAATAATGCTGGGAGGTAAGGATTATGAGATAGTCAATAAGTTACTTGCTGGGGCTGAGTTCAGACTCACAGAACTGATATAAAGTCTGGTATGTGTAATCTTAGCCCAAGAGTCCTAACATGACATCACAGGTGGAGATAAGAGAGTCCCTATAAGCTCATGAGTCAGCTAGCCTGGGGTACACAGCATCAAACAGAAGACCCTGCTTTTAACAAGGTGGAAGGTGAGGACCAGCCCCAGAGGTCCTCTAACCTCCACACCCATCCCACAGTATGCAGCCCTAAAGAAAATAAATAGGCATACCATGCACACAAAGATTTAAAAACAAACAAGCAAAAACACTGGGTGTCTTAACTTTGTTTCCTGTTGCTGTGATAACAAGACAAAGGTGACTTCAGGGGGCAACAGTTCTAAATAATAGTCCATTGTTGCAGAAAAGACAAGTTTGTGAAAGCCAGTAACACCCATGTGAAGGACAGAAAGAGAAGGGGTGTGTGTATGCTTGTGCTTAGCACATTTTTTCCACCTATACCCTGAAGAACCCATGAAACAGTGTTGCCCACACTAAGCAGTTCTTCTCCCCTCAGTTAACTTAGCAAAAGCAATCCTTCATAGACATGCCCAGAGGCCAATCTGGCCAAGTCAATGCCTCATTCAGACATTCTTCCCAGGTAACCCTACATTGTGTCAAGTTGACAGTTAAAAACTACTACATCATGACCAGTTAGGTTTCTGTAGCTGTGATAAAATACAGACAAAAGCAACTTAGAAAGGAAAGGATTTATTTCAGATTATGCTTCATCTTCCAGAGAAGGCAGGGCAGGAACCTAAAAGCAGGAATTGAATCAGAGGCCATGGAGAAGTGCTGCTAATTGGATTGCTCACTCTGGCTGTTCAGCTACTTTCCTTATACATCCCAAGCCCACCTGACTAGGGATGGTACTATCCACAATGGGCTAGGCCTTCTTCCATCAATTTATAGTCAAGAAAATACCCAGCAGATATGCCCACTGGTATGAACATACTTCTTCAATCAAGGTTCCTTCTTCCCAGGTGTATCGAGATGACAACGAAGATTAGCCATCACACACAGAGAAGAGATCCAGTAGAGTCGCTCCCATGTAAGAACTAAAGAGGGCAGGGTTCAGATTGTCCCATGGACCTAGGATGGTGGTAAGTATCTTGAGTACAACTTGAATACCCTATGCCAAAGTCTGCATACTGGCCAAGCTTGGAAGAAGAAGTTGGTACCTATAGGACAGAGTGGAAGATGTGTTTCACCTTCTGTTCAGGTCTCACAGTGGTGTGTCCATAACAATCCTTTGTTCTTTTCCAGGGGTTATGCCCTCCTAGGAAAGGCTGGCAGCTTAGGAAAGAGGCCAGGAAATAAGAAGGCCTAATGTGAAGGTTCCCAGAGGGCTGAGTTGGGCTAAGTGTATCTAATTTTGCATTTAGCATTTACTAGAGAAACACATTCTAGGATAGCAACACATCTGTTCAGACTTCAGCTCCATCTTTCCCACCAACTAAAGTTCCTGTCAAGAACCCAAATTCTTCATGAATGCCCAGAAGTTGACTTCAGTCTCAAGACCTGACTGTTCAATCAATTGTTTACTGAAAAATGAAACAGACCTGTAACTGGCTGTCTTAGTTAGGGTTTTATTGCAGTGAAGAGACACCACAACCACAGCAACTCTTACAAAGGAAACATTTCATTGGGGTGGCTTGTGATTTAGAGGTTTAGTCCATTATCATCATGTTGAAACATGGTGGCATGCAGGCAGACATGGTGCTGGAGCTCAGTCCTTACATCTTGACTCAGAGGCAACAGGAAGTGGTCTGTCTCACTGGGTGTGGCTTATGCATATATGAGACCTCAAAGCCTGCCTCCACAGTGACACTCTTCCTCCAAAAAAAACCACACCTACTCCAACACAGCCACACCTCCTAATACAGCCACTCCCTCTGGGGATCATTTTCTTTTATACCACCACACTGGCTTAGCTCATTTCTGACTGACAGTAATGTGACTTCTCTAGAATTAGTGTTGTGATGTTTCCTGAGCTGAAATTTCAATGCCAGCCTGGGCTCTACAATGAGTTCCAGGCCAGTGCCATCTTAAAGGGAATAAACTACAAGAAACTATCTAAGACCTTCTGTATTCTTCTTACAAAGAAAGTATCCAGCAAAATGTCCACCAAGTTGAAAATGTGACACATAAGCTCCAGATCATGTGAGAATGTATTTCCTATCTTCCCATTACTTTGTCTTGGTGTTTTGTCATACAAATAAGACTAAGACAAATTTCTTGGAGTGAGTGAAGGAAGGGTGGAAATGAGGATACAGAATTCCTACTGGCAAAGACCTGGTGAATCACTGAGCCTACCTAACTTCAACTTCTAAAGCAAATATGACCAGCCATCCAATATATCTTTGTGGAGATGGATACTACTTAAACCATATACCACTTTGACAGTTGGCTATGTGCTGATACCTGTGTAGACTGATGTCACTGTGTATTTCCTGGGAGCAGTATTTTCCCATTTATACCTGCCCACCCCACTGTGTGCTCAATCAGGCTGCCCTCAAGGATATTATGTGCCCTTATCCTATTGAGCTTGATCAGAGAGAGACATCAGATGGACAGCAAATGGCTGTAGTACAACGGATGGAATATTCTGGAGTATCCTTCTCCAGACTGCCTCTTTGCTGGAACATTGGCTAGTTATGGCTTTATCTTCTCCTAATAGCTAATCCTCTACCATGCCACCCCCTATATCACCTCTCAGTTTTTAGAGTACCTGGTCACTGTCCCTTGGATCTTAGAAGTGTAGATATGTCTCCTTGGTAAAACCTCCACGTGCTATGCCCCTCCTCAGCTTCCCTAAACCCTTCTGTCATTAAGGCTCTATCAAACTCTTCCTAGTTCTGGCACCAGACCCACTTATGATGTGGACTCAGAGCCACCACAAATCTGATATAGTTGACTCTAACCCTCAAAGATAGGAGAAGGTGTGAACAACCTCATGTTGCAGGTAACAGAGCTGAGGTTCAGAATCCAAATTCCCTTATCTCCCAAAACCTCTCATCAGTCAACATACTCTGAGCTCACAGAGACTAATTCCTATCTGAGATGTATGCATCCATGGTAGATAAATGTCTGACAAATGAGTAAGTGTGTAAGTGATTGACCCCATGGCATTGGTCACTATCAGACTCTATCGCAATAGGGACCTACCCCAAAGTGCTCAGCTACAGCTCATGTGAACCATTCAGGCCTCAGCACAGCCCCAAACCCAACCCAGGTCTCTTCAAAGGCCGTTGGCCAAATCATCTTCCACTTCAATCCCATAACCCCAGAGAGGCCTTTTCATAGAACAACATGTTCATAGCAATTCCATCTTCCCCAGACTGCATTTTTCTACCTCAGAACTTCCAAGTCACTTCATTTCTTTGTACTTCATCTACAAATTTTTCCAATATACTTCAGTTTTAGTGGGACTATTAAAAAGCTGTCAGAGAAATGCAGGTAATGGCAAAAACATTTCTCTGGAGCCGTCAGTCCCCCCCACCTATCCATCAGAACCGCCTTGCACACCAAGGCGGGCCTCATTTAGAACTTGTCAATTCTTATTATTAATGTCAGGAAAGCACCCGCTAAGTACATTTATCTGGGAGAGGAGCCTGCAGGCCACAAGGGCAGGCAGCTGTCATGGTGGCAGAGAAAACCCTAGTGTCTAGGCCGGGCCTGTTGGAAAGTTACCACAATTAATTAGGATTTGGCTATCACAGCCCCTGAGGGAAAGAAGGGGGACAGAGCAGGTGGGAAGGGGTGTGCAGTCGACAAAGGCCAGGCTGCCTCTGTCTGGGTGTAGCGCTCTTCAGATCTAGAGTCACAGCAGGCCAACATGTCCATCTGTCCTTGGAATTATTAGCCTGTGCATTTCCCAGGGACTCTCTATAAAACTATCTCCAAGATAGGGGTCCTGCCAGTGAACAACCAACTCAGCTTGCTGTGTCTGTAACTAAAGCCCTGCTGGGTCTCGAAGATGCCACTAATAATGGCAGTAAGTGTATCCAAGCTGTGTGTTAATTCATTTGTAAAAATATATAGCATGCATATGCACATACATGTATTATTTATTTATTAAGACCTCATCCACCTAAACACAAATCCACATATTCTTTCATGTATGAATTAATTCTTCTCCCTTTCATCCATCCATCCACTCATCTGTTTATGCAGTCACCCATATGTGAGTGCTTCTCTCTTTGTCTCATCTACACATCCACCTACTATCCATGTATTCAGTCATAAACATGTGGAAATGTCTTCCTCTCTTTCCTAACCATCCATGCATATATCTACCCATCCATTTATCAAGCCATGTACTCATGTGTCCATGAATGTTTCTTTCTCTCAACCACTTAACTTTCTATTTATCCATCAGTCCATGCATTCATGTCTCACACACCTTTTCCATTTTTATCTACCCATTCATTCATCAGTCCATCTGTCCACCCATACAACTATTTATTAGATATTTATATATGAGAGATTTCTTATTCATCCAGCCAGCAAGCCAACCAAGTATTTATCTCTATCTCATCCATCTATCCATCTGCATATACTTTGTCATTTAGGTTTTGTTTGGGGGGAGAGGTAAGAGGAAGGATAAAGAGGAACTGACCATACACATATTAAATCAAAACCTGCCACTTTATAGGTCCTTCTTAAATGAGAGATCTGAGATCCATGTCTCCAGCTCTGAATTAGTGTCTGGCTGCCCACATGAAGACAGATGTATTCATCCTAAACAGTTCAGAATGTCTTTCCCTTCAGAAAGAGTGTGTAAGAATGTTTAGCTATCTCTTTGTCTATGTAAAAAGACATGGATATAGCTATAGGCAGATATACATATAGATATCTTCAGCACAACCTTCTGTTCATGTATCAATACATACATTCATTCATTTCTTCACTCAGTGGCATCTACTAAGCACCTACTCCATTTCATGCACCATGCTAGCATCCAAGACACAGGCCTCAGTCTTCAAGGAGTCCTCTAGACAACCAGCTACCCAAACTGGCATGAATGTCTGTAGCCATAACCTAACTATGATAAAGAGGCAGGACTTTCCAGGGGAATGTCATGGCCCGAGTTTTGAAGAAGACTAAGTTTGACATGGCATGAGTTGGGGTGAACAGAGAAGGCTCTTCCTGACAGGAAATGTAGCCTGGAAGTTCACTGCTAGCAGGACTGAGAGAAGAACAATTGAGGAGTGGGACCGCCTTTCTGAAGTTTCAAAGCCTTGACCAAAACCACAGATTCATGGAACTGTATGATCCTACAGAGGGACTGGAGAGAAGGTGGCACCTCTTACATTAACCCTATTGTCTAAATATGCCACCCCAATTCTGTAAGAGCCCATGGCCCATTAGCAGAACTCTATCAATTTATTAATTCATCCCCATTTTATCAAATAATTTCAAGCAAGAGGGTGAAGCCAGGCTCCATGTCCCTGCTTCCTGTCCATTATTTCCTTGTGAATTTCCAGTGTGAAAAATTCCACCCTTCTAAGCAGATGGGGAAAGTAGAGCCCAGTAGAAATGTCTCAATTGGTAAGGTACAAGGACTTGAATTTGGATTTCCGGTGCCCATATAATAGCACTAGGAAAGACAGATAGGCAAATTACTAGGGCTTGATAGCCAGTTGGGGTAGACAATCAGTGAACTCAAGATTCAGTGAGAGAGTATATCTCAAAAAATAAGGTAGAGAATAATTGAGGAAAATACCAGACACATAGGCTCACCACATATATGCATCACATGTGTACACACACTCACACACACACACACCTTATTAAAAACCATATAGGTAGCTGGAACAAAAGAAGCCATGTTGTTTTAAAAGCACATGTTATTTCTGTGCCCCACTTTTCAAAATCCCTTTCAAAGCTAAGAGTAGGAAGACATATGGATGCAGGCTCTCTTGGAATCATGTGTGCACAAAGATTCAAACCTGGAGCCTAGAGGCACAAAGGAACTTACTTGTAGCCAAGGGACCAGGAGAATGTCAAAGACAAAGAACAGGAATGTTTACCACTGTTGTGTTGGGTTTGGGTTTGGATTGGGGGTTGGGGAGTAACACAAAGAATAAAGAAAAGTGGTGAGATCTCTACCAAATCAAATCCTGCCTTCAGCTGTGTCATGAGTAGACAGAGCTGTAAGCCCAGGTCTGTTTTAACATCTGATTGCCTGTAAGGAATCCAGGCTTGCTCATTCAAAAAAAAAAAAAGTAAAAACCTGAATGGCTTTCTTTTGACATGAGGAAGAAGCCATTCAAGCTGGATATGAGAATGTGGCAGAGACTGGGAACTGAGGGGCTAAGAGTCACTTCACCCCAATAGCCACTGAGCCCACAGATCTAAGAAGACAGAAGCATTCATACACACACACATTCATACATACATATCCTACATATGTGAAAATATCAAAAAGTCATGCAACCTTTTGGCAAGATAGTGGAAGGTCAGCATCCACTATGATCTCTGACAGAACAGACAAGGCTGGTACCCAACCTGGAGCAGAAGCATCCTTTTACCATCCAAAATGTAGAGGAGGGAGAAAAGAGGGCTGCCCAAGCCTCCTCCTTGCTCCAGCTCAACAGCTTCAATTTGAGGAATTACTTGAGGCTACCTTTTGATGGGGAGCTTAAAGGGCAAAGTTTGGGCTGCAAATAAAATTGAGTGCACAGAGCAAGGGAAGCTAAACCACACCGCAGCGTTTTAAGGAGCTTAGAGGCAACTCCTGAGAAGAGCTTATTATATGTTGGCTTCCAAGGAAGCTAGGGATCAGATTTAATCTGCAAACAGGCCCCCAGTAAGGTGCCGTCCTCGGGTGAACACAACCTCTAGCAGAGCCAGGCTCAGCCAGGATCCCCTCCCAGACCCAGTTAGGGGAGCAAGCACAAGAGCCCAGCCTGGTGTAGAGAAACAGCTCAGCTCACACTAGACCTAATCTTCAGCTTCATTTCTGCATGTAAACTACAGAGGCTCTGTACACAGCTTCCACCGCTGGCAGAAGAGAATGACCTGATTTTTAATAATGCTTGGCAATCACTCTTTCTCTGCCTAACAGCCAAGGATGTGAAAAAGAGAGAAGAAATTAAAAAAAAAAAAAAAAAAAAAAGAAAGAAAGAAAGGAAAGCCCTCACAGTTCTTGATAATCCACCAAATGCTTCTACTCCAAGGACCTACACAAAGTGTCTATCTGCCATTGTGTCTTGCCCCACTCTCTTTGTAAATCGCCAACTGTGTAGCAACCATAGGTCAGTATTTATTGCCTAGGTTGCCTTCCTACTTTTCTCAGAGTAGCCAAACAACTCCCATCTCACCCTCCCCACCCTCCTCATCCTCCCCACTCTCCCCCATGCTCCTCAACCCCCCACCACCACCACCAGCCCTGTCCCCCAGCCTGCCACAGACACATATGTCTTTTGCTCTGGGACCCAGAGCCGGATGTCAGCCAAGTATATTATTGCCTGGGAAATTAACTCACACACTGAGAATAATCACAGAAAAGAAATTTGTTTTCCTACAAGGGTTTTTCCAGCTGTTTTAATGCAGACAATTTTACCCTGAAACCCAAATTGAGAGAGAGAGAGAGAGAGAGACAGAGAGACAGAGAGACAGAGAGACAGAGAGAGAGGGAGAGAGAGGGAGAGAGAGGGAGAGAGAGGGAGGAGAGGAAAATGAGAGAGACTTTACAATCTGCATAATTTGAAAGTGCTTAATGTAAATTAGATAGATCAGCCTAATTTTATTTCAGTACTTTTTAATTGCATTTATAATTAGTAAAATACATTAATGTGCTGCATAGAAGGTCAGGAGTCCCGGGGTGGGTGGCAAGTGAATACCCTGAAGCATTGCTGTCACATATGTCTCCAGAACCCTGTGATCTGCTCCCAGCTATGCTCTGTACCTGATCTGTGTGTGGGTTTTTTGTTGGTTTGTTTGTTTGTTTCAACATATTTGTCTTCCTCCAAATAAGCAATTGTGATCCCAACACATGGGAGGCAGAGAGCGTGAACTTCAGAATTATGTAGGCCACCTAGTAAGAACCTGTCATAATATAATATAGGCTTGGGGGTTAGGTTAGGGTTAGCATCCATATATAGGCTTGGGGGGGGGGTTAGGATTAGCATATATATCTCCACGATGTCTCTGAGTAAAAGCACTTTCTGTATAAGACTGGCAACTCTAGTTTAATCCCCAAAAACACATAGTGGAGGGATAAGGCAACTCCTGAAAATGGTCTGCCAGCCTCCACACATGTAGTGTTTTGTACACACATACACATCAAAAATAATAATAGCATAATAACAAATGAAATTTATTGTCTAAATAGTCTGATCAGACATGGAATATCAAGTTAAAATACTTATTGAATCTTTTAGAGGATTTGGCTCTTTTGAAACTCACTTAGCAGACCAGCCACCCTGAAACCTGTAATCCTTCTGCTTCTGTCTTCTATTTGCAGTCATGTATCACTACACCTGGCTATTCTGTGTTGGGATGGTGGGGCCCTTTCCTAGGGGGTAGGTGGCATCTTAGCTTCTGCCGTTTTCTTCCTGGTTTGGTCCTACCCTACCCTTCTATTTTGTGTTAAACTTGGTTGCTTTTGTTTTTGATATTAAAAAGATGTCATTGCCCCAAGAGCCAAAAATAAATGGGAATTTGGAAAAAAGAAAGTAAAGCTCTTGCTGCTAGCCCAAGCTAGCCCCCAGAAAATTCTCCTGACTCTACCTCCTTAGGTCTTGAATGGAGGGTATGCATCTGACACAAGACCCACTCATTCATTCAAATTTCTTCTTGGAGTCTTTCATGGTTTTACACCACATCTGAGAAACCACACTACCTTTGCTTCAGTGATAAAATACCTTTTAATCATTAACTCATTTCCCTCACTATTGCCTCTTTCACCTTGGCATCCACAAAGGCTGACTGGCCTCTCTACACTGCTTCCCTTCCTACTTATCCATGCAGCAGCATCAGGGAGCAAACCCCATTCCATGGAGTATCTTCTTGGGATCCAAGCAGCCTGGCTGGTGAACTTAAAGCAACTGAGGACAGAAATTTCTAATAATAACCCAGAAGTAATAACAATGAAACCAATCATTTTTCTCTACTTCATTTTCAAAATTCACCCTGAAATAAGTCACAAGCCATTGTAAGGCTCTAAATCATAGGGTCCTGTCCACATCACCACACCACTTCCTGCTGGCCCACAAGTATTCATGTGCTGGAAGCATTGACCCTGTGCACTAAAATCCCTGTTAACTCACACCATGTCAAGGCTCACAGACCTAAGGGGACCTAGGTTGTTACCAGTACAAAGGCATAATTTTCCCACTGCCCACTTGCTCATCAAACCCTGTCCACAGGATGTTGCTTACCAGGCAGTTCTTCACTATCTCTGCCTGGTGAAATCTCCAGTCACACTGAGCATGGAAAGCTAGTTTTCCTTTAGTATTCTTGGATAATCTGAACTCAGCACACAGTTGGATGTATGACACTGGTCATGGGATCAGCTACCCTGCTTTGACCTTCATATATTTCCTGGTTCTTCCCCTGGTATATTCTAGCTTATTTTACACTTTATTGTATCTATTTATTATTTGTATATTTCCCATGTGTTAGATGTATCCCCACATGCCTCTACACTTGTTTATGTAATATATAGGTATGTCCTTAACAGAAGTAAATACTTCCTGCACTGTTTACAGGAAGCACTCTACCCACATGCCTGTGCAGAGATAGAAATAGACAAATATAGACATATGGAAGAAATGCATCATGGATACACTGAGTATGTATAGGATGGACACCTCTGCACAGTATACACACACACAACACACACACACTCTCAACAAATACAGATTACTGGGAAAATTGAAGATGGGTGCACATACGTGGTATGTGTGTTTACAGAAATACATATTCACTTTCAAAGGACACATGTATGTATTTGGTACATGAAAAGAATGCCCATATATGGCAACACTATTCTATGTTTTTAATGAAGGTTAAGGAATCAGTATGGAAGTTTCTGGTTTTAGTAGACCCTCTGTATATTTAATACTCAACTGTACCATTCCTGGGCATTTGTCCACATCAAAGTATCACAGAGATACTGGCACAAGCATGCATATTTCAGAGCTGCTAACATTGGATAACTTACAGAGCCAGCTTGGGTGTCCAACAACAGAGGAATGGATGAGGGAAGTGTGGTTTATATACACACATTTTTTTTCAGCCAGAAAGAGTGATAAAGTTATGCCGTTTGCAGGAAAATTGGATGTGACTGGTGGATACCATATTAAATTAATACTGTATTAAATTAAACTTATCCCAGGAAAACAGATAGTATATGATTTCTCTCATTTGTGGTTCCTAGATTTTATATGAGCACACACATAGGAACACACACATGGAAACAAAAAAGCCAATTCATAGTTCCCATCACTACATGTACATACATTTCACAGAGATGAGAACGAATCAATCAGCACAGAGCCCATTTGCCATCCCTGTGGTTCTCATGCTCATCTAATGGCAGTTTGTCTCCTCCAGCTCTGAAAGTCCAGAGATGCCAGTGAGCTCCAAGTGCTTGCACCTTTGTGTAGGTAATACCATCTACCTAGAAGTCTTTGACTTTCTGGTCCACCTGGAAAACCAACTCCAGCCTTTGAAACTGACCTCAACAACTCCATGAAGCCTTTTCTGACTCTAACTAGGATTGGTCTCAAACACAGCAAGAAGAAATTGCCTCTTCTTAGAGAACCAGCTACATGTCAAGGTGAGGATGAACTCTGTCTTACCCATAGTTATGCCGACTATAGCAACAATCCCAGCCATGCATAGCTAGCTGCTCACTATTACACATACACCATTTCTGTGACTTCTCAAATCAACTCAGTCGCATTTGCTCCTATTGTTCAGCTTTGGAAGTGGCAATTCTGAGATATTAAGGAAATATTTTAAATCACACTATAAGATGACCTAGAGCTAGTAATCAAGTCAGGGATCTCTGCTTTGCATACCCCCAGACCCTTGCACATAGTAAGTGCATTGAAACCATTGCCTGGAAGAATGGAGCATATTTACTTAAACCTTCTCTTGTATGTATTAACCAATTAAGTCCAAGCAGGCAGGGTGGGGACACTCTTCTTGATCTGGTCCCCAGATCTTAAGGCACCAAGACTTACATACAAGTCAATATTTCATTAGGAGCCTATCACCAGGGTCAATATAATAATTAATGGCTATCTACTGGTGTGACTGCTTATCGTATTTTAGCTTAATTCCAATAAAATCTAAATGGTCTATTAATTTCCCTAATAAATTTAGATATGGCCTCTGACCATAATCTGGCTTTGATTAGCTAACAAAATATTTGAAGATGGGCCAAGTCAGCCCTTTCAAATATTTCAAGCAAATAACAGTTAAGTGGGTTTAGGATTGTCTGCATCGGCTTTTGTCTGGCATGAGCAGCTAAATTCAAGGAGGGACAGCTTGGAACATGATTGGTCCCCACCAACCAGGCTGAGTCACACTGACAAGCCACTAGAGAAGTTGACAAGAAGCCAAATGTGACCAAAATGAGGCGGTGACGTGTCTTTGGATCAGCAGGAGAATAAATATCTCAGGAGCTCCCACCACAGAACCATGAACTAGGAGAGACAGGGCAGGAAGCAATTCAGTCAGCAAGTGCTTGCCTTTCAAGCATGAGGACCCAAGTTCAAACACCATAAACCACACAAAAAGAGCCAGGTGAGGTGGTGCATTCTATCATGCATGACAGCACTGGTGAAGTGGAGACACTCAGATTCCTTGAACTTTTTGGTCAGGTAGCCTAGCCAACCTGGCAATCTCCAGGCCAGATCCAAAGTAAGGTAGAAGGTGCCTGAGGCATGATACCCAAGATTATCTTCTTGCCTCCACATATGAACACACATATGCACATGCACATTCATGAACATGCACACACAGGTGCATATATATATATATATATATATATATATATATATATGCACAAATTGGGCACAGAGAGACAGTTGTGCTGAGACCATTGTCCCATCGATGTCCACCCATCATCAGCACCAGTACAGTCAGTGTGGCTAATATCCTAAGCTCTTAAAAACATGAGGAGAGATAGGGACCAGGCATTCTTCCCTGGTTTATTACATTCCTTGTTCCTTCCATCCCCAAGTTGCTCCTTATTCTCCCAAAGGGGACATGCTGTCCCTACTAGTCTGTCTACATCTAATTGTCTTTGTAGGACTTTCTCTTTTCTCTTGGAGTCTAAATAAGCTCTAGGGAGGGAATGATTTGCCTTGTCCTTGGCATATGCAGGAGACACAATAAACAAATAAGCAAGTGGTTAGAAGAAAAAATGATGTGGAACAGACAATAAAAGGGCCATAGGCTAGAAAATTATGGGAGAAAATAGCAGAAAAGACAGAACCAGGTCCAAGTCTTATAATGGCTACTTATTCAGCAGAGAATCATTGGCAGGTTACTAAGTTTCTCATGTAGCCCAGGCTAGCCTCAAACTCTGCAGCCAAAAGTTGCTTTGAACTTCTAATTCTTCTTCCTCTACTCAGTATTTGCCACTATGCCTGTTTATGCAGTGATGGAGTTGGGACCCAGGAGTTTGTTCATTTAGCAGGCATTCTATCAATGGAGCTACATCCCCAACAGCTCAAGTATAATGTTCCTGAGGCCACTGATCATATCCTCCCCAGAGCTGCAGGACCTATAAGAAGTAGGGACTCAATCACAGGTCTTGGATTCTGGTTCTGATGTAGAGTTGAATAACGTGGTCTTGTTTCTATGTCCATGGCCTTGTCTTGAAGAAGGCTGCTTTGTCCTTGTGGTATTGCCTCATCCACGCCTGTTCTCACTCACATGACTGCATTTACCTCCTTCCAGATCCAAACGTACTCATGTTTTAATGTTCAGACCCAGATGCTGGTGCTTCCCTTTAAGTAAAAGTTTACTGTCCCTGAACCCTGCCTTAGACAGATCATTACTCTATATAACAGCTCCCCAAAGCCCAGCCATGCCATCACAGGGACACAGACTGTCTGCTACCCTTGCCCATCTCACAAGCTAGCCCAAGTTACCTTCTAGGGCCATCCTACAGATATGAAGAATCAACCATAGTGGCCAAGGCATTATAAACATGGTTATTGTTATAAATGATGAGCAATGACATCCTGGTTCTAGAGGAACAAACAAGAGAACTAACTTGTTAGAGGGCACACTGGAATAGTAAAGTTCAAATAGCATTGGGAAACTGGGAATAAAGGACATGCTGCTTCACCTGGCAGAAAAGGCAAGACTGGAAGCAGAAATCTTCTAGATCTAAGGTCAGATGCAACAATGTCTCCATAATAACAAAGGGAAACAGACCTTTCACAGAGGCCCAACACAGACACAGTCTTCAAGAAATGTTACTTATGACCCAGATACACTGTTCAGTGGGTAAAGTGATATAAAATGAAGATTTGAGTTTGGATTGCCAGCATCCATATAAAATGTTGGTGTGGTGTTATAAGTCTACAATTTTGGCACTGGTAAGGCAGAGATAAGGGCATCCTAGGGAATCACTAACCAGACAGCCTATATGAATCAATAGCTCCAAGTTCAGTGCAAAACCCTATCTCAAAAACTAAAGAAAAAGAAACTGAAAAACCACAAGTGTTGACCCCTTTGCTCCCACATCTGCATAGACACACACACAATGCATATGGAAAAAATAATAAGTAAAGGCTGTCCACACTGAGATTTGTAAGAAACAGGACCAGGCTGCAAGGAAAAATGATCTAGACCAAGGGGTCAACATGGTGTAGATCTCAGTCCTTTCATGGGAACCAAGGTGTCCTGTGTAGCTGGATCTAGAGGGGGAGAGAGGTAGGAAATGGAGCAGGTCAGGGACATGCTTCTCCATTTACAAGTCTAAATTTGTGTAGGCACTCCACCCAACACTGCTGATGAGGAGTGTTCATGAAGACAGACAGCACCTCTGCCCAGCCTCCAGGCAGGAGAGAAGTCTCAATTTTGTTACATCATCTGGCCAAAATCATCCAATTCAGAGGAACAGAATTGGAAGGGGAATCAAGGGCCTTGCATGGCACATGACACTTCTTCTTGTTCCAAGAGAGATGTGAGTGTGTGTGTGTGTGTGTGTGTGTGTGAGAGAGAGAGAGAGAGAGAGAGAGAGAGAGAGAAGACAGAGCTATAGTGTGAAGTGGGACTCTATGTGAGAGCCAGGCTTCACCTCACAAAATGTCACTATTAAAGAAGCACAGCCTCTCAGTTGCTAATACGTACAAGATGCCAACAGCCCCCACCTAGGTTTAATATTGGTTTAGCAGTCAGGAGCTAATTAAATGTTAATGTTCAGTCACTTGAAATTAAACATCAGGAATCTCAGCTTTATTTGTAAGTTGCTTAAGCCAGCATTAAGGTGTTCTGCTAGGCTACTCTCCTGCTGGGCTGCAAGCTCCTTGGGCTGAATCTCCCTCCATCCACAGACATCTCATCTCACTCACCACATACCTTGACAAAAGACATCTGACATGTCCTGCAGTTGGGTTTCTCCATGGAGCAAATCTAAAATCCTGAACATATGCGTATACCACACACACACACACACACACACACACACACACACTGCATTTACACATACCTGTTCACACTGAGTTCCATGGGAGGTACTTCTATGCTAGCATTTTGGATATGCCAGTGCCTGTTATAGTGATGCCACAGGGCTTCTAACACATAACTGAAACTGACCATTTCATGGGGTAATGGCAGTAATGATCTTGATGATGAGCAGAGGTGTAAGGGAAAGAAGAAGAAGAAGAAAGCTAAAAAAGGAGAGCAAGGATATCATTTACATGTCTTTTGAATTCCAGTGCAAAGCTTAGATAACCACCCTCAGTGGAGATTGATACCATGTGTGTTTTAAAGACAGAAATACAGAACCCAGGAAAGATAACATCATCATCTCAATGTGCTGGGTTTGAATATTAAGGCAGAGACCATAAATGTTCCATCCCTCAATCACAATGACCACAGGAGAAAAGTTCAGAGAAGTTAAGAGGTTTGTTCACACGCCCATTGTAGCAGCATCTTACCTATTAGCATGGCAAACATGAAGGAATGAAAGTAGAGGTTAAAGAGACTTGTCTAAGATTACCCAGCCTTCTAACAGGACTGTAATAAGAATCCTTGGTCCCTATTCCCCAAGAGGTTTTGGTGTACCCATACATAGGCAACATGATGTGCTGGTTTAAATTAAAATGGCCCCCAGAGGCTCATTCATATGTTTGGAACATTTGGTGAAGTTGGTGAAAACTATTTAGGAAGGATTAAGAGGTGTGGCCTTGTTGGGGGAGGTATGTTATTGGGGTCAGGCTTTGAGGTTTCAATGGCTGCTCTCTTCCTCTCTCTCTCTCTCTCTCTCTCTCTCTCTCTCTGTGTGTGTGTGTGTGTGTGTGTGTGTGTGTGTGTGTGTGTGTCTCTCTCAGAACCAGTTCCCTACCTAGTTTCCAGTAAGCTGACCCACCTTGGCTCCCACACATCCCTGACAATTTGTTGAGTTCACCGTTGTTTATGGGACAATTAACAGGAGTGAGACAGAAACACTGCACCTCCTCTTAGAAGAACAAAGCACAAGTGCCTGCCACGCTTCCGTTTCAGCACTCTGGTCAGCTCCATGCCACATTTGCTGCTTTCTGGTGGCTTTGAAGCCTGCAGAGAGGCAGGAAGCCTCACCTCAGTACCTGTGCCAACCTGCTGAATTGAGAATCAGGGCAAATCTGCACCAAGGGAGATGTCTAATCAAGGCCCAGGCTTGCATTTCCTCTTCAAAGGCATGTTGACAAAACAAGAGGAGACAGAAACAAACATTGTTAAGCTGACTTTCTGAGGCCAGTCAGCACAGAAGGAGAGCAGCAAGGCCAAGCAAATGTACAAAGAACTTCTTGCACAGCAAGCCACACTGCCTTGGCACTGATTAGAGGTTAAAATGTAAATTCAGGGGGCATAGAAGAGTTTGAAGATGTGTGACACTCCCCTATTCAGGACAAAAGCAGAGGTTCTTTGTGAGCAAGTATGTGGCTATGGAACCATGTCTCCAGAGCACATAAAGATCTCAGAGGACCCAGGGAGGTGGCTTTGTCAATCTCATGTTGCCTTACAGGCATAGTATCTGAGATGAATCCCCAGAACCAATGTAAAAAAATTAAAAATTTTTATTGGACATGATGATATAGGTTTATAATTCTAGTCGTAAGGGATACAGGTTCATCCCTAGAGTTCACTGGCCAGCTAGCCTACCCTACTTGGTGAGTTTTGAGTCTCAGTGAGAGTCCATGTCTCAAAATAATTTAAAAGACAGAACAATACCTAAAGAATGATACCTAAGGTTGTCATCTGACTTTCATATACATGCAAAAATAAATGTAAAATCACACAACACAAGAGACAACACACACACACACACACACACACACACACACACACACACACATCAAAAACTTAAAAGATCCTAAGATCCAAAGATTGTTGGGGCAGGAACAAAAACATGCTTCTTATCTTCAGGGTCTACTACACAGACCCTGACACTAGGATACACAATTTTAAGACATTAAGTCATTTTCATGAAGCACTTGAGAAGGAATCAGAAACCATCCTGTCTAACCAGCTCCAGAAAGATCCAAGCTCACCTTTAACATCCCTAATGCACTGGAGACTGCCTGGCTCCAGAGGCAACATGTGATCCAGATAGAAAACATTCTGTTGAATGTTTTCACAGCAGAAATGTAGACCACCATGACCATGTGGTCAGCACATTCTAACCCAACCACAAAGAACATCAAGGGCTTTGCTCATTTCACTGCAAGCACTGTACACATGTGTATTTTGTTATTTTGAGTTATCTAACTCTTACCATGATTTTATTTTCAAGAATGAGTTCCCATGATGATAGGGACTGTTGTGTCACCATTTTCTTAGGATTGAAACATTCCATCCTGGAGAGAGGCTGCTTAAAACTTACAGGATTCAAAAAGTCCAGCACCAAAGTTAGATAAGCAAAAGGATTGTTTAGAAAGTGGAGACTCTCCCACTGACTTACTTAGGGTCAAACTTCCTTCAAGTACCTCAAGAAAATCTAGGGATACAGTCTTCACAAGTCAACACCTATCCAGGGTTTGATTTTGGTGATACACTTGCCTTTGAGTCATCCATGCACTTTGAAGTAACCCCTCACCCATATTCCTGAGAGTAACACCAGCAAATTATTTGATTAACCAAGATAGACATGTGTGTGATTGTTTCTTTGACTATTTTTTGATAACATCCATTTATTGTGTACAGTGAACCTGCATCCACAGGCCTTGCAGCCTGAGTGATGCCAGCTCAGTTTGGCCCACCTTGCAACACCGGATGGGATGGCTTTACTTCTCTTGTACGATGTCATCACACTCACATTTTCTAAACTTAAGTGTCATGATTATTCCAGTTGCCATGCTAGTGATGAATATCCCATGTGATTGTCTTGTGCAGTATTTCTCTGTGACCATAACAGCTATATTTTCTGGATAACTTCTACAGCTCTCTGGGTAGTATCTGGACAGCATTTCAGTTTTCAGTGCATTAAATGCAGTGGCTCCCACCCCAGTTTCAGTGCACATGGATACAACTCCATATGCCTATGTCCCATGGCTCTTCATCTTGTTGAACATTATGAAGACACCAATGCAGCCCAGAGGTTGGTACAGGAGCCAGAGTTGGTGTTCCATGGGAGAGACAAAGAAGTGTATATCCTGTAAAGAAGACACTCTTAGGAAGTACAAGCGGCAGTGAAGTGAGAGTTTGAGAGGAGAGCAGCTGATGGGTGCAATGTGACAAACTAGGCCTTGGCTGTGACCAACATGCCTCTCCTGACTGGTGTTATATCTTCTCTGCCAAAATACCTATCTTCCTTAAATTGCTTCTTGTCAGTTCCTTGACCTTAGCAATGAGAAATGCAGTAATATTCTGAGTTTCAGTGATGGCGATGGTAGAAGAGAGAGTCTGATGGCATATGCTCTCACAAGTGTTAGGCTATGTATCACTGGCCCGAGACTTAGCATCAAAGAGAACACACTGATAAGGTTCCTACTGCCACCAATGAGGACGATGGGTGTGAGCTCATACCTGAACCTTGAGTATACATACATGGTCCTGCCAACACACGCAGGTGGACCAAGGGCAGCTATGAGTGAAACCCAACATAAAATCATAAACTTATTTAAACCATGAATCTTTTTAATGCATTTTCTTTGTAACTCAATTGTGTGGTTCTGAAGCAGGAATTTTGAAGGCAATCACATCACATCTCAATATCCTAGGTTGGACACACCTACTAAGGACACACAAGCAGAGATGAATAAACATGTGTATGGGCTTGTGAGCTTCCTAAAGTACCTTCTTGCTAAAAGAAATGGTACTATCTCTGCCCCCTTTCTGTCACTCTCTGCCACTCTCCACACTCTTCCCTCCCTGGCTTCTCAGAAATGATAATTAATTCATACTTTGGACTTGCAGGATTATAAGGTATTATATGATGGCAGAGCTAAGACAAATGCCTTAATTCACCAGCTGCCATGTATTTAATTAGAGATTTTGATGAATCCTCCCTACCCAGACATAGCCTCTTATTGGAGTGGCGTGAGGCAGCAGGAGCGGGAACAGGAGTAGGAAGAATTTGGACACAAGGACTCCAGGACATCAAACTTTTTTCTAGGCTGGATAGCTGGTCTGTTAGAACCATCTGCAAGTGGATGGTGCTGGTTACCAGCTCTGTGATGTGCATAGCTGGTGGACAGGGGTGGATGTCTCAAAAGAGGCTTCTGTTTGCTGAGGATTTTCTGAAAGCCCTCTGCATAGGCTGGGGTCCCAGAGATCTACAGTATTTCTGGGGACTCATTTCAATTTGTAATTGTTAAGGTAGAAGCTTTGCCCCGTTCGCTGGAATCCACATACCCAAAGAATCTGGGATGTTATGGTAGAGATCCCACCCAAGCCCCTATCTCCCTCCAAACCCTGCTGCATCTCAGAAAGCTGGCCTGATGATGACCCCCTCCACCAGAGATGCTCAAGACCACTCCCACAGGATGTTTAAACTGCCCTCACCCCCGCAGAAACCAGACTAGTGGTTTTCCTAGTCTTCCTTTCACTTCTCTCGAGGGGACTGGAAGGCCATCCGGGAGCCTTGTATCCATTAAATTGTGCTTTTAAAAATTCAGTTTGATTTGGTCTTATCTGGATTGCTGCATTGGTGGAGAGGCTTATTGGGGTACAGAGACTTTTCCTCTAGAGGTCCCAGTGAGGGAGCTATTTTTCCCCCACCAGTCCAGGGCCACTTGGTGGGAAAACACCCTTCTCCCACACACCTGCTCTCCGCCGGGGTAAGATCAGCTTTTTTACTGGATAAATTGTCCTTTCTAAGTCATTGCCTTAGAGGCCCGGGGCCTCATACAATTTTTGGGGTGTTCTGCAAAAGATGTGGCCATGCCAGGCCCCCAACCTGCAAGTGGGACAAAGACCTCCCTTGTCCAGTGGGAACCCTCCTTCAGAAGATGTTCTGTCCAAGGGATTCTCCCACACCCCCTCTGTTTTTGATCTAAGGTCTACCACCATGGACTCATTGCATTAGGCTTTGGGTTCCAGCACAGATTCAAGAAATGGGCACCTGCCATTCATAACCTGATCCCCAAATGCCTTTGGGCTGCCCTTTACAAAATCTTCTTAAATTGGGCCTCCGACACCATATGTCCTGAATGCCTGATTTCTCTGCACTAAGGCCTGGCCTCAGTATGTCCTTCACAATGGGACACGATGGCCACCAGAGAGAACTTTTTACTAACCTCTGTGATCTTGTAATTTTTTGCCGGCATGAGGACAAGTGAACAGAACCCCCTTATGTCCAGTTTCTGGATACTGCGTTCCTGCCCTTCCCTAAGTGTCTCACAGCATCAGTCTTGTTGGCTAGGGTCACGGTGCCTCCAGATCCCTGCCTATCTGGGAACTGGGACCCTAAAAATTACACCTTAACCTTACTGCCCAAGACACTGACCCCTTCCCCACCCCCAACCCTGCCTTCCCAACCCCCTCCTATGGGGCCACATGTTCCATTCAGTGGCCCACATTCCTCTCCTATCCACCTCATTCCCCTTCCTTTCTCTCCAGGACAAGGTCAAGTAACCATTTCCTCCTCCTTACTCACCTTCCTCTTTCCCCCTTCTCCCTACTGCTCCTCCCAATATATATTTGACCTAGCCTCCCCAGCAGGAGCCACAGTCCTAACTACTCATTTAATTTCTCAGTCAGCTCCAGATATTAGAAAGCAATTTAAAAAGGCTGAGTGGGGTCTCCAAACTCCCATACAAGAATTGGTTAGAAATGGCTTTTGAAGCTTTCAATGCCGAGAAGAGGCAGCTGAGTCCTTCTGACAGACACAGCCATGCTTCAAGCCTAAGCCTTAGCAGCTGCCCTGAGGCTACAAGGGATACAAGGGAAGTCGACCACCACATGGCGCCATCCCACTGGAGCTCAACCCAAGTCAGCTCTGCCAGGAGCCTGCTACAAATTCCGGCAACATGGCCATTTGGCAAGGTCTTGCCTGAACCCTTGGCCACCTGCCAAGCCATGCTCTGTCTGCCTTCAACCTGGACACTGGAAATCAGAATGCCCCTTTGCAAGCTTGTCCTCTATGCCAAGCCACGGAGGTCCAGCCTCACCAACACCAGCAGCTGAGACTGTGCCAGTCTTTGAACTTCTCAGCCTGACAGAGGACTGATGCAGCCCAGACTTGGTGACTTCCATTGCCCTCTCTGAGCCTAGGGTAACACTGCAGGTAGCCAGTAAGTTCAATACTTTTCTTTTAGACTCAGGAGCTACCCACTCTGTTGTGACTCTCACTTGGGCCCCACAGTTCCCACTCCCAATTCTTGTCATGAGGACAGATGGGACCCCCTCCTTCCCATTTCAGTAAAACCTGGGACTGCTTTAGCTGGAAGTGTTGTCTCACTTCTGCTGATTTATTTATCCCTCAGATCTGATGACGCTTGATATCTGGGGTACCGGTAACTCATTAGTTCATTAGTTACATTCCTGCTAAAAGTACAGACAGGTGTGCCTCTTTTATAGGCTTCATAGTCAGAGATTAACAGGTTTCAGAGGTAACTTCAGAGGTTCAGAGTTTTAAATTTCCTCTGGTCTTCTAAAAATACCCATGCCTTTTAAACTAAAGCCATAGCCTTTTGCTATGATACTAAGATGTAAATCTGTCCCAGCTGTCTTGTACATACCTGCAATTTCCTAGAAAAAGTTCCCATTCTGTATTGTATTAAGAAATCTGGACTGTTAGTGAAAGCTAATGGTTTCCAGGGCCTATTTTGACCCCATCCATCTTTGAGCATATTATAAGTTCACTCCTCTTGCCTGGGCCAATGTTGACCCACAGAGTCCTCCAGATGACACCAGCACATGCACGCTCCTAGGACATCCATGCAGCAACCTGTCTAGTCCACCTCAAGGAACAGGTGCCTGAGGTTTCCAGGATGGCAACTAACAAGACGCTTCTCCACCCACACATTCCACTGAGGGTGAGCTCACCAACTCCTGACTCTCCCTTCCCCCACATTGCCCCTTGTCAGCAGGAAGAAGCCAGACATGAACCAGCATTCAGGTACCCAAAGAGTCTGAGATGTTATAGTGGAAGTTCCACCCAACCTCCCATCTCCCTCCAAACCCTGCTGCATCTCAGAAAGCCCACCAAATGATGACCCAGAGATGCTCAAGACCACTCCCACAGGGTATTTAAACTGCCCACCTACCCCCAGAAACCAGACTGGTGGTTTTTCCAGCCTCCCTTTCCCTTCTCTTCTCTTGGGGGCTGGAAGGCCATCACACGTGGGCTTTTTAAAATTCAGTTTGATTTGGTCTGATTTGGATTGCTGTATCAGCAAAAAAGATTATTTGGGTATAGTAACTTTTCAGTAATTTTTCTTTGTGGCTTTGGTGGCTTTGATGTTCTCAGTGGTAACTGCGCTCTGTGAGTGAGTGTGTGTGTGTGTGTGTGTGTGTGTGTGTGTGTGTGTGTACATGAGCACATGCAATCACACATGAGGGATATAACTGTGTGAATGCATTTAAGAATGTGAATATGTATGTGTTGATCTGTGTAAATTTGTGTAAGAATGTGTGAATATGACATTCACACCATTGTGTGTGCCGCACTCACAGGATTAAAGTCCAGTAAGACTGGTTTGATCTTAAAGAAGGGCACGGTTGATCTCTTTTCAAAGAAAGAAAAAAACAACAATAACAAAAAAGCTGGGTTGTGCTAACATAGCCAATGAGAAGAACAGTTAGTAAGTTTAAAGTCAGGCTCTGAACGGAAGGATTGGCACCTCAGTCACTTCTTCTTTTCACTGGAAGCAAGTAACAATTTCCTGGCACAGAGAAGACCAGGTCTGGATTTGACCTCAGAGTGGCCCAAGACTGCTGTCTGTTCACAGCCCTGGAATTCCTACCTAAGGAGATGGGTGCACAGTAGTCTTCCCAACACCCCACCATGTTCTTCAGATGAAGGTAGTATGACTCCCACTCTGTTCCTCCTGGTAAAGGCTGCCAAGAACACACTTGGCAGGATGTTGAAGGGAGACCATCTTAAGCCCAGCTCTGCCTTCTCTAGTTTCCAGCCAGTTCTTTAGCAAAACTCAAACCCAACACCACTTTAGGGGCATGCCCACATTAACATCCACAGCAATCAGAGCAATCAGTATGTATGACAATGGCAATAAACATGGACACCATGGTCATTAGCTCCAGGAATGTATGTAAATTATGCCTTTATCTTGAAAACTCTCATGTAAGCATGAGAGTGAGAGTTAAATTTTTATTAGTTCTTTAAAAATGTTGTACAATGTGCTTTGATCATATTCAACCCACTCCCTCAATTCTTGTGAACCATAGCAGCTTACCTACCCAATCAACTTTGTGTCCCTTTTTAAAAAGAAAGTCCAATTAGTTCTGCCTCCATACTCTTGGGTGTAGGGCATAGTCTACTTAAGGGAGGTCCCCTACCAGGGGCCACATTGTCAAAGAAAACTTACTCTTCATCTCCTATCATTACCAGCTAACAATATCTCTTCCCCCAACTCTCCTGTCCATGCTGGCATTTGGTCAATCTTAAGCTTCCACAAGTCTTATGCATACTGTTATAACTACTAGGAGTTCATATGTGAACCTTCTCCTCTATGTTTGGAAAACAATGCTTCCTTATAGTAATCGCACCTGGATGTGACGCAGATGCCCCATTTATGATTGAGCCTTCTGTGGTCTCTAGTTTCACCAGTTAAGGGTTCTAAATTAATCACCATCTACTGTAAAGTTAAGTTTTTATCTTGAGAGTTAAGAGATCCGCTAATTGATTTAAAGGCATGACAATAAATCACTAGGAGTCAGTTTCTGCCCATTTAGCAGAAAAACAGAGATAGGTTCTCCCCTGGAGATACCCTGTTTGGCCACAGGTTCTTGATCCCCATAGCAGTGCCGTACATGGCTTTTATATTGTGTAACAGGCCTTAAATCTAATCAGAAAGTGGTTGGCCACTCCCACGGCATTTGTGCTAGTTATACCATTGGGCACTAGAGTCAAGTAAATGATGATGATAGGTGTCTGGTTTCACCGTTTGGTGAGATTGATGATTGCTTTTCTCCTCCAATAGTGTATAGCCTCCTCCGCACTGTGAATGTTAGCCAGAAGGGACTAGGCTTCCACATCAGTACCAGATTGTGCTCTCCATGTCTTATAACTCAAGTGTGGGATTTCTTCAGCAGTAGATAATATTTTGTCTGTGGGTCTAATTAAGAGAATACAAAGGTATTTGGTTAGATGCTGTTTCAGGTGTGTTGCTGGGTTTTCAGATGAATTAGAGGCCCAATAAAGGCACTGGGCAAAGAAATTCCCCTGCGTGGGTAAGCATCACACGATCCAGGTCCCCAAATGAGACAAAATGCAGAAAGGGAAGGAAACTCCTGTGTTTCCTACTTGGACTAGGACATGTGGTTTCAGGACATGTTGTTTCATCTCCTCCTTTTAGGCTAGGAGTAGAAGCATCTGCTACCCTGGCTTTTAGACCAATGGATTTGGACTCAATCATGTGATCAGATGTCCCAAGTCCCTATAGGCAAACAGTATATTGGGGAACCTTGATGTTTCCATAATCCTGTGAGATATATTCCTTTATATACATACATACATGTATGCATACAAACATAAACATAGACATTCATATGTGCATGCATACTGTGGTAATTTGAAGGTAATTGCCCCCAATAACCTCATAAGGAGTGGCACTACTAAGAGGTATGGCTTTGTTGGAATAGGTATATGGCCTTGTGGGAGAAACTGTGTCACTGTGGGAGTGGGCTTTGGGGTCTCATATATGCTAAAGCCACATCCAGAGTCCCAGTTCCCTTCCTATTGCCTTTAGATTATGATGGAGAACTCTCAGCTCCTTGTCCAGCACTATGTTTGCCTACACATTGCCATGTCTCATCATGATGAGACTATAAACCTCCCCAATTAAATGTTTTCCTTTGTAAGAGATGACATGGTTATGCTGTCTCTTCACAGCAATGGAAACCCTAACACACACACACACAATTTACACATACATAAACAAGTGTGTGTGTGTAAGACATGAACAAATGTTTATGTGACCTAGATGGGGAACAATGATGGGCTAAGGTAGGAATACCAGTGAGTTTTATTGGGGTTATTTACAGGAATATGGTAAAGTTACCCACAGAAACAGAAATAAATGGCTCAAAGACAACAGTATCATGGAAGCCCTCCCCAGCATGGATGGCAGCTCACTAGAAATCTGAAACACACTGCTCAGTCTGTGCTCAGCTCAACAGGTTGGAGAGTCTCTTCCACAAAGCTCTACTTCTCTTTGGCTCTTGCTGGCAACTTGGCTGCTCTGAGCTCATCTGCAAGTATCTTACCAAGTCCTGTCTGCTTACAGAAGTGTAGAGAAGGAACAACATAGTGAATATTTCTATCTTGGGGGACTTCCTGGAGCTATTGAGTCATTTGCTTCCTGACATTACTACCAAACATTCCCACAGGGTGGAATGTTGCACCTCCACTTAGAACATCCTCCGTAAGGAGCATTCCTTCAAGAAGCAATGTTTTATCTCCATGGAAACTGACACATAACCGTGTATGAAGCAAGAAAGTAGAGTGAAAGCAACATCTTGTGCAATGACTATAAAATTAGTATTCAGTAAAAGCCAGGTGTTGGTAAAGAAGCCCCAAGATTAACTAATTTTGACCACTTGGCACAGGTGCCCAGGCACCCCAGAATGCCTGAAGGTGATATGCATTTCTATATACAACGAGTGGAGATTTACAGTGCTGATGAGATACATGATGCATGAAGTTGTCTTTAGAAGTAATATAATGGGTAGAGAAGAGGCAGAAGAGCCCACTCTAAACAAATCAGAGAGAAAGCCGCAATGTGTGGCTTAGGAGCCCTAGTCTTGGTACAGGGAGGCCATGTGAGCTGCTGAACTCTGCTCCAGCTCCCTCCCTTCCATGCAACTGTGATGAACTACTACTCATGTGTGTCTGTTTAAGCTCTGTTCTGGAACACAAAAATCTGGGATCCCTCTGGAAGTATACCCCCAAACTCTGATACTACCAATATTATGCATATATGTAGACATTGGTTCATTCTCTCGAAAACCCTGACTAATACAGGGGGGCTCAAACTATAATCCATCTTGATAGTTTCATCCTCTATTTATGCTGTGGTCCAAATATGTTCCCTAAGTTCTCTGGTAGAGATCAAACCCTCAAAGCAGCAGTGTTAGGGGCAGGGCCTCCTGGACACACTATGTGGCCCTCACATGAAATGGTCTGACACAGAAAGCTAGCCACTTGCCCTACTTACCCCTCTACCATGTGAGGATACAGACATTCCATGATGGAGCATATGGTATCACAGCCCCACCATAGAAGTGGGGAGGTCACATTCTCGCCCAACAAAGAACCTAACAAAGCCTCAGTCTTGAACTTCCAAGTTCCAGAACTGTAAGACACACACCACTGTGCTTAGAAAGTGACCCGTATAACAACACAAACACAGAGACAATCTCTCTATGAGGAAGCTGCCATTTTCCAATTGACAGTGTTATTCTGGAAGGCCAGCCTATCTATACCTTCACCACCTAGAACAATGAATTTCACTATTGCAGCAATATCCCCAAGAACAGAGGCCATCCACACACCACCCACAAGCAAGTTCCAGAATGTCATAAGTGTCTATAAATAAGGTTTTATTTCCACAGAAGAATACCCATTCATTAATAGATCACACCACCCAACAGAGCCCAGTTGCCATATGCCATAAGCCAGAGAAAACATATGGCCAGGTAGCCAAAAGAGCACAAAATATTTACTCTCTGGACCTTTACAGAAAATATTTGCCAACTCTTTCCACAGAGAACATATATAAATGCACAAAGGTGTCACAGTCACTTCATGGGACCATCACCCACACATATGAGGTATAATTTCTTAGTTACAATATACAATGAAAACTGACTCACCCAGACCTCTAGCCATTACACTGTTGACAAATCTATTCCAGAAGGTTCTTACCCTAGAAAAAGGAGTTTCAGACAAGGCTTGGCTCCTAAACAGATAGTGCAATACCCTGCCCTTTCTTAAAGAGAATCCCACCCAATATTTCTTCTTTTATCTTTCTAACTTTAGGCAAGAGGCAGCATGTTGTCACCTGCCTTAACCTCGCTCAGCGTTGGGGGCTGCTGTTTGACTGACTGTCTCACAGGTTCCCTGAGGACCCGGATTTAGAATCAGAAGAAGAGTTTTATAGTTGCCAAACTCAGGTTTAACACAGACAGAAATACCACCAGGGCTCTGTCACATTCCCTCTCAACCCCCGTCTCTCCCAGGGGGACCTGCGAGGGTGTTCTGTCTGCCTGTGGCCCGCACTGTGTAGGCTACAAAGCTTTCTCTGGCTCCAGTACTGCTCTGCAAAGCAGGCATAGTGAGAGTGTAGGCTTTCAGGTTCTGAGAGGAGACAGTGTGGCAGACAGGGCTAGCTCAATGCCGGGTGGGGTGAGCTTGAACCAGCTTTCCTCAGACTTTGGTTGAAATGCACTGGTGTTGAACACTAGAATTCATGTGGACACAAGCCCTTCCTTATTATTTTAACATGAGATTTTTGACACTTTATTTAATACTCTCTCCCTCCCTCCATCCATCCCTCCCTCCCCCGTGTGTGTGTGTGTGTGTGTGTGTGTGTGTGCGTGCATGTGTGCATGCATGCGTGCGTGTTTGTGTGTGTGTGTGTGTGTGAGAGAGAGAGAGAGAGAGAGAGAGGTAGCCAACCCTGACCTTAAACTCATTATATAGCTGAGGATGACCTTGAACTCCTGATCCTCCTGCCTCTACTTTCTAAGTGTAGGACTGCCAGCATCTCCATCCCTCAGAACACTATTAGAAAGTAAACATTGCTTCTGGTGGTTTCCCAAGCAGAGACTCTGAGCATCGGCTCCAATGTCCCATGCAATGGATTAAGTGCATTTTGTGAATGTGGTGTTTTCCCCCTGACCTTGTCCCTCTGGCAATATTACACTGCCTGATGTGAGAGAGAAAATAAGTTCATCCATGTTGGACTGTGGGACAGAAGGGGCAGTGGGACAGGATTCAGCCTGCCTTACCTGTGAGTTTCACAATGCTGTCTCCTTAGGCACCCAGACTTTGCATGCCAAAGCTTGGTCTGCTTTCCATTTTGAAGAATTTACTTTTTAATTAATAAACAAAGTCAGACATATTCATGGTGTGAGTGCTTTGATTCCATCTCCATTCTTCATATCCAGTCCCTAGTAGAGTACATGATGCATTTCAGTCTCATGGTAAATGTTAAATGAAAGATCAGCAGAAGTGATGGAAATATCTCTTCCCGACCATCCTCCCTTTACACGGAAGGAGTAAAATCGAGGCAGAATCTAGAGAAGCCACTCAGTCTGTAAAGTGGGGAAGCTCACAGGCTAGCCCAGGGCATGGGGTGGGAAAGCAGAGAGCCAGGACCTCATGGGCCATGGCCTCCCATGCTCTCTTCATCACCACAGTGTGGCATCTGATGCCCAGTGTCCCATCAGCCAGCAGTGACTGGTCCTCGTGGCAACAGTCCCAACATAATTTGCACTGAGTCAGGGAGGGAGAAGCAAAGATTCTCGTGAAACTCCTAAGACACAGTCCCTTCGGAAGACCCTGCAGAGATATCTGGTTCCCCTGAGAATTTGATTCTCAGTTTCAACAGGACAGAGCTGGACCCCCACACTGTCTGGTAAAAGACTAAACAGCAAACAATACAGTGCTGTCAAGAGTTTGCCTGGTAACTACTGGGAAGGCTGGGGCAGAGGAATGACATGTTCAGGTCCTACCTGGGCTACAAGTGAGTTCAGGGCTAGTTTGGGCAACTTAGTGAAACATCAAATGTCAAAAAGTAAGAAAGCTGGAGATATGGCTCAGCAGTAGAGAACTTGCCTAGCATGGCTGAGGCTGTGGGCTCTAGTCTCAGTAATGTGAGGAAGGGGGAGGGGAGGGAGGGAAGGAGTTCTAGTCAACCTGCAGAGTTGGCTCTTTCCTTCTACCATGTCAGTTCAGAGATCAAACTCAAGCCACCAGGCTTAGCAGCAAGCACCTTTACCCACTGAGCCATCTCAGAAACCACAGAACATAGATGTCCGTGAGCTGCATAGAATTTCTAACTATGAACTACAGTTTGGAGTTATGAAAATGTGAGAGAAGCAAAGCTTGCATTTGGAAACTGGACCATGTAGGTCAGGCTCAAGCACCACCCCAGCAAGCTGCTAACTACCACACACTGCACAACACATTCCTCACCACCGTCTCCTGATTGGGCTTACCTGAAGGAACAGGACACCAAACATCCATATATACACATGTTCCAGAAAGGAAGGGCAGGGATGTTAAATAGGCTCATGAGGGTGGAGGCAGACTGCCTTGACTCACACCCAGCTCTGATACTTTCTAGATGGGTATCTGGTAGGAGTGATGTTGGCAGCTGCTGATCATTGCTTTATTATGGACATGAAGGCTGTGGGTATGACTCAGTGGTAGAGTACTTTTGCCTGACAAACTCATGTGTATAGACACGTGTGTACAAATGCATATATATATATATATATATATATATATATATATATATATATATACACACACACACACATACACACACACACACACAGAGAGAGAGAGAGAGAGAGAGAGAGAGATACATGCAGACATACACCATACACATGGGAAGGGGGCAGAGAATCATCTTTCATGATCCACAGTGCCTCTTCAAACAAGAGGAATGGAATCCAGCCCCAGTTCTGATGCCAGACAAATGTGGTTTAAAACAGTAGCCTTGGGCAGCTGAAGGAGCACACCATCCACAAACAATTCTGGGCCCACAAAGAAAGCAAAGAACGGGAGTGTAGCCTGTGGGGGAAAATATTATAAGGGACACTTGACAGAGATAGGCGATCTCAGCCATGTGAATACAAATCATGGACAGGCAAACGCTCCTTGATAATATTTATGGTGAAACTTCAGCTCCAACCCAAACAGCCTTCACAGAGCGAGACGAAACCATAAATTATTTCCAAGAACATTGTAATGCCAGGGGAACTCACTTAATTATCCATTATCCTAGAAATGTAGGCATAATGTTAATTAAAATGAAGGGGGAAAGCCATTTCCATTTTTTATTGAGATGCACTGGGCTCTGGAGGAGCTCTTTGGCCCATAGGCTGAGCCAGGTGACAGAGAGCTGTCTCCAGGAGCCTAGACCCGTCATCTAGACAAAGACTGGTATACCAGAAGGTCAGAGAAGGCAACCTTCAAAGGAAGGTCTTTCTGGCTTCTGTTCCCCAATAACCCCAACCTACCAATACCTATATTTTTACCACTTTAAATGTCTTCGTTACTAGGCTGATAAGATGACAACCTGAGTTCAATCTCTGGAACCTACTTTACAAATCTGATCTCCAATCCCAGGTCATTACACATGCATATGTACACACAGACACACAGACATACACACACCCACACACAGACACAGACATATACACAGAAAGACAGACACACACAGACTCTCACACAGACACACAGGCATACAATACACACACAGAGAGACAGACATACACAGACACAGACACACACAAACACAGACACACACACATACACACAGACACACACTAAAATGTAATAGAAATTAAAATTGCTTTTTTCTTGTATGTGCACATATCTATGCATGTCCATGTTTGGACAGATGCATGTGTGTGCAGCTGTGCATGTAGAAGCCAGAGGACAGGCTGGGATGTCACTGCTCAGGTGCTGTTCACCTTCTTTAATACAGGTTCTTTCACTGGCTTGCAGCTCACCTCTTCTGGGCTCCTCCCATCTCTGCCTCTCCAGCATTGGGGTTCCAAGCATACACATCCATGCTAGGTTTTTCACATACATACTCAGGACTCAAACACATCTGCACACTTATGTGGAAGGCTCTTTACTGACCAAGCCATCTCCCTGGCCCCAGAGATTGGTTTGCCTTTCATCTACAAACTGTCAGCTCCCTGTTGTCTCAGAGGCTGCAAATTTCAATTGCACCAAGCTGTGTATCCGATATTTATCACTCCAAAGGTATGAGAAGGTATGATTCCCAGTATGTTTTTTCCTAAGGCTCTGGTAAGATGCTGCAGCTAGATCTGGGAACTTACAAGGCAGAGAGGAACAGTTGAAGGTGCAAGAAGGCCCAGTGGAGCAGGAGTCACATCCCACCCCTGGTGGAATCTGAGTACTTTGCTTATACAGATTTAACCAATGGAACACGAGTGTGGCCAGCTGATGCTTTTTTCTCCTTCCATTCTGAATAGTCCAGCCAGGCCTATACCAAATTGTTGGACCCAGGGCTCCTCTGCATTATCTTCCTCCTGACACACAAGAAGTGGAGGTTCCTGTCTGAAGAACATCCAAATTGTCCTCTAACCTCCACAGTCATGTGCAAATGCACACCTCCACACATGTGAACTATCACACATAAATGAGTGTTAAATCCTCTGACCTACAGGAAGGAAAATCTCCCCAGCACCCCAGAGCCTTCACACAGAGTAAGCTCTGGAGAATGATTATTATGGGAGGCTGTCAACAGTACACATGATAAATCAAATAATTGCTGAGTAATTGGCAGCACCCACTGAGCTAGGTCTCAAAGTCTGTGGGGAAAGTGCAACAGGCTGGAGGGGGTGGAACCTTAACTAAGCTAAGTGTGTTTGCAGTGTGGCCTCTGTGAGGGAGAATTCTGGAAGTCATATAGAGTAAACACCCTCTAGCAGATCACAGAGCTATGTAGCCAAGACTCTGCAGTAGTGTGGGAATGCTGGAAGAAAAGTTCCCAAAGAAGAGCAAGGATGTTCTGTGAGTCTATCGGCTGAGGGAAGCTTCCTCCTCCATCATCCTGAGCACTCGCCTGTGCCTCGGTTTCCTCATCTGTGTGTTGAAATCTACTGCTCTTCCTCTTCACCACACAGCTAATGGTACACATTCAAGGTCATGGTAAGTAATCATGTCCCTGATGATGAGAAGTGCACATACCACACTGTGTGGGAGTGGGACCCTTCAGTGTCTGTTCAAATACAAAAGTGGCTATGACCTTTACCTGAGAAGCTTGTTTCTCAGAAATAGTCCTACGTTTGTCTTTGCACAAGAACAGGGCACACATCATGTCAGAATGATTGATCATGTTGTCTGCTTTATTAGTTGAGAAAGATAAGGGGATAAGACTGAGCTCAGAGAGAAAGAGTTCTGTGATCCACTAGTGATGTCTGTCATGGGCAGAGGATGGAATCTATGATATGTGTGCTACCTTCTTGATGGTGCACATCCTGGCAGGATATCAAGTGTTTAAACAATAGAATTGGTCAGTTCAACACAGTTTTTTAACTAAAACTAGCATTATCACTTCAAACAATATGCTTGTGCACACACTTCTGCAATCATTCCTATAATCACACAGGCCACTGTGGCAGAACCTTATATGTTCATATCTCAGGAACTGCCAGAATCTCAAAGGTCCTCTCTTTTCTCTCCTTTTCTCTTTCTTCTCTTTTCGTTTCCTTTTTCTCTTTCCTTCTTTCCTTTTCTTTTTACTTTGTGACCTCACAAAACCCAGCCTGAACTGGAGCTTCCTTTGCAGGCCAACCTCAGCCTTCCAAGGCTGAAATTCAAGTATACACGGCCTGCCTGTCATCTCTGTACTTTCCAACAGTGAGTCCAAGCCAGGACACAGCTTCCTTGGGCTTTCTGACCTGTGACCTCTCTCTGACCTCTCTCTCCCGACTGGAGCAGAACACCTGCCTATGTCACACATATTTGCACTGAAGTCCTGAGACTTCCTTTCCACTCACTAGCCAGCATCACCACTCTGCAGCTGCTGCAAGAAGCACCTCACACTGGGAGGCTCAACAACAGAATTGTGTCCAAATGTGGGGGCCAGCAGCTCACCAGGGACCGCCTGCCAATCTGGTCACTTACAGAAATGAGATAGGAGGGTCTGTTCCCCATGCAGCCTTCTCAAAGTGTCCTTATACAATTTTGTCTGTGTCTACACATCAACATTTCTAAAAGGTGTACTCATATTGGATTGGGGATTTCCCCCATTAGTTCATCTTCCCTTGGTGACTCCTATAAAAACCTGTCTTCAAACAAGGTCCTATTGTAGCATACTCAGATTTGGGACTTCAAATTCAGAATTCCAGGAGGATACACAGCACTGTCATCAGGTGTCATCTCTCTTCTACTGCATCATATTAATATTTAATTGGCTTTAATTATGTCACCCCTCTGGCCTCTTGGTGATTTTCCAAGGCTTTATTAACAAGGCTTTGTGCCATTCCAACCTTTGAGATTCTTAATCATGCCCAAAGCACTCCCACTCACCCCATTCCTACCCTGCTGCCTCCCTGCCTGTGATAATTTCTCATCTCTTTCTTATAAATGAAAAGCAGTAAAAGAATTTTAAAAATAAAAATTAAAAAATAAATGAAAAACAGAGCTGGAGATAGAGCTCAGCTGGTAGAGCAATTGCTACATGCATGCTGCCCTGGGTTTGACATCCCATGCCACAGAAACAGACCCTGATGGTGCACACCAGGAATCAAAGCACTCAGGAGGTAGAAGTTCTAGGTCACCCTTGGATACATAGTACATTTGAGATTACCCTTGGCTATATAAGACTCTATTTCAACTTTAACAAAATAGGGAGAGAAATAAAGAGAGGGGAAAAGAAGAAGAGAACATGGGCTAGAGCAACGGCTAAGTGGTTAAGAACCCTGGGACTCTTCCAAGGGGTCCAGGGTTCAATCCTGTCTTATAGCCATCTGTAACTCCAATCTCTGGGGATTTCTTCAGGTCTCTAAGGGTGTTGCACATATGTGGTACACATATATGCAGGCAAGCATTCATACACACACACAAAAAAAACAAAAAACAAACAAACAAACAAAAAGCCCAAAACAGAAGTGGTCAGTTTGACCATTCTATAGTTTGTTTGAGCATACTATATCTATATACAGTATGTTCCTGTTATCCCAGGACTTAGGAAGCTGAAGCAGGAAGACCCCAAATTTAAGACCAACCTTGCTACATAGTAAGTTCACAGTTAGCCTGGGCTGCAGAGTGAGACACTCTTCAAAAAGCAAAATGTGGGCAGTGTGATCTGGCATCTGATAGCTAAAATGACTTCCACAAAACCATCTGCTTCTTTTTTAAATTCTTAATGGTGTCTACTCATTGTACATAGTACTGGGTTACATAAGGACACAGTCTTTCAAGTACATAACATACTTTAACTGTATGCCCCACACTCCCTCCTCTAACTCTCACACCCCTAGAAGCCATTGTTAATAAAGTCCCCAGAAGCAGTGGAGACCTGCTCGGCCCCATGTCCCCTGAACTCACATGGGTGGCACCCAGCTCCACTGGCTCCCGGACAGCAGGCAGTCAGATCCACCCAAAAAGAATGTACAGAGGCACAGGCTGTGGTGGCCAAAATCAATGCTGCCACCTGGTAGCTTTTAAACAAGAGCCAAGCCTGTATTCTATTTGGGTTGAAAACACTAACAAGAAAAAAAAATGTGTCTGGCTGGCACTGGTCTCCATCCCTCAGTCATCTACCTACCACACCTCTGCCATGGGTATGAGGGTTCTAAAGGGATCTAAACTGAAAAGGCAGATTAATGTCAGCTTCTAGCAGCAAGACACCTCTGAAGCCCCCCCAAGAAATCTCCTTAAGCATTTCTCCAGAACCCAAGCACTACAATGAGCCCCATTTGCTGAGCATTCCACGGTCGCCTTTGTTACATTCTGAGTGTCTGCCCTGAAATGCTCCTGGATCTCCTAAATTCCACTTCTCCCCCCCTCCAAATCCTGAGCATGGAGGTAAGTCCTATATGTATGCCCGCTCATCAAGCATGCACACGACAGAGGAATTCAACTTAATGAAAGCTTACTTGAAGAGCATACTTATTTAAATGTAGTCTACTCTTGCAAATGGAAATGGGTTATTCTGGGATAATTGCAGAGCCGGGTGAACTGTGCCTTCACTCTGCTGGGTGGTCCAACTGTTCCTTAACCTTTCTCGATGGGAAAAATATTTTTTTTTCATATGCAGAGAGGAAGTAATGAGACTTCATTAGGTCAAGGGTCAAGGGTATAGGCATGAGGCTTGAGAACCAGAGAGAATTGTGAATGGGGAAACTCAAAGAGGGACGCTGTGTGCAGAGAAGGAGGCAGGCTGAGCTGAAAGGCCCTCATTTGATACTGCTGAGTATTGGGCCCAGCAAAGACGACTAATGAGGGTCTTTAACTATCTAATTACAGTAAACAGCCTTCCCCTTTCAGATCAAAAGCTTCATTTATGCTGTTTTCAGGAGTCAAGAGGGAAGCCACCCTATAAATACCACGGGGAAGATGTGGAACATGCCCTACCCTAACAAGTCTCTTGCTATCCTTGGAAGGCTTATAAAACTTCTAGTATGCTGGACATGAAGGTGAACTTGGTACTCAAGCAGATTAAGTAAGACAGGGACAGACCCACCCTCAGGCATACCAGTACTCTACACCTTCCACCCAGGGTGCCTCACGTGCCTCTCCACAGTCAAAGGGTACTGGGTTACCCAGTAACAGCATTTTACTCAGCATCTGTCTTAAAGACAGTGACCTGTGGGCAGAATTCCATTTCAGCTATCTCCTTCCAATATGCTTCCATCTGCAAGCAGCTCCTGCTCCCATCTCCTCACAGGAAGGCAGTGTAGGCTCCTGGAAATGAGAGGGGTGCCTCCTTGCAGGTTTTTGTTTTCTGTGGTCTTCCACCCACCGCAGCCATCCCTCCAATCTCCAAACCAGGTGTCGTAATTTCAAAAACAAACAAAAAACCAAGAGGCTGGGCAGACAGCTCAGTACTGAAGTGTTGAGGAGCTGAGTTTGAGGCCCACTAAAGCAAATGTGGTACATGCACTTGTAATCCCTGTACTGGGGAGACAGAGACAGGCAGGTCCCCAGAGCACACTGGCCAGCTTAGACTAGCTTACTGCAAGTCAGTGAGAGCCCCTGACTCAAAATAACAAGGTGCACAGCACCTGAGGTATGGCACCCAAGGTCATCCTCTACCCTCCACACGCAGGTACACATGCATGTACACACCTGCAAGCATGTCTGCATGCCCACAAAACAATAACCAGAACTAGGATACAAACAAAATCTCAAAATAAGATTATGGGAATCATTGCACAACTCATTATCATCTACAAAGCCCTACAGTCTAACTCTAACCAGACACTTAAAACCTAACTGACTCTGGAGACCTCAGTTCCCTAATGAGAGATTAAAGGCAATGGGTTGGGGGTTGGGGGAGCCATGGAGAGTAGAGAGCCTCCAAGGCAGGAGGGAGAAAAGGCTTGGCTTTTCTGATTTCTCTATGATGCCAAGGGAAAGAGATTGGTGGTAGGATAGGATGGGAGTCCATTCTCTGATGCTGATGCCCATAGAATTGGAACTTGCTGGCAGCTCAAGGAAAAGACTACCCTGGGTCTGGCTGACCTAGGCTTAGTCCCCTGTATCTATCTACTTATGGCAATAGACAAATAAAAACCTAAGCTCCCATTTCTCCAGCCCTCAAGAGGACTGCACATCTTTCCTGTCTGCTTTTCATTCTGAGCATTGAAATGTGTGTGCATTTGAGTGTGTTCATATGTGAACTGCATGTGTGTGCATGTTCCTATGTGATGTAATGTATGTGTTTCATGAGTGTGTATGTACATGTGTAGGATAGAGGATGGCTTTAATAGGTCACCTTGTATTTGTGAGACAAGGTCTCTCACTGACCTGAATGTAGCTGAAGAGGCTGGTCAGCATACCCTAGGGATTCTCTTGACTCAGCCTCCCAGGACTGTAATTACAGGCATTCACAACCACACTTATTTTTAAACTAGGTTCTGAGTATCAGATGCAAGTACCCAAATGAGCCATCTCCCCAGCCTAACCATTTTATTATTTATTATTACAATACACACTCACCCTAGATGGGGTACCCTACACGGGATATCTCTCGGAGTTTTCATTAGAAGCCTAGGAAAAAAGTAATTTTCTGCACTTAACTGATGAAAAGACTAGGGTTTGAAGGGTAGAGTGGCATATCCATTGAGTTATCAGACAAGGCTTCACAGCTAGAAATGATCACGAACCCACCTGTTTGTCTTAGTTAGAGTTTTATTGCTATGAAGAGACACCATGACCACAGCAACTCTTATAAAGGAAAACATTTAATTGGGGCTGGCCTATAGTTTTAGAAGTTTAGTCCTTTATCATCATGGCAGAAAGCATGGCAGCATGCAGGCAGACATGGTGCTGGAGAAGTTGCTGAGAGTTCTACATCTGGCTCTTCAGGCAGCAGGAAATGATCTTGACATATTAGGCAGGTATAAGCATCTGAGATCTCAAAGCCTGCCCCCAGTCACACACTTCCTCCAACACGGCAACACCTACTCCAACATGGCCACACCTCCTAATAGTGTCACTACCCATGAGCCTATGGGGCCATTTCCATTCAAACTGCCACAGTGTATTGCCAGCATCTCTCAAATCATGTCTATGGTATTCATAAACCTCCACTCCAGTGACTAAGAATCCCACTAATGAGTATGGAGAGGCTCCAGCATAAATGCAGTAGATGGACCCCAAGAATTCACATTTCTTCTCAAGACTATTCTATGAGTGCATGAGTGGATGGCCCTATCACACCCAGAAGGGACAGTTTCTTAGTGGTCTTCCCTGACATCGAGCACTTACAGTCTTCCCTGAACCTTGGGGATGCAGGGAGCACACAAGACCTGTACAAGATCAAGCCATTCCTTACCCTCCTCAGCCTCCCTGGGGAGCAGAAAGGGGTTGGTGGGGGCCAGGAGAGGAGGAGGAGAGGGAACTGGGATTGACATGTAAAATGTAAAACAAGCTTATTTCTAATTTAAATTCAGAAAAAAAAAAGGATCAAGTCATTCAACATTCCAGCATGGATGGGGAGGGCCTCACAAGGTCCCAATGTTAGCTGAGGAGCTATTTACAGTTGGTAGATGATGAGGGGGAGAGAGTTGGTTCTCTCCAGGAGTGTAGACCCTGGCATGTTGAAGCATGTAGACCATATGCCAGTGCCTGACTGTATACCCATGCATATCTGTATCTAGGCAGCACTCAGCACATTACTTTTTCTAAAAGAGAAGATATGAGGTCAGGAGGGGGAAATAGTGGGAGGAACTGGAAGTGGATTCTTATGATCAAAACACATTATGTACATATATGAAATTGTCAAAGAATCATACCTTCCAAAACAAGAAGAGGCTTAGCTCTGGCATGGTGGCTGAGCTCCACTACAGGCACTGCTGGAATTTTAGGAGTTTTGAGACCTTAAGACAATCAATCATGGGTAATACGGGCCCTGGTGGCTGGGGTGAACTGGAGACCTTCAGTGACTTGCATATATGCCACCAAGCTGCCCACAGCCTCTTCTGGGTTACAAGGAACTCTCCTATTATCAACTCACTCAACAATCAATCATTAGCCAAGACTTTAGTGCCTTTTGTAAGTACAGTAGTGAGGAAGGACCTACCCTCCAGCTACAGACACTCCACTGGGGAGAAAGAAAACCTGAGAAGGAAGAACTGCTCTGCTGTGTCAGAGAGGCAGCTCAGTTGGTAGAGTACTTGCCTAGCAGGCAGCCAGCCCTGGGGTGTGATCTGCAGGACATAGTATCTGTGCAGCAGGGTGGTACACTCCTGTAATTCCACACTCAGAAGTGGAGGCCAAGTGGATCCTGCTGAGATGGGGAGAGGACACATCCATGTCATCATGCTAAAATCTATAACTAAGTATCCAAAAAAATAAAACAGTAGAACCAGGAAAGGGCAGAAGGAAGCATTGCATTAGACACCCAGCTTATAGTGTTCTGTGATCCCAGGAGACAGTCCTGGCAAAGATCTGAATGGAAGGAAACTCAGCTTTGCTCTGACTCCAGGGCTCACACACGCTGGCTCTGCAGTGACCCTGAGCTGATGAACCTGAGCCAACCGAATAGCTGAGGGTAAATCACTTTCAAAATCCAAGCTAAAAGAAACACACACACACACACACACACACACACACACACACACACCCTTGGAGTGAGTGTTCTCAGATTTGTGCTGACTTCAGGAGGCCGCAGCAGACTGCCTTGGTAGCAATTTTTAAAAATAAATGAAAAGCAATTATGTTCCATTGCAGCAATTTTACTCGGTGAAAATCTAGGGTGTACAAAAAAATTAAAATAAATGCAATCCCTTTCTTTCATTCTCCCAGAGTATCCTAGGCCAGGGGCTGTCCTCACAGCCAACAGCTGGCTCTCTCCCTCTCTCTAAGACATGGACCAGGCTGTCTGCATACCCCCTGGGGACAGGTGGGCTCATACCAGTGAGGCTGGATGGAGCCAGTGGCCCTGAGCACAGCCAACTAGGACAACCAGCAGGCAGAGACAAAGGAAGTCAGCCTGTGTTTCCCAGACATGCCACTTTCTAAGCAGGAAGCAGCCAAGCCAAGACTCCTGGGGTCTGTGAGCATTGAACTGCAGTCAAAAAAAAAAAAAAAAAGCTGAGAACAGCAGAGGAGGGGAAGAGGCCACTGGAATCTGTCACACTTTTAACCTAGCCAGACACCCGAAGTTCTCCTGACTGGCACGTTGGTACCCTACTTTCTCATCTTGTGTCTCCCCCCTCCACCCTAATGAATCCCTCTATTTAAACACAAAGATATTTTTAATGTAAAAGCAGTACACACTCTGAATACAGAGTAAAGGGAAGAAAATTACAAGCTCATCCTCAGCACCACCAACTACAATAACTGTTCGTGTGATTCTGTGTGACTTCCAGAGATCTCGTCCCTTGATTTCTTTATGCATGCACATCTCAGTTGTTTCTCCTTCTACCATGTGACTCCTTGATATCAAACTGAAGTCATCAGGATGGGGCAGGGAAAGCAAACGCCTCCTTGGACTATGGGTCCAGATTTTTAAGCAAGCTGTAGCCACATACCATGCCATGGACTATAACTTCTCACTGGAAGAACCAGAAGTATCTTTCCAGGCCTAGATGGAAATGGGGGGAATATTCAGGTGACCTCACCAAGCCCTGATGAATGGCTGCATCCTATGCCATTTTATAGCCACACCATGAGTTTTTAGAATTTTCTTTATTATAAACTATGCAGCCATGAGCATCCCTGGTTACTTCCCTCACCAACTATTTACAGGGTGCCTCCTGAGACTGTGAGTACAGCCTTAATTATCCTCCCCCCCCCACCAGGGAGTTCCTGCCAATAGAGCCACCAGGTTAATGCACCAGCTTGTATGTAACGCTTTTTGACATAAGTAAATTAGTCGTATAGGCAAATTTCTCCCAAAAGAAAGATTGTTCTAAGTTGTATGTCTACCAGCCCCTTGGAGCTGATCCAATGCCCCTGCCTTCTGAAAACACCTACTTCTCTTTATGTCTTGGTTTTTTTTTTTCCCTTTGATCATTTCCATAGGAGGAAATAACATCTTCTTTCGCTTTTCAATCCCTCATTGCTATCCAGCCTGAACATTTTTCCGTATGTGCTGGCCATTTAATTTTCTTTTTTGTGTGTGAATTGCTTATTCATAGCTTCAACGATACATCTTAATTAAGTCTGGGGTGAAGAGGAAAGAATAGAGAAAATTAATAATTATTGAGTGCTTGTTATTTGCCAGACAGTGTGTGCTACTGGCTTTGTGGAGGAATTCATTTACCCTCACATGGGTTTGTTATCAGCCCAGCTCTATGGCTGATGGATGCCACATCTTGAGCACAGCACCTGCCCAATGACACTTTGGTACCCAGGCTCTCACCCATGACTAGCTCCTAGGATCTGCTAAAGCACAAGACCTAAAATTCTTTGGACCCAATTCTCCTGACTACTCAGTATTTTTGTTGTTGCTGTTGTTTTGAGACAGAGTCTCCTGTAACCACCCAAGTTAGCCTGAATTCAGTGTGTAGCTGAGGCTGGTCTTGAACTCCTGCTGTGCTCTTCCTATCTCCATCTCCTTACTGCTCGGATTACAAATGTGTGCCACCACCTGACTCTTGTGTTTTTAAGGTTCACCTATGTGACAGCACATATCTGCTTTGTTCCTTTTTCTGGTTGAATAGTATTCTATTATATGGATACACCAGCAATTTGTTTACCCATTCACCTATAGATGGAAAATTGGATTGATTTCACCATTCAGTCATTGTGAGTAATGTTGTTTCTAGCGTATGAGGACTTAAGTTTTCATTCATGCTTTTATTCCTAAGTGGCTGTATGCAGGAACAGAATACAACGTTTGCTTTTGTTTTCTGGTTTATTCCACTGTCAGATTCTTGAAAAAAAGCTGTTTTATCTTGTTTACCAATCTATCCGTAGTGCTTGAAGTACCCAACTCTCTCAGTTGGCCAGGGCCCTGGGATTGGTAAGATATGAGGATTCTTATTACAAAACTTGGAACATTTTATAGTATTGTAGAATATGGTCTCTACACAAAACCTACCTTCATCAGATTAGCTATGCTTGCTGTAAAAATCCATCAGGAGCAGGTCTGTGAGCCATTGATATTCTCTCAGAGGAGAAGGTAAAAAGAGTTCACCTGAAATTCCAGCCGCCCCTCCCAGCCCTAATTGAATTCAGGTCTTCTTGGGAGGTGCTAAAGTATACAGGCTGGGAAGTTTCACTGAATGTGACTCCACCTATTTGGCTACAGGAAAGCCATCATGCATGCTGGGTTAAGACTTTCCAAGTCAGTTGCTTTGGGGTCACCCATGCTCCCATCAATAAGCCCTCACTCATGCTATGTAAGTAAAGACAGAGAAGAAATATTACTTGCTTTGCTAGAGGGGACAAAGGACAGACCAGAAAACACCTCTACCAGGAAGAGAGCCAATCATCACATTTGCAGGAGAGTGAATGCACAAAACTCAACCGTCTGAAGGTGGATGTGATACAAGTCATCGGAAGGCTTTGGTTCTGCCTAAAGAGAGACCCAGAGTATAGTGGAGGTGTCTCCATGAGCATCATGCTTGCTATGCAGGCACAGGGATCTGGGTTTGGATCTCCACAACATATTTGTGTCTGGGTCTGAGCACAGGAGGACAAATAGGCAGGTCACTGAAGCTATTGTCTAACCTAGCCAACAATGAACTCTATGTTCAGTGAGTGACCCTGTCTCAAAAAGGAAGATGGAAATGACTGAAGAGAATGACCTGAAGTCAACTGTTGCCCACCACCAGCATGAACATGTACACATGTACACATGCACAAGCATATGCAAGTACTTTTACCAACATGCACACACATAATGAATGAATGAATGAATGAATGAATGAATGAATAGATGAGAGACCCAATACATGCTTCACAGTAGTAGCCTAAGAAAATCACCTTCTATTCCATCACTAAAAACAGAGATTGGGTGGTAGACTAGGCTATGGTGAGGCGATAGGTTAGTGGTACAATGTTCACATGTCTTTCAGGAGGCCTGAGGCATCCCAGGCACCACAGATGTGTAAGTAATTTTTTAAAAAGAGAAAGGGAGTGAGATGCAGGAATTGCTAATAAGACCTTGAGCTTGGAGTGGCATTCATATCAAAACCCATGAACATACATATATACATACATACTTACATACATACATACTTACATACATACATATCCTGATGCCACTGGATGGAATTTCAAGGAATTTCAAGCCCATGATCTTGGTGGCAGGAGGTATGTGGGTAGCCATGAGTGTTCCAGAATAGTGAGAGACAGGAAGTCACACTCACAAAGGCAAGAATGTCAGAGATTCAGTATACCAGGACATGTGATTCACCGCTGTAGAAGATGGCATTTGTAGTTAGGGCTGACCTCAGGATTTCATAGACCACCCTAGAAGCTAAACAGACACCTCAGCCATAAGCAAATTTGAATGTTCTAGACTAAAGACACAAATAAGGTTGTCAGGTGAGGACACTGTGAACATACTGCCAGAGAGAAGTGAACATGAAGAACCCCATCAACAAAGCCCATGGTACCCACATCTCCATTTCATGGAGGTAGACATGGAGGACCAGAGGGCAAAAGAAATTTGCTGAAAGCTGTGGGACTCGTTTATGGTGAACCATGGCTGGTGCTTTCTTCCATTACATCCCACTGTTTCACTTGTATCCTGTTAGCTCTTTCTTTCTGGGTGTGCAGAACAGCGAAGTGGACTCAAAGCTGATGTTCTATGAAGACCCAGTAGCTCTCCTCCCACTTTGGGTCATGAAGGGACATTATCCTGTGTGAGAAATGATACACTAGGCAGCAGTGTGCTCCTAACCTTCCTGCACCATGCCCCCAGAACAAAGGCCCTAAGAGAGACAAGATGTCCAGCTCCCTGTTTCCTGTTGCTTGTGACATCCAACACCTTGTAGGTGCCTCCTATCATTTCTGTATTAGTGATCAGCACAACTGTGCTCATAGAAACTTTCCTACTCTGGGCCTTAATTTTGAACATTTTCAGTTTCCATGGAGATATTACATTCTTGCATTCTAAGAGTGTCACCATACAACAATGTGAAAACAAAGAACCCCCATAAAAATGGCTCACTCTGGACATCACCAAGCAACACCCCCATCAGCAGATCAGACCACTGTGCCATGCTCCAGGGTTAATTGCTGAGGCTAAGTTATCTTCTTTCTTCCCCAATCTAAGCAACACTTTCCATGCCCAACCTGGGGTTCAGCTCACATTCACAAGAGCATCTCTGGGCCTCGCTGCTTCAATTATTCTACTGCTGTGATAATAGAGTCAGGAGGTAACTATGGCAACATTATCCCAAGGATAAATACCACAATATAGCCTTCAACTTTACACACACACACACACACACACACACACACACACACACACACACAAAGAAAATGAAGAATTGAGACCTTGTAAGACTAATGGCATCACTTGTTAAGAAGCCGGTGAGCAGCCAAATTCAGAATTCTGTAATGAGTGAAGCCTTTTCTAGCTTAGCACCACACTAGTCCCCAAAGCCCTACACAGCATGTAGGTGAGCTGACTCTTGGACCCCATCAGATATGCAAAGCTGGGTGTTAGAAAGTTCATGAGATGCTTTCCTAGGAGGTTAGTACTATGGGCAGGGATGAGGGCTGAGCAGTCAGAGCATGGCGGATCAGGATTAGCTGTCAAGATGTTGCCCAGAGCATAGAGAAACACAAAATCATGAAGCCAGGTTACCTGAAGGCCTATCACCTTCACTCCATAGCTGGCAAGGTTTCCTTGGTGTTGACATTCACCCAACTGAGGGGAAAGAGCATGGGGAAGTAAGAACATGACTAATACAGAGGTCACAAGAGACATCTGGAAGATAGAGTCAAGTTGCAAATTCTGCTCTTCTGACCACTAGCTCTATGACCTCCAGAAAAGTCTGGAGGCATCTGGCTTCTCCAAGCCTCTGTATTTAGCATGTTAAGATGACATAGTGTAGATAGAATGCCTATTATCTCACATTGCACAGTCCAGTTCCTGGCAAGGTCTAAATACCTCTTAGCTGCATGGGTGAGAAGAGGTCAGTACTGCCTCCTGCAAGGCTAGCCCATGTGTCAAGCTGAATCCTGGCAAAGCTCATCTCTGGATTTCGTGGAGCTTCTGTGATTCATAGACTTAGGTGGAAGCTTCTCTGCAGTGATAAGTAATGGAGAACAAATTGAGAAAATTAGTTATCAATTAGTCATCCGATGGTTGGGAAGGCAGGCAGCAGGCACAAATGAAGCCAGATTAGTTAAGCCACGATAAATTTTATTGCTCTACAAGGAATGAGTCTTTATCAATTACTTCTCAAATTTGTCTTTATTATTAAGCCCAGGACATGAGACAAGGCCTCTATCTTGAATAAGATTGAAAAAAGCAGCCAGGAGATTTGGGAGCTGGGACAAACTTCACAGCAAAGATGGTCCCTGATGTCTATGCTCACTGCTGTCTCTATAGGGCTTCCAGTTTTCTTATTAATTAATTAGTACATCATGCTATGATGACGTGGTGTTAGACATGGTCATCCACTGTGGAAGATAAGCAGCATTCATCTGCTTATCTTGGGGATGTAAGAGGTGGTCTCAGGGCTGACAGAACAAAGGTATCTTCTTGATTGTCTATCCTGAAACTATCATCTGTGTTTTATATTTCTTCCCAGCCCCATGCATATCACACTGATGAAGCCCCTACTTAAAACTTTTCATAGTTTTCCATTGCATTAGATATGAAATCATAGATGCCATGGTGATTTCTGAGCCTTTCCACACCCTAGTGCCTGCCTGTGCTAGTTGGTGTATTTGTTATGATTCTCTTGAGGCAGGATCTCATGAGCCCAGGCTGGCCTTGGAATCCTACTTTTCCTAGATCCACCTCCCAAGTGCTGATATTACAGGTCTATGCCAACACCCCAGCTTCTGCTTATCCTTTGATTTCATATCTTAGTATTCTCTCCTCTTCATTACATGCTTCATCTCTGAAATTAAAAAAAAATGATAGCAGTTGATAAAATAGACATGCAATGAAAAATGCTCTCTTCTGATGAACAAATTCTTTCCAGTCACAGACTGTCAGGAGAAGCCACTAGTTTGATCACCACACCAGACATGTTGATTAGGCAACATGCTTAGTACTGTTGTTTCTTGTTTGTGTCCCGTGTACACGTTCCTTCTCTCTGATGCATGTCCCCAAACAGAACCATCAGAAACAGCTCAAGGGTGGCGTTCCAGCCCTGGGCCTGGCCTTTGGCAACTTCAAAAACCCTCCTTGTTTCTCCACCATGGCTCCCTCTCTCATCACAAGCAGTTCAAAGACTCAAAGAGGGTAAGAAATGTTGCCAGAAATCTTGGCACATTGCATATCCACCATCCATTCATGGTGCCACTCTTTTTGAAAGGAGAGAAAAGACATCTATGAAGCAAGGGTCAGACAGTAAGGCAACCTCTCTGAGCAGATTTACTTATGGAGAACTAGAAAAAAAAAGAACTTTCAATGGTTTTCACATCAGGGGTCTGGAGGTATACACATTATTGGTTTTGGGTCAGCTTGTTCCTTCTGACCAAAGGGATTGTTAAACAACTGCACTGTTAAGTCCCTCCTTGCCACCTCAGAGCATCCAAGGCCTGAAATAGAGTCAAGGCTCTTCTTATAAACCTCTGTGTGACTGTGAGTAGCTGTCTTGCCCTTGCTGAGCCCTAGAATCAGCCCCCAGATCCACCTTTCCTCACAGGTCCCCATTGCCCAGTTCTCTGAGACTGAAAACAGTTTGTGCAGAACTTCTTGACTTGAAGTAAATGTCTCCATTGAATGCAATAACTTCTCTGTCTTATGGAGGAGGTTTCTGCCTACCTGCTTCCTAGAGATGCAGGAGGAGGAGAAGGAGGAGATGGAGGAAGAGGGAGTGTGGAAGATGAGGAAGAAGAAGAGGAAAGAAAGCCACAAATTGCTGAGAACATGGTCCAGATCTTGGGCATAATGAGGAAACCATAAGCCTTTCATTACTGCAGCCAGAAAATTCTGTGTCCCATGATCTGAAAACCTCTCATTAAACAGACTTGGCAGTTTTCAAATCTGGGTTAATATTTTCCTTTACTTTTGAAATTCTCCCCAGTCTCAGGCTGCTATAAATTGGCCAGAGTGGTGTAATTCTAGTCAACAGTAGCATTATCATATGATGCCTGCTAATCCCTAAGTACTGGCCTTGGCACACCTCAAGTTTAGCAGATTCTGCTTCTTTTTTTTTTTTTCACATTTCTATCCTTTTATTCATTTTTTAAAAAGTGAGCTATACATTTTTCTCACTCCCCTTCTCTCCTCCCCTCTCCCCTTCTACTCTCCCTCCTGCCCCAATTAACTCAGGAGATTCTGTCTTTTTCCCCTTCCTAGGCAAATCCATGTATACCTCTTTTATGGTCCTCTAGATTCTCTGGGGTTGTATCTTGTAGGCTGATTGTCCTTTGCTTTATGTTTAATCCCCACTCATGAGTGACTACATATTATATTATATTATATTATATTTATTATATTATATTATATTATATTATATTTGTGAGTACATATTATATTATTTTCGTTTTTCTGGGTCTGAGTTACCTCCCTCAGGATGGCTTTTTCTAGTTCCATCCATTTGCCTGCAAATTGTAAGATGTCATTGTTTTTATAACTGAGTAGTACTCCATTGTATAAATGTACCACATTTTCCTTATTCACTCTTTGGTTGAGGGGAATCTAGGTTGTGTCCAGGATCTGGCTATTACAAATAATGCTGCTATGTGGAGTGTGTATGTATCCTTTGGGTATATGTCCAAAAGTGATATTGCTGGGTCTTTTGGTAGATTTTTTCCCAATTTTCTGAGAAACCATCATACTGATTTCCAAAGTGGCTGTACAAGTTTGCACTCCCACCAAAATACCAATAAAAAAATGGAGTACAGATCTAAACAGAGAACTCTCAACAGAGAAATCTCAAATGGCTGAAAGACACTTAAGGTAATGCTCAACATGCTTATTCATCAGAGAAATGCAAATCAAAACAACTCTGAGATATTATCTTGCACCTGTCAGAATGGCCAAGATCAAAATCTCTGATGATAGCTTATGCTGGAGAGGATGTGGAGTAAGGGGAACACTCCTCCATTGCTGGAGGGTATGGCTTCTTGGTGCAGTAGGTACTGGGCATTTTGGATAGTCAGGAAGTCTTCTCTCCTTGTTCTCCCCCCCCACACACACACACACATTTGTTCCCCTTTAACAAAAGTTTCTTCTAAAAGTTCCACTTTAAATATAAAATATGTCCTTGTGAAAGCCATTACAAATGTCACTACTTTAACTGGCCCAAATTTATGATGACATTGAATTTTAATGCAGCCATAAATGTCCAGTGTAATAGTGATATATGCTCCCCAATAAATTGTTATGGAGAAATATAAAAATAAGTTTAAGATAAAAGATTGTGTATAAAATATGTTTTTACATCTCCTTTAATGATTAAAAATCATACAAACTTGATATTCTAAATCACTGTGAACTGCCACTGTGCTCTAAGAACACTTCCCTCACAAAGGCTTCCAAGGCTAAGCTGATAAAGCTTGTGGTCAGAAATCACACCTGCTTTAATGAGGACATTTAAGATTAATTTTATGTTGATGTGGAAGAAAAGTAATTAACACTAAAGAAGACAGACAAAGTAGTAGTCAGAGTCTGTGCCTTGGGGAAGACCCCCCGCCCCCTGCAAATAACAGCACTGAGGGGCTGATGGCCTGGTGACTTCTACTCCTGCCTTGAGGGTGACCCTGTCACTCTACAGTGTCTTGAGTGACTGTACAGCTCCAAGGACAGAAGAGGAGACAGGGGACACACTACTAGTAGGAGAAGATGCACTCAAATTGGCTGCAAAGGACTCTGGGCTGTTGACCCATGTCCACTTACTGTATCACCTTGGACAACTACTACACTTTCCAAGCTTCTGTTTCTCCTTTTACAAATGTCATCAGCCTTCATCTATAAAGTGATAACAGGATCAAGACAAGAACAATTTTTCCTTCTCAATCACCTGTCTCATTGCATGTTTTCATTAGTGCTCAAGTATTCCTTTAAGCAAACACCTTGCTGTGATTTGGGTGTGAAATGCCCCTTCAGGCTCATGTGTTTGAATGTTTGGTCCCTGGTAAGTGGTGCTGTTGGGGGAAGATTAAGAGGTGGAGTCTCACTGGAGGAAGTGAGTCATTGGAAGGGGTAGTGATCCTTGAGAGTTATACCTCTGCCTCTGGTTCCTGCACAAGGTCTACTTCTTGCTCTGCTTAAGATATGAACAAGCAGTGATCCCCAAGGCTACAGGGAGCTCAATCAGCCATACTTTTCCCACTGTGACTAACTGGGTTCCCTTAAACCACAAACTAAATTAACTCCTTCTTCTAGGTTACATCATTCCAGTATTCTATCATAGCATCAGGAACACAAATATACACCCTATTCTTGATTCTATCCCTCACTCTGGACTACCAACTTCCTTAGCCACAGTGGCAGACATTACCCTGATCAGCACCAATGAATATATATACTGAATATAACACTGAAACTTTAGAGGCAAGAAATGGTCTCTACTGCTAAGCTACACACTGGTCTTATGTAAACATGGCTTTGTGTCACCATAGCAACCAGAGAGCAGCACTGAGAAATGAAAAGCCCAGGAAAGAAATCATAACAAAAGATAGATCCCAAATATTGCCTGAGTCCCCAGATGCAAGTGTCCCTGAAGTTAGAATCTTCAGAGCATGAGCTATCAGTGTCTCATGTTTAACATCATTCTGGGTTATTTTCAGTCCCTAGTAACTGCATTTGTCCTAAACATTAGGATGGCTCCTGGGTTTGCTGTGAGGCTGGGTTAGTCCACAGAATGTAATTCCCATATTGTGAGGGTTAATAACAATTGTCAGCTTCACTGGGCATGCCTGAGAAGAGTGTTAACTGAGTTCATTGAGGTGGGACAAACAACCCTAAATGTGGGCAGTGCCATCCCAGAGTCTGGAGTCCTTGAGTGAATAGGAGAGAGTGGGAGAGGGAAAGGGAGAGGGAGAGGGAGAGAGAGAGGGGGGGGAGAGAGACTACATACCAGTGTTCATCTCTCTGCTTCCTCACTGTGGATACAATGTGACCAGCTGCCTCATACTCCTGCCACCATGTCTTCCCTGCCATATTCTGTTGCAGGAATGAAACAAGCAACTAATACAGTAAACTACAAAAATCCCCAAAGCAAGTGCTGACTGATACTTTTGATGCTGTAAATATCTGTGTCCAAACAGTCATGTGCCTTGGGGTCTGGGTTGTATCTATGATACCTAAATCCCAAGACTAAGCCACATTTGCTTCCCTGCCCCCTGGCTGGCCTGTCATTTCCTCTGGTTTATTGCCAGGGTACATGATGGATATGAAACTGGCCCTGGCTCCCAGAAGAGCCCCAGATTCTGAAACTCTCAACATATTTGCGACCTGCCCTGGCTTCCTGTGTCTACCCTGCCCTCTCTAGCCCCAGGATATGGCTTCATTGCCAAGGAGCTCCAGGCTTCTCTTTGCTATGGAAAAATACCAAGTTCCCTGAGAGCTGCTCAGCCATCAAGCCTCCTGCAGCTGGACACACTCCCTCCCTCCCAGGGTTTGGCAGCCACTCTGCCTCCTCCTACCTCCTCTGCTCTAGCTGGGAACAGCATCTGTTTATTTTTCCCACTAGTTTTATTTATTTATTTATTTATTATTTTTTGATGTTCAAAACTTCTGCTTGCAAACCTGGAATGAAGTATGCTAAAACGGGGGTCTAATCTGGAACAGTGACTTCCCAGTCTACTTTCTATCCATATAGTAAAAGGCCAGATGTGCCAGCCACATGTACCTCCACTTAAGGCTCAAGGACCCCCATTTTTCAATATTTTATGAACAACAAACACCATCTCAGAGTTTCTCTTAAACCTGTCTGTGTATTCTATAATATTCTCCAGTTTTCTTTTTTTCTATGCTAGCACTTCTTCCTTTTCCTACAGATTTCAGGGGGCTATAGATCAAATACAATAATTCACAAATGGTCCTGTTTCCCAACCTGTACTCCTCTGCTTCCCTCTCTGTATGAGGCGCCTCCTGTTGTTCTGACCTCTCCTCTGCTAGGCTGCAGGCTCTGTTGACATCCCGACTCCTCCCCCACCCTACTCATGACTACAGTGCCAGGTGCACAGAGCATGCACTCTGTGTGCTCAACATGAATGTGTGTTGAATGTGGAATATTTGATCAGGGCCAGCCTCCAAGTTCAAACTGGATACAATAATTCTCCAGTCATCCATGTCTTATTTTATCTATAAGATTTATTTTATTTTATAGTGTGTGTGTGTGTGGCCAGAAGTGGGCACTGAAACCCCTGGCAGGAGTTGCAGGTCCTTGTGAGGCCCCCAACATGGGTGCTAGGGACTGAACTAGGGTTTTCTGGAAGTGCAGCAAGTAGTTTAAGCACTGAGTTATTGCCCCAGCCCTCTCCCCCCTTTTTTAATCTTTCTTTGGCCACAGAAGTATTATATAGTTTCACTAAGTAAATGAGAACCAGCCTCCCGTGTCCAACAAGGAGAAGCATGTCCTTCAACCATGACACACCACAGGCACAGGATCCCAGGGAATGTTATCAAAGAACTGTTCTGCACTTGGGGTTCAGGCAGAGCCATCTGATGCAGCTGCACTAGGCCCTTGAGTATGAGTAAGAATGTGCCAGTCTCCATCAGAAAGTACACACCGAAATCCAGGCATATTTTAAGTGTCTCTTTCCTCTTGCCTTCTGCTTGGATAGTGACTCCTGTAGTCAAGGTCAAGATCAGACAGATAATTCAAGAAGAAGCTAGGAGTTGAATTTCACTGGGGGTGGGGGGATAGAGTCACTCTGGAATCCTGATTGGCATGCTATGTACCCCACCCGAAATTCACACATCCCAGTCAAAACTCTGAAGTCAAACCAGCAGCAATAGAATGTGTTTTATATTTCCTTTAGATTAAAAAGTGACTCTGTAGGGACCAGTTCTCACACTGCATGTGTCATTCATTTGCTACATCCTGGGCCTTGGCTTCTAGCTTGTTAGGAATCATGTAGGCATGACTTCAGTTCTCTATCACTAGGGAAGGGGTGTTGGGGGCAGGGAGCAGTGGGCAGGAAAGCCCAAGGCCTTTCACTTTCTGGGAAGTCCAGATTCTCTAATACACACAGAATAGGAAAAGTGTTTGCCCAGTGTGGACACAGAAAAGAGCAGGCAAAGTTCAGCCAAGAGACTTTCTTCAGAGACTGCTCTTTCTTTGTTTTATTTTATTGGTTTTGCTTTTTCAAGACAGGGTTTCTCTGTGTATCAAACTTGCTCTGTAGACCACAGTGACCTGGAACACATAGAGATCCACCTGCCTCTGCCTTCCAAGTGCTGATATTAAAGATGTGTGCCACAATACAGGCAGAGACAGCTTCCTAATGTCTATGTAAAGATCCTGGAAGCTGATATATGGCATCCAACAAAATGCAGACCTATATATAATGCCAGAGAACTTATAAGAAATGGGAATGGTCATCATCATCAGCCTTGTTACATGAAGATGCTTTTGAAAAGTGGAAGAGACTGGGAAAGGGCCCCAGAGAGCACTGGGTTACCCCTGTGATTATTGTCTTGTTGACTTTACAGGATCTAAAGCACTTAGGAGACAAGACTTTGATTGTGTCTGTGAGAGAGTCCTTAGATTGGGTGTCCTGAGGTAGGAAGAGTGTGGTACCAAATGTGGGTAGCACTGTTCCATGGGCTGGAACTAAGTTAAGCACCAGCATTCATCCCTGAATGTCCTCACTGAGAATACGGGTGGCCAGCCACCTCACACTCCTGAAGACAAGACGCCTTCGCACCAAGACCAATTGTACCCTTTAGCTGCGAGCCAAAATATGACACTTCCTTCCCTTGAGTTTCTGGTCACAGCAATGAGAAGACTAACTAATAATATAATCCCTCATCATCAACACAGCACTGAGTAACTAGAATAAGTTAGCCTATTAATGTGAGAATGTGAGTGTCTTGTCGCCCAAGATCTCTAAGGTCCCTCTGCACTAAAAGGTTGGTATAGGTGAAATACAGAATTAAGGATTGCAAGCAGACACACACACACACACACACACACACAAACACACACACGCGCGCACACAAACACACACACGCGCGCACACACACAGGAGCTCAAGGAAGCAGGGCAGGTACAACCTGCTCCTACAGCAAGGTTCACACAGGTTCTTATCACACCTACAACTAATTCCTCTTCCACTGCACTGGATGCCAGACACTGGGTGAACATGGTAACCAGAACAGAAGGGTTCCAGTGGGGAACAAGAAGAAAGAGAAGGGAGGACAGGGCAGGAAAGCCACCCTCCACCTGATGCAGGGGCACACAGAAAAGGGCTATTTTAAAAAGTTACTTTTCTTCTTGCTGTAATAAAACATCTAATAAGGAGTGATTTAAGGGGGAGGGGAGTAAATATAACTGGATCATAGTTCAAGGGGATAATTCCATCAGAGGTAACTGTTCACACCACATCTGCAGTCAAGAAACTGTGTGATGAGTGCTCATGCTCAGCTCACTGCCTTGTTGTTATACACTGTGGAACCCAACCCAAGTAACGGTGTCACCCACATTTAGGGACCTCTTCCCATGGTGACTCTAAGTCCCATCAAGTTAACAATTGAGATTACATATAGCAATGTAAGGGCCACAGAAGCCTTGCTTGCCACTGGGAAAAGCTGAGGTGTGACAAGGAGGCTCTGGTTCAATGATGGCCCTTGTGGTCTGTGGAAGCACAGGTCCAACACTGTCTGTGTAGTACAAATGTCACAGGCACCAAAAACCCTAGGTAGGTTTCCAATTTCTCCTTGAAACCCACAGATTGTCCTCTTTCCTTTGGTTCTACTGAAACAAGGATGCTACTAAGATTGTACCATGATGATCCTTACCCAAATGCACCATCTCTGCACCCAGAGATTATGTGGCGTGGAGACCAGAAAATGAGAGAACATTAGGTCCATCAAGTCCATGTTGCAAGGAGCGGCATGGTGTGTTGACTTTAACCTGTTTCTCTTTCCTTCTGCCTTCTTTCATAAAGATGTCTTCTCTCCTTTGTCTTCAGCTTCTAATGTGATTTGGCTTTGAAATACCCACTACAGTTCACATGTCGGATACTTGGTACCCAACAGGTTGCACCCTTCTCTCTTTCTATCTATCTACCTATCTGTCTCTCCTTCTGTCTATCTCTATCTCCTACCATCTTTCTCAACCTCTCAGTCTTTTTCTACCTCCCTCCCTGTTTCCCAGCTTCTATGAAATGAGCAGTCTTCTCCACCATACCCTCTCCCTGCCATGATTGTCTTCCACACCACACTCCTCATAATGGTGACAAGTGAACATTGGTTCAAATATGTGAACCTGAGAAACAAAGTAAATATCCCCTCCTTTAAATTGTTCTCAATTATTTTCATATCGACAAAAAACTTAGTTTGGTTCATTTACCTTCAATTTGGTTCATTCACTCCAGCTGGTAGTAGCTACTGAGTTTATAGAAACTGATATACCATTTTTGTTTCGAAAGAACACAACAAGCAGGGCAGGAGCTAAGAAGACAAGCCCTTCTTTGTATAGCCCACATACACCTTAGACATTTGACATCGAAAGAGAAAGAGACATCAAGTGTCTGCCAGTCTAGCCCTAACTAGTGAGATGCAGGCTAATGAGAGACCCTGCCTCAGAAACATCAAGGAAGACAGTGTCTGAGAAACAATAACACCCAAGGCTGCCCTCTGGCTACTACACATATGTGAATACATATGCATCAACACACGTACCCTCTAACACCTGTAGGCCCATGTACTCACACACAAAACTTGGTCAGTACAGAATATAAGGTTCAGAAAGGCATGAAGTCATTCAAGCCATTATCTCCACCTCTGCCTGTCTCCTAGGTCATGCTGTCACCTCTCATTTCTGCATATTCTGACAGGTGCCTTCCAGCCAGCTAGCTCCCATTCCTCAGTCCAAGGCTCCTGCAGAGATAGTCATATCACCAACAACTCTGAGCTGAGCTGCTCTGAGCCTTCTGGGCTGAAAACTGGGTCCAGCACTCATTGTTAGTTTCTGTAATTTTAATGAGGAAAGGCTGCTCCCCCTTTGCTCCAGGTCTTTAAACTCCTGAATTTTAATAACCAACTCCACTGATGATTTACAAATTTCAAGGCAGGAATTAGCAGAAAATTCCATATTTCATAGACACTGAATTGGACCATTATCTCCAGGCAACAGGTACCAATTTCCCATCAAATGGTGAAATGCCATAATTATCAGAAGAATTCCATTCAAGTTCTAAAAGTAGATAAATAACCAATGGGAATATCATTTATTCATTAGAATATGAAAAAGAGGAGAAATATTACCCCATTCAAGGCTGCAAGGAGGCCGCCTTGTGGGGGAACATGGGCTCACTGATGCAGGCTAGAGGATTCCAGCTTCATTAAGCTCTCAGCTCTGCAGGAGAGAGAAACTTCCATTAAACACCTGAACAGACGAGATAATGGGCCACTGATTGAGAGGCTAATGTGTGAGATGTGGTGGTGTCTTCTTATTTTGCTTGCTACAGATAGAAGGCACATATTAGAAATTGCTGGAAAATTACCCCAAGCCTCCCAGTTCCCAATTGCCAATCTCCCTTATAGACCTCCAGTTCAGCAATTTTTCCTGCTCATTTCTCCTACAGACTGTCAGCATAAATGACCTATGGACACATAGAAAGAGTCTTCTTATATAGCTTTCTTTATGTACTGTACCTAAGAAGATCTGCTTTGGCATTGAATCATTCCACCATTTAAGCCAACCCCAGAAGCAAGGGAGTCCCTCCACCATTCACTCTTGATTCAGAAGCCTAAGGTTCAAATTCTAGCCCCTCATATGAGTCTGGATCCCTCCTCTTGAGAAAATGACGATAATCACAGCACATGCTTAGCATGAAGTGTGTAAGAACTGACACAGAAAATGTTTCAGCTCTATGACTAGCAAGACTGGAGATTAGCATGTGGTTAGCATATGGTGGTGGTGGTGAGGTTGACAGAGATGATAGTGCTAACAATGATAATTGAACTGGTGACAAAAATGATAGAGGTGATTTTGATATTGATGATGATGATGATAACAGCAGTGATGGGGATAAAGGAAATGACAAGGATGGTGATGATCTTGATACTGGTGATGGTAACAATGGTGTCGGTGGTGATGGGAAGAACAACAGTGTTGGTGTTATTAATGAGGAATTAAAGTAATTAAAGCAATGGAAAGTGTGCTGATGATGATTATGGTGGTCATAGTGATTGGGATGATAGTGGTGGTATGGTGGAGATGATGTTGGCATTAGTGTTGGTGATGGTGATAGTGGTCATGATAGCAGTACCGATATTGATGATGATGGTAGTAATAGTAATGGTTATGATGTTAATAATGGTGCTGGTGATATGATGATGGCCATGGTAGTGTTAATAACAGTAATGGGATTAGAGATAGCAGTGATGCTGGTGATGCTGGTAAGGCTTGGTAGTGATTAACTGTGTTGGCAGTGATAGTGGTGACAATGATGATGAGGGTTGATGATGGTGGTGGTAGTGCTGATGATTAATGGTGGTAATGTTATCTATCAATGGTGGTGATGGCACCAATGATGATATAAATTCAGCCAATCAATCATTCTCCAACCCTGACAGATCATTGGTGTAGTGGAAAGATGTATGCTTTGTACCAAAGTCACCAAGGAACAGGTTTGAACATCATAAGGAAGAAAACTGAAGCAACTCCGTGATCAGCTTATCTACAAGGTCACATGGACCCACTTGCTGTAACATGAAAAATAAAAACCCAGACATAGATATTGGGGTTCAAGAGAAACAAAGTAGTGAAGCCAGTAGAGCTCACCTCTACCTGGCTGAAATGGCAACCCTGTCTCCAAGAATCCACAGAAGCAAAAAGCCCCTGAATCCCTGTCTCCTCCTTTTATTCCTTTCTCCACCCAGCCATATCCTCATGTGTGCTGAGATCACCTTTGTGTGAGCTGTTTCTTTTAGAACTGGATCAATTTCATGTAGTCAGTGTGGCCTTGAACTAATAGAGATCAAGATCTGTCTACCTCTTAATCCTGAGTCCTAGGATTAAAGGTGTGTATCACCACTGTCTCTATAGCTCATTGGTGACTTTGCTTTCTGAATGCTCAGGCAAGCTTTAATGAATCATAAATAATATTTCACTACAATTCCCCTTTTTTGTCAACCACAAAAAGAAGGCTACAACTAACATAAGAAAAACTATATAGGATAAGTATATTAAATATATACAATATATACAGGCAATAAGTTCATCAACAGTGTCTGGTCCATTTACATTTGACAAATTCTGAGAAAATATCTAGTCCATTTGTATTTGACAAATTCAGAGAAAATACTTCATTATCTATCCTATCTTGTTGAGTCCAAAGTCTTTTTTATTTAATTTACTCTCTATTCTAATTTGCATTACCAACTTGCCTTTTAATGTGCCTCAAACAATTTACACTTTACATACCTTTAGTGAATTTCTTTTCTGAGTTTGGTAAACAATGAAAACTATGATTATAACTATCTAGTCTTCAACTCTCTCAGAGACCCCAGAAGGAAATAATATTAACTGGGTAAACAGGAAGTGCAAGCAAGTGACTTTCAAAAAATGTGGAAAATGACAGAACCATATGGCTGCCTGAACAGTCATCCGAGGTTTCTCTGCAATGTTGCAGCATACATCTTCAGCCTATAGGCCTAGAATCTGTGACAGACTTTTCTGTGAAGCAGGATTTTATGAAGGACTGTTCCACCTTGTTTTGGCAAGGTTTCCAGTCACTCTTTTTGGTGTCCAGCTTGTCCAATTTGGACAGCATACTGTCAGCAGTCAAGGCAAAGGCACTTTTCTTGCCCAGTGGTTACTTTTTCCACAAAGAAAGTAAACTCCACATGGAGTTTCTTAGATGTCCATCATCTGCTCTGAAGTAGATTGGTGCTGCCAGGAGCAGACATGCCTCATTGTCATAAAAAAAAAAAAAAGAAAGAAAGAAAAAAAAAGAAAAGAAAACGTGTATTACTAAAACATCTTAATGCCATGTTCTATAGTATTTAAAGACAACCTGTCTTTCTAAAATATATCTCTGCTTGACCTTTAAAACATACCTAATGTGACTATAAGTTCCACTGTAATTGCTAATTACTAACCTTCATTTTCTTATTATCTTACACAGTTGGTAATAATAACTTTCAAAAGCTAAAATGTGTATTACATTGTTAAATGAGCTGTACAGGTATAATACCTTGAACAAGGCTAGAAATATATGTACAGTATGTGTTAACAAAATTATATACAATATTGGTATGCAATATACAAAAGTCCAAGCCAATGTAAAATATTTAAAACTAGAAATTATTTTTTAAGAGTAGATTCAATAATCTACTTTTATATCTCATCAACTTGCTGTGGTTGAATAACACAGGGACCCTGGTAACATTCTAGAATTCTTTTGCTATGATCAAAGCCAGTGCAATGGAGATCCTCTGCTCAGCTCACCATGAGACAGGAGACTTGGGATGGAGCTTAATCTCAATGAAAGTGGGACAGGTGTGACCCTCTCTATGGATAGAGATAGGGCAGTCAGGCTGTTCCTGTCACAACAGCTGCTGGGCCCAATATGTTTCTCTCTGTGTGTCCATGTGTGTATTCACATATGTGTATAAATATGCCTCACATGAGTACATGTGCATGTGCTGGTCAGAGGTCAACTTATAGCATCATTCCTTAGGAGTTTCCCACCTTGGTTTTTGAGACAGGGTCTCTCACTGACCTGGTACTTGCTGGCTGGGCAGTGAACCCCAGGAATCACCTGTCTCTGCCTCCCCAGAGCTAAGATTATAAACAAGCACCACCACAACGGGCTTTGTTTGTGGATTCTGGAGGTAGAAGTTTGTAGTGAAATATTCTGGTGGGGGACAGGTGCCGACGTGACCTGGGGGAACTAAGTCTGAGGTAGGGACCCTAGAGCACTCTCTCGCTGGCTGGACAGAGACAGAGAGCATCCAGATGCATCCTTGGGATGGGAACCTGCTGGTGTTCATCTGTCTCTATTATAAATTATTTCTCCCTGAATAAACATCTATTCAGCCTATCTGTTTTCCTCGATCCTTATTATTCCACGGTAGAAGTTGTGTTTGTTTTCATGCCCTCACAGCAAGTACATTACTAATTGAGCCATCTAACCAACCTTGAACTGTTAGCTTCCTTCAAAGATGGCTTCTCTCCTAACTATCGAAATAGCAATCAACTCCCAAGGGTGTGGCTGAGTCCCACAATTAGCCTGCTGCTATCTTCCAATGGTGCTATAAATCTCCCAAGTCTTTTCTTAAATCATAATAAACAGCTTAAACCGTCAGTTCTCTATAACTTAACCCCATCATATGAGTAGAAGGGTAAGAATACCTTTCATATGGGACAGCTCAAATAGTGGGGTAGAGTTTATGGCCAATTCTTCCTTTGTCTGAGATCTTACATGAGTTAAGAAAACATGTAGATGTTTGTGAAGTTCCTGGAGATATAGCATCATTGCAAATGCTATTAATAAATTGTATTGCTATTGTTATTAATTTGTGGGCTAGAACAGGCCTCAAGTCCCATACTCTCTGACCAGTCTTTGTACTGAATTCAGGGTTTATGTCTCCTACTTGCAAGCTACTGACATAAGCAGATGCCTGGTGGAAAACAATCTGTTTTCATGGCTGGGAGAAAAACTCACTGTGCTGGACTTAGTGAAGAATTGTGAAATGATTTTCAATTTTTTAGGCTTCAAGAGAAATTTGACTCATTCAGTTTTTCTTTTGCTTTCTTTCTTATTTATTTTCTTCCTGCTTGGATTTGGAATTTAACAATTGGTGTGAGGCATCCCCATCAAAGGTACTATAATCCCCACTGGATAGATGACAAATGAAAACTCCAAAAGTTCATGTCATTTGCCCAAGGACACACAGCTTATAAATGACAGAATTAGGTCTGCTGGTCTCCAAAGGCCACACTCAGTGTTCTAGTCAACATATATCACCACCTCCCTGGCCCTTTTGCCCTGCAGAGAAAATACCCTGAAAGGACTGGGACCACTTGCAAGCTCATATGTGCCAGGGGAGTTGCTTGATGGAATTCCACAGCCACACAGGTAGAGCTCATCCTACTTTATAGGCTAAAGGTAAGATATTGAATTGCGTCTGGGTGCGTCTAAGAATGAATGTTGACAGATTCAAGCTCTGGGCTGAATGGAAAGACTAGAGAAAGATCATAGAACATCACCAGAGATGGGAGGGAGGCAGCAGAAAGTGATGCAGAGCTCAGAAGTCACATGTGGGGATGCTTCTGTGCTAGAAAGGATTTTATCTGAGTAAATCTAGGCCGTGGAAAAGGAAAGGGCAAGAAGAAGCCCAATGAGAAAGTCTTTGTGGGATTCCCAGAAAACATGCCATTTCCCAAACTCATAAAGTCAAGGAACCCCAAGCAAGGGAGAAAATGGCAGTTGAAATGGCACCCCACCTGCTCCCTCATTTTATCCACAGGATCTTTCAAATCCCATGGAAGTGTGTTCAGTGGGTGAGGTGGATGTTGTTCCCACCTGAAGCATGCTATATAGCAGTGGTTCTCAACCTGTGGGTCACAACCCCTTTTGGGGGTCATATATCACTTTCATAGGGATCACCTAAGACCTTAGGGAAAAAAAACAGATACTTACATTACAGTTCAAAACAGTAACAAAATTACAGTTGCTTAGTAGCAACAAAATTAATTGTATGGTTGGGGGTCACCCCAACATGAGGAACTGTATTAAAGGGTCCTAGCAATAGGAAGGTTGAGAACCACTGCTCTATAAGATCCAACTGGTACAAAAGTATCCATGGAGTTTGTTTCTCAATCCATCATAGAAAATAATCTCAATTGTACTATGTGGTTGGGAGATGTCAGTGGCCCTGAAAGTTCTTACACAGCACCTAGATTATAGAAAGGGCTCACAAAGCTCATCCCTGCTGTCTGTGGTTTCTACTCATGCTCAAGTCATAGAGCTGAGAAAAGGAGAGAAAGCCAATCACAACCAAGACATGATGGGAGATGTCATTTTGTAAATATGTTTCTCATACTGGTTAATGAATAAAGCACTGTTGGCCAATAGGAAAGCTAGATAAGTGGGACTAGGAGATGAGGAGGAAAGAGGAAGTTGTAAGGAGGAGTCAACATGGAGAGACTGGAGAGAACAGAGCTCCAGGTCCATTCCCCGGTAAGATGAGACCACGTGAGAATATTAGATTAACAGAAATGAGTTAATAATTAAGACAGAGCTAGCAGATAAGAATGAAGTACCTGGCCAACAGCATTAATATCAAATACAGAGTCTCGGTGTGTTAATTGGGGCTGGCATGGCGGCAGGACAAGACCAGTGGTGGGAGGAAAAACCTTACTCCTCACAAAGACAGCTCTTACTGCAAAGCACAGGCCACTCATGCTTTATGGTTGATATCACTGAAATATCTGCACTAATCATGTGAAACATCAGTCACAAAATCTGCTATTTGACTGATGTAACACCTAGTGAGCAGCAGTGGTACTAAGAAAGCCTGGAAGACAACACAGCATCAGTGCTGAAGGGCAGAGAGGCAGAGTGCTGCCTAGGCTCCAGGCTGTGGACAGAGCCTTTCTGCAGCTAAAGTAAGGACACACAACTGTCCCAGGTGCAGAGCCACTACAAAGTGGAGGCTTGTGGCAACCTTAGCAATGAATTATTTGTTCTCACCAGGCAGTGGCGGAGTATACTTTTAATCCCAGCACTTGGAAGACAGAAGCTGGCAGATCTCTGTGAGTTTGAGTCCAACCTGATCTACAGAGCAAGTTCCAGAGAAGAAGACAGGGAGAGGGAGAGAGGGAGGGGGAGGGAGAGGGGAAGGGAGAGAGGAAGAAAGAGGGTGAGAGAGAGGGAGAGAGAGAGGATGTACATGTGTGAGGGCTGGTCACAGCACAGTTCATGGAAAAAGATAAGTACTGTGAAATATTAACTATGTAAAGGCGTCTTACATTTGTTTATGCTGTGGAATATTACTGTAACTATGTGAACGTGTGTTACATTTGTTTATGCTACATTTGTTTAATTATGTAAAGATGTGTTTGTTTCACTTTGCCTGCCCAAGGCACTTGAATTGTTCTAATTAAATGCTGAATGGTCAGTAGCTAGGCAGGAAAGGAATAGGTGGAGCTAATTGGCAGAGAGAATAAGTAGGAGGGGAAATCCAGGCTCAAGAAGAAGGAGAGGAGAAGGAAAAGGGAGAAGGAGAGGGAGATGCTGGGGCTGGAAACCAGGTACCTGCCAGACAGACAAGAGGAAACAGGAAAGTAAGACACACAGAAAGAAAGGTAAAAAGCCGTGCATCCAAAGATAGACAAAGAGAAACATTAATTTAAGTTAAAAGAGCTAGCCAAAAATGAGACTAACCTAAACTGAGCATTCATAACTAATGATAAATAAGACTCTGTGTTATTATTTGGGAGCTGGTTTGTGGCCCAAAATGAAAAGCCTGTTACAGACCAGGTCTGGCAAACCTGGCTGAACCTCCAAGGATCAGAGACAGTGGCTCTAACAGGTAATTTTCCTGCATCTTGGGGAACCATCAGATCCAGTAGGATAAAACTGATTGACTCACAAAGACCAGCAAAGCACTTTGGGAAAAGGAAATTAAGAAGAGTTTAAATCAGAGACACACATCCTCCCTGCAGAGCAGGACTTCTCTTTGTAAATGGAAGGAAAAGAAATCTGGCAGGCTGGAAGAAGCAGGGTTCAGGTCTGACTGCAAAATGACAGAACAGAAGGGGCTAAAAGACTGAGCTGCTGACCGGCCTCTGCAACACAATTTGTATACAGTCAGATGTCGTGTCATACTGGCATGGCCGGTAACTCGGAGCTGTGCCATCAAGCCCTGCATACAGGTGACTGTTCAGCCCAGCAGCCTCCCCATGGCAGGTTCAGGGCAGACCTGGCATCTCAGGTGAGTCTAATAGCAGAGAAGCAGTGAGTTGCTCCATCCCCAAGGAGCTCATGCTCCTATTAGGCAGGATGGTGACAGATTAAAAGTGCTCTCAAGGTTTGGCCATGTCTAATCCCTGTGGTGGCCCTCTTGATCTCCTCATTGGGAAAGTAGAGATCACATGGTAATTTCTGCAGGCTCATCTAATTAATTTTCTCATTGCAGTGACAAAATGCCTGATAAAGTCAGTTTAAAGACGGAAGGGTTTATTCTGGTTCACGGTTCATTCTGGGCTAAAAGTCATGGCAGCAGGAACTTCAGGCAGCTGGCTGTATTGTATTCAGCCAGAAAACAGAGAGAGATGAGTGCTGGTGCTGGGTTCTCTTTCTCCATTTCATTTGCTCAGGGACTGTGCAGGTTGGTTCTGTTGCTGGATGACTGTCGCTCTGATCAGAAGCAACTTGGAAAAGGGAAGGTTTATTTTTCTTGCACTTTCAGGTCACAGCCCATCACTGTGGGGGTAGGAACTCAAGCAGGAGCCTGAAGTAGAAACCATGTAAGAACACTTCCTGGTAGCTCAGGCACAGGCACAGGCACATGTTCAGATAGCTTTCCTGTACATCCCAGAACCATTTTTCCAGGGAATGGTGCTGCTGTGGTGGGCTAGTTCACAACATCAGTCAATAATCAAGACATTCCCCCACAGACACACCCATGGATCAACCCTATCTAAGCAGAGAAAAGCTTTCTTCTCACATGACTCTACACTGTGTCAAGTTGACAATTAGTACTAGCTATAATGGGGACCTAAGACCACAGAATGGTGTTACACCCACTCAGGGTGGATCTTTTCACCTCTGTTAAATCAGTCTGGAAACTCCGTCACAGAATACTCAGTGTCTGGTCTCTTTGGCGAGTCTAGATCTTGTCAAGTTAACAGGTAATTAGAGAGCATTTCTCATGCTCCTTTGCCAGTACCCTAGTCTCTGCTGACCTGACTCATACTAATGAGGGTTGCCCAGGAGACTGAGCTTTGAGGACTTCAGGATCTCTGCTGACATGCCCTCTCTCTGCACCAGCATCTCATGGAGAAAACACTGGTGGTTCCACCTTAATCAGAGTTGAAGCAAAGTCCTCTCCCAGCACGCTGGGAAACCTCAGGTCCAGCCTAAACATGTTTACCCCCATAGGAATAATGCCAATGGCACTCTGTGTATATGGCACTGATCCTAGAATCTCTACATGGAGTGCTAGAGGACCAACTTCCTCATAGATGATCATGACAAGAATTGGCCCTTGAGGACTTTGACTTTTCCAGGAGTGGGCTGGTATAGTCATGTGCAGTGACTGCTATGAATACCTGACAAGGGGAAGCCCAGCACCCAGCACCCAGTGTTGCTCTGGACACACCTTAGGTATGCAGAATCTTAGAGATCTTGCCTGCTACCTCATTCTGTGCCTTCTCTCTTGTCCCCTACAATGGGAAGGCCACTTGTACAAAGCAATATGAAAGAGCAACCCCTATAGGGTGCTGGCTCCATCACACACTGATGTCACTAAGCCTCAGGGAATCCCTAGGAAGGTGGAGCTTTAATAAACAAATAAGTCAAATGCCTTCCTGAGCACTGGCAGGCAGTAGTCCAGGGTTCAACTCCAAGTGGGAGTTCCTTCTTTAACTACCTTGTACTGTTCCACTGAACATGAAAACTGGAGCCTTGGGAAGTCAGATTGCTCCAGTTCCTGCAACTCCTGAATATCCTAGGTCCCCAACATTACCACCATGTATGTGAGAGACAGTACCTCTGAGTCACCCCACTGAGCCTGCAGAGATAGCAAGGGTTTGACTCATTCTCTGTTGCCACTTTGCCAGCAAACTTCCTGCTTGGGTATCTCCAGCACTTAAGACAGTGGCCAAAGCTGTGAACCTAAAGAATGGTGTTCCTTTCTGAGCAGGGCATCATGTTCTGTGAGATAATCAATATCATGATATGGTCTTTCCCCTGCATGGAAAGAAAGGTGGATTTAAGTGGTGGTCATCCCACATGAATGTATACACACACACACACACACACACACACACACACACACCTGAACATGGAAGTCCACTGAAGCATGCACACTTAATTAAGAGGCCTTGCTAACACCAGGGTCCAGTCAGGGCTCTTTCCAAAATGTTCCAAAATGTACCAAAATGCTCTCCAAGTAGAACCAATCTTTCAAAATGGAAAGTGGACTGGCGAGTTAGCTTGATACCCAAGTCTGAGGAACTAAGTTCAGATTCAGATCCGCAAAGTATGCATCTGTAGTCCTGGTGCACGGCAAGAGACAGAGACAAGTCACAAAGGCCTGCAGGTGGATTAGCCTGCTTTATGCAATTTCAAACAGCAAGAGACTGTCACAGGCAGGGTAGAAAATGAAGACCCAACACCCAAAGTTGACCTCTCTCTAGCCTCCACGAACACTGTGACAAATGCTAGTCAACACTCACACACAGGAGTAGACACCTTTACACACATACAGAGTCACACATGACAAATGTACACGCCCGGAGGGGGAGACTTTTTAAATAGAAGCTGTCACAAGCCATCTTATTTGAGTCAAGATCTGTAAAGAGATGCTCACATGGAGTCCACTTTGTTGTAATGGAAGCAATAAGACAAATCACAGTCCAGTCCAGACTCACACCCACCCCAGGGTCTCAGCCTCTGCTTCCTGGAGACACTTTCAGTTTCGTCCATCATGCAGCCCACAGCTCACATGGCAGATGAATGGGAGGAAGGCCAGGACAGATGCTTGCCTATGGTGTAGGAGTCAATTATGTGCCCACACCAATCACCTCAGCACATCCTCTAGGGAAGAGGCTACTCATTCCTTCTTGCCAGGGACACGCAAAGTAAGGACAAGTGGACAGTCATTCTGCAAGGTTGGAATTAGGATACAAAGAAAAGCCTAGAGAAGCTGAGACTGGTTCCCCCACCAGTCAGCCTTTCATGCCCAAGACCAGTGGAACAACGCATGATGCATTTGCTTGGATACTGCATCCAACTCGTCTTTGACTTTGTGATGCCATGAACATGAGAGCCACTGTCTGGTAAGAAGAGGACAAGAATTTCATGACAAGATAATGCAGAAACCACAGGAAAAGAGCAGATGTCAGAGAATAATGGCACATGGGTGGGAATTAGATCTCATGAAAGTCTTTAGCAGTGCATCTTAGGTACTAAGACTGAGCAGGAGCACATACACCAGACATATCCTGGGCACAGGTGATAGCTATGAAGCCTTCACCTGGGAAATCAGGGGATATAGTCTACACCTGTGCTGAGGTCGCCTAATGGCCCCCTTCAGATGCTCTATGGTGATCTAATATCACCATAGAGATCTCACCCAAATAGGCTCCCAACAAAGAAGTAAGCCCTAACACAGATTGTGGGTACCTTCTCTTCCTGTCCAGGGCTACTTGGACATGAGGTAGATAGCCATGATAGGTTCAGTTGTGACTGGATTTCTCCACAAATGTGTGCAGAACAGCCTGGCAGAGCCCTTGACTAATGACTTTCAAATATAATTAAAAACATATTTCAAAGACAGCATCTTGCCAAGTCTATCCTGGCAAAGTGAAATTAACCTTCAAACAGTAGTGGGACAGCAGAGAATCGCAAGGGTTTGTACAAGATGAGATATACTCCGGTCTAATTATGCGACAATAGCTCACCTCATTAATCTCCAAGGAAACAATGCCTACAATAGTTAAACACTGTAATTAACAAACTCAGTTTCAAACTTGATTTTAATTTTGTAGGACTTGGTGATATTATCCAACTGAACTGGGAAAGAGACAGAATGTCAGTCCAGCACGGTTATTTTTCTAAGGGCTCTTGACTAATGGGGTTGAATAATTACTTGTGTGCTTCTACCAAGTAGGGACTCTGCTCAAAACCATCATGGGCAGAAAAAGAAGGGTGCTACAAAGATGAGAGGCACACACTAGTAAGACATCCAAGGTGTTCCCACACACACCAAAAACGTTGTCTGCATAAAGTCAAGTCTGTGACTGTGGACATTGGGAGTGAATCTGTGTCAGTCATCTGGGAGCAGATTCATTAGAATTGGGATGCTACAAGTGAAACTCCATTGTAAAGGTTTACATTGCAAAGGTTTAATGACCAGGGTTGTCACAGGTTAGACCACTAGGACAATTGACCATTCAGAGTAAGCTGATTAGAGTCAAGTGGTCTGGGGAGACAGTTCAGCCAGTTAAGGACCTGAGCTCAATAACAGAATCTGAGTAGGAGATCTAGTGTTGTGGTATACAATAACAATCCCAGGACAGAGGAGTTAGAAGCAGATGGAACATAGGGGCTGTCTAGCCTAGCCTACTGCTGAAGTCCAGATCAGTCTAATGAAAACAAGGTGCATGGCACCTGAGGAATGACACCAGATATTGACCAGTGGCCTTCATACACAGACAAGCATGTGCACACATCAAACACAGAGAGAGGAGAGAGAATGAGAAAGAGTGAGAGAGAGAGAGAGAGAGAGAGAGAGAGAGAGAGAGATTATAAGGACTAAAAGTGTGATCATCTCAGTAAATGCAGAGAAAGCCTCTGATGAAACTCAACATGTTTTCATGCTATAAAGCAAAACACAACACACACAACACTCCTAATCTAAGAGCAGAATCACTTACAGCCAAAGGACCTAAGGGAATTTATGCAAATACACAAGACTGTATCATGTGACCAGGAACAAGACCAGGGTTCCATTCCCACATTTTCTATCACACATTCTGCTGAAATAAAATTGCTAGTCAAGTCAGGTACTAAGCCAGCAAAAGAAATAATAATAATAACATTTAAATTACAAAGGAAATAGAACTGACTTGATTTGCAAATGTCTCCATCAATATCATGCATAGAGGAAAGCCTGAGAAATGTGTGCATACACATGTACAAACACATAACACACACACACACACACACACACACACACACACACACACACACACACCCCTATCAGAAATGATAAACAAGTTGAATAAGTTAGCAGGATCCAAGGTCAATAGGTGAAAATCAGCAGTATTTCTTGATACCTGCCATAAACAACTGGGAGTGAATTTAAGAAAACAATTCTCTCTAATAGAGTATCAAAAAGAATAAAAAATGTAGATATAAACTCATCAAAAGAAATGCCACATATGTGTGGGAAATTGCAAAAAAAAAAAAATTGCTCAATAGAAATTTCACACTGCCTAAATGAAGAGAAATTCCCAATTTGTAGCTCTGAAGACTTAGTAGTAAGATTAAAATATTCCCCAAATAGATCTATGGATTCATCATAATCCCTTTCAATATCTAACTGCCTGCATTGCAGACACCCATGAGCCCATCTGAAAGCCCAGTGAGAAGCATGAAGGACCCGGATGCTCAGAATCATCCTGTAAGTGCAGAGGAAAGTGGGAGGGCCCACACTTCCCAGTCAAGGACTTTCTCTAAGACACTGAAATTAATAGGGCTAAGTGTCATTTAAGGGACAGCAGAGAAACTGGTAACTGGGAGATTAGTCTGAAGCTAAAAAAAAAAAAAAAAAAAAAAAAAAAAAGAGTGTTTACCTAGCATGTTTAAGGCCCCAGAGAGACAGAGAAAGAGGAGAGACATGGTGATGGACAGAGAGAGGAGAGATAGGACAGAGAGGAAAGGGGGATGGAGGGATAAGAGAAGTCAGTAACAGAGATCAAAAGAGAAGAGACATGGGAGAGAGAGAAAAGGAAGGAAGGAAAAGGCATAAATGCAACAAAATTAAGAATCTAAAATCAATCCTTTGAACCAGTTCTCAGTTGTCTTTTAACGAGGATATTAAGACTGTTAGGAAGGAGTCGCTTTTTCAGCAGAAAGTTGGGTGATGGCCATTAAGGCAAAGGAGCAATGCTGGCTCTTAGTCCTCGTGCACAAATTAAGGAAAATTGATCTTAGATCTTAAAGCCCTGTGACCCTGGCCTAGAAGGCATTTCTCTAAAAGTGGCAAAGAAAACATGAGCCACAAGAGAATAAATATCAGAATACATAAAACCAAAACCTTTTCATTGACCATGTCACCATCTAGAAAAAAAAAAAAAAAAAAAAAAGACAACCCAAGAATTGGAGAAAAATGTGTGACCATCACACATCTGAAAAAATTAGTGGTATCAAGAACATAGAAAGGCTTTTTTAATTCACTGTCAGAAAACTAAACCCAAGGCTGGAGAGATAGCTCCGTGGTAAGAACACTGGCTGTTCTTTTCCAGAGGACTGAATTCAATTCCCAGCACCCAGGTGAAGTGACTTATAACTCATGCTCCAAGACATCTCACACCCTCCTCTGGACTCTGTGGGTACTGCACTCCTGTGCACACACACACACTCCCTCCCCCTCCCCACACACACACCCAGAGAGAGAGACCCAGTTAAGAATAAAACAGATAAAATATAAAATAGCCAGGGCTTTGAGTTTGTGGTGGTTACCTTTGATTCCTGTACTTGGGAGGCAGAGGCAAAACTCCAAGATGATCTCCATTCAAATACTATGGTACAATGTACACACACACACACACACACACACACACACACACACACACACGTGCGCGCGCTCTAAAATAAATAAGCAAAGCCCATCATAGGACCCACTTCAGAAGTTTTCTTTAACACTTTTGGGCTAATCTGGGTGAAATACTTCGCCTTGCTTGCCCTTGACTGCCAAATACCACCACCAGCAAGGTGAAAGGCATCTTCTCCCCACCTTCCCCCTTCCTGGGTTATTCTTTTAGCACAGTTGAAGAAGCAGATTCTGGAATTATTAGAGCGCTGCTTTTCAGCTGGGAGAAACCAGACAAACACAGCTGTATTGTCGTGATTATTGAATGCCCTGGGCCTGCTGCACCGCTCAGTAAATATTTGTTAAAAGAACAATGAATCCACAGATGAACTTAGACCTCTTTCGGCTGCCGCTTGCCTTGGTCCATGAAGAGGCTGCTCTTACTGTGGCCCATCCCTGCTCACAGCAGCAAGCCTTCCATTTACATCTAGGCATTTCCAAACTTCCCCTTCCCTTGCCTGCTGTCCTAGCATCTTCATTTTAGATGAAGCAAGCAAGGTGAATCTCATAATTCCATGTTCCAATACCTGAGTGTTGGCACGAGAAAAAGAGATTGGTCAGCCCTTCCTACCCAGAGCACACAATACATCTAAAGTGTCTGCACAAGGCTGCTATATCTCCTTGAAGAGCATACTCCAGACTTGAGACACCAACATAGCTTGCAGTCTTGTGCATGACAGCCAGAATGTCTTTATTCTTGAGTGAGCATGAGGACAAGGTAGGGTGGGAATATAGGTGATTTATGGTAGAGAGTATTTAGTGATCCAATCACCCATAGATATTTACAATTTACAATTTAATTGTCCACAAGGTGCAATTTCCCCAGAGAATGAATTAGATCTGGAAATAAGCCAAGCCTGCTCTCTATAGTTGCTAACAAAAATACAACAGGGTATGTTTTCTTATTTGTAATAATAATCCAATTGTTGGGGCACCAATTGTTGGTGCCAAAAAATGAAGGGAAGTGGCTGACTATGAGAAATCTCAGGTTTGCTGCACTGACAGCATGCAGGTGGAAGACTGAACAGCCAGCAAAGTCATCTTTTCATTTATACTTACTTAGGGCAGATGTGCTATTTTACTTTAAGCCTCTGCAGGCCTATTCAACAGAATGCAATTTGAGTATAGTTACTCGCTCATCCAGTAAGTGTGTGACGACCGACTGTCTGCTTACCACAGCATCTGCCACTCAAGACACTGAGATAAGAGCCAACTGGATGACCTTGGCCCAGGGCTCACTCCTGCTCATGTGCTCTCTCTCTCTCTCTCTCTCTCTCTCTCTCTCTCTCTCTCTCTCTCTCTCTCTTCTCCCCTCTGTGTGTGTGTGTCTGTCTGTCTGTCTGTCTTTGTGTGACTCAGTCTCCATAGCTACAATGTGGAAACAATAACAATAACAGTCCCCTTCTTTTTTATTGTTTGAGAGTTAAATGCCTGCATATAATGTGTTTCAGTCAAATCTATGCCCATTCCTTCCCTTTCAACTCCTCCCCCAAGACCACTCCCCCAACTATGTAGACTGTTTACTTAAAATGCAGCTTTGCTGAGAGCAATCTGCCCACACACACCTTACAGTGTATACTGTACAATATAATTGTGTGTGTTCTAGTTCATGTGTGTGCAGCAATCGAAGAACAAGCTTGACATTCCTTGAGTGTTGCTCGTTTGATTACTTTTCTTTTGAAACACAGTCTTTGACTGGAGTGAATTCTATTGGAAGCTTCCAAGTAGACCAGACTGGCTGCCCAGCAAGCCCAAGGAATCCACCTGTCTCTACCTCTCCAGTTGGTATTATAAGCACACACCACCATACATGGCACTTTGTTTTTGATAAGGGTGCTGGGGATATAACTCAGGAAGGCCCTCATATAAGACATAATGAGTAATCATCAGAGCCCTGTAAAATAATTCTTGTCATTATGATTTTGATTATTTCCCCTCCCACAAATAGTTTATACTTTTGTAAGACGAGAAACCAAAATTGTTCACAGGTAACATGAATGACACATTTTGTCTCTGTATAATATTCAATAGCAGTGGATTATTGTTTGCATATCTAAGTTCAGACAGGGGCTGGACAGCTGGCTGTGCTTTCTCACCTGGCCTTCCTTGTGTGTGTGAGGTTAGCTGACTTTTGGTTGGTCTGTGGTAATCTCACTGAGCTTGACTGTATCCTGTGTCCTTTGAATCCACTTCCCATGACCAGACAAGTTACTGGCCCAGGCTAGTGCCTAGGATGGTTACTTCAAGACAGTGAGTAAAAGAGAAGAAATCTGAAATATGAGTTCCAAACCAGTTGTCAACATTTTTGCCTATTCTCTGACTTTAGCAAGCCATTTAGCTATGCTCAGATGTGGTAGAAAGGCAAGCAGGGGAACTAAAGGGCAGGCATGGGTACCAAAGGTTTGACATATTCCACATATGTCTGTACAGAGTGACACAGAAGACACACATGTGCACCCTCAAACACACAAATGTGCACATGCATGTACCAATGCACAAGCACACACACACACACACACACACAGAGAGAGAGAGAGAGAGAGAGAGAGAGAGAGACTTCCACAGTCTCCTCCACTACCTGGCTGCCTCTCCCAGAATAGACCTTTGAAAAGGGTGATTTCATTCTGTGCATCTCCAGATCAACCAGTTTGGTCCTTTATATCCTTCAAAGGGGCATCATTTGGAGAGACAAACACCCTCAGTGGGAACAGACAGGGAGGAAGCTAGGGGACTGAGGACATAGAGCCCAGATTAGCCCAGGCAAAGTAAGTATTATTACACTGAAAACAGAAGTGAACCCAGGGTAACCTCACCCCATCTTCTTGGTTTTAAGGGTCAGGGAGCCTCTCAACTCCTCCTCCTCATTTGTGAGTTTAGTACCCTGGCTCCCCTCCTCTCTCTCCCTTGTCTTGTTCCTTTTCTTCCTCATTCTCTTAAAGGCTACAAAAGAATAATCGTAGAGTATCATTTAAAGTACTTTTGGCTTCAATGAAACTAATCCCAAATGACTTAAGTAAAAGAGAGAAAAGGAGGCTGCAGAGATAGTTCAATGGTTAGGAGATCTAAGACCTCTTCTATGGCACCCAAGCTAGCACCCATGTTGTGGGGCTCACAACCACCTGTAACTCTAATTCCAGGGGATCCAATGTCCTTCTGAACTCCACAGATACCTATAAATGTAAAGGAAAATAAATTTTGAAAAAGGAGGTACGTCACAAATGTGAAATTCAATGACTAGCTGGCTCAGGATAGTCAGATCACTAGAATGGCAAGTTGAACTCTTCCCTAAGGAAAGGCAGGCTATTTCTATAGTCCCTACTCAGGATGCCTTTTGCTACTATACATAAGTGACACTGTCATTCTGAAATGTACCATCAGTATTTATTGAAAAAGATTGGGCTTAGAGAGACACCATGAAATAGCATTTGAGACTGGGCAGGGATCTAGCTCCATTGACAGACACAACTACTTAATATTTTAAAAAGCTTTGGAAAGGAGTGTCAGATATCTGGTTGACATCCCAGTACATGAAACAAAAAACAGCATTTGTAGTTGGGGCTCCAAGGCTGAAGATGTGGCTCACTGGTAGAGTGCTTGCCTGGCATGCAGGAAGGCCTGGCTTCTACATTCAAAAGCTGGACATGGTGGGAAACATCTGTGATCTGAGCACTTGAGATATAGAAGCAGGAGGATCAAAAGTTTAAGGTCACTCTCAGCTACATAGTAAGGAGGAAGTTGGTCTGGGCCCAGAGACCTGCCTCAAATGAAGATAAAAGGAGCAAAACAAAATTAAAATGAACCACAAACAAACTGGGGAGCCAGGGAATGTGTTCAGAAAATTTGCAGCCATTGGTCTTCTTGTAGCCACATGGCTGACCTGGGCTGAAAACCAGAATCTGCTATTTATGAACATGACCCTGGGCAGATTTAATGTGTGTTTCCTGATCCCTGAAGTTATATGTCACCCACTGAGACACTGAGAGAATTAAGTGTCATGACGTATGATGAAAAGAACTCAGTACATGAGCATCTGTCTAGAGGTCACTGGCTGGAAGACCCACAAGGTGTTCCCCTGCTCATGTCTGGGGCAAAGAGTTTATCACCACACTGTAAGATGTGTATCATCCACCACCAGCTGAAGTTCTCTTGGTTTTAGAGAACCTGTAGGCAAAATGGTGTAATGGTCTTGCTAACCTTACAGGGGGTGTTGTGAGAACTGGTAAGTGCTGAGAGTGGGTTTGGAAGATTCCTGAAATTGAATGATTCCACGTCATTGTTTGTATCAAAGCCACTATTGCCTTCCTCACACCATCATCTTCACCACAATAACTATCACACCACAGACACACACAGACACATACACACACACACACACACACACACACACACACACACTGCCACCCACAAAGGCACCAGTCTGCCAGATACAGGGTCCTTTACATGCACAAAGGCTTCAGATCTACAGCTATCTGTCTCAAGAACCAGGCCTGAAGGATTTCACTTTATAATGTATTCTCATTTCCCAAATGACTTAGTAGGGCCACAAGCCCTGCAATGCCAGCTCCTGGTTTTCATCCTCAGGCTCACCCTCTCAAGCTCCAGCCACCATCTTCCAACCTCTCTGGCAAGCCCTACTTCCTCTGCCATGGGGTCTTTGTTCCTCCTACCATTTGACCTACCTCTTTCTTTAGCTAATTGGTTTCTCTTCTTTTCCTTTTATTTCAAACAAAACACCACACCTCTAGGGACACTTTCCAAACTCCCTCTGCCCCTGTCTTTTCTCAGATGGAGTCCTGATGGTTGAGAGCAAGAACTGTGATGTATGGCTATGAAGGTACAAATCTGATCTTCACCATTTACTGTGTGTGACTCCAGGCAACTTACCTAACCTATGTGCCTCAGTATCTTCATCTGTCCAATACAGGTAGTAGTAATAAAACTCAGTAACAACCCTCTAGGGCCATTAGAGGGTAAATTTACCACTGGCAAATGGTATTTGGAATAATGTATGTGTGCTACTCACTATGCAAGCATTTACTTAAATTAGCAAGCTGCTCATACCTGCAGAGGATCTGCACTTATGAATTCTCTATACTGCGATAGTTGCATTACACACTGTCTCTCCTTCCAGACTAAACACCCCAGGAATCCACTTCCAGGGCTCCATGACCACATCCCAGCTCCAGGCACAGCATCTTGCATGTTGTAGATTTATAAGAAATACACATTTTGTGAGTGAAGAAGAACTTAGCTCAGTCACTAAGCCCTTATCTCCTTTGCTTCCATCAAAAAGCCTATGTCCCTTCCTGGACATTCCAAGCCTTACAGCTATAAATATAGCTGGCAAACACAACCATTACTAACAAGCTCAGCAAACACCAGGACTCCCCAAGGACCCAGAGCCGGTAATGGCCCCGTATTGCTTCAGATGTTCCAGACCAAAAAGTGACCACATCTGAGAAAATGTGAGTGTGGTTAACCCCAAATTTCTTCACTCACTCCCTCTCATGGAACTCTAAAACATCCTGTGTGCCAGACCTCCTCAACCACAGCAGAGCAGGACATGAGCCCTAATCAGAGAGGAAAACATTAATTGCAGAGCTGTCTTGAGAGGAGCCAGGTGCCAGGCCTGCCAGCTCTACAATGAGGGCATCTGGGACAGCACTGGAACCTGTGTTTGCACAACAGCTGCAGCCCCGACAGAGGCCCTTCCCTCCACTTTGGAGATCAGAAAGAGTGCAGAAGACATGGGGTAGAGAAGAAGATGGTTACACCCCACTTCAACTAAGATGGAAGGGGAAGCAACTGGAAGTGGGTCCCATGCCTCTCACTCTTGAGCTGCCCAATCAAACCTGCTGCCTCTATTTCCCCACCCGTAAGGAGACAGGGTGGGGCCATATGTGTTAATGCTGACTACCGGGCTCTGCACTCTTCCATCTAAACAGACATCTCCTGGGAGTCTTGCCCGCATGAGGGATGGTTCAGCCAGACAACCAAAGGCTGATCCAGGCTCCTGATCTAATACCCCTTCAGCCTCTTAGGTACTCATCAAAAAAAAAAAAACCCAAGGCAGCAGCACCTTCCTCATGGGGCTACAGTGAAAAATAGAAATGCCCATATAGTACCCAACAAACTACGGAGAAGTTAGAAACACTGGTTTGAGCCTAGAGGGCACTTGCTAAGGCTTACGGACTCTTATTACAAAGACCATTCATTGAAAGGTAGGGAGTCTAAAGGACAAAAGTAGGCTGAGAACCAGGGGAAGTCTGATGCTCAAATGCCTAGGCCAAACATCATGACTTTCTGAAGCCATTTATACAACACCTGGCTTCTCTCACATTTGAATATCATGGGCTTTTATTGTGCTTATACCCTACATGTAGCCCTGGTGGTAAGGAGATTCCAGTCCCCCTCTGCCTCTTTTATTGTATTACCCTTGATGCCTCCTGTCACAGGGACTTCATAAATAGGAGTTGTTAGTGCAAGGGTCTTATTTATAGAACTTGCTATGCCTGCAATGGAATGCAAAGTGTCAGATGAATGTAAATCCTGAACGAAGGAGACTGTGTCATTTTTGGAGAGGGGACAGCATGTATGGCGCCTGACATAACTAGCTAACCAGGCTTTCTAGTAAACAGGAAGTGTCAGGAGGAGTCCTAGGAGGGAGGATAGATAGATAGACACGTAGTCAACACACACAGGCCAAGACAGGGTCATTGCATCATGAAAGACTCAGCCCAAGTGCTCTGAGAAGGGAAAAGGAGAGAAGATAATATCTCACCAAAAGAACCCTCTCTGAATTCTCATTATCCTGCCAGGTACGTGACATCACCTCAATAACGTCACATGTACAAGTTCAGTGACCAAAGTATAGAAAGATGGGCCCTTCTTTTTCCTGAAAGTACACAATGAAATGGATCTTTGTGAAATTCCTAGGGAAGCACCCCTACCACAAGCTATAAACCATCCTCCATCCTTACATCATGACACTGTCTACACTGAGCCACAAATATGGTTTTCCAATCTACATCTCACTGTGGCCCAAGCACTGATGCACTTCTGCTGAATTTATCAACACTGCATGGGTTGTTAGGACAGAGAATGGACACAGGCAAGCTTAGGCAGGAGTAGAATATGTCACCAACAGACTCCACTGTGGGACTGAATAGCCAGCCCCAGGAAGCTTACTCATCCAAGTCTTAGAAATAAATTCAACAAGAGGCTCAAAGGTTACCAGGAAACTCTCCCATGTCAGATCCACACTTGCTAATTCACTCCTTTCATCTCTTCTTTTCTGTGAAAATTGGTTCAGTTCTCAGTAACAAAAGACATGGTCCTTGAAAATATTGGGAGCCATGGCAGCAGCTCCTGTGGCTCTTCCCACAAATTCTCTCCCAAGATGAGTGACTGCTCCCAGGTGTATTCTTAGTGGCTGACTGCCTAAAATACACACCGTGGTGCTAGTCCATATCAGGGGGCACCAGTACAGTGCACAGAGAGATCTGACTATATGCTCAGCCATGTTTGGGGAGCATGCCAACTCTCCTGGAGCTTGAAACATGTAGTTGAAATGAATGGCCATGTTGTTAAAGACTTGGGATTCTACCTACCCCTGTGAAAAGGTACACACACACCAAAGTGATTCGTGTCAGCTACAAACATGTGGGTCATGTAACAGCTTAAAATTATAAGTCAAAATATGTGCAAGTTATTTCCTAGCACCTGACTCTAAAGGAGGAATCTGCTTTCCAATGAACTTCCAACAGAATCCATATGGACCAATATTTAAAATGTTGTTTTGAACTTGAAGGACTGTATCTTATTGCCTTTCATCTGCAACACTTACAGCAATGCCAGACACTCCATCTGCCTGACACATTTTCTGAATGAATGATGCTATAATGAGTACATCAAGCAAATCCAATGAATGAATGTAGTCAGGCAAGCTCAAGTTCAAGAGGATCAGAGGATCATGTTTCTGTCCCAAAAGCCTAGTTCCATTGTGCCTGTGTTAGGTTTCCAGGGATCCAGAGAATAGGGAAGAAATGATTTTGTTGGTGTGTCATTCATTCTTTCTATAGCAGTAATTTACTATGCAGTTGGCATTTTGGGTGTGGTATCAATTTAATGCCCAGAACATCCTCTGGCAAATCCAGTCAATATTCCAGCATGAATGGGGAATGGGTTCAAAGTCTCCATTCCTAGCTGAGGAGCTGTGGGCAATCGATAGCTACAGAGGGAGAGACAGATGCTTGACCATGCTCCAGTGAGACATACACCCATGAACACAAGGCAGCACTAACTGGACTCTGAAGTATTGTTTTTAAAGGATGAGAGATGAAGTTGGGAATGGGATGCTTGGAGGATTAAGACTTTGGGGGGTGATAGTGAATGTAATCAATTACATTGTAAACATCTGTGATACTCCCAAAGAGTAAATTTTAAAAAAAAATCCTCTAATGGTCTGTAAACCTCATCCAGCTTCAACTGAGAGAGATCCTGGCACCTTACCAAAAAAGGGAAGACTAAGATTTGGAAAAAAGAGTAGTCAGTGTTAAGTAGCAGGGCTGGGACTTAAACTCAAGTCTGTGACTACCCTTGAGCTGTTAAACACTATTTCCTAAGAAACAAGTGTATAGTGTCTTTTCAATGCCAAGTTCTGTGCCACACCCTTCACAGAGTTCTCCCCAGTAATTGCAGGAGCCTAGTAAGGTCTTAGTAGCAGTCTGTCATGGTGTGAAGATTAAATGTCCTCCACGGGCTTATGTGTTAAACCCTAGGACCCCAGCTGGTGATGCTATCCTAGAAGTTTCTGAGAGCTTTAGGAAGAGGTACTTAGCCAGGTAAGGAAGTCACTATGGGCAGGTCTGTAGGGGTATTATCTGGTCCCTATCTGTTTGAGTCACTGCTGCCTGTATGCCATGATGTGAACTGGCTCACCACATACTCCCACCATCCCCATGGTCTTCTGCCTAAGCATCTTAGATCAAACTTTCTGAAACCATGAAGCAAATTAAATCTCTCCCTTAAGTTGCTCAGTCCGGTGTTTTTCACAACAATGCAAAGCTGATAGGGTTGCTACTTCTCAACTGAGCTATTGATACTCAGAGAAGCTAAGGTTCCCACCCAGTGGTATCCCTAAACCTCACACTATGTGGTACCATTTGAATTTTCCCTGGTAACAGGGCTTCGATGTACTGTATTTGGAATCTGGGTGTCAAGGACAATATGACATTTGCCCTTCCAAGTTACTCTCTGAGCTACCTGTGGATATCTGCTGTACATGTAGGAATTGGCAGGTGGATTTTGAACCTCCTCTAGGCTCAAATGTCTCTACGAGCAGGACTCTGAGACTCACAATTCAAGATGTGAAGTGCTTTGCCTTTGAAAGAATGCACTCCCTTCCTCCAGGTTCTCAAAGAAGGCTGACTTGGAAAGTCAAACACATCAGAGGCAGTAATAACCAAAGCTATTTATTTCCCCCACAAACAGCTGCAGCAGAGCGGAGAGGTTCCACTGCACACAGCCAAACAGCCTGCATACCGCCTTCCTGTCTCAGTTTAAATAGGGCTTGGCTGACTTTGAGGAGGTTGCAGGAGTGAGTCCCGCTGATTAGAGACAGGAAGGGAAAACCACTCGATGATGAAGTTCCTGTTGCCTGGGAATTAAAGTCCCTGAAAAAGTCCAAATGCCAAATCAGTGTGCTGGCTGATGTCTATGTTCCCTCACATCTGGATGCCTGCTAATGGAGAGCTAGTGGAGGTGGGCAGGGATGGGCAGCTAAAGCATTCAGACAAGTCATTGATTCTGCACAAAACCATCAGCTGCTTCTCTCTGTTGAAAATAGCCTGTGTGCAAAACTAATTTAAATGAAGGGGAAATACTGGCACGCTGTAGGTGGGACTGGGTCAGAGGTGAAAGAACCACACTCCAAACCCCTCATCCTCCTGAATCCAAAACAGCCATGCCATTTCCCTGTTCCAATGATTCCCACAGAACATTAAGCCCTTCCTGAAAATGTAAGAGGGGGCCCTCTGGAGAGGCATCAGCCATCAGGGGGGAAAAATAGCAAAACTCATTTCATTTGGCAACTGGTGCTTTAGGAAAGACATAAATATTAGATTTGTAACTTTATTTTCCTCCAGAGAAACACTGTGTAGAAAATTAAAACAATGCAAGATTTAATTATTAAAAGCCAAACATTCCTATACATATTTTTTCTGGCCCAAAGTTTTAAAAACAAACTCCCAGAGAAAATACAATTTTAATGACTAATGCCCTTCCACCCTAAAGAAGTCTTAAATCATCTCTTATGACTCACCAGCCAAAAGGAATGCTGAACACTGGGAAAATCAAAGGCCAGCTTCCTGTTGGGGGAAAAAGGGAGGCCACATGCATCTTGGTTAGAGGTGGGCTTACACACACACACACACACACACACACACACACACACACACACACACACCTAGGCTTTCTACGGGAGGAAACACACTGACACTAAGCAAACTGTTGGCCTGGACACATCCTCTTCTTCTGTGGTAAGGTTCATACAAAGATGGTAAAGAAAGGATGCAAATTAACTGACTCACTTATTGAGTAGGGGGCTCCCCAACTTTCTTTATAGCCGTGTAAGAGGAGCTCACTTATTGCTGGACATTCCATGTCAGGGAAATGGCTGGGTAATTCTGTCTGCCTGGAGAAGTTCCCACCTGATGGGCTCCCTCTTCTATTCCCTTATCAGGAAGTCAATAGACTCCACACATCAGCCTCCTCTTCCTTTTTGCTCATTCCTCAGCAACTTGATGCCCTAAGTTGATCACTAATACCTTTTCCCACTCTTGGAGAGTTCCTGGCTTTGCTGTGAGTTCCCTTCCCCCACACCATGGACACTTATATCAAGTCTTTGCTGATCACAGAGTTACTTCAAAGCTGACAGCTGCCATCACCCAGGATTCACTAGTTTCTAATGCTTGTGGAGGCATTGTGGAAGATGTTTTTCAAGTACAAAGGTCAAAGACTGAAGGATAGGGAGACAGCTCAATGGGTTGTCATACATGAGGACCTGAGTTTGATCCCTGGGACTTACACTAATTAAAAAAAAAGAAAGCTTGATGTGGTAGTGCACATTTATAATCCTAGCATTGGCAAGGCAGAGACAAGTAAATCCCTGGGTCTTGGTGGCCAGACAGCCTTGTCTACTTGGTAAATTCAAGGCCAACAGTAGATGGTGTTTAAAGAACAGTACCCAAAGTTATTCTCTAGCCTTCACATGCATGTACAAACACACACACACACACACACACACACACACACACACATGCATACACGCACAGAGAGACAGAGAGAGAGAACAGAGAGAGACAGAGAGATGGACTACATATACACACACAAACAAATGATTTAGCCTATCAATCTCTAAATGTGAAGTTCCAACTATTACTTGACCTGGTACAAGGTAGTTAAGTGGGTACATACTTAGGTTATAAAGAGAATAGATGAAGATAAAATTTGGCACAAAGTAGAACAGAAGAAAACCCTCCTAGAAGAATAGATGGTCTATGTACATCAAAACAGGAGACAGGCTCATCCTCACATGGTCCTCATGATTCCAAAACACCACCACCACTCAAGAAACTGGACAATGGCTCAGTCACCCCAGGCTCTTATACTGTGCTGGAAGCACATGTAAAATCAAAGTCAAGATGGAGGTGAGATAGGCTGATAGCAGGGAGCCCCTCAAAAACATACATGGAGAAAGGTTTGATGGTAAACACCTGTAATCCAGCACTCAGAAGGCTTAGGGTACAGGGGTTGTGAGTTTGAATGCAGCCTGGGTTACAGAGTGGAGTCCTGTGGAAAATATATGTATGTGTATACATCTATCCATCACCCTCTAAGCACATCTGAGAAAACTAAGACAGTCCACTACCTCCGTGCAAGTCAGATACAGTGCAACTAAAGGCATCTTGAAATAACTTGAGGCAAGAAGAGTAAATAAAGCAGGGATGATTTATCTCCCAGGAATAACGGTGTGACTGCTGAATAATTACATGCACCAATCTTTATTAGTATGCAAAGTAGCTGGGCCTGGTTGGCTCCCAGCACTGATCAAAGGACAAAAAGCCAAGAGAGCTCTGCATATTCTAATAAATCACACACCCCCACTCCATGGGTGCCAGGGCGACCCCCAGACCCCAGGGCCTCACTGTGGGCTCCACTTTTCCAAGAGATAAGCAGCAAGTGTTTAATTTCTCCTCCTGGTGATGGATTAGGCCTCTGGAATTCCTCCAGAGGAGCTCAGAAATGCTCTGGGTTTCTCTTTGCATAAGTTTTAGCCTACATATTACTGTTTCATCCAGCAGTTTCTGTGGCTCATTGTATCTCCTACTCAACTCTGCCAGGAGCCCAGTCACATGAGCTCTAGGGTGGCTCAGCTCTTCTTCACTGACCCAGGGAGCTCCTCAAAGTAGCCAGTGAGAAAGAACCTGGAAACTCACCTATCCACAAGCACATTCAAGGTAACACTGGAAATATACCAGGAACTTTTCTAGGAAACATGCTCACACATAGAATGATAAGATAATTAATGGATTACAGTAAGCATGAAGTATGCAGAATACATGAACTCATACTGACCTGGTACAGCAACCTATGGAATAAGAACTATGATAATTCCCATGTATGAATGAGGAGACTGAGGCACAGAGAACTGGAAAATCTGCTCACATAGTAGTTAAACTACAATGCAAGCCCAAGAATCTAGGCTCAAGAGTTTGGGAACCACTTTCTTCAGGACATGGCTTGGGATGTACTCATACACTCACCACAGTTGTGGTTACCTGCACAAGGTCAAACCAATCCACATTCAAGCATGGTCTGGAACAACTCATAAGACCTCACTTCTCGCTATGATGACAACTGAGGAAAAGCAGGGTTTGTGGCCCCTGATAGGGCATGACCCAGTAGATGGTGAAGTACAACGAGCATGGAGGCAGCACTAGGTAGACTTGAGAAGTTATTTTGTTTTTGAAAAGAGGACATGAAGTTTGAAGGAGGATGTGTTTGTAGAGGAAAGGAAAGCAGGCATGGGGCTATATAATAAGATACATTGTATAACACTAGAAAATTACCAAAGGCTAAATATAAGGTATTTTAAGAGTCATGCTCACAGTATTAAAACACAGAGCCCATTCAGGGAACACTAGGTTGGCCTTGAGATATGGCCTGACATCATTTTCTGACTGCAAACCTGCTTCTCTACCAACCCTGGGTAGCAATCCCCTGTCTTCTTTGCCTAATCAGTTGATACACATGTCTTTCAAGAAGACCTGGTTTAAATACCACATGTTCCACAAAACCCTTTCCCAGTTACTACGGATCCCCTTTCCCACATACATCCTCAGCTGTTTTCCCCTGTGCGGTGTTAGATCTTGACTGTCAACTTGACAGGATCCACACTCACCTAAGAGACACAGCTCCAACATGTCTGCAAGAGGTTTTCTAGCCTGGGCTACCTGAGATAGAAAGACTCACTCTAAATGTGGGTGGTACCAGTCCATGGGCTGGGATTCTGAACTAACTAAAAAGAAAGTGAGCAGAATGCCTGCACTCACCTCTTCTTGCTGGCAACAGATGAGTGTGAGCAGCTGCCTCATACTCCGGCCGCCATATCTTCCCCACCATGATGGACTGTTTCCTCAAACTGTGAGCCAAAAGAAGCAAGTCCTTCTTTCCTTAAACTCCATTTGCCGAGCATTTTGTCAACAGCAGTGACGAGAGTTACTAATCCAAGAAGGGTGTATTCCTGGAGTATAGCTACCTTCCTCTATGACACAGAATAAGCTCTATTTCTTCCCCTTCTCTCTTTTTACCTCCATCTTAAATACCATGAAGGCAAAAACTGTCTCCTTAACAATAAGCCCTGACCCAAGAACTTACAATATATTTATTAAATGGCATACTAGGGAACAATTTTAGGCCATGCCATGGTATATATTACAAAGTCCCAGGGTTTGACAAGTTGTAACAGACACACAAAATAAAACCATCTACTCATATTAGCACCCATCCTACTAATTCAGGCATGCACAGATGGTACAATCTAAACACAAGAGCACTTATTAAGTATATCTGTCAACCTTGTGTTACTATAACAAAACATTTGAGGTAATTAACTTATATAAATAAAATGTTTAATTAGTTCACAGTCCTACAAGATATAGCCCAATATCTGCTAGCTCTATTATTTTGGAACTATGCTGAGGGTTTAAGATGTACAGAAAAAAATCACTCATAACATAAACCAGGGAGCTAAGATAGACAGTAAGAAACCAGAGCTCCACAGTTCCTTTCAGGGGCAAATCCCCTAATATATGAGGACCTCCACTAGGCCCCACCTCTTCAAGTTCCTGGTACCTATCAACAACAACACCCTAGAGACTAAGACTTGTACCTTGGACTTCTGGTACATGACCTTCATTTCAACTATAGCTGAATCTTTGGGTCCATGATAGATAGAATGATTACGATGTGTCAGACCCCATTCAATGCATGCACACACCATGTCAATCCACCCCCAAACTCTTTATGAAGTCAGGTGCATTGTCACCCCCATTTCATAGAAGGATTGCCTAATAGCTGTCTTAATGTTAGTGCCAATTGATTCAGGTCACAAGAATTTATTGCTTAAATGTATTTCAACAATATCCAAAGCAAGGAAGGTGGTTTAAAACCCATTCTGACCAATGTTGGCCCCAGGGATGTTAAATCAGCATAGCATAGCTTCAGTGCTCACACACGTGTCCTGACTCCTCTGCAGAGACAATTGGGACTTCTCTGCTGTTGCCCCACATTCTTCTCTAAGAGCTATGTGTGCCCCTAATGAGAACCTGTTGCTATTAATTCTACATCACATACCCACTGAACTGTTAACTTCTCCCAGGAATGCTCTAGACATGAAGACAGCATGAAACAAAACCAAGATCTCTTCTTTCTTAGAGTTTGTGTATAAAGAGGAACTTCCTGAGTTCTCTAAGACATAAAATTAGAAGCTCAGTGTTGAAACCCAAGTACTTAGGCCTCCCCAGATAGCCTGCTCTTAAGAGTGCCACGAGCCAGCATGTGCTACATGAATGTAGATGGATGGGTTACACTTCTCATTGCTGGGGCCTGACATCTTCCAAACAGCAGCTTAAGGGAGAAATCGTTTCAGAGGACACAGTTCACAATGTGTCAGGAAAACATGGCAGCAAGAAATGTGAGGTTGCTGGTCACACTGGGTTCATAGTTAGGAAGCACAAAGTGAACAGGAAGTAGGCCCATGCTACAAAATCTCAAGGCTTGCCCTGCCAGCCCACTTCCTATATCAAGGATCCACCTCCTACAGACTCCACACCATTCTTAAATAGTGTTACCTGCTGGGGAAACAAGTATTCCAAGTACATGAGCCTTTTGGGAACATTTTGCATTCAGGCCAACACAGACAGCTTCCACACCTGCTGCAAACACACATGTGAGATAAAATTCAGTCATCTCTATGTTTCCTCCCATGAAGCTCCTTAGTTTTATAATGTAACATCCTTCCACCTGGTTTCCTGCCATGTGTATAAGCAGATCTTTGCAACCCAGGCTCTGCACAGCATACTCTGCCCTACTTCAACTCTAAGCCTGAAGAAGTCATTGTGCATGGTGATGAGGATGTGTGGCTGGAAGAGGAGACAAACAATTAGTCAGTAATGTGGAATCAGAGGCAGAGCACACAGATATAAGGTTTCTTCATTAGGTCAAGCATCTTCCACAATAGCTAAATGTTTGCTGCACTTGGTGGAAGCAGGACAAATAGGGAGGAAGAGGCCATGAAGGGAATAAAAGTCTAAATCACAAAAAGGCGTATTTGCAGTGAACAGCTCCTGATTTTGCCTGTCCAATGTCATGCCACATTTTATAGGACACAGCATTATTTTATGCTCCAAGGAAGGACCACATTTTGTCTATTTTCACATGTTCTAGTCTCAACCAAAACTCCTTCAAGTCATGAAGAGGAGATGTGGTCTATGATTGACAACTGTGGTCCCTTGCTTATCGCTTGTTTCTTTGCTGCTACAAAGTGACTTGAGTAGGAGAGTGTTTATTTCAGCTTACACTTCCAGTCAAAAGTCCACACTGAAGGAAGCCAGTGCAGGGACACAGGCAAAAGCAGGTGCAGGAACCATGGAGAAATGCTACTTAGTGGCTTGTTTTCTTTCTTCCTGAGCTAATTTCTGTCTACCAATCAGAATCACCTACCTAGAGATTATACTGCCCATAGCAAGCTGAGTCCTCCTACATCAATTAACTTCAAAACCACCCCACAGTGCCCACAGGCCCATCTGATCTGGGCAGTCTGTCAATTGAAATCCCCTTAGATAACTGATCTGTGACACACTGACTGCTGACACTAGCTTGAAGAACCCATGATGGTTCATGGATGAGAACCTGGGATCCATGTCAGGATCCTGAGAAGGTTGGAGTGTCACCATAGAATTCACCCAGAATGGACCAAAGGACACAGAGATAAAAGAGAGTGTGGAATTCCAGACAAGAAGGACCAAGAAATTCTAACTGCATCTTCTAGGAGCTCCAATAGCAAATAAGGACAGTCCCAGAGAAAGAACAATTGACAATGTCACCATTAAGAACTTTCAACTTAGAACAGTGCCTTCCCAAGCTATTAGTCCAGACTATCATGTTTTCAGGCTCCGGGCATGCATGTTGCTGCATGTATATGTACTGTATTCCTTTCTATGGAAGATTAATGTTCAACTTCATGGAAACATGCCTTATATTTAGTCAATCACCACTAGAAAACATTTTGACTGCCATGATCTGTACTGTTCCACCACAGGCTTTGTTTTAATACTTCTTTTCAGCCTTGGGATACACAGACAAGTAGCATTGCATGGTAATATGGGATTTGGTGAGACATATATATTTTTTTAAAGTAAACTATTAGAGATTCTGTACTTTAAAAAGTACCACATTACAAGTGTCATCTTCAAGGTAAATTTAGAGTTTAAAGTGACTTAAGGATCCAGGCTGTGGTGGCACACTCCTTTTCTCCCAGCACTGGGAGACAGAGGCAGTCAGATCTCTGTCAGTTCAAGGCCAGCCTGATCTACAGAGTGAGTTCCAGGACAACCAGGGCTACAAAAATAAACCCTGTCTCTAAAACCAAAACAAAAAAGTGAGTTGGGGAAAAGCACGGAACGTCACACCAATAAGAATAAAAGGGAGTGAAGGACTTAAGCTGCCTTTCTGGTCTAATATGCACATTCCAAAGGCAAAATTTTAAAAGCAATCACTGGGAATTTTTAGCAAATTTCAGAGACCAGATAATCTTCCATTTTCTATAAATTCATTTGGAGAATTTAAAAATAAAGCCATACAGTGGCTAGCATTAAAGTATAACAAAATCAAATATGAACAGTCTCTAAGAAGAAAAAATTATGAACATATATTACTGGCCAATATAAAGGTCTCAAACAAAACACTATCATGGGACTGGAGAGATTGTTTGATGTTTTTGCCAGGGACCCAAGTTTGATTCCCAGCACCATTTCAAGTGGCTCATTCTGTCAATAAGTCCAACTCCAGGGATCAGACTCACCCTCTTCTAGCCTCTGCATACATGCACACATGTAAACACTAACACACATGAATGAAAATAAATAATTTTAAAATACTATTCATCTGCATCTCAATATAATCACCCATTGCTACCAAATAGGAATTTTCCTAGGAATCTAATGATGTCTCAAAGCCAGAGCAAATAGGAAAAGATGGTACCACATTCAAAGATTAAGGTGGAAACCTATGATCACAATGATTTTTAAAGAACAGTCATTTTACAAAAATTAATACATACTCATTGCAAACTCTCTTAGCAAGCTAGGAACCACAGATACTGTCTTTACCCAATGAAGCCAACTTTCAAACTCTAGTGCAAAGAGCTCTCTTGAAGATAAATGTATGAATAGACAGTTCCAAAAATATGAAAGGAATACACATCTGCTTCCATTCATCATTGTAGCAGTCATTAAATGGGAGGGGAGGGAAGTCAGAGAACCCAGATACCCTACACAAAGGGCATCCAAGTGGGCCTATATCAATTAAATTGTTAGAATTATTAAATCTTCAGCAAAACTTCTAGGTAAAGATCAACATGAAAAATGTAATAACATCATGAAATCCCAAATCAAGCAATCAAAAGCAGATGAGAAAAATACCACCATTCACATGTTACAAAAATCTTTAAGATACCTAGAGATTTGTGTGTGTGTGTGTGTGTGTGTGTGTGTGTGTGTGTGTGTGCGTGCGCGCGTGCAATGTGTTAATGTATGTAGGAAGGGCAGGAAGAGAGAGATGATAAAGATAGATCACTCATATCCAAATAACTCAAATGTAATAGTAAGTTACACTAATATGGATATGAGATATAAAGAAACTCTCAAAATTATAAAACATACTATACCCATAGATGACAAAGCCATATCATTAAGTTGCAAATCGTCTCTGCAAAAGCTTTAAGTTAAATATTATTTATGTCAACATCATAATTATTTTTACCAAGCTCTAACATAGTGACCCTGATATTCACTATCTTTTTCATGCATTTTATATGAGTAAAAGGATATGAAGAATGCAGACCATAGGTACTTTTGAGGTGGTTTTAGTAATGTGTGTGTGGTGGTGAATCTAGGATGCACATGACCTCTGACCTCAAGAGACTGCTCCTACAAATGCATTCACAAAGATGAAAGTTCAACCTTGCTTGCTAGAGCCTTGTTTGTAAAAGTAAATAACGTGGCTGGCTATTAATAGGACAGTGACAAAATCTAGCAAAATTACACAGGGAATTGTGTAGAAGTTAAATTGAAAAAGCCAGAGTTACACATGAAAACTCAGACAAATCGAGATGCAACATTAAGCACACAAGGAACAGGAGACACTATATTTCATCTTAAGGTCTATAAATATTTAGAAAATATCTGTGGGAATCACAAAATCTGACAGCAAAGGGAAATAATGGTCCATGGCTTCAACTTCAACATGATTTTTCTCAGACTTCTACAAATTCTGAAGCAAATAGATAGTTTCAAGAGAGGAAGAGGCAATAATGTGTGCACAGGAAGTCCCTTGCTTTTTTCTCTGAAAATATGTGTAAAGACATCCCATTTTCCAGATTTGGAAGCATTATCCATACTTCCAGGCCAAGATTAACCTAATTAGAGACAGGCTTAGCTGAGCTTACTGGAATTCCTTTTCCTCCTTCTGTTTTATGCTATCACACTTTCAAACCCATTCTTTTCAGCAAGATGCCACCATGGCCTCATACTTAGAGCCTCATACAAAGTGTTAACTAACATCTGATTTTCCCAATGTTAACAAAGCTGAGATTGGCTAACATGTCTCAGCAATCTCATCCAGATTCATTTAGCATCCTACACTCCATTAAACTCACACTGAATGGCATTAGCAGCCATTGATTACTTCTGCCTGCCTCCACTGGCTCACAGACTGCAATGTGGCAGACCCGGCTTGCTCTTATTGCTGTGGCTTTGTTAGAAAGAAATATCCCTTATTAAATATTTGCCCTATGTATGAAAACTTGATGGTTATTGGAGTTGGATGGTTGGTGCACAGGGATCTGTCATATATTAGCCTCTCTCTATTTGAGCATGGTTGAAAATTCCTATCATAATGGTTAAAAATAAAACACAAGCTTGAAAACTAAAATGTTGAACGTGTATAGAAAGCACAGGAAGGGAATACTGCAAATATTGTACCATAATCAATGTCAGAGTTGTTGGAGTCTAGATGACTTTAATCTGTTGCTTTATTCCCAAATATGTCAAAAATATACAGGGTTGACTCTCCATCTCTGTGGGTTCCACATCCAATATGAATCAGAAATACTTGGGGAAAATGACAGTCCAGACAAACACAATCTTCTTCTCCTTAGATAAGATAGGTTAACAGTGCTTTACAAATAATTTACATTGAACCAAGTACTATGATCAACCTAGACAGAATTTAGAAGTATTTAGGAGAAATGGGACTGGAAAAATCAGCCAGCAGTTAGCACATACTGCTGTTTCAGGGAACCCAAGTCTGGTTCCCAGCACCCACATTAGGTGGCTTGCAAGCACCTTTAACTGCCCTGTTCTGTCCTGAACACATAGGTATCTGCACACGCGCACGCATGTGTGAGCTCACACACACACACACACACACACACACACACACACCACAAATTTTAAAACTCTCGACACTTCATGGGGTATGCACAAACATGGCACCACTTTGTACAGCAGGCTTCATCATCTGAAAATGTTGTTTTCTACAGATGGCTCTGGAAGTAGTGTTCATATTACCAAGGAGCAAGTCTGTTACATTCAGAATAAGAAAACTAAACAGAAGAGCAAACTGGTGGGATAATATGGGGGCTAGGGGCTGTAAGATTTTATTTCAAATTTGGAATCAGGGTTGACATGACAGGGAAGAGGTATCAGTTGGAAGACTTATCCTGGGAAAATCCTTGAGAAGGAGCCCAAAGAGCAGAAGCTCAGATCCCAGGGAAGTGACAATCCTAGGAATCTGACAAACAGGAAAGGCCAGGGTACTGGTAGGCACCAGCTGACTGTCACCAAATGTTCATAAAAAACGGAGATCAGGCCTGTCTCCACACCATAATGGAAACCCTACTGGCTTCATGTAGCAAACAGGAATCACTCTCAGAGCCCGCATCATGGAGCAAATCTCAACGTCTGCCCCACCAATGTAGGGAAAAGGAAGAATGCCTGCGAATCCTAAATAATGGATCACTGTGACTCTGCAATGACGAGGCTACACAGTGACAATTAAATGATTTTAACAGCATGTCAAGATGAAGGATAACGGTCTTGGGAAATGGGCTTGATAAATCACTACACCTCAGGCTTGCACACATACTCCAGTCGGGACATGAAAATTGTAGAATGCAATAAAATACAGTAAAGTCCCTGAACACACATTTTGGCTTAGCACAAAATTCCCTCCTACCCTATTAGGGTTACTTCTGAGCCAAGCACAGCTGGGCTGCATCTTCAACTCAGAAGTAAAATGAGAACTAAGCTCAAATCTATCTCATTTACCAAGCCTGTTACTGTAGTGCCCCCAAGCCCTGTGTATATGCCAGCAACGGGTACAAAAGACCTCTAACTGGTGAAAACAGAGAATTTCAGTCTTATAGGATGGAGGACTTATGCAGCCCAGAAGGGGGTCTTCTGTCCCTGAACCTCAAGCTTCTCAGGGTCAGGGACCCTTTTTCCAAGAGGCCGCATATGACTTGCATCTCAGTGGGAACTTGCAGCTGGATGAGAAGAAATTACACAGTGCCAAGGGAACCACACAGATGGGTGTCAATCTGGATGGAGCAGAAGCAGGAAGCCACTACAGGTGACATTTAAGATGATTTAAGTTTCTCTGCCTCCAAAAGTCCTGGAACGAGATACGGTGTTGTGTCTTTCACAAACACCCACACTCAAATCCATCACTGCTGACTGATTGCATAGAGACTGACCTCTGAGGAAGAAGTTTTCTTCTTCCCCCAACACATAATGAGTTTTTTAACCTTTTGTCTTCCCACAAGTAGTATGTTTAGGAGAAAAAAAATAGCCGAGGAGGGGAAAGGGGAAATAAAATGTTTCATGTATTGTCTCTGTGTGTGTGTGTGTGTGTGTGTGTGTGCACGCACACACACACACACACACACGTGCACATGGATGTGCATGCTCACTGACCATGCAGGTGCACAAATGGGTGTGCATGTATGCATGCATAAATGTGGAGGTCATAAGTCAACCTTAGGTGTCCTCAACCACTCTCCATTCGGTTTTGAGACAGTGACACACTTTTCCATGAAATTCACCAAACAGTGAGGATCCCTTGGATTTGCATATCCCTACCTCCTCAGGGCTTGGATTATGAGTATGTACCACCATGTCTGGCTTTCTTCCTTTTTTAGGGTTGTTCTTATTTGTGTATATCATGTGTCTGTTTGTACAAATGTGTACACATATGCAGGTGCCTGCAGAAGCCACAGGAGGGCATCAATCATATCCCCTAGCACTGGAGTTACAGGCGGTTAGGAGCTGACTGACATGGGTGCTAGGAACTGGGCTCAGGTCCTCTGCAAAAGCAGCAAGCAGCCTTAACCACTATGCCATCTCTCCTCCTCCCTCTCCTTTTCTTTCTTCCTTCCCCCTCTCATTTCCCTCCCCTACACATTTCTCCTCTCCCTCTCTCCTCATCCCTCTCTCATGGGTTCTGTGGAACAAGTTCATGCTATTCAGTGAGTACCTCATGGATCTACCTTCCCAGCCCCCAGTACAAGGTTTTGATGCAGAATCCAAGTTTTCTTTTCATCTTCTGCATACATACATACTTTTAAAATAAATTGTACAATCTGTAAACTGAAAATCATGTCTCCTTTCTGAAAAGATCTACAGTTTGGGTATTTTCCAAGCCTCATTACTCAGGGTTCTTCATCTTACTTATGAAATTGGTGTCGGTAAAGGGTTAAAGCATCCACCACTGTAGGAGGGAGGTGATTTATCATCTTAGGGACTGGTGGCAGCAGAAGGGTCGATGTGCTTAACAATTCACACTGAGACACACACACCCACGCCTGTCCACTCATCCCTCTCCCATGGCAACCAGAATCCTGCCTTCACAGGGGTCTGAAAACTTCTTGACACTTGCAACACCCTAAGCTAATATCCATGATGTTTGGGGGGAGCAGCCAGGAAGATTGTGCAGAGAGTGTGAATACTTACAAAATTATACAAGTGCATTCATCTCAGAGCCAGCCAGCTCAGAGGCTGTGTATGTGCCATGCCTCTAGCCTATGGTACCTCTTCAGTTAACCTAGCTTTTCAATCACAATATCCTTTGTAATGTTTCACATTTCTCTAGACGAGGCTCAGGACTCTCAAATTTGGGGAACTATGACTCCATCATACTGAGTGGCCTAGGTCCTGAGCATCCAGGTGCTGGATGAAGAGCTCTAGAGATATGGACTTTCCAGCCAGGGGAGGGACATGCACACGCACACCCATACACATGTGTGAATCTGTGTGTCTGTAATGCATTCCTATGGAGACCAGAGGACAACCTCAGCTATTGCTCTCTTTAAGCACTGACTACCTTGCTTTCTGTGATGGGGGTGTACTGACAATGCCAAAATCAGTTCCCAAGGTGGGTTCACAGTCATGTGGGAACATGCATAGAGTGGCAAAAACTCAAGATAATCTTAGCTTCCCATGTCAAGGAGACACCATGCCTCCTGGTTTCCACACTAGTACAGAGACAATCAGAAGATGCAGCCAACATCTGGTGAATAGGCTACCAGGAATAGATATTCTGGCTCTGGTACATGAGGACTACATGGAGGTCCAAGTTTGGCACCTGCTCATGTATGGCCTATGGAAAATAACTCAAACACTTCTGAAATTCATTCCCTCTTTGGTCAAATAAAAATAGCATGTGTCATTTTAGGATTTAAGATTATAAGCTATGTGGTATACATGTATGAATATGTGAATATATACACACTTTCCAGAACACTGAGTTAACAACTCACCCATCCAAAAAATTTCATCTCAATTCTGTATACTCCTTCATAAACAACTGACCCTTGCAGTACCCTGAAGAGGTTATATCAACACAGACCATAGGGAACCACCAGATTCCTAGAGCCTTCTGAAGCAAGGGACTGCCTTGTGACTTGCATCCCAATCCTCCAGTATTAACCAGGTCATAGATTACAAAAACAAGACATGCTCTAGAAACATGTTCAGAAACTATATAGTCAAGTTATAAAAACAAAAACATCTCAAAACCCATCCTACCAATCTGATAATGTCTTACATACATTTATGTCTCTGTGTTCATGACAATTCTCACTATGTGGAGCCCTCAGGGCAGGGATTGACACCCCAAATAATACAGAAGCTATGCAGAAAAGAAACAATATTTTGAAGACACAGAAAACTCATAGAATGCTTTAAGACAGTGTCTCATGTAGCCTGGACCAGGCTTGAAGTCTCTGACACCAAGGATAACCTTGAATTTCTGATCCTTCTTCTTTCACCTGAACTCTGAAAAGCAAGTAATTGGACTGTAGGACAGAGAGCTTTGAGCAGTGCATCTCTCAGGGTTCTCTAAAGAAACAGGACTGACAGAAATATACATACATACATACTTACACAGGAATTACATACACATATATAATCATCTATGTGATGATATTTTTACATCAGCTCATATGATATGGACTGGGTGGTCCAACAATGGCTGTTTAACAATGGAGAGGTGAGAAACTCCCAAATTTTTGTCTCAATAGGCCCAATTTGGTACTGAAGGTCCAGAGGATTTCCAGACAGGTGCTGGTCATCCAACTACTTAAGAAACCCAAAGAAATTAATTCTAACATCACTGAAGGAATACCACAGCAACAGGATAAGTGTACTTGACAGCAAAAGTGAAGGTAGGTGTAATATGAAAAACAAAAGACCCAGAGACTGATATTAGGGTTCAAACTTCAAGCTGAAGAACAGAAAAGCAAAGTAGTGCTTACTCTACCTCAGACTGAATGGGCTGACCCTATTGCCTCTCCTCAGAGTGGCTGGAGAATGAACACCTGACACTGAGACCTTGCTCCTGTCTTATATACCTCCCTGATGTTGGGATTAAAGGCATGTGATCCCAAGTGCTAAGATCATCTTTGTGTCAGCTGTTTCTCTTTAGGAATGGATCAATTTTGTGTATATCTGGGTGGCCTTGAACTCCCAGAGTCTGTCTACCTCTTAATTCTTAGTCCTAGGATTAATAGTATGTACTACCACCTCCTAGCTTCTAGCAGCTGGGATTAAACATGTGTGCCTAGCTTCTATGACTTGTGGCTGACTTTGCTTTCTGAATCTTCACACAAGCTTTAATAAATCATAAATAATATGTCACTACAGATAGACATGCAAGAAAATTCCTTCTTCCATGACCTTTTGTCTGGCTGCCACCAGAAGATACACACACACACACACACACACACACACACACACACACACACACACACTACAATGGGTCTTCTGTGACTAGCAGCTCGGGTTTCCATTGATTCAAATATAATGAAGTTGTCAACTAAGATTAACTCCATCACAAGTAATATCAGTAAGTTCATACCCATTTCCATCTTTGTATCACTATATCCAATAGTTTATTCTGAAAGAAAGTGTGGTTGGTTATGTTGAACCTCCTGCCCCCATATTTGGAGCTGCAGGGACAATGTATAGTTTCTCTGAGAAAACCATCTGTTGAATCATGTTTGTTCCTAAAACAAAACCCTGACAGGGAAAAGCCAGGCATGGAGAAGGAACAGTAGTACTTGACACAACCATTAGGAAAACAGTTAGGCATTACCATGGTCCACAATGAAGAAATGCCCTACCCAAGTCAATTTTCTTGCCTCCATCCATCTATTCAAAACCCACCCACTTCACACCATCGTTGCGCTAGACTTTCTACTACAGTTTGGTGACTCAGAAAGACATCCATTGAATCCTTACCTTTCAACACCTCTGAATCTACTGGGAACTTACCTTGGAAGGAAACTGGTAACAAGAGACTTGACAACTGTATTTATAGAACACCCCCTTGCTGTCCCTAAGTGGGTCATGTATACTATTCTTTCCAGTTCTCACAGCACCAGTGGCCAGTACTGATCAGTGTTTGAAGAGTTATCAACAGGTTTATTATGATCAAAGGGTAGAGATAGCATCCCAGGCCTTCCTTGGAGACATTGCTGTGTTTTTAAGGGCTCTACACTGAAAATTATCTTTTCAGAATATGATTCTTTGAGTCATAGAGGAGAGTATAATTGACATGATGATAATATTACAACTATAATCAGCACTTGATTGGAGCTAGTGTATATGATGTTCAGCATATGCTTCAAAGTTGGTTAAATCTGTGAGACTATCAGTGTATACAAAGATTCATTCACAAAGAGGCAACCAAGCAGGAACACTGTCTGGTTCCTCCCTTAGCTTCAGCAGGCACAATGAAGTCTTCTTCTCTGCACAGTTCATTCAGTCACTATCAGGAACACCATGCTGATGAAGATGCATGGCTGCGCCTTCATGCTTCATATCTCCATATCAGTTATGCAGAATGCCCACATTCATGTTATATTGTCATGGTATGAATAGGAAACTTGGTCCAAAGGAGCTCATTGTTAAAGGGCCAACTCCCAGCTAGTGGATCCAACCATTGAGAAGTGTTTGGAACATGAGGACAGAGTTCATCAATTAATTTACACACTTAATGAGTCAATAGATTCATAAATTGATACACATTCTGATGGAACAAGCCTTCATTGCATGGACCCAATGCAATGAAGCCGGCTGAACATGGACTGTAAGTAAGCTTTTAAATCATGAGCCATAACAAATGTCTCTTCTCCATTTAGCTGTTTCCTGCAGGCATTTTCCACAGTCATAACAATAAATCTAATTAAAACTAGGTTGCAGAGGTAAGACACACAAAGAGAGGGTACCTTCACAAAACTAATCCCTATTTTCTATTTTTAGTTTTCTTTCTTTTATTTGCATGTATGTGTGTTCATATGCAAACACCCACACACATGCATGTGCATGCGTGTGTGCACTTGTGAGTGTTGGTGTACCAGTATTTATATGCACTTGCATTTGGAGACTGGAGGTTGACATCAGGTGTCTTCTCCATCACTCCCCCTTGTCTTTGAGACAGAGTCTCTCACTGAACCTGAAGCTTCACAAGTTCCTAAACTAGCTGGCCAGTGAGTGCTAAAGGTTTTATTGTCACTATCCCCAACCCTACCATACTAGAGTTATAGATGCATGCCATCATGCTCTGCTGATTTTGGGTGCTGGGGATCTGAGCAGGTTATCATGCTCATGCATCAGTTCAAGGAAGGTTGGCTCTGGCTCCAGTTCCAGGATACAACTCATCATGGTGAGGAAGGCAGACAAGCCAGAACATACAGTATCTGTTACACTGCATCCACAGTCAGAAAGCAGAGACACAACATGAAGTGTGGTGGAGCTATAAAGCCTGAAGCCATACCCCCTTGATCCACTTCCTCCAGGGAGGCTCCACCTCTTAAAGAACCAAGTGTTCCTACATGTGAGCTCCATTCAACCTACATCACTTACAGACTATTTTCTGTGTTCTCTCCACAAGAAATACACATTCCACGAGGCCAAACCATACATGGAGATTCTTCTTAACTGTACAAGAACACCAGTTCTGCCCCAGAAAGAAATTTGCCTACCAAAGAGAAATGAGCCACCTTTAAGTGAAAATGGCCCTCAATGGTATGAAATTCTTGTTGTAATTCAAACACCTTTTTCTCCACAAGAATTCGTTTCTGACAAACAAAATAAACCATCATGCCACTCTTATATAAAGATTGTGACAATGAGTCTATTAAACTTTACTTAAGAGCAAAACAACTCAGGTGTTATCTAAATTTAGCCCTCTGAGCTCTCTGACTCTCTCATCCCCAAACACCTATCTTGCAGCATTTGCTTAGCCTTCCAAGAGCTGAAGAAATAGAAATACTTTCACACAAAGCTTTAAGATTAGGTCAGCTAGAGAGCTTGACCTGGTTAGACCAAATTTGGCATGGATTCCTCAAAATATGTTTTCTATAAGAAAGTGGTCCCATTCAGAGAACAAGAAGATAAGGACACAACTGTGAAATTAGTTCCAAAGCAGTTCACATTTTGTTCATTTCCTGAAGTGGAGAGTAGAGATACAAAGAGTCTGTCTAATAAGCCAATAAATAGACAGTACCAATCACAATTCAACATCATTTTGGCCTATGTGTAGATGTGTGTGTGTGTATGTTCATGTGTGCTGATGAACATGTGTATGCAAGTATTTGTACATGTATGGGGGAAAGTGTGGAGACCAGAGGTCAGCCTTGGGTGTCAGTCCTCTATTTCTGCCCAGCTTGCTGTTTGAGATGGGGTCTCTCACTGGGCTAGAGCTCACCAATTCAGCTAGCCTGGCTACCCAGTAAGGCCCAAAGATGCTCTGCTTACATCTCTGCCTCCCCAGCACTGGGAATACAAGAATTGACCACTACCCTTTGCTTTCTGTATGTGCATTTGAAGGTTGAACTCAAAGCCCCGTGTCTTCTGTGTGTTTCACTAGCTTGCTAACATTTTTGTGCTTATATATTTTATTTGTTATGTATTGTGTGGATGCATGCAAATGCTATAGTACACATGTAGAAGTCAGGGCATAGCATAAAGAATCAGTTCCCTCCTTCCACTGCATGAGTTCTGGAATTAAATTAAGGTGGTCAGGCTTAGCAGCAAGTAGTTACCTACTGAGATATATCATTGACACCCACACATTTTTTTAATATAAAATGTGTATTCAGCAGTGAGACAATAGATGTTTGATACTATGTACAATAAGAGAGGAGAACTGTGTATAGAAATTAGAATGTCCGGACTCCTCGGAGCAACTCTGAACAAAGGAGACCGGCCTATCCATGCGGGACCACCCGTAATTTCCACCTGCTTGGTCTCTGACCCTGCCTCCAGTCCTCTGCGGGAGTCCTGGGCCCCTCCCAGAGATCCACCTATCTCTGCAGGTCCACTCTGAGTTCCTGCCAGCAAGATCCTTGACCCCAAATCTGGGCCTCTGCTAAAGAAAGAGGCCTCAGCTGGAGAATTCCAGTTTCCAGTGAGATCTGACTATCGTGCAAAACCTTCCCAAGTTCCAGCTCAGGCTTTGTCTTCTTCTGCCAGCCATTGGCTAGAGCCATTGGCTAGTGGCATCTTCTACTGGATCCTCAGCCCTGACCCCATCCCTGGGTCCCTGTCTGTGGAGAGACCTCCTATAGAGCTTGGACCACCCAGAGCTACAGATATTGAATCTCTGACCCACATAAGCCCACCGGGGAAGTACCATAAAAAGAAGGGGAGACCCCATCAACACCTACTGGAAGAAGCTATGGGAAGATGGCAATACAAGAAAACACCTAACAACAGAAAGACAAGCATGACACCACCAGAATCTACAGAATCTACACCAACTAGAACGGAATACAACAACAAAGCAGAGGAAGCAGAAGGGAACGACTTAAAAATCACCATCATAAAAATGATAGAGGCCCTCAAAGAAGATGTGAGAAAATCCCTTAAAGAAATGAAGGAAAAAACAAACAAAAAAGTGGAAGAAATGAACAAATTCCTTGAGGAAAGTACAGAAAGCCAAGAAAAAACAATTAAGCAGGTGAAGGAAACGGTTCAAGACTTGAAAACTGAAATAGAGAAAATAAAGACAACACAAACTGAAGGAATGCTAGAAATAGAAAAACTGAGCAAAAAATCGGGAACTACAGACACAAGCATAACCAACAGAATTCAAGAGATGGAAGAGAGAATCTCAGGCGCAGAAGATAAACTAGAAGAAATAGATTCATCGACCAAAGAAAATCATAAATCCAACAAATCCTTAACAAAAAACATCCAGGAAATGTGGGACACGATGAAAAGGCCAAACCTAAGAATAATAGGCATAGAGGAAGATGAGGAAGCTCAGCTCAAAGGTGCCAAAAACATATTCAACAAAATCATCAAGGAAAATTTTCCAAATCTGAAGAAGGACATGCCCATGAAAGTACAAGAAGCATACCAAACCCCAAATAGGCTGGACCAAAGAAAAAAGACCCCTCGACATATAATAATCAAAACACCTAGAATACAGAATAAAGAAAGAATATTAAGAGGAGTGAAGGAAAACTGACAGGTAACATATAAAGGCAGACCTATCAAAATTACACCTGACTTCTCCATGGAAACCCTCAAGGCCAGAAGGTCCTGGGTAGATGTTCTAAAAGTATTAAGAGAACACGGATGCCAGCCTAGGCTACTATATCCAGCAAAACTCTCAATCACTATAGATGGAGAGAACAAGATATTTAATGACAAAACCAGATTTTCCCAATACGTATCTACAAATCCAGCCCTACAGAAAGTATTGAAAGGAAAACTCCAACCCAAGGAAGGTAAATACGCCCACAAAAATGTAGGCAACAGATAATCCAACTACACCAGAAACCAAGGGTAAAGCAGAATTAATATATTCACAATACCACTGCCAACAACAAATCTAAATCAAACAAGCATCAACAATCAATGGTCCTTACCCTCAACATTAATGGTCTTAACTCACCTATAAAAAGACACAGGCTAACAGAATGGATACGAAGACAGAATCCATCCTTCTGCTGCATACAAGAAACACATCTAAGCTTCAAAGATAGACATTACCTAAGGGTAAAAAGTTGGGAAAAACATTTTCCAATCAAATGGAAATAAGAAGCAATCAGGCATAGCTATCCTAATATCTAACAAGTTAGACTTCAAACGAAAATTAATCAAAAGAGATGAAGACAGTCATTTCATATTCATCACAGGAGAAATCCATCAACACAAAGTCTCAGTTCTGAACATCTATGCCCCTAATACAAAGTCACCCACATTCATAAAAGAAACACTACTAAAACTCAAAGCTCATATAAAACTTCACACACTTATAGTGGGAGACTTCAATACACCACTCTCAACACTAGACAGGACCATAAATCAGAAACTCAACAAAGAAACAAAAGAACTAACAAAAGTTATGTCTCAACTGGGGTTAACAGACATCTATAGAACATTCCATCCAAAGACAAAAGAATATACCTTCTACTCTGTTCCACATGGAACCTTCTCTAAAATCGACCACATACTAGGTGGCATAACAAACCTCAACAGATACAAGAGAATAGGAATAGTCCCCTGTATCTTATCGGACCATCATGCTTTAAAATTGGAATTCAGCAACAACAAAAATAGCAGAAAACCTGCAAACTCATGGAAACTGAACAATGTGCAATTGCACCACTCCTGGGTCAAAGAAGAAATAAAGAAAGAAATTAAGGACTTTCTAATATTCAACAAGAATGAGGACACAACATACCCGAACTTATGGGACACCTTGAAAGATACGAGGGAAGTTCATTGCACTAAGTGCCCATATGAAGAAAACAGAGGATAGCCACATAAGAGAATTAACAGCATAACTGAAAACCTTAGAACAGAGAGAAGCGAACTCACCCTGTAGGAGTAGATGCCAGGAAATAATCAACTTGAAGGCTGAAATCAACGAAATAGAAACCAGGAAAACAATACAAAAATTCAATGCAACGAAGAGTTGGTTTTTTGAGAAAATCAACAAGATAGACAAACCTTTATCCAAATTAACGAAAAAGCAGAAAGAGAACATGCAAATTAACAAAATCAGAAACAAAAAGGGGAACATAACAACGGACACAGAAGAAATCTAGACAATTTTCAGGTCATACTTTGAAAATCTGTATTCCACAAAAATTGAAAATTCAAAGGAAATGGACAAATTTCTGGATAACTATCACTTACCATAATTAAATCAAGAACAGACAAACAACTTAAATAGACCTATAACCTGCAATGAAATAGAAGCAGTCATCGAAAGCCTTCCAACCAAAAAAAGTCCAGGGCCAGATGGAGTCAGTGCAGAATTCTACCAGACATTCAAGGAAGAACTAATACCACTACTCCTCAAAATGTTCCACAAAATACAAACAGAAGGTTCATTGCCAAACTCTTTTTATGAGGCCACAATAACCTTGGTACCCAAGCCTCACAAAGACACAACTAAGAAAGAAAATACAGACCAATATCCCTGATGAACATTGCTGCAAAAATACTCAATAAAATACTGGCAAAATGAATTCAAGAATACATCAGGGAAATCATCCACCATGACCAAGTAGGCTTCATCCCTGGAATGCAGGGATGGTTTAACATATGAAAATCTATCAACGTGATCCACCATATAAACAAACTGAAAAAGAAAAACCATATGATTATCTCCCTAGATTTTGAAAAAGCCTCCGACAAAATTCAACACCCTTTCATGATAAAGGTCTTGGAGAGGTCAGGGATAACAGGAACATACCTAAACATAATAAGAGTAATATACAGAAAACCAACTGCCAACATCAAACTGAATGGAGAGAAACTTAAGCCAATTCCTCTAAAATAAGGAACAAGACAAGGCTGCCCTCTCTCTCCATATCTCTTCAATATCGTACTACAAGTTCTAGCTAATGCTATAAGACAACAAAAGGAGATCAGGGGGATCCAAATTGGAAAGGAAGAAGTCAAACTGTCTCTATTTGCAGATGATATGATAGTTTACATAAGTGACCCAATAAACTCTACCAGGGAACTCCTACAGCTGATAAACACCTTCAGCAAACTAGCTGATAAACTCAAAAATATCAGTAGCCCTACTTTTTTTAGACGACAAAGAGACAGAGAAAGAAATCAGAGAAACATCACCCTTTACAATAGCCACAAGCAACATAAAGTATCTTGGTGTAACGCTTACCAAACAAGTAAAAGACCTATATAATAAGAACTTTGTGGCTCTAAAGAAAGAAATTAAAGAAGATGCCAGAAAATGGAAAGATCTCCCATGCACTTGGATAGGTAGGATAAACATAGTAAAAATGGCAATCTTGCCAAAAGCAATCTACAGATTCAATGCAATCCCCATTAAAATCCCATCACAATTCTTCACTGACCTTGAAAGGATAATAATCAACTTTATATGGAAAAACAAAAGACCCAGGATAGCCAAAACAACCCTGTACAATAAAAGAACTTCAGGAGGCATCACCATTCCTGACTTTAAGCTCTACTACAGAGCTATAGTTCTGAAAACAGCCTGGTATGGGCATAAAAATAGACAGGTAGACCACTGGAATCGAATTGAAAATCTTGATATTAATCCACACACCTATGAAACCATCCTGAATGAGGTAACCCAGTCACAAAAAGAGGAACACAGTATGTACTCACTCATATATGGATTTTAGACCTAGATCAAAGGATCACCAGCCTATAATTCACACCACCAGAGGAACTAGGATACAAGGTGTATTCTAAGAGATTCATATAAAGTCCTTCACAGAACTGGGAAGGGACAAATCCCCCAGAGCTCAGGGGAAGTGGGGGGGGCAGTGAATGGAGAGAGAAGTAGGAGAAAACGAGGGGGAGGAAAGGAAAACATGTGCAAACAGGAAGATTGAGCCTGGTTAGGAATAGAAGACAGGAAAGAGAGACAGAGAACATAAAAGAGGGAGCCAATATTGGTTTGAAGATAAAATTGAACACAAAGAAAGGTCTAGAGAACTACAAGACTGCTCCCAACTAACAATTTGAGCTTCCGTAGAAAGGCTACCATAAATGCCCTTCCTGGAGAGTGAGATCAACAACTAACTTCTCCATGGAGCCCTCAACTAATGCCTGTTGGAAACAGGAGCAAACACCCATACATAAATTCTGAGTCGAACTAGAACCCAGATGCAGATGGAGAGGACAAGACCAGGTGGCAGAAACACATACAGACAGCTTACCTGAACAAGGAGGAGCTAATGGGCCCACAGACTGATAGCTGGGAATCCAGCGTGGGACTGACTCAGGTCCCCCTGAATATGGGTCTCAGCCAGAAGGACTGAGCAGTCTAAGGGACCTCAGACAGTGGAGCCAGGATGTATCCCTGGTGCACAAAAGGACTTTGTGAAAACATCCCCCATGGAGGGATAACTGCCTTAATCTAGAGACAGGAGAGAAGCCCTAGTCCCTACTTCACATGACCTGTCAGATCTACATGACCCCAACTGGAGGGCATTCCCCTACATATGGAATTGGGGTGGGGGGATGGGAGGGGAGGGTGGTTAGAGTGCATGTGAGAGGGCAGAGAGGGTAAAAGGGAGGGAAGGAGGGAGAGAGGAAGGGAGGGAGGGAAGGAGAAAGGGAGAAAGGGAGCAAGGGAGGGAAGGAGGGAGGGAGGGAAGGAGAGGGAACTGGGATCAACATGTAAAATAATAAATTAAATTTAAAAAAAAAAATTCTTTGACTCCAAAATTTAAGTTCAAGGACCAGTTACTGGGGAAAAGGATTTCTATTTTTGTTTCCACAGAAAATGAAAAGATGTGGATTCCTTCCAGACTAATGTGGTTTGATCAAGCCAGACCACCTGAAACAGAGTACCAGGTGATCCTACATTCAAAACAGCTGGGCAAAGCAGCCTGACAGACTACAGCCAGGATTTCTGAATCTTCTTCGAATCCCCCATGACAGCACCCCTTACCAGCAGGAAATAGTTTGGAAAGAATGACGCCCAAATTCCCAAATATTGTGTATAAATGTTTGTTTTCATCTAAATGGACTTTGTTATATAAAATAAATAAATAAGGAAATTAGAATGTCCAATTGTTGTGGTATCCCCAGGGCTAAGGCCAGAACAATACCAAGCAAAGTGGGATGGATGATTATTCTTGGTGGATACTGATTTTAATGTGACATTATAATAACTGTTCCTAAAGTAATGTTTAGAGAAGTCAAAGTTTACTCTCATCCTTTGAAGTGATGCTTATATCTATCAGTGCATTAGAGCAGCTGAGGTGGTTTTCACAATGACTTTTCATCTCTTCTGCTCCATTGAAACTATTCAGTCATAAGTAATGAATGTTAGTATATAGCAATGTGTCCAGTGTTATAGCTAAATGGCCAACTAGTTTAATGACTGAACCAAGACTTTGCTGGCAGCCACTGAGGCCTGGGTTATAATCACACTGCTCTCTTAGTCCTTAATCCACCATGTCAAACCCCAGAAAGTGTCACAGAGCCTCCAAGTCTCCATCCTAGCGCTTCCATTCCTATACTGCCAACCCTTCTGAGCACTGATCACTCAACCGAGCTTGCCCCTTTCCATCTCTCTCCTCACTACTTTACTAGGAATACATTTAGATAAAAGAGATTTTTTGCACACCATTTTTGCCTAAACAACTAATTCAAGGACTAGTCAAGGATAATCAGTTATGACTAATAACTGATAAGAAGTAATATCTACCTCTAAAGCCAAGAGACTCTAGAAAATAAGTCTGAGACACTGGTTTAAGTATCAAACAAGGGAGGTTTGTAACTGGTTCCTAGAAAAAAAGAGAACCCTACAGCCCTAAAATGGTTTGATCTCATGGAAGCTTTCGGCATTTTTTGGTGCAAGGTGTCTTTCTGACTCCCATGATAGTTATTACTGATTGACAATTTGATAGACTCTAGAATCACCTAGAAGACAAGCCTAGTCAAGTCCATGAAGGATTATCTAGGTTAGACCAATTAAGGTTGGAAGATTCACTGTGAATGTGGGCAACATCATTCATTGGCTGGGGTCCCCCATGCATAGAAGAAAAATGAGTTAAGAACCAGCATTCATCTCCCTCTGCTCCCTCAGTGCAGATTTGTGACCAGCTGCCTCACACTCATGCCACCAAGACTTCCTTGTCATGACAACTTGTCCCCTTCAAATGCTGAGCCAAGACAAACCCTCCCTTCAGTTGCTTTTGTCAGGTATTTTGTCAAAACATAAAAGGATAACTAATACTCTGGGGAACTTTGCAAGGCAGCCACTTATCTATCCTGACCTTCTTGGAGTCTAACCCTGTCTTCCCAGCCCCTCATTTGCATTGAAGACTCCTTAATTCACATACTTTGGGTGGATACACAATTTTATCATGTTTAGACTGTTGTGGACCAAAAATTATACTGGCTAGAGTTTCTAAAACTGGAGTCTAAAATACATATATGACCTCATCAGAAAGAACAAAGCTCTGATTTTCCACTCTCAGCCAGCTTTGGGGAGTGGAACATCCATCCCACGATATTTGTGACTCCATAGCAACAGAGAAAGCAGAGGAGGAAACAGAAGGTTTATCAGACAGCAACCTACCTATAATTTACTCACTTCTTTCTATCATTACACACTTTGTTTCAATCAAATTTAATGAATCTTTTTATACTGGTACAATGAATAAGAGAAATTGAGTATGTTGATCAAGTCCATAGAAGAGAAAAGTGATTTCATACAGCTTTTGTCTTAGTTAGGGTCTCTATTACTGTGAAGAGACACCATGACCATGGTAACTCTTATAAAGGAAAACATTTAATTGAGGTGGCTCACTTATAATTCAACGTTTCAGTTCATTATCATCATGGTGGAATTATCTGCCTAGACATGGTTCTGGAGAAGTAGTTGAGAGTTGTATATCTTGCAGACAACAGGAAATGGTCTGAAACACTGGGTGGTGTCCTGAGCATAGGAAACCTCAAAGCCCACCCCCATACTGACACACTCACTCCAACAAAGCCACAGCTCCTAATAATGCCAATCCCTTTGAGATTATGGGGGCCAATTACATTCAAACCACCATAGCCTTAAGGGGAGGACACTAGAACCCAGTTCTTTGTGAGTAATCAGAAGTCAAGAAAGAAGTAGAACAATGACCCCACCACTGAGGCCCTGCCGAGACAAAGCTGAGATGACTCCAAGAGATGTGGACAGTGAGGACCCTACAGTTTGAAGTGGGGTATGCCTCTGACCACACCCACTTTCATTCCCAAGATGTCTTCCTTTTATTCTCAAAAACTAATGGAGCCAGCAGCCACATTATTTCCTTTCTCATCCCAGGGGCAGAATTTCTGACAGAAGCAACTTAAAGAAAGAAGGGTGTGTTTGGGCCCAAGCTTAAGGAGATGCCGCACATCATGGGAGGGAAGGTATAGTTACTGGGCTGTCACAAGGCTGCTTATGGCTTGGACCCCTCACATTTCAATGAATCAGAAGTAGAGAGAAAGGAGGGCTAGTATTTTTGTGTCTTTCTTGTTCATCTTGACTCCATTTATTTGGTCTGGATCCCTAGGCCATAGGATGGTATGACCTGCTTTAGGTTGAGGTTTTCCTCAGTTTAATCTCTCCCTGGAAACATCCTCACAGACAGGCCCAGAGTTGTGTCTCTCAAGTGATTCTATATCCAGTCAAGTTGATCAAGATGATGAAGCAATACATAGTCTCCTTCCCACCTTCCCAACGTACAAATATTTATATATCATCACTGATATTTCTATTACTCCAATAAAGAAAATATTCATAGGTATCATGGTGAAGCCCATGCCTAATACTATTAGCTAATGTATCCCCTCACCTAATGTCCCTCCAGGCAGCTATGTCAAGCACCAAACATGAGGCTGAGGATGCAGCTCAGTTGACAAAATTTTTGCCAAGCCTGCATCAAGTCTTAGGTTCTCTCCTAGCACCACATACACCAGGTATGGTGGTGCTCCACAGTAATACCAGCAGTGGGGAGGTGAAGAAATTCAGATCACAAGCTCAAGGCCATCCTTAGCTACACAGCAAGTTCAAAGCCAGCCTGGGCTGTTATATGAGACCCTACTTCAAAAATAAACCAGAGCTACCTCAAAGTATATCTTCCACAGATACATTTCTATGCCCCATAATGCTTTGCATCTGGACACAAAACCCCAAGCAAGAATCATCACACTGTAAAATGTAAGTTTCTCTAGTTTCCTTCACCCAGCACTACTTCTGAGCCTATCTATATCCATACAAGGGATACAAGCACAATGTCACACTAAGGAGACCCACTTAGACACCTTTTAACAGCTGCACAGCCTCACAGCACATAAACACGACACATTTTCCTTTCCCATCTCTCCACTAATGGACACTCAGGCTATTTGAAAATGCCCAGTCTCACAAAAATCACTACAACGAATGCCCTCGAACACATCTCTCTGTGAACAGAAAAACCACTTTGTCCAAGGCTCATGATTAAAGGTAAAATTGCTGTGTCTCATGGATTTAGATCTTCAAATGTGTTAGCTTCTGCTCCTTAATTCCACAATGAGGCTATGTCAACCTACAATGCCGGCAGCCTACAAGGAAGTCTTCTCCTACTTTCAGAGAAGTCTTCTTCACATATAGGCAAAGATACCCTTTCCATAGACTAAAAGCACACCTGTTTACTCATTAGGTATAAACCTGCATTTAGACATATCTCTACATTTATATAAATAGACATACAGACATATAGGGGGGGAGGAGAAAGAGAATAAAGTTCAATTCAATCCTCTCCTTACAGCAGCATCATTTTGAAAGCTAACGATGCATCTCTATTCCCCTATCTTCTGATGACTTAATGAATTAGCCACTCGTCCATAAGAGCTGAACTGTTGGGATAATACATCAAAATCAAGCCAGGCACCCACAATCATATAGGCTGATGGATTTAAGGCGAGACCCTGGGCAATAACAGTGTTGTTTAGAAGACGAATCTACTCATAAGCACTCCTCCATGACAAATGACAGACTTGGAGGCAATTCACAAGGTCCAGGTGGGAGCGGTTTCAACTTAATTAAACTTTGAAAACATAATAGAACCCAAGGCAGTACATCAATTTCTGGGTCCCACTATCAAAAAGCCCATGATGTCCTTAATAGGTCAGCCATATCTGCTTCTTGGGACTGTAATAGATCGTTACCTGACATGCACTACACCAACAACCCTTGATCTTGCTGAAGCCAGTGCCACCTCTGTCTCTTTCCTCTTTCCTCCATGTTTGTTTTGCCACTAGTCCATCCCACATGGGGAGGGGTGTTATGATTGCTTCTATCTCCATTGCTTTACAATTGGTCCTACCAAAGCTCACCTTCAGACTTGGTCGCTCCAGGTCTGAAATCCTGGCATATGGGTCCTCAAGGGTCATTTATCCTTTCTCTTGAGAACAGGCTGAAACTGGTCAAGCATGCCAGGCTGGCTGGCTGGCCAATGAGCTCCAGCAATTGGCCCTGTTTCCACCTCTGCAGCAATGCAGTTGGGATTGTGTACCACCACATTCAGAGTTTTTTTTTTCATATATTTTGAAGCAGTGTACGTGTTTGAGGGGTGGGCAAGAGCATGCCACAGTTCACATGTGGAGGTCACCAACTTGCAGAAGCCACTTCTCTCCTTCTACCAGGGAGCTTTTAGAATCAAATTTCCCAGACTTGGTGACAAGCACATTTGCCTGTTAAGCCATCTTGCTGGCCCACACACTCAGCTTTATTTGGTTAACCTATGTCAACTGTCCCATTTTAAAATGCCTAGAGGTCACTTCACTGGACAGCGGCCCATACTTCTGAACAGGTGTCCTTTCTGGGAATGCTTGAGAAAACCAAGGACAATGGAGAGTAGATGCTTGTGTGGAGCTGTCCACAGGAAGATGTGACTATTAACTCTAAAGGGTTAAGAGGGTTAAGACGCAGCTAATTCTAGAGCCAGATGCCAATGACCTCATAATAAACATTTAGGTTACCCAAATATCATGTTCCAGTAAGGTAACAATTCCATGAAAACTTTATAGTGACAGAATAAAGAAAATCATAAATGAAGACACCATGCAAATAAATATGAGGAAACATCTGGTAGGTATGATCTGACTGACACCATCCTCAGACTTTTGGTTGGTGGGGCTACATGTCTGTTTGTGTATTCCAAAGCATTTACCTAATGGTCATAATACAGCGGAGTACAATAAATGGCCTTTAAAGGGCTTAAGATGGTCCAAGATAACTTGGCTCTTGATTTGCAACATTCCAACCTCTCCATCATTGGAGTCCTAATGATTTCACCAGCCTTGCAGAAGGCTCAATGGCAGCTGCTGTTCTTTTCAAAAGCTCTCATTCATAGAACTAACTCAGAAACATACACACACACCCACACTTGCAATCACACTCATGTGCTTACACAATTATAAGAGTCATTAGATGTAGAAGAAGGCTGATGGTGCTTGAGAATTGCAGCGCATTCTGGGAGATCCATCTGCCCAAGTGAGGACAAGCATAGTGGTGTGAAGGAAAGCACCCCACACTCAACCCCACTGACAATCAGAGACAGTGGTTCTCAACCTGAGCTGCCTCCAAAGATGACAGCACTCTGGGTTCCCTGCAAAAAACCAAGCCAGGTTTGTGTGAGACCCACACATCACATCTTTCCAAACCTCTCCATGTGTTTTATCTTGGTGACCAGGATAGAGTCTCTGCCCCAAGAACCAAAGAACCTCCTACTTTACAGACAACAGCAAAACAAAAGCAACCATGGCCTCACCTCATCTAAGAAGGTGGTGACTGGCTTTGGTGCAAAAGTCGAGAATTAGCTTAAGTGGAATAACTGAAAAAACGAGCATCCACCACCTAGAAAAACCACGTCCAGCTTGCCCCAAGATAGCACTTTCTAAGGTGGGAGTGGTTAGCTGAGGTTTTATAGCCATGGAGCAAAAGAGTCATAAATGAAAGAACTTGGGGTAGAAGAGGACAAGAGAAATATCTCAGTGCATACAAGCTCTTACAGAGGACTCATTCAGTTCTGAGGCTCCAGCTCTTGGGGATCTGAAGCCTCTTCTAGCCTCTGAGGACACCTGTACACACAGGCACACTTGTGAACACACAAGCATACACATAATTAATAATAAAGTAACATCTTTATCCAAACAAAACGCTTTTCAAAGACATCAATGGAATCACAATTGGGCCATAGAGCTATGAGAAGCATGAATGGCTCTGCTGTGGTCCCCAGAGCTATCTGATGACATTCTTAGCTTAGGGATATTAACACATCCCACACAGTTCATCTGTTAGTCACAGGGATGTCAGGTCAACCAGGAAGCATCTAGTTAGAGGACTAGTATATTAAAATGGCTTTAGGAAACCCTTCACTTCATACAGTGAATGTAGGCCAATGAAAGAGAAAGGGAGAGAAGAGAAGGGGAAGGAAAATAGGAAAGGCAAACCACAGGAAAAGGGAAAAGAAAGACAAAGCCCAAAAGTAATTTGGCTCTGGAACTGCAATATCCCAACTCTCCATTCTCATAAAGTTCAAGTCAGTTGATCAGCCTTTGGAGCATTTAATATAAATTCCCCGGGACTTGAGTTTACATGAGCAACATTATAGTCCTGGCTACACGTTTTGACAATTCTACCTGATGTTTGAATTTTCTGCTAGGAAGGTAAAAAGTATCAGGTTGCTTTTAGTAAGGGCTTATACATCAGGCTCTATCTCAGCAAATCCTTAGAGACCTGAAAAGTGGTCAAGTGTGTGGCCCCCCCATCTGCCAACACATGAGCAGAGCCCACAGAGGACAATAATTGTTCTGCAGTCATCATCCCACCCAGAAGCAAAGCAGGGGTTCCCCAGGCTCCCATCATCCCTGGCAGGTTGACAGCAGCCACTGAACAGCTATGATGTTCTTTCATCTTTTAAAGACAGAAAAGCAACATATTTCAGTTCTGAGGACTGGAATTCAAGGACCTCTCTCAGAGCATCTATCACCTGTCATGACTTGGGACATCTCACTCTCAACAGAGAACTTTCTGAAGGAAAGGCTTGAGTAAAGCCCAGTGGTCCCTTGTTCATGCCAAGAACACTGAGCTGACCACTCACCTATTGTGCTGTGTGAACTGTGGGGGGGGCACTACCTGCCTCCCCTGGATAAGAGGGCTCTGACTTATCCCATGGACTAATGTGACTGGCACAACTGAAGGGGTGGTGGTGGTGGTGGTTAGCTCATGGTAAGCTCTCCCACACATAGCATAAGTACCCATCTCCAACTGTCCAATTATATCACTGCCTGATAAATTATAGAGCGATGATCTTTTTCAAAGCACCCCCTCATTGACTACCCCATTTAAGTTTATGTTAAACATGGGCTGCCATGACTTCAGGATAGATCAGGATTGTTTTGTTTTGTTTTCCTACTCGTAGATGATCCCCCCCAAAGGGGACACTGGGTACCCCCACAATGGTAAGATTTTTTTAATGCATGCAAATTTGAAAGCCATGATGCATTTATTAATCCTTCATTGAAGTAAATGGCATCAAAGCCCATGGGGGCAATCACTCATACACAATAATCCTGTGACTAACTGACACGAAGGGCAATCTGATGCCCAGTGCTGAAGTTTTCTTACAAGAATAGCCCCCAAGACCGAGGTTGGGTAGGTACTGAGTGGCAGCCTTTGCACACAGCAACACAGTGAAGGCAAAGACACTCATGACTGAGCACAGGAGAAAATACTGAGACTTCGGATAGAGTCCAGACAGCCACAGTCCTGTCTCAGACAGATGAGGCTGCTGTAATTCTTCAGACTTCATAGACCTGTTTCTATTGCAGGGCCTTTGCATGTGCTGTCAACAATGCCTGGATATTCCCTCAGCCTCTATTCTTTGTACGACTGGACCGTTTTCATCCTATAGGTCTCAGAAAAGTCTTTTCTATGACCTTAACTGAAAGAGAGGGGAAATAAGAGATAGAGTGAAGAGCAGAGGAGGTGAATAATAACTAAAGTATAATGACTATATGTGTGAGGATGCCACCATGAAACCTATCACTTTGCACGCTAACTTAAGCAATTAATTAAAAAGTGAAGAAAAATCAATAAAATTACCAGTGAGATAGCTCTGAGGCATTTGTTGCCAAGCCTCACATAGATTTGATCCCCAGGATGGAAGCAGAGAACTGGGTGTACAAGTGTACTGTGGCACATGTATACACACACATAATACAAATTTTGCAAGAAATAAAATGTGATTTAAAAATTTACAGTAAATAAACTATATGCCTTTTCATTCTATCCATTCCTTCATGGCACAGGTTTTTATCTTGCCACAGCTTTGAATGTTGCCATAAGACCCTTTGTGTACACACACACACACACACACACACACACACACACACACACACACACACAAGCTACAGACCGGGATCTTGTACTTTCTGTTCATTGCTCTGTCCAGCATCACTGAGATTCTCGAAGAGCAGGGTCTCAGCACACAGCACACAGCACACAGCACACAATTAACTAAGCAGGCAGAGCCCCCTGCCTTGGCTGGCTCCCAAGGTTTGGAACTCTTAAAAGTTCCGTCTTCAAGTTCCTCTCTCACTCATCCCTACGGCATATTTTTCTGTGTGTGTCTATGTCTGTGTGATTGTGAGTGTCTGTGTGTATGCATGTCTGTATGTGTCTGTGTGTCTGTGTGTACCTCTATGTGTGTCTATGTGTGTGTGTCTGTGTTTGTGTATATGTGACTGTCTATGTGTATCTATGTGTATGTGTGCCTTTGTATCTCTGTATGCATGTCTGTCAGTCTATATGCATATGTGTGTATCCGTCTGTGTGTGTCTGTGTTCTCTCTCTCTCTCTCTCTCTCTCTCTCTCTGTGTGTGTGTGTGTGTGTGTGTGTGTGTGTGTGTGTGTGTGTGTGTGTGTGCATATGGAGATCACAGAAGAACCTCCTGGAGTATTGCTCCTTAGACTCTATCCTTACCCTGTGTGAGACAGGGTCCCTTACCTTCATCTTGAGCCTGTGGATTGAGCTAGGTTGCTTGACCAGTAAGCACCAGGATGCCACATGTCTCTGGACTTCCCCAGTGCTGGATTAAGAAAGCATACCATCACACTCAGTTGTTTACATGGGTGATGAGGAGTAAACTTGGATACTTGTGCTGCATTTCATACCTGATTTATGAACTCTCCATCCCACCAGTCACTTTAACGATCACCTTGAAGAGGACACGCACTTTGTGTCTTCAATGGTAGTGAGACTCACACAGGGATATGCTCAAACTCCAAGTGTGTGGGAACAAAAAAGCCAAGAGAAAGTCTCACATAGAAACAAAAGGGCCATTTCAGGAATCTTGACAGCCCTCCTTCAGTCCCCACTCATACCCAGACCTAGGAAGGGCTGAAAAGAGTTCTAAAATGAAAGGGAAGAGGAAGTACACCGAGGCAGAGGCAGTTGATAGTTACAGCCACAGAGGGAAGACCTTTGCGGATGAGGCCTCCTTCTCCCCAGCCTTCCCTCAAACCAAACAAGATCTATAGTCAGTGGCGCTACCACTGCCTTCAAGTCCAGCTTCGCTTCCCAACAGCAGCTTACATCCATGCCTCCCACTCAAGGCTTGAGTACTTCTGAATCCTCCCTTTCTCCTTTACCCCACCCTCAGGGGGTCCGTATTCTTCAAGAATCTGTTGATAATGTCATGAACTCAACCAGGTTGTTTTTCTTGTTTTTGTTCGTGGGGTCATTTTTGCTTTTATTTTTGTTTTTTGTAGGACTGAGATTTCAAACCACAGCCTCCCTCATGCTAAGCAAGCACTCTACCACTGGGCTACATCCCTGTCCCAGACTTCTTTTAACTTTGAACTTGCTCTAAAACCCAGGCTAGCCTTGTCTGTGGCATCATCCTGCTTAAGCCTTCCTGGGCAGCAGTCCTGCCTACCTGGCTTGGTTCACACCAGTCCTTCCTAGGATCTGTCCTTCGGCTTTTCTCTGCTAGGGGACCAACACACTGGGGATTTGCCTTTTCCTCCTTGCTTGAAATAACAAATGCCATGAGGTGGAAGATCCTGGGAATCAGAAGTGGTTGAGCACAGGCTTTTAAAGCAGGCACTGCTCTGGCCATACTACTCTCCTTACCAGATCCTGACTCCACCTCCTTCAAGGAAAACAAAACACGGAAAGGAATTTGGAGAAGAGAGAAGCTTTGTCAATGTCACACAAAAATGTGGCGATGGAGTTCAAGTTCGAATCTGGATCACTCTGCTGCTGGAACCCATGATTTTGATCACCCACTAAAACATTTCTTATCTGGAATTCATCCCATAGCAGAGAACCGATGAGAGTCATGCTGTGTGGGATGTACTAACATGCTACCCCGTTCCCACCTGAGAAGCAGCACGCGCTCCAGCTAACAGGCAAGCCTTGGCTGGATTGGATGGGGAACTAGAAAATATCATAGCACCTCCAACAGCCTTGCCCTTTCCAGGGCATTCTGCCTGCCTCCTGTTTACCAATTATCTGAGCAGCTCTGTACTGCAACAAGGCATAAATGGAGTAATGAATTGAGATGCAGGTTTCATAAAAGTGATTAACTGCTAAATTCCAGTTCAGCTAACAGTTCAATTATCCCATTTTGCATCTCGGCTTTCCATCCAATTCTGCATTCACGAATCCCCAATCACCAAGGCACCTACAGCCTCAGCATTACCATTAATTAAGCCATCGCTCTTCCCAGGAATCTGTCCACCCTTACTCGTGAGATGGGTTTGCAAATCAGGATGTAAGAGAGAGCTTTGAGTGGCAAATATATTAATGTCAGAATGAGGGTTCCCCAAAAGGGATTCGATGATCCCCACCATACATGTGACAGGGTGGGGTGCAGGAGTACCACAGCACAGAGAGCGACCTTCGGAAATAGATTCCCTCCTTCCACTGTGGGTTCCTGGGATGGAACTCAGGTCTTCAGACTTGTGCAGCAAGTTCTTTAACCAATGAGCCACCTCACTAGCCCAATACATAGTTATCATTTTACTTTATTATTATTCAACTACTATGGAGCCTCCCTTATTCCCTCATATCTTCCTCCATGCTAATGGCTCCTCTTTATAATTTCATGCCGTATGTATCTCATTACCCTCCTTTCCACTTTCATGTCACACACACACACACTTACCACACATGCACATACACACACACCACATACATACTCCATACATGCACACACCACACACACACACACAGCACACACACAACACACACACACTCACCACACACCACACACCATACACACACCACACACACACACACCACATACGCACTCACCATACATCACACACCATACACACACTCACCATACACACACACCACACACACACTTACCACACACCATACACACACCACAACACACACACACCACATACACTCACCATACATCACACACCATACACACACTCACCACACACATACACACACCATACACGCACACACCATACACACACACCACACACAGCACACCACACACATACACATCACACACACAGATCTACAAATCTGTCTACAAATTTAAATATGCATTCCTCACATATGAGAAAACATGACACATTTGACTGGATCCCCAAGAAGTCCCTAGCCCACTCTTATTAACCAGCCCTTGCTGCTCAAACCACAGGATGGAAGAATGGGGGTATTTTTTTATTCCTTAGGAAGAATAAATATTCAAATAAAATTTGAATCATATTTTCCTAACTGTGGTGGATAGTCATTTATGTCTGTTCCCTCAGTTTCACTCATCAATGTATCAATGTGAAAGAAATAGTCTGTAGACACATTATAGAGCCAGGTACTGTTCTAAACACTTTACACTCACAAATCACTCAATGTTCAAAATTGTGAGTTTCTTTTACTGTTATCTATGTCTTATTTATGAGGAATCTGAATACTAAAGAGTTTGAGCAACTTGCAAAAGGTCACACAGCTAGGAAGATGAAGACCTATGACTCAAAGTTTAATTCTCAAAAAAACTCTAAATAGTATGTCCACAGGCAAAGAACTACCTTATTATTCTGGTACATAATGGATGGGATGGATGCATGCCTTATGAACAGGTAAGCAGATGTACCAGCAAAACGGTGGTTAGTTGGATGGATGGATGGATGGATGGATGGATGGATGGATATGGTTTTATTCTTTAAATAACCCTAACATACACGATTACACCAAAGCCTTTCCCCATAAAGCCTCTATAGTCAGAGACATAAATTTTTCTCCTAAAAACACAACTAACAAGACTCCAAGGCCCCCTACTTATTTTCAAGCAATGTCTGACACTCTCAAGAGCTGCTTGGTAAACACAAGCAGGGACAGAGGGTCTCCACAGACACTATCCACAAAGAAGAAGGAATCACAGAGGATGACATTAATTGCACAGCTCCACCTTACACATAAGCTCCCAGTACCTCCTTGAAAACACAGATGAGCTCTGGGGGACTTGTCCCTTCCCAGTTCTGTGAGGGACTTTATATGAATCTCTTAAAATACACCTTGTATCCTAGTTCCTCTGGTGGTGTGAATTATAGGCTGGTGATCCTTTGATCTATGTCTAAACTCCATATGAATGAGTACATACTGTGTTCCTCTTTTTTGTGACTGGCTTACCTCATTCAGGATGATTTCTTCAAATGCCATCCACTTGCCTGCAAATTTCAAGATATCATTACTTTTTTTCTGCAGAGTAGTATTCCATTGTGTAGATGTGCCACATCTTCATTAACCATTCTTCAATTGAGGGGCATCTAGGTTGCTTCCAGGTTCAGAGCTCAGGAGAAGTGGGGGGCAGCAAATGGAGAGAGAAGTAGGAGAAAACGAGGGGGAGGAAAGGAAAACATGTGCAAACAGGAAGATTGAGCCTGGTTATGAATAGAAGACAGGAAAGAGAGAGAGAGACAGAGACAGAGAGAGAGAACATAAAAGAGGGAGCCAATATTGGTTTGAAGATAAAATTGAACACAAAGAAAGGTCTAGAGACCTACAAGACTGCTCCCAACTAACAATTTGAGCTTCCGTAGAAAGGCTACCACAAATGCCCTTCCCAGAGAGTGAGATCAACAACTAACTTCTCCATGGAGCCCTCAACTAACGTCTGTTGGAAGCAGGAGCAAACACCCATACATAAACACTGAGTCAAACTAGAACCCAGATACAGATGGAGAGGACAAGACCAGGTGGCAGAAACACATACAGACAGCTTACCTGAACAAGGAGGCGCTAAGGGCCACTAGACTGATAGCTGGGAAGACAGCATGGGACTGACTCAGGCCCCCCTGAATATGGGTCTCAGCCAGAAGGACTGAGCAGTCTAAGGGACCTCAGACAGTGGAGCCAGGATGTATCCCTGGTGCACAAAAGGACTTTGTGAACACATCCCCCATGGAGGGATAACTGCCTTAATCTAGAGACAGGAGAGAAGCCCTAGTCCCTACTTCACATGACCTGTCAGATCTACATGACCCCAACTGGAGGGCATTCCCCTACATATGGAATTGGGGTGGGGGGATGGGAGGGGAGGGTGGTTAGAGTGCATGTGAGAGGGCAGAGAGGGTAAAAGGGAGGGAAGGAGGGAGGGAGGAAGGGAGGGAGGGAAGGAGAAAGGGAGAAAGGGAGCAAGGGAGGGAAGGAGGGAGGGAGGGAAGGAGAGGGAACTGGGATCAACATGTAAAATAATAAATTAAATTTAAAAAAAAAATTCTTTGACTCCAAAATTTAAGTTCAAGGACCAGTTACTGGGGAAAAGGATTTCTATTTTTGTTTCCACAGAAAATGAAAAGATGTGGATTCCTTCCAGACTAATGTGGTTTGATCAAGCCAGACCACCTGAAACAGAGTACCAGGTGATCCTACATTCAAAACAGCTGGGCAAAGCAGCCTGACAGACTACAGCCAGGATTTCTGAATCTTCTTCGAATCCCCCATGACAGTGCCCCTTACCAGCAGGAAGTAGTTTGGAAAGAATGACGCCCAAATTCCCAAATATTGTGTATAAATGTTTGTTTTCATTTAAATGGACTTTGTTATATAAAATAAATTTAAAAATTAAAAAAAATACTTGAAAAAAAAGAAAGAAAAGAAAACACAGACGAAGCCCAGTAGCCACACAACTATGGCATAACATGTAGGTGCCATCCCATAATGCTTGATTATGAGGCTCTCTTGTTGTGAGTAAGCATAAGCAACTCGTTTTTGGATGTCTTGTTCTCTGTGTTCCCATTATCTGGCAAAGTGAGATCAGGTGCATATGAGGCAGCTGCATCGGTGGGGAAACAGGGAGCCACCATGAGCTGTGTTCCCCAGCATTTACAACTGTGGCTTCCCACACAATAATCTAGCCCACAGTTCAGAGATTTCTGCAAGAAGTGACCTTTATAAATGAGAAGACTTCCTGGGCAGGGCCACTTTTCCTTCCTGGAACCTGTTGCAGACCATGGCAAGCACATATCAAAGTTATAAACCTCCACAGCAGACTTTAAGAACACACATGAAGAAACGGCTCTGTGGAGCCTAGGAGCTAAATGTCACCCAACAAGACTGGACCTAAACCTTTCTGCAAAGCTCATATTTGGGCCATATCATTCACTGTTTGTGTAGCATAGATGCATCCAGTTCTAAAGAAAGAGACACACCATATAGCAGAAACATTATTGCACACAGGCACCTCTGGGCTCCTTAAACCCCTCTATCAAGACTCTTTATTGTGTGCCAGGGGAACCCCAGGAAGACAAAGAGCATCGGAGAAGATGGGCATCCATTCCAAAGCCACACACACCCAAAAGTGAACTCTTTCTCCAGACCATTGTTATGAACAGCTGAGATTCAGCTGCCTTTAAAGATTTTTATAATATCTTGTGGACAACCATACAGAGCATAACAGAGCTATATGCCTCTTAACCTTTTAGTCAGTGATGGGACATATGTATGTATGTATGTATGTATGCATGTATGTATGTATGTGTGATGTTCATATATATATATATATATATACATATATATATATGGTTCTATACTCTGTGTGTGTGTGTGTGTATGTGTGAGAGAGAGATGTTTCAAAAGCTCTAACATGTTCTAAAAATGGATGTTTGGAATTTAAATATATAGAACCACTATTGTGCATATGTAATTATATACATACACTGTACTCTCTAAATAAGTATAAACATCATATGTCTAATAAAAAGAACATCATATGCCAAATAAAAAGCACAAGTTACAGAAGAGCACAGCAAAAAGTAAGTGGTTCTGAGAACCTAGAAGACACTTTGATGTTATAACCCAGCACCTCACTGTGTGTGTGTTTGGGGACAGGGTGCTGCTATAAACAAAGCCCTCCTCCTTCCAGCCATGGTAGTAGAACACATGCTCAGCAGCTAACTCTTAGGAATGGCAGAAAGCAATCTGAGCTGCTTACACAGTCACTGCACTGTACTGTTGATGCTGTCTTAAAATTATCCTTGTATTTACAAAGTGAAAGTTTACTGTCAAGTGTGCTGTGGACTGGGGAGATGGCTCTGTCTGTAAAGTGCTTGCTTTGCAAACAGTAGGCCCTAAGTTGGATCCCCAGAGCCAACATGGAAAAAAGGCAGGCCTGCTGGTGTGTATTCAGAATCCCAGTGGTAGGCGTATCTCCGCTGCTCTCTGGCCTACCCCAGTTCTCAAGGAGCGACCCAGACTCAAAAAACAAGGTAGACATGTTTATGCATGTGCCTGCACACCCACACAGGCGCGTGCGCACGTGTGCACACACACACACTATCACCTGTACATGTACAAACACATCTGTATATATGTGCACAAAGAGAATTTGGTGATTGCTTAGTTAAATAATAAAATGTGTGCTTAACCTTTCACACAAAAGTAAACCTGAACTTCTCTGATCAGGACAGTTGCCCCCACACAAATGCTTTTAACTGACAAAAACCCAGTTCCCATCTAAGCAGCAGGAACACCCAGATATGTCAAGCAGAGCCTTGCTTGGCTGTCACATGGAAATTAGCTTTGGGCTGACCTTGGCTGGAGTCAAAGGCTCATTCAAGGTCATGGCTCAAGGGGGGAGCCTCTGGGCAGGAGGCTCAGAAAGAGGCCACCTCTTACACCTGCGTCACTGATGTGTGACCTTGCCTCTGACCCTGTTGACCTTGGAAGCTGCCTCTGAGTACCAGGCTTGCTTCCAGCAGCCCCTACCAAGCACTGTTTCTTAGTGATGGCTCCATCACTGCCCCTTCTCTGTGACTCCTGCGTGAATAATGAGGTCTAAATATAATTTCTTGTTCTAAACCATTTTTCTTTTCCCATGCTAAATGACCAGGCATGTGTGTGTGTCAGCAGGAAAATGTGCCCTGTTTTTCCAAAGGATGTAGAGATATGACCATACAGGTTTCCAAAGCACTGGAGGACGGGTATGTCGCTGGCTCACAGCCGGGAGTGGAGCCTCCCTCTCTTCACACTTCTGAGCAATTATTACTCCAGCCCCAAGCTTCCCAATTATTTTTTGAAAAAAGTTCAGGATGAAGAAGGAACTGCTATTAATTATTTAGCATGAAAACCCAGGGCCAAGGAGCTGGGAGCATCTTTCTTTTATTTCTGGGGCCTAACAGGATCATCCACCACCACTGAGTTAAGCAAGGCCTGTTAGCCACAAAATCACCCACCAGGTGCATCCCTCTTCCCTTATGTTCCCTGTAGCTGGAACCGACAAACTAAGGTTGTGAAAGAGAACATCAGAGATGGATGGCTCCAATTCCCCACTGCTACACTCCTTCCTAGGAAGACGTGACTTACTTGTTGAGCTCCATTTTCTTGTAATCAAAGAAAACATCAGGCTTGTGGGAAGTGTGGTAGGCAGACTCTTTCCTACAACCTGGCAGAGCTTATGTCTCAAACATCAGATACACCTAAAGTCAGCGTGCTGACCTTCAGCATGGAAGAAGTGGAGAATGGTAGGTGCAAAGGCCCTAGGGTAGAAGAGCACTGATGTGCCCAGAGGTGGCAAGCAGCAACAGAGTGACTCATAGACAGCTCCCTGAACAAGTTTCTTTAGCTCCCTGGGCTGGCTTTCCTCAACAGGTAGGCAGGAAATCTGCCTGGGAATATGGATGCTTAATCTCCATTGTCAACCTGATCTAAAATTACCACCCAAGAGGACAAATCTCTGGACCTGGTTGGGAGGGGTTTTTTACATTAAGTTAACTGAGGTAGGGCAACCCATATTAACCTTTAGTCTGAATAGAAAGGAGAACATGCACTTGTCATAGCTCTGCCTTTCTTGCCATAGCTCTGCTTTCTGTTAAAACAGAATGACACAGCTGCCTCAAGCTCCTGTCCACATGACCTCTCCATTTCCATTCGATGGAGTGAGACCCTGGAACTGTGAGCCAGACCAAAGCCTCTTTCCTTTAAGTTGCTTTCATTTGTATTTTTATCTTAGAAACTAGACATAGAACTAATTCAGAGCCCTTAAAATCACATACCTGGGATGTACCCCTAACAGCTCCATAATTCAGTGTGGTCCATTCTCTATGCTACCCCTACTGTGATTTGTAAGTTCAAGACAAAGAAATATAGTAGCAGAAATGTCCTCTTTCTACAACAATTCTCAAAGATCAAAGTCTGTCTCCCTGGGTTACACAGAAAACCGGGCCCTACATCTATTGTTAGTCTCTGAGAGCAGTGACTCCCTGCTTAACTTTACCTGGAAAGGCTGATGGCCTGTTCATGCACAGGTCTCCCTCATACTCCAACTTGAACCAGGAGATAACTTAAAAGAATAAATATTTATTTACTTAAAAGAGTAAATAAAAAATGACAAGGGACATCCTGATCACTGGCAGGCCTCTTCTCTGGGGAGCAGGGATCCTCCAAAGAGCTGAGCCAGGGAGGTGCCCCTCTGCTTTTTGGAGGCCAGCACTGCAAGCTGACGGCTTGCCCATCAAAGCGTGTGTTTCTGTGAAGAGCAGGAGAACAGCTTGTCTCCACAGTCTAGTGTAATTACCACTAAATGCTCCAGAAACTTGGCAGTTTTGAATTCCATCCCACCCATGACTGACGTTCCTAATTAATACTATTGTTTCTCCCCTCTGGCTGAATTCCCTGAACGCCAACATGCAGGGCATAGACTAAAAACAGACATTAAGGGAAATAACATCAGCGTTCATCCCTAGCACAAATGGATGTGGTGCATCCACGAAGGATACAGGAAGGGCTCTGATTCCTGTGCAGAAGACAGGTCCTCTCCTGATTGCCTCCTTCCTCCCACAGAAGTCAGAAGGCCACACCAGCTTCTTTCTCCCTCCTAACCCTAGTTAGACTTCAGTGCCTTTAGGGGAAGTACACTCTGGGCTCCTTTCTTCTCATGCTTTGATTTTTAAGTTCCAGGTCAAAACTTCCAAAATAGACCTTCCAAGGTACATGTGAAGGGCAACCATTGATTGCATCACAAACAGGAAAAGGACCACCCCATGGCTGCTTCACAAAGGGAGCCTCTCCAGTGGCTGTGGAGTGACAGTGGCCAGCATCTGTATGCAGATGGCCTTGTTTGCTTTTTTGGATTGTATCCAACAGGGAATAGAGTACCAGGGCCTATGTAGGATAGAATCATTGTCTGCCATCTCGCTATGGGCTACTGGGTCCCTTCCTTGAACCTCTAAACTGTATTCTTTTTCTCACTGTAATGTGGATGATTGACTGTGTAAAGCAACAAGAAAATCGTGTGGTCACCATGGGCTTCAGCACAGAGTAAATATTGACTTAATCTAATCCTTAGGCACAATGAACTCCCATCCTTGTTTAAGTGCTATATCTAAAATCATGAGTTGAGATGACAATCACTCTAAGCTAGGCTGTTAGACAAATACGATGGAGTATGTGGTCTGTAGGAGAGGAGCACAGGGCAGTTCAGGACCAACACTGTAATGACATGACCTGCATCTCATACAGTTACTGATGAGTTTGAGCAATACAAAAAAAGCAGACACACAGCTGCACCAGTGGTACAGACCTTCCAGCCCAGCTACGTGAGATGCAGTGGTCAAGGCAAGGAAATCTGAAGAACAAGGACTTCTCAGGTAGCTTGGTGATCCTCTGTCCCCCATAAAATCAGAGAGCTGGAGATGAAGCTCTGCAGTAGAGCACTTGCCTAGAACCCATTATGGGAAGGGACATAGTGCAGTGGGACATCACTAGCCCAGCATGCACCAAGCCCTGAGTTCCGGCCCCACCAGCACCACACACACTAAAACAGAAACTTACAAATCAGATCAGATCCTGTGGCTTAAAAGAGAACATGTACAAGATAGGCTACTCACTCTGTAGCATAGGCTGGCTTCAAATGATCCTCCTGCTTCAGCTTGCTGGGTTCTGTAGTCACAAGCACATACCACCACACTCAAGATTTTATTTACTCTCCTAACCAGTGTTGAGTTCCCCATGGGCATGGGGGAAGGATGGTTTTGCCCACTCAGCTTTGTTGTTCTTGCTCCCTTCTTACTTTGTTCAATTAAAATTCTTTGTCCCCCAAGAGGACCTACACACATGTGGCATACATACACAGATATATACATACATATTAACTGAAAATTAAGTATATATAAAATATCTAAAGTGGAATTAATACTCATTCTGTTGAGGTAAAGTAGCTATCACATAGAATTAATCATGGGTGACAGGTGACACACTCAAGTAGTAATTGTTTAGCATTACCATGTCATTCCAGAACATTCTTATCACCTCCAAAGGAGACACTGCATGTACAAGTCCCTGTACCCAGGAAAGAACTGGGAGTCACAGGACAGCTCTATGCGCACTATCTGGTCTTGACACTGTAACTTTGTGTCCTTGTTTATATTTATTCTGAAGTTTGACAAAACGTCTCGCTGTGCAGATTGAACCCACAATGCTCCTGCCTCAGCCTCCCTAGCGGGGGTGGGCAGGCATAAGTCACCATGCCTAGGCTCTTCATAGCTTTCTTTTACACTCAGGAGCCAATGCCTGCACCCTGTTTTCCCCCACAGATTTGACTTCCATAAGTGAGTTCATGGACTGGCTTAGGGATGGGACAAGTGACCCAGTGGGCCTAAGCCCCACGTTCTGTAAGAACTCACTTTCTAGCTGCTGGACCCTGATGTTTCATATCAAAGGTCCCAGCTGGTGACTGCCCTTTCCTGAGGAGAAAGAGTGCCTGCCTGAAGGTAAAGCCAGGCATAGCATAAGGACAGCTTCCCTGGGACTGGGTGAGGAAGCCTGCACCCTCAGAGATAACCCTGCTGTTGTTGCCCAACTGCTACCATGTAGGTGTTCAGACAATACCAACAGATGCAATGATTGGGGAAGGGCTGTTTCAATATGAACTTTGTAACCATGAATGAAACCTCTGAACCAAGCTCCAGCAATGCTGTTTCTAACCAGACCATGTGCATCCACACCAGAGAGGTGACCTGAGATCAAGACACTGAAAGAGGACCTGGAGAGATGACTCAGCCAATGAAGCTCTTGCTTGGCAAACACAGAGGTTCGGTCCCCAGAAACCATATAACAACTGTGGGCATGGTGGTGTGCATTTGTAATACTAGCAGAGACACATGCAATCCCAGTGCTTGCTGTGTAGCTAAATTGTCAGGTTTGGATTCAGAGAGACCTGGTTTCCAAGAAGTGGATAGCCTTCCTGAAGATGGTATACCAGATTCTCCTTAAACCTACGTGTGTGTGTGTGTGTGTGTGTGTGTGTGTGTGTGTGTGTGTGTGTGTGTGTGTGAGTTAGAAAGGCATCCCAGGATCATCAAATGCCAGGACGGTGAACAGGTTTACCTGTCCATCTACCTCAGGTCACCAAGATAACAGTTAAGCCAGGCACATGAAACCCAGAAAGGAGGAAGGAGAGGAGGAGCCTGCTGTCAGCAGCCTTTCATACACACAGGAAGAACAGTGGCATCTTTATAGCAGTGGGGAGAAGAGGGAGAGAGAGCTGGTTCCACTAAATGAAGAGTTACAGGGAGCCCACCCACCTGTCACTTCTCCAAAGCCTTCCAAAGCTACACTTCCACCTAGAGAGGAAAACGATCCACCCTGTTTAGACTCCCAGATAAGAGATGGGTGGCTTCCTTGGGGACATGTGGCAAGCTCCTCAGAGTATTTCCCAGCAGCCCTTATGCTTTGCTGAGCTGCCTCCCATGCTGTGGGCTTCATCCCCAAGGCCTGCTCATTCTCCCTTCTCCAAGGCTGTATGTGAATCTTCAGAAACAGATATGATCTTTGCCTCAATGTTTATTCAGCTCAAATATCTCAGAATGACTCTAATTTTGTATTTCTGAGTGGTTTTAAAATTATTTTCTAAGTGTGCAGCTTCATGATGCATTTACTAGGGTTTTTCACGTGCTGGAGAAAGTGCTGTATTTCTAGAAATGCCTCATTAAGAAGACAACTAACACCACCCCACCCCATTCGCTGAAAGCTTTCCAGAGGCCGGTTGCTTAGTCTTTGCAAGGGCTGTCCTTGCCATGGGCAGTTTCTCAGCATCAATAAGCCCAGTCTGCCTCCAATGGAACAGTGAATCATCTCATTCACAGACACAGCCCCTTGACCAACCCTGGGAGGGAAAAATGGAGCTGTGCTTTTTTTCTTCTTGTTTTCCCTTTGAAATCCTGGCTTGGTGATAGAGCTAAGCAAGAAGAAAAACTAATCCTAATGCAATTCTCCAACAGAGACAGCAACTAGAAAGGAGGCATTTGAAAAGAAAAGCAGAAATCAGTGGGGAGAGGAAGACACAGAGGATCTAACCAAGCTCAGTGACACAAGTTCCGAGTTCCAGGCATACTCTTTAAAAGAGGTTATGTCCCAGATCAGAAAGAAAAAGAATCCCAAGGCAAGAGAGAGATGGCTCAGTGGTTAAGAGCATTGTCTGCTGCTCTTTCAGAGGTCCTGAGTTCAATTCCCAGCACCCACATGATGGCTTACAGCCATCTTTAAGAGGATCTGATGCTTTCTTTTGGTATGCAGATCACTCATACATAAAATATAAAAAGAAAAAGTAGACACCTTACCCCAAAACATCATTACTTCATCCACTTCCTCCTTCCATGCAACCATGCAACCCATCCATGTATCATATACATATGCCTCACATCCTTGTCTGTTGGCTGCTACATCATCTCCCTACCTGCAATGAAACGAGGCTTCAAAGGGACAGAGTAGTCCATCAGGGATTCATGGTTTCCTCTATACCTATAGTAAGTATAACATGGGACCTGTAGTAATTACTTTTCTAACTGCTATGACAAAATACCTGAACAAAGCAAATTAAGGAAGAAATTTATTTTGGATTACAATTTTAGGGTATAGTCCATCATAACCGGAAAGGCATGGTGATGGGGGTAGGAAGTAGCTGGTCATACTGTATCCACAGTCAGGAAGCAGAGATCTCCCTCTGCTGGTGCTCAGCTCAGCTCACTTTCTCCTTTTATTGAGTTTTGGACCCCAGTCCATAGGATGGTGTTACCCTAGTAACAGTGGATCTACCCATGTCAATTAACCCGACCTAGAATCTTCCTCACAGACATGCCCAAAGACTTGTCACCCCAGTAATTCTAAATCCTGTCAAGAGAATAGTCAATTTTAACCATCTGGTACCAGAAAACTACAAAACAATGGGAATACAGTTGATGGAGCAAGTGTCTTGTGGAATGGGAAGGGGTCTGCGACCCCAGAAGCCTCCCTTAGCTCTGTGTACTGAGCCATGGGGTGGCAGGAACTTGCCTTTGTTTGGTGAGCACAAGCATGGCACAGAGAGGAGAGGCATGGAAACAGGGTAATGGGAGCTCCATTGAGGCATTTACTCCACACATATGTTGAAGCAGCACACCCTGGAGAAGGGCAAAGCCCTTCTCCAGCCACTACCGCTCTATCCTGAATGTGCCCATCCAGCTCACAGGGAATCAGACCTGCCCACCAGCCTCCCTCAGGCACAGCCTTGTTCTCTTCTGTGAGACAAGCTCTACAGCTGACATGATTGAAAGATCTCTCTTGCAGAGTCTGACAGGCCCAAGTGGGTGGCAGTTTTGACAGATGTGGCTTGATCGGCACCCCCTTGACATTTCCACAGTTCAAATGCACTGTTGACACTCCTACCAATAAGGCCTTTCAGAATATGCCTCTGAGAGACTGAAGCATGCTGACACAATCTCCCTGCTGCAGGCTCTGAGGACTCTGAAGGCCTGGCAGAATCCTACCTGGCTTGGCAGGTAGATAGTGTAAGACTTCCAAACACAGTCAAGCCCAGGCTCCACAGTGAGTGTTGTACAGGGAAGCTGAGGAAGCCTAGGAGTTCTTGAGATTTCCAGGACCTATTGCAAAATGGCAAAGCAGTTGGAAGAATTTGAGCCTTGCATGCATGCATGCTTGCATGCATTCACACATCCACCTATTCATTCAACTGCATATGCATGCATGCTTCCACTCCTCCACCTACATATACAAACAAGCATCCATTTGTTGTGGAATATTTAATTATTCAAAGATGCACTACATTTGTTTATGCTGCATAATATTACTTTAGCTGTTAAAGGGGTGCTACATTTATTTCTACATTTATTAACAGTGTAAAGATGTGTTACATTGTTCATGCTGCATTTGTCTAATTGTGTAAAGATGTGTTGCATTTGTTTCACCTTGCTTGCCTAAGGACCTGATTGGTCTAATAAAAACCTGAACAGCCAATAGCTGTTCTACAGCTAGGTAGAGAAAGCTGACAGGCAGAGAGAAAAGAAGTAGAAGAAATCTAGACTCTGGAGAGAAGGAGAGAAGGGGGGAGAAAGAAAAGGACACACCCGGGTCCAGAAGCCAGACAGATAGACAGGAGAAGCAGTGAAAAAGTAAGATATACAAAAGGAAGAAAGTAAAAAGCTCTGAGGCAAAACATAGATGAAGAGAAACAGATTAAGTTAAAAGAGCTAGTGGGACAAGCATAAGGTAAGGCTGAGCATTCATAACTAAGAAGAAGTCCCCATGTCAGGATTTGGTTGGTGTCCTAAAAGGAAGCCTGGTATATACATACATATGCCTACATGTGCATACTTGTATCCATCCACTCACCTAGGTATATATATGTACTTCCATTCAGCCACCTATACCTAATACATATCCTACATATACATACAAGCACCTACCCATCCACCCTCCTTTGTACATCTATATATGCTTATCCATCAATCCACGTATCTACCTCACCATCTACCCACCCATCTATCTACAAAATATTCTTTTTTCTTATTTTACATATCGATCCCAGTTCCCTCTCCCTCCCTCCTTCCCATGCCCCCTTACCCCCCTCCCATCTCATTCCCCCCCACACTCCACAGGGAGGGTGATACCTTCCAGGAGGGATCATCAAAATCTGTCAAGTCATTTGGAGTAGGGACTAGGCCCTCCCTCCTGCCTCTAGGCGAAGGGAGTATCCCTCCATGGGGAATGTGCTCCCAAAGTCCTTTCATGCACCAGGGATACATCCTGGTTCCACTGTCAGAGGTCCCTTAGACTGTCCAGGCCTTCTAACTGAGACCCATGTTCAGGGGGTCTGAGTCAGTCCAATGATATCAGTCAGGGGGTCCATTAGCTCCTGCTTGTTCAGGTCAGCTGCCTCTGTGGGTTTCTGTAGCCTGACTTGACCCCTTTTCTTATCATTCCTCCCTCTCTGCAACTGGATTCCAGAAGTTCGGCTCAGTGTCTAGCTGTGGGTGTCTGCTTCTATTTCCATCAGCCACTAGATGAGGGTTCTATGATGGCATATAAGTTAGTTTCCAAACTCATTATCAGGGAAAGGCATTTAAGTTACCCTTTCCACTGTTGCTCGGATGTCATCCTTGTAGGTCTCTGGACATTTCTCTAGAGTCAGGTTTCTCTTCAAACCTATAATGGCTCCCTCTATTATGGTATCTCTTTTTTTTCCGCTCTCATCTATGTGTACCCTGACTTAATCTTCCTAGCCCCACATGTTCTCCTCCCCTTCTCTTTCTCCTAACTCCCTCTCCACTCACTGGCCCCCCAACTCCCAATATGCTCAGACTATCTTGTCCCTTTCCCCTTCTGTGAGAGACCTTGTATGAATCTCTTAGGTTCCTGCTTGATCCTAGTTTCTCTGGCAGTATTAATTATAGGCTGGTGATTCTCTGCTCTATGTCTAAAATCCATAAACGAGTGAGTATATATCATGTTCCTCTTTTTGTGACAAAATATTTACTAGTGCCATCTAGATTGAGCACTGAGCCAGACTCTGGTTCTACTGTGTGTCACCACTCCTGAGCATTATCAAGCATGCAATTCCACATAATTCATCAATTGACTCTTTGTAGAAGTGAAAACAACAAGACAGGAACTGGTAAAATAGCTCAATAGATAAAGGAACTTGCCACCAAGCCGGGTGACCTGAATTCAATCCCTGGAACCCACATGGTACAAAGAGAATTTACCCACACATGTGTACGTACCATGGCATAATAAAATAAATGGCCCCTTAAAATAAATCAATGTAATAATAAGGTGGTATGTGAGGTAATAAATGCTTTAGCAGGAGGGAGGCCAGCAAGGGTCTGTCAGACAAACTAAGGGGACTTTATAGCCCATTTCATGATACTAGAACAGAACACTTCGAGGCTGAGTTCTTTAGAAAGAAAATAGGTTAACTTATTGCCCAGTTCTTGATATTCAAAATCATGGTGCCAGCATGTGACTATCTCTGGGGAGAAGTTCTTATGGCTACTTTACTTCACAGTGAGTGTCATAGGGTGTAAATGTGTGTAGGTTGGCCCTTTTACTGTTACTGTAATGGAGCACCTAAGGAAAGAAGTCTGTTCGGGCTCATGATTTGGATATTAGGTGGGGGATGAATTGGCTATGAAGTAACTAGAGTTAAGTTGCAGCTTACTCTCTCTCAAAGGTAATATTCCCAATGATCTAATTAACCCTCCTATCAGTCAGACTCTTGCACAGGACTAGAGTTTGGTTCCCAGCACCTACATCAGGCAGCCTCAGACTGTGTACAATTCCAGTTCTAGGGTTCACTACTCTCTTCTGTCATCTGCAGGTACCTGCACAGGCATGTTCACACACACACACACACACACACACACACACACACACACACTCACATGCACACACACCTGAAATAAGTCTTTTATAAGCTGACTTAGAGTCCCTTGGGTGTGTTCCCGGGAGTCGAACTCTTGTAGTCACTGATCACAATGGAACTCTTTCCAGTTTTATGAGCACCACCACCTCTCATACTGATTCCAGTGGGACTGGACCAATCTACATTACTAGCACCAGTATATTAATGAACTAGCCTTTATTGTAGGAGGTGTGTGAATGTTGTGATTATAAAGAGCATAGTCTTTGTACAAGCTATAGATGAAGTTTTTAGAGTTCAAACCTGCAATGTATAAAACATATTTGCATATGCATGTTCTAAAATATATCTATACATGAGACATCAGAGGCAGAATATTCACAGTCCCTTGCTTTTTATATTACTCATTATTACTCTTTTTAAGTTCTAAGTATGTTTAACTTTTTTTTTAAGTTGGGAAAATGTAAATTAGAAAAAACAAAGCCAAATGTGGTAACACACTTTCAATTCCTGCCTCCTGCCTCTCCATGAGGTAGAGGCAGGAGAATCAGGAATTCAGGGACATCCTGTGCTACATAGAAAACTGGAGGCCAGCCTGGGCTATATGAGAAGATAGTGAGGTGAAGCCAATTCATCCTCGTAAAGAGAGAGACATGTGGTTAGAGAAGACAGAACCTTTAGACTCCCTTTTTCTAAACCTCAGTAGGAAATGGCAGAAGTGATGTGAGCAGGTGAGTGGAAGAATCCTTAATCACATCTGTTCCCTTGTCCTTGTCAGAGGAAAGTAGCAGACTGATCCAATGTGGGGCCTCCCTCCCAAATGGCGCTGCCCCATCTTTGGTCCTCTTGGGTCAGTGTTCCTCTCTCCCACGTGTTCTGGCTGTTCCAGATTCAGCCTGCACACACAGACACCACAGCTCTTCCCCAAAGCCTGGCTGGACACTGAAGCGAGCTTCCTTGCCTGGCCCTCAGTCTCTGGGCATGCTGGCCCACCCAGCTCTCTGCCCTCCTCTGCTCACCTCTCAGGCACAGTGGCATCATAAAAGAATCATTTGTGCCCCACATTGCAGATCTGTTAGGGTTATCAGCTTAACTCTAAAGTGGTTATTTTAAGTACTTGATCTCTTTGGCAACAATAACAATAACAACAACAACAACAACAATAATAATAATAATAATAATAATAATAATAATAATAATAAACCATGCAGGGGAAGGAATACCAAAATTATCTAAGTAGAATCATATTCCTTCAGGAGCTGATAGGAACACTCAGAGGCCACAGTACCCAGGAAGGCATGTTAATAAGTGCAGCAGAACACAGCACAGAGCAGTCTGTTACTTGCATGAGAATGATGATGGTAACATCCAGTAGACAGGGTCTCCCCCTGGGTTACAGGTGTGAGTTACAGATTCCCTTATACCCAATGGGAAGCCCACAGGAGTGCAGTGATTACATTAAGGAGATAAAGATTCAACAAGGAGTCACAGGCTTACTGCCAATCATCCCTTTACATGCCACATGGAAATACCAGCTACCCAGTCAAATGACCCTGAATCTACTATCACTTTTCTGACTTTGACTCTCATTTTAAAAACTTTTTACAGTGTGTGTGTGTGTGTGTGTGTGTGTGTGTGCGTGTGTGTATGCACATGCACACACACACACATGTTCACAAGGGGGTGGGGAAGAGTATCAAACTCGGTCATCGGGCTTGGCAGCAAGCTCCTTTACTCACTGACCCATTTGGCAGGTCCTTACCTTGATTCCCCAGATCCTCTAGTCCACCTGTGCCTACATCTCACTGCAGTCAAAAGCCTCTGTGTCTAAACCTTGGGGGTCTTCACTTTTAGTGAGCACCTTGAAGCCCTTGGCTGTGATGAAGACCATCAAGCCCTTCTAAGCTTTCTGGTGCTTAAGAGGACAGAGTACAAAGCATGCAAAAGGCATTATAAATATGGCAACACAGTTATCAAAATATTTTAAAGACAAACTAGTGATTTAGCTGTACATGTTTCTTTATTAATGTTTTCAATAACAGATCAAGCAATGGACCTAATGACCACCACCATTTCACAGTGGTGATGAACAGAAATAATAATTTGCAACAACTGCAATATGTTATGAAAATAGCTACAATTTTATTGGTGACAAAGTCACAGGTCCTACTAGAAGCCACTATCATTTGCTGCTTTCCTATATGATGAAAGGAAACTCTTACTTTTTTATTACAATTAGTGTCTTTTTTCCTAGCATTTGTGTTTACACTGTCCTTGAGTCCTAGCTATGAACCCCAGTTTAAAAGGTGTGGACCAGGAATCTTCACATGAGCTACTAATAGGTGAAATAAGACACCAGTACAGCTGCAGTGTGTCATCTGAGTCCCATCTGCTGTCCTTTCCTCCATTCTGCCCTCATGTCCTGTTCCCCCGGTGGGTATGGCTTCTTCTTTTGACCTTTTATTCATTCAGGCATCTCTATGTGAGTTATTCGTGGACTTATCCAACAAATCTGTTGGGTGCCTACTACATGACAAGGGAAGTTTCAAGCCTGGGAAATTGGAATATAAAGGACACATCAGTGTTCAAACATTGGAAACTACAGATCTTTTCCTACAACTAAATTTTCTGAGGTCAGATCTTTATGTTTACGGTGTACCCCAGAACTTAGCATGTTGTGAATGGTAAGTAGCTGTTAGGTAGGTGGATTTGTATGGAAAGATATTACTTGAATGATTAGATAGATGAATGGATGCTTGAATGTATGGATAGATGTATGAATAGGTGATGAATGGAAAAAAGTGAGTAGACTAATGTTAGATTTTTTTTATACTCACTAGGCTAGCCTAAGATATAACTTGATCAATCAACTAATAGCCAGTATGGCACTGGAGCCCTGAAGATCCCTCCACACAACACCATCAAGTCAAACTCCTTTCTAGAGAAAAAAATAATAAGAACAAAAAATATATCCAATGACAGAATTGAAGAGGAAACTTGTTGCCATGTATCCAAGGTCAAGGATCTTCTCCTCAACTAAACCAGGTGTGCTAATTTGATGATGGAGGTGACCTTGAAAGACAGTTCAAGGTCACACTATGCAGTGTGACCTAGTTCAACTTGGTTTGATTTAGCTCCAATCTTGTATTGTAATGAATAATTTGCTCTGCTTATATCAATGGCTCTTTTTTACTCTTTTTTTTAATTTATTATTTTACATGTCGATCCTAGTTCCCTCTCCCTCCCTCCCTTTTACCCTCTCTGCCTCCTCACATGCACCCTGACTACCCTCTCCTCCCATCCCCTACCCCAATTCCACATGTAGGGCAATGCCATCCAGGTGGGGTCATGTAGATCTGACAGGTCATGTGAAGTAGGGACTAGGACTTCTCTCCTGTGTCTAGGTAAGGCAGTATCCCTCCATGGGGGATGTGTAAGCAAGGTCCTTTTGTGAACCAGGGATACATCCTGGCTCCACTGTCTGAGGTCCCTTAGACTGCTCAGTCATTCTGGATGAGACCCATATTCAGGGGTCTGAGTCAGTCCCATGCTGGATTCCTAGCTATCAGTCTGGGGGGCCCGTTAGCTCCTCCTTGTTCAGGTCAGCTATCTCTATGTATTTCTGCAACCCGGTCTTGTCCTCTCCATCTGCATCTGGGTTCTAGTTCGACTCAGTGTTTAGGTATGGGGGTTTTCTCCTGTTTCTAACAGGTATTAGATGAGGGTTCCATGGATAAATTAGTTGTTGATCTCATTATCCGGGAAGGGCATTTATGGTAGCCTTTCCACGGATGCTCAAATTGTTAGTTGGCAGCAGTCTTGTAGGTCTCTAGACCTTTCTTTGGGTTCAGTTTTCTCTTCAAACCAATACTGGCTCCCTCTTTTATGTTCTCTCTCTCTCTCTCTCTCTCTCTCTCTCTCTCTCTCTCTCTCTCTCTCCTGTCTTCTATTCCTACCCAGACTCAATCTTCCCAGTCGCACATGTTTTCCTCTCCTCCCCCTCTCTTTCTCCTACTTCTCTCTCCATTCACTGCTCCCACTTCCCCTGTGCTCTGGGAGACTTGTCCCTTCCCCCTTCTGTGAGGGACTTTGAGGGACTTTATATGAATCTCTTAGAATACACCTTGTATCCTAGTTCCTCTGGTGGTGTGAATTATAGGCTGGTGATCCTTTGCTCTAGGTCTAAAATCCATATATGAGTGAGTACATACTGTGTTCCTCTTTTTGTGACGTGGTTACCTCATTCAGGATGGTTTCTTCAAAGCCATCTACTTGCCTCTAGCCAAGGGCTGGCAGAAGAGCTATCAATGGCTCTTTTAACCTTGAGTGGTGCCTTGATCTTAGACTCTAGGCTTTCTAAAGGATTGCTGGCCTAAGCTCTCAAATGGCCAATGAGAATTAAATGCCCCATGTTTGCTGGTGTCTTTTCATTTTCTCTCTTTACTCACTAACTGGAATCATCTAGACAACCCTTCTTGGCATGGCTGACTGGGACTCTGTGAGTCTAGACTTTGGAGTAGGATCAAGGACTCGGGCCCCTCCTTCAACAGACAGATCATGGCGATAGGAGAGCCAACATAACAGAACCTACAGCTTGATTCTAGATATGCATGGTGACTGTACCACTAACTAGTTTGAGATTTTGAAGGTTTATTTTATTTAACTCCATCCCTATTCCATCCATTGTGAAATGGTGACAAAAATCAACAACCCATCTGGCTACACAGATGAAGCATGAGAAACACTGAAATGTGTCTATAATAAGATTTTCTAGATTAACTATTAGTGGTGCTATTGCTGTTACTGTAAGGAACCCATGACTGCAAGATCACAAAGAACTTGGGTAGAATTTGGTGAAATCAGAAGTTGACAATTAAGTCAGATCATTCTCAAAGTAAAATTATAAACAGAGCCTCAATCAATACACAAACCACACATTTGGAGAAAACTGCTTACAGGAAAGTTTGACTGTGGCCATAGGAGCTGCAAATATTTAACTGCTCATGTATGTTCTTTTTGTTTCCTTTTGCTGTAACAAACATGATTCAAAAAAAAACAAAAAACAAAAACAAAAAAGTTTGGGTGAGACTTACACTCCCAAGTCATGATCCATCACTGAAGGAGTTCAGAGCAAGAACTCATACATCAACCATGTAGGAACACTGCTTACTTGGTTGGCCTACAGATATTTCTGGGGGACTGTCTTGATTACCTTAATTAATATAAGAAGAAGACCCAGTCTACTGTGGGTGACACCATTTCCTAGTCAGGGAATACTGAACTATATACAAGTAGAAAACATGAGCTGAGCACAAGAGCAAAAAAGTAAGCATGTGTGCATGTATCCACTTCTTGGCTGTAGATGTGGAGGGACCTGCTGTCTTAGGTTCTTGCCTTGACTTCTTTACAATGATTGTGAGCCAAATTAACACTGTCTTACTTAAGATCCTTTCTGTCCAGATATATTATCACAGCAACAGATATAAAAGTAAGACAGCTTTCAGAAACAGAGTTCACCAACATACTTGAAAATGCTGTAAATATATTTGAGGAGAGAAAGGGATTATGACCAACCAAAACTAAGGGAGTATGAAAATGTCATAAGGAAATCTGCTGCCTTGTAAACTAAATTAAAAAGAAAAAGAAACTGTTATATATTACATTGATGTTAGCCAGTGTTTGATTTTATTAACTTTAAAGTGTATTTCAACTTTTTTATTGTTCTGGATATATTTATGTATAACTAGCAATTCAAACAGGTCATTGCTTGTATTTTATGTCCCACGTTACTTTATCAAACAAGTCCCCTCAAAGGAAAATATAAGAATAAATTACATACAAATGTAATCAATTTCTCTTTACTAGTCCTGTGAATTTAATGCTTATTTACCACATTATCTACGTTGTTGCTATTTCTTTTATTTCTAACCCATGTTTGAACCTTTCAACATCAGGTAATTGGGGGATATTCTTAGATTAGGATAAAATACCAAATATTGACCCACTCACAAATATCCCAACTCTGATTCTTTTGGGCTGCATAGTGACAGGCATGCTATTAGTACATCTGGGGGCTTAGATTTTTCCAGAAGGCTAATAAACTAAGTAATCACTCATGTTTTTCTTTTTTGATTGTTTTCATTTTTGTTTATGTGCATGTGTGTGTACACATGTGTGGGTTTGCATAGGTGTATGCAGTGACCACAGAGGCCAGAAGAGAGTATGGATCCCCTGGAGCAAGAGTTACATGTTGCTGTGAGCCAACCAATATGGCTACTGGGAACTGAACTTGGATCCTCTAGAAGAGTAGTAGTAAGTGCTCTTAATCACTAAACCATCTCTCCATCCCCTGTGCCTGGCTTTTTATGTAGGGGGTCCTCATACTCAAGTGGCAAGCACTTTACCCACTGAGCTGTCTCCTTCCCCCCTAAACAAAAATTTTTTATGGTTGATCAATGATGTCTTCAAGATGGCCAAGGGCAAGATAGCATAACAGTGAAAAGCCCAGCTTTGGTGCACACACACACTGGCCTTGCCCCTTCCTCTGTGACTGCCTCAGCTTTGCTCACTTTCTCTGAACCTCAGCTTCTCATTATGCAAAAGGAAACTGGTAATGCCTACTACATGGTATCACAAAATTAAAATAATATCCATAAGGAACTCTTGACACCAAGCTCAACAAAAACAGCACTCAGTGAAAGAGTAGCTCCATGCCACGTGTCATATTTGTGTCCTGTCTTACATGAGTAGCACTTGGTAGTAAACATCTTAAACAAATTGAGATTTGTTGCTCTCTTTAAATAATTAACTGTGTACATTCATTACACATGGTACAGTGTTAGAAAATGGTTTTGTTTTGTGTTTGTGCTCACTCGCGCCCATGAGCACAAAACCGCGCACACATATACTGTGTGTGTGTGTGTGTGTGTGTGTGTGTGTGCATGCACAAACGTGCACGAGCATGCTGATTCATGTACATATGCATGTAGGATATGTGGGTAGGTGCACATACATGTGTCCATGCATGCAGAGGCCTAAAGACAGCCTCTGCTGTTGTTCCTTATGAGCTGTCCATCTGATTTTTGAGGCAGGGTCTCTTATCAGCCTAGAACACAAGTAGACTAGACTATGAGCTCCAGGGATCCATTTGCTTCCACTTATCCAATGCTAAGATTACAAGGGTTGCCTCACTTGGCTCTTCTTTCATGGAATCTGGGATTAAACTCAGGTCTTCAAGCATTCTAACAACTGAACTGTTTCCCCGGGCCCCTTTTCTGTTTTTCCATATCCAGAAGAGGCCAAACTGGACCTGATATCCTTCTTGTTGTCTGGAGTTTACCACCAAGTAGGACAGAGAAACCTAGATGAGAAAGAAGGAACAGGGCTCCTCCATCAGTCTCCATGATTACTTCCTGAGGTCCAGGTGGGTGGGGGGCTGACTTGTGGGTTTCTATGGCTTAATGTCTCTCAATCAAGTTCAGCAGCTTAACATCTGACTTTTAAGACTCCTAAGAATGGCAAATGGCTCTCAGAAACTGGAATCCACATCATACAATTTGGATCAAAGAATATCTCCAAACCCTTCACAGGGATTAGCTCCAGCAGCCACACATGAGCCCGTTTTACAGGTGAAGTTCAGAATAAGGTGAGTTACACTGTGGCACACTGAAAAGCAGACCTGACCTGGATGTGTCCCACTGTAGTCTCCCCAGCAAACAGGGATCAGAGTCCCATGCCAGGTACATCAACAGAAAAGTTACTACCAGCTGGGCCCCTCCCTGCTCACTCTGCTGGGTGAATGGCTAGCCATATGGGGTCTCATAACACGCACAAAGTGGAAGGGAGATGGATTAGCAGATGCCAGCTTTATCCTCTCATCTTTTATGGACTTAGTGAAGACCACCTGCCTCCTGGTCTTGGCCCAGTACACAGAAGGCACATATGACCCAGCCTAGAGACTGCAGGCAAGCCAGCTGGGACTGAGCCCTCCCCCCCCCCCCCCGTCTTAGTTAGGGTTTCTATTTCTGTGACAAGACACAAGTCTTATAAAGGAAAGCATTTAATCGGGACTGGCTTATAGTTCAAAGGTTTAGTTCATTATCATCACGGTGGGAAGCATGGTGGCACACAGGCAGACATGGTGCTATAGAGACAGTTGAGAGCTCTAAGTCTGGATCAGCAGGCAGTGGGAAGAAAGCGTGCCTCTGGGCCTGGTTGAACTTCTGAAACCTCCAAGTCCACCTCCCACCTAACCCCCCCACTCCATGAAACACTTTCTCAACAGGGCCACACCACTCCAACAAGGCTGCACCTGTGAGAATATAGGGGACATCTCCACTCAAACCACCACACCATTCCAACTCCCACATGGGAAAGAACAGTTCTAAGCACTTCTGGAGACAAACAACAGTGCCAACACCTGGCCCAGATCGAGCCTTGCAGAGAGGGGAGTGGTTGCTAATATAGTAGAAGAATCTTTGGTTCTGTGAAGGGAAGGAATCCACAAAGGGAGGCAGTGGGAGGTTGCCACCCCAAGCCCAGTACACATTCGGTACCCGACTTCCCCACTGGCACATTCACATGCACGCGAAGGTTGGGGCAGAAAAGGGCTCCCAGAAATGGGAGCCTCTCCATTCACACTGACTTGAAGGGTAGGCCCAGTACCAGGCATCTGGGTGCTCATTGCATTCTCCCATGGGTAGTATGCATCAGTGTACCCTGCAGGTAATACCCTGCAGCTTAGACATCATGCAAATGAAGTGACTGAGCAGAGGCAGAGAAAACCCACAACCTACCCAAACACTCCAAACTGGGAAGTAGCAGCCCTTGAGTTTAGCTTCAAGCTGTCTCCTTCCATCACAGATGTGCAAGTCTTTGGACCATCCAGAAATGGACATAGTGTAGAGAGCTACACCTAACTTCTGCATAGATTCATTCACCCTACTTCCTAGATAAGCCCTTCCTAGATAAACATCTTACTGCCTAGGTAAACTTTTCCACTTCCTGGATCAGCTCACCCTACTTCCTGGATATCAACACCTTACTTTCTTGACAAACTCACTTCACTTCCTAGATACATTTGCCCACTTCCTGTAAAAAATGACCGTTTCCTATGTAAGCTCATCCCTCTCTGGATAAGCTCACCCCACTCTGGATAAATATTCTACTTCTTAGATAAGCATCTGTATGTTGCCTGGCAGAGTAGTACCAGAGCATGATAGGAAAAGCCTTCTGGGAGGTAAATAAAGATGTGTGGTACCTTCTGGGTGGACCACAGACTGTCTACACAAGCCTGGCGAACACAATGCAGTACTAACTCAACCATAGTCTCTGCAACACCTGCATTCTCCCTGCAACACATTCTGCCAATGAGAAAGAAAAGCCAGTAATCAAACAAACCACATCCACCTCTCAGATCCTATCTTCTGGCCCATTTAGTGAACCTCACAGAGCCTCCATTTCCCCATCTGTAAAATAAGCTGATGGCAGCAGCTGCCTTATGAGGTCACTAGAAATACTGAATTATACCAAACATAAAGTGTCACCAGAGTCTCTGGTGACTGGTGATCTCCCAAGCTATGCCAGCTGTGTAAATATGTCATCATCATCATCATTACTGAGAGTATTGCTGTTGCCATGATGCCCTGCCTCCGGTATGAAAGTAGGTGCTCCTGTTTAGATAACAACCTTCTTAGAGGAACTCTGAAGTAAGGAGTCCCCATATATCCAGAGAGGAGAACACAGTACATAGACATATGGGGACCAGCATGGCTGCAGGTGACTGCTAGGAGCACCATGGTTGGAGGACCAAAGCTCACCGTGGCCAAGAAGGATACATACAGGTCAGGACAAGGGCTGCTGCAGACCACCCTGGGCAGGTGGAAGCTGACACGGCTTCTAAAAGGAATATGTGCTTCAGGTCCTGTGGTTCTTCAAGATGGCATGACTATCTTAGCCTTTGACAGAGTCTAAAGGCCACTCCAAACTTGAAGGGCTGTCCTACAAGATATCTGTATTCTCTAAAGAAAGAAGGCAGAGTCACAGTGGGAAGGAAAACAGGAAAGAAAAAAAGGAAATAGAGTGTGTGTGGCCGGGAATAAGACAGAGTTGGGTGACATACCCAGCCTGGGTCCCTTTCCTCGGGAGGCCCTGAAAGAGGGGAAGGAAGAATGGAGGAAAAGAGAAAGGGGGTGAAAAGATGGGAGAAGGAGGAGGAAGGAAAGGAAGGAGGACAGGAATGGGTAAGGAGGGGGAGAAAGTGAGGGAGGAGTAAAGGGAAGGAGGGAGGGAGGGAGGGAGGGAGGGAGGGAGGGAGGGAGGGAGGGAGGGAGGGAGGGAGGGAGGGAGGGAGGAGCATGAGAGAAACAGACCAACTCCTGTGAGCCTGGTGCACAGAGAAAAAGCAGCCAACCATCCCTCCCCTCTGTGTTTATCTAAGCAGCTGGCACAACTCAGGCAGTTTTGCTTAAAAATCATTTCCCGGGGGATTAGCATCCCCTTTCACACTTAAAAGCCTTCCCCAAAGCCAAAGAATGAATTGATTTTCCTATAACTAATCACACTCCCGCTTAATAGCAGGAAGCCACAGCTTTATTCTCCATCTCTGCAGAATAAAAGAAAGAAAGGAAAAAAGAAAGAAGGAAATGAAAAGAAAAATGCAGACTGGGCAGCCAGGCAGCCTCCTCTCCCTCCCCACCCAGGGCAGGATGCAGGATGATAAAGGGCCACTCCTAGAGCTCCTGCCCTCTCCCCCACCACTGCCTCAATGGGCTGTGGCTGCCTCTGAAGGTCGTGACAAGTGTGACCTCCAGTGACTGACAGTATAGAGGGTCACCTCACATCTGTGCCCATCACAGCCAGCCTCCCAGGCCAAGTATTATTCTCTTACAGGAAGGGGTGAGCCTCTTCCCACACTGTGCCAATATAAGTCAAAATGAGTGACCATGGTTCAGGAACACAGAGTATCATGTTCCGATGTGGTAATGGCCTGATGAAGTTTCTATAGTAACAGAATAAAGAAAATCATACATCAGGGAACTTTAAAAATACCTTGGTAAAGGCTGAGGAAATAGTTCAGTTGATAACGCACTTTGCAAGCAAAGTACCTGAGTTTGATCCCTCAAATGCACATTAAAAAGAAAAAAACTAGGAGAGGTGGCATCCACTTGTAATCTCAGCACTGGGGAGAAGGAAACGGGTGGGGCTTGCTGGTAAGATACTCTAGTCAACTCTGCAAGCCCCATGCCCTGTAAGAGGCATTGTTGCAAGAACAAAAACGAGATAGACAGCTCCTGGGGAACAGCAAGAGAAATTTTCATGTAGCCTTCATCCATATACATGTATATACACAGCATCAAGTGAACATTACATTAAAACATAGTAGGGAGACCACTGCCATAGTCCTCAGTTGTCATTGACTGCATCTTAATCCTTTGAGTCAGTGGAAGCTAGGAGACTGCACATTCCAAAAGGATTTACCTTCCCTCTGCATCTGGCCAAGTCAGCATGCAAACCCACACAGCAGTCTGTAGATACTGGCATTTACAAAGTACCCAAGCATGGACTAAGAGGCTAAAGAACAATTCTCCACTGCCTCTGGAGGCAGAGAGAGCTTGTCTCTGCTCTTTCTCTTCTTTTACTGAAAATATTAGGAGAGAGGCAGGACCAGCCCCAATTGGAGAAGAGAAGAGCACATTTGAATGTTATCTGCACTTCAACGTTCTTGTATTGGTTTATTCTGTGTGTGAGCACTCACAGACGTCATGGCACATCTATGGAGGTCAGGGAACATCTTCCAGGAGTTAGTTCTTTCCTTCTGTAGTTTAGGTCTCAGGGACTGAACTGTCTTCAAGTACCTTTCCCTACAAAGCCATTTTACCTGACTAATATTACCTGTGCTTTGGTGTGCTCTTAAATAATGAGATGATTACAAAGATACAGATAAAAAAGAAGGGACAGTGAGTCCAAAAACAGCCACAGGCTATGCCCTTAGGGGTTTGAGGTCTCACCCATGGCCTATGTTTTCATCCCACATCTGGGTGATGTTGACACTCTGGGTGGAGTAACTTGTACAATAGGACCCTGGGGGCATTTAGGATCTCTACCCCTGTGGTAGTGTTGATTATCAACTTTTCAGGAACTGGAATCATTTGGCTGGAGCTGGACTTGAGTGTTTACTACTGTACCAAAGAATGGAGTGGATCCCAGCACCAATACTGGGTGTTTCACAAACCCTATAATCCCAGCTCTAACAGATTCAATGTTCCCTTCAGGCCTCCATGGACACCTGCACACAAATACACTACACATGTGCACACACGTATGTATGTGTGTACGTACGTACATACATACACAACACATACATACATACATATATACATACACATACATGTTTTTAAAATAGAATCACATGAGACACAGGCTGCTGACCTGTGTAGGTGGGGAAAGGGAAGTGAGCAGCAGCACACTTCCCTGCTCTCAGCTTCCTGGCTGTGGATGCCATGTGAGCAGCCGCTCTTCTCGTTCCTGCTGCCTTGATTGCCCCACCTTGCTGACTCTTGCCCTTGAACTGTTAGCTATATAAATTATTTCCTTAAGTTGCTTGTGTTTGTGACAAGAGTCAATGAAATGAAAACATTCCCCTAGTTGGTGACCGCACTTCACCCCAGTTGTACCACTGAAAGGTCCGAGCAGCTGCCAAGCCTTTAGCCTTCTGCACCTGGATTCTTGTGTTCAGCATCCTGTTTTCCAAGTTTCCCCTTTGAAGCATCAGTGTTTCACTCCAAACAATTTTAAAAAAAGGTTTTCAAACAAAAATATGCTAATGAATATTCAGGGTATCATCAATACAATTGCCAGGAGCGGGAACAACCCAAAAGTCCATTCACTGAGGACAAACAGAAAATATGTGGTGAATTCACACACTACTAGAACATGCAGCTGTACATGGAAGGGTTCTGGCAAGTTATCAGAACAGGGCTATGGGATGCATAGTATTTTTGTGCTTGTAGCATTATGTTGTTTGTTTGCTTGAGACAGGGTCTATGTAGCCCAGGCTAGCCTTAAACTCACTGTGATCCTCCTACCTTATTGCGATAGCTAATGCTGATTGTCAACCTGATTGGATCTAGAAACATCTAGAAGAGCTTCATGGTCTGTCTGTGAGGGATTTTCTACATTGGGTCATTAAATGTGGGGAGACTTACCCTTAATGTGAGCAGTGCCATTCCCTGGGCTGTAGTCCTGAACTGAATAAAAAAGATAATCAATCCAATCCCCAGCATTGGGTTCTCTCTGCTTCCTGACTGCAGGTGCCGTGTGCACAGCTGCCTCATATTCCTGCCACCATACTTCCCTGCCATGATGGACTGAACCCTCACAGTGTCGCTCTTCCTTCCTTCCTTCCTTCCTTCCTTCCTTCCTCCCTTCCTTCCTTCCTCCCTTCCTTCCTTCCTTAAATGGCTTCTGTCCCAGTCTGGCATATTGTCATAGCGATGAGAAAGTTACTAATCCACCTGGCCTCCCAAGTGCTAGGCCCACAGGCAGAAGCCACCTTACCTGGCTTTGTAGCTCTAACTTTTTGAAGATTCACATTAAGCTGAGACACTGCCTGTTTCATGTCTTCTAGCATGGCCTGTTTCAAAGCTAGACACATGCTGAGTCTTTAGAAGGTTACATACAGCTAGTTCTCCCATCTCTAGGTTATGGACCATGCATCAAGTGCGACATCACCTCCAAAGTGTGCTAAGCACGCTCGACCAGCTTACAATCAATCAGTGCCTTTCACAAGGCATATGCCTTCCCTTGTGGCCTGTATCACACATGCACAGCCAGGGTAGTGCCCTTCTGCCTGGGTAGGAGATCTCTGTCTCCTTGTTAGTCATGCATTCACCTTGCTGCCTCTACATCTGATTTTCTTTCATACATGGCTTTCACCTATTTAATTAGAACCCTCATCTACTTTTTTTTTAAATATATTTAAAGGGGGAGAAACCACACTTTAACTCTACAATGGCTAAAATTATACCTTCTAGAAAAACGTGGCTGCTTCCTGGCCGTGAACTTTTGCGTTTATGAATTGCTAATTTGGTTAATGGGCTCGTTCTGCTCTGAAATTTGCATCATGAAAATTACTAGCTTCGAAGAGTCCTCTGTGTGTGGCGCAGTGTGCACGTTTTGTCGGAAAGGTCACATCTGACATCGTAAAACAGCGGGCCCTTTTGTAAAGGTAGCCATGTAGGAAATCAAGCAAGCCCATCGGTATAATGTCGCGGTTAAGGGGGGAGAAAGGATCTTTAAGTTAATTTTCATTCATATTGTTTATGTGAGTGTAACCTGAGTTCTGTTCTGTGGGGATCCTTTCTCACTCCCAGCATGCTGTTTGGTTCATCTGTGACCAGGGAACAAGAGTGACTATAAAAGCTCTGAAACTTGTATAGGAGTGGGGGGCTGGGGAGGCTAGAGTCCATGGAAAGATAATGGATGAAATAGAGTGCACCATGCTCTAGATGAGAGAAGACTCACAGTGTGGCTACCCCAGATACCAAGAAAGCATATTATAATTCAGATGCTACAGCGGGATCTACACCTGAGAACATTACATGTGATCTACGGTTTGGGGTGTGTATAAGGTCAACCTCAAGTTTCTTTCATAACCACCGTCCACCTTATTTTTTGAGACACAGCCTCTTACTGAACATGGAGTACACAGTGCTGGACAGCAAATGACTGACTGTCTTTGCCTCCCTAGAGCTGAGATTGTAGGCACGTGCACCCATGAATCCAGCCTTTTGAGTAGATGCTGGGGATCAAACTCAAATGCTCATGATTACATAGCAAATATTGAACTGACTGAGACATGTCCCAATCTTCAAGGTTGTTTTATTACTAATATTTCAGCTAGAACAGAAAATGAGTATTTGAAGATACATAGAAATGGGTTAATAATTAAAGGCAGAGCTAGCTGATAAGTAACAAGTAACCGGGCCAACAGTATTGTATCAAATACAGAGTCTCTGTGTGTTATTTGGGGCTGGTGGCGTGGTAGCAGGACAAGACCGGGCAGCAGGCGGAAAAACCGTACTCGTTACAGATGGCGCCCAACGTGGCTAGTAAGAACTTACTTACACTTAAAATTTAATAGAAGCTTAAAAAAAGGGTTTTAGAAACAAAAGAACAGAGACAAGCACGGTTTCTTGCTGCAGCATTTTTCTCAGTTGAACTCTTTGCTAGAGACAAGCAGATATTCGCGTGGCTCCTTTAAGGGAAGATTCCTTACTTTGAATAAGCGGGAAAAAAAACGCACAGCTTTTAAATAACTCTGCTAACAATTTATTGGTGTGTATGAAAGATGGCAATGGCAGTGACCACATCTCCAAGCCGGCAGCATGCTTTCTGGGTGGCAGCGCAGACCAAGGCTTTGAGCACAGCTTTCCATGCTGGCGGTAAAAGTACACACCACCATCTTTGGTAAACCGCGGCTGACACAGCTATGACTTTCATTTTAACAATGTTGTTGTTTAACAGATAAAGTCTCATGGCCAGAAAAAGATAAAGATTTACAGTAGAGACAGATTCACATTAAGAAAAGGTGCTAAAAGTTTACAGTGTGTTTTAAAAAAATACATAGGCTTGGGAGAGAAAAATAAAATGGTTTTAAAGAGACAAAGAGGAACTGGGTGTTGTAGCACACGCCTTTAATCCCAGCACTGTGGAGACAGAGGCAAGCAAATCTCTGTGATTTGCAAAGTAAACATGGTATGCAGAGTAAATTCCAGGACAGATAAGAGTTACACAGTGAAACCCTATGTCAAAAAATAAAAATATAAAAGTAAAATAAACAGAGTAATAAAGGCACGTAAAGATGAAAAGCTCAGAGAGAATCTGGTTACTGTATGCTATTGTGTTGTCTCTACATTGTTTGACTGCTGAGAAAATAACAACTGATAAAGGAAATGCTGCTGCATTAATTCAATTTATATATTTTAAAAATGCTTTGACTCCAACATTTAAGTTCAAGGACAAGTTACTGGGGAAAAGGATTTCTATTTTTTCTTCCACAGAAAATGAAAAGCTGTGGATTCCTTGCAGACTAATGTGGTTTGAACAAGCCAGGCCCCCTGAAACAGAGTTCCTGATGATCCAACATTCAAAACTGCTTGAACAAGGCAGCCATGCAGACTACTGCCATCTTCTCAGGATCCCCCCATGACAGCGCCCCCTGTCAGCAGGAAGTAGTTTGGAAAGAACGACGCCCAAATTCCCAAACATTGTTTATAAATGTTGGTTTTCATTTAAATGGACTTGGTTATAAATGGTTAATGATCACAACCAATATCTTTTTAAAGGTAAAAAGGGAATTATGATATAGATATGAATACTTTGTTTTGGAACAGATTTTCATTTATTGATACAATTTAAGGTCAATAAGGTGATATGTATATTTCTCCTCTTGTTTAGGTATTGTGTTTATTGAGCTTAGTTAGAAATGTAATGTATAATGGAATACAGATTATAGATAATTACCTATGATAGTCAAAGCTTAGAGTTAAGTTAGTTAGGTTTTTCAAGATACACAGAGATGTATTTGAGATAGATATTCTTCAAATCTTTCAAAGACCTACAGAATATGGCATTTAAAATGGTTTAGGGTTTTTCTTGACAATGAGACATAATTGTTCCTGGCAACACCACCTGCGTCAGAAAGGAAGATGAAGATGGACATTGAAGAAACTCATTATGGAGTTTACTTCCAATATGGCAAGACTAGCCATTTGGACAAAATACTGCTCTTGTCTGGACTGTTTGACTTTATGCTGTATAAACTGGACATGCAGGACCCACAGGGAAGTGACTCCTGATTCAAGATGGACATTGCTACAGAGATCCTGCTTCATGGAAGAGTCTTCGAGACAGTATGCAGGACACGGAGAAAAGTGACTGACAAACTGCCAATAAAGAAGACAGTTTAAAGTTTTCTGCTTTACTGGAGAGTCTGTCAGACACACTATGGCCTATGGGCTGAAGATGGAAGATTACAGAAGAACTTCGGGTGACTGAAAAGGCAAGATGTCTCTGTCATTTCTAGAGCTTATATATTATCCTTCTGTGGTCTTTGAAGGAGTTGAAGACAGATAGTTATAGTTATAGTGTATTAAAGATAAGTTACTTTAGACACACAAAGATAGAATAGATGATGGAATATTTTCTTCAAATCTTGCTAAATGTTAATGGACTAAATAGTGTTAACTGTGATTCTTATTTGATAACTGTTATGTGATATATTTTGCTATGTTAAGGTTAAAACCCTTCTTTTTATTTAGACAGAAAAGAGGAGATGATGGGAGATGTCAATTCTGTGTATGTTTCTCATACTGGTTAATAATAAAGCATTGTTGGCCAATAGGAAAGGAAGATAGGAGGGACTAGGAGACAAGGAGAAAATAGGAAGTAGGATGGGGGTCAAGATGGAGAGTCAGGAGAGAGCAGTATGCGGCAGCCGGCTCCCGGTAAGAAGAACACGTGGACACACATAGATTAACACAAATGGGTTAATAACTAAGGCAGAGCTAGCCGATAAGAAACTAGTACCTGGCCAACAGCATAATATCAAATACAGAGTCTCTGTGTATTATTTGGAGCTGGTGCAGCGGCAGGACAATACCAGGCGGCGGGCGGAAAAACCCGTACTACTTACAAGTATTTCATCTGTGTGTGTGTGTGTGTGTGTGTGTGTGTGTGTGTTTAAACTTTGACACACACACTTAAATCTAGCCTCAATGTAAGAGAGAAAGCATGCAACATTGTCTTTCTGAGTCTGGTTTAACTTGTTTAGCATAAAGGAATTTGGATAATGAGAGATGGCTCAGTCTATAAGCATGTGCTGTTCTTCAAGAGGACCTAAGTCCCCCACACCCACATCAGGCAGTTGGAAACCTTTTGTAACTCCAGCTCTAGCTAATCCAGTGCCCTCTTTTGGTATGGAGGAGCACCCTGGGGAGGCCAGAGAAAGCAGAGAGATAAATGAATGAAACAGGGTACCACTCCATATATGAGAGTATCTTATTTAAAAAAGTGTGAATCTAAGTCAGCACATGCAGAAGTCCCAGCATATCTGTATATTGCCGCACTAGTCACAAAGTGTGGAGCCAGCTAGCGGGCCAACAGACACAGGGATAAAGAAAATGTGGTTCATGCACACATAGGTTTTATTCAGTCATAAAAAAGAATGAAATCTTTACCCTCAGGAAAATGGGTGGAGCTGGAGATCAACAAGCAACTCTGGCACTCATGACCTGGAACTCTGAAGCAGGACACAGGCTGCTCAGGAGGGCCCTCCAGGCTGTTTGAGAGTTAGACAGACATCTCTGTACCCACAATGAGACTAAGTTCACAAGCCCAGCAGCTACCTAAGCTTCACACCCCTCCCTAGGCTGCTGAAGGAGAGGGACAGAGACCAACAATGTCCTGGGAAAGAGATGATGGAGAGTGGCCAACAAGGATCATCACTATAACAAGGCAGTCTCAATGCTCACACCAGCCACTGCTCACCATATGTCTGACCATGTGATTTAGGGGAAGTCCACTTTCTGGACCCCTCCCAAGTGTGCAATGGACCATACCTGTCCCCTGCCCTACAGGTACTGTTGAGGTTCCGTGCCTACTGATGTGGAGACACAGCAAACACTAAGACAAGCCTACAATGATTTTGCTTCCTTCAAGGGATCCCAAATGTTCTCACAGTGAACTCTGGGGGACACTCCAGGTAAGAATAGCACTTCAGGTACCAAGCCTCAGAGCAGTCCAGGAGCCTCTGGGCTCCATCACACTGCCTTTGGAATGAGACAAGTCCTAGAATAGCTGAAAAGGAAGCCCAGGTGGGTGAGTGGGTGTCAACATGTGCACAAACCAAGTGACTAAGCTTGGGGACAAACACTCCCCCCTCCCCTCCGGAGGCCACATGAGGATCTGATACCTAAGTCCCTCACCCAAGCCAGGGCAGTGTACATGAAAACAGAACAGCATCAGAGGAAGAGAGTCCTTTATGCCAAGGAAAAGGAGAGACCTTCCCAGAAGCACATGGAGTCTCCCTCCCACCTGCCTCCCTCTCTCCCTGGTAATTACCTCTAGTAAATTCCCCCATTCACATGTTTGCCAGCTTCAATTCAGTCAGGACTTGAGGCAGCCTGGCCCAGGAGGGGGTGGCTGGATACATTCAGCCTCACACAATCTCCAATCACTGCACCTGACTGGGACACACTCTTGCTTATGTGAAATTTTCATTTCAACCCCAGCCCTGATTTGTGCCATTTCACAGCTACAGGCCCAACACTTGATGTAGGCTTTCCATCTGTTCCTCCACCCCACCCGTGTGTTACCCAGTTAACATGCCGTCCTGTGACCCGACCTCTCTCTTTTAAGACACACCAACCTGAGAAGGTCTAGAATCAAGGATTTTGGCCTACAGTGGATCAGTTTCATGTATTTCTGATAATTCACACAGCTTCTTAAAGGTAGATACTCATCAACTCCAAAGAGCCCGAGTTTGATTAGCTACACAAGTAGCTACTTGGCAGCCTTATCTAATTGGCAGCCTCCCCTCTGCTTCCCCACCCAACCCCTACCTCAACCCTGCCCTGGGCAGGCAGAGAATCAAAAAGAACTCCTGACCAGCTCTAGGAGCACTCAGAGGACTCCAGAGTGAATGGTTCTTCAACCAGGAAGATAAACTATGAGCTCCAAAGTTAAGGTGCGCACCCACATCTGTAGCCTCAGAATTTGGGAGGCTGAGAAGGGAGGGTCATGAGGTTAAGCCAGCAAAACAACAAAACCTCACTACTACAGACTCTCCAGAGCTTTCTAGGGGTCTGGAGTGCAGCCCCACCCTCCCCACCACCCCACCGTCCCACCCCCCCACCTTCCCAACCCCCCCACCGCCACACTGCCACACCGTGCCTGCAGCCCCAGATTTGTTCCTGGTAGTGCAGGCCAGGAGAAACCCAAGATGGCAGAGCCCATTGCAGATTGCAAAGGTAATCTCCACTGTAACAATCATGGACACAGAAATGTTTATGGTAGCTATCTGGAAGGCCCTCTGGGAACTGTCTCTGCACAGCTCTAGGCAGCACGTGTTCCCTTCCTGCCCACCACTTCCCATCTGGCTGGTTTATGCTCTAGCTTCCTCTCTTGCTGTGATAAGTCTCTCTGAGAAAAGAAGCAACTTGGGTAGGAAAGGGTTTATTCTGCTTACACTTCCAGGTCACAGCCCATCACTGAGGAATGTCAGGACAGAAGTGCAAGCAAGAGCTTGAAGCTGAAACCATAGAGAAACACAGCTTATGTGGCTGGCTCATAGGTTCATGCTGGCTTTCTTATATAGTCCAAGACTTAGAGAATGGTGCTACCCGCAGCTGGGTCTTCCTTCATCAACTAACAATTCCCCACAGACCGGTCTTGTAGGCCAAGCTGATCTAAGCAATTCTTCATTGAGATTCTCTTCTCAAATGACTCCGTGCTAAGTCACTTGACAGTCAGAGCTAACTTAGCCTCTAAACAACAAGCATGCTCCTGAACCCTATGGATGTGTGACACACCCTCACACAGCAAAGGTCTTAGAAGCATGTGGAAGGTTAGATGGTCTCTCTCCATTCTACTTCACCATAAGTTGGGGCCAAGGGGGAAAGTGTATTTGTCTGCACAGCACCTGCTCTGGTTGCTTCCTATTGTCAGCCTGACACAACAAAGAGTCAAAGAGTTAATAAAGAGAAAACCTCCGTCGAGGGATTGCCCAGATGAAATTAACCTTTGGCCAAGCCTGGAGACCTACTTTGACTGCTGATCAATGTGTGAGGGCCTAGCCCACTGTGCTCTCCCTGGGCAGGTGATCCTGGGCTGTGTAAGAAATCCAGCTGAGCATGAGCTAGTGATGATGTCAGCAAGCAGCATTCCTGCAAGCCTTCCATTTCAAGTCCTGCTTGCATTTCTGCTATGGTTTACCTCCATGGTGGACTGTAGTGTCTAAGCTTAAATAAACCTTTTCCTCCCCAAACTGTGTTTGTAGATAGTGTTTATCACAGCAACAGACAGCAAAAGAGAACAACACTCTTGATTCTTGCAGATACTTGGGTGCCTTGGAGATGAGAAGACTTCCAGTGAACCCAACCTGGTCATGCCTGCCTGAGAAGAGGTCATCTCTCCCCATTGGACACTATAGATGCTTCTGTTCTCTTCCTCCTAACTGCTAAAATTACTTCCCTGGGAAAGATGTAAAACAAAGTCTAGCCCTCCTCCCAAGGTTCTAACAACAAACCAAGGCACAATTCAATTTGGCAAAAGTTCACACTGGGAAGCCTAAGTGAGAGGTTACTTACAGAGTATAGGCATTCCTCCTGCAATCAGTTGCACCTGGAAGCCTTACTCAATACCAAGGAGGGCTCCTCCTGTAAGCACATGCCTGGAGCTCCTGCTCCAGTCTTCTGGCCTCTATATACACTAGCTCCTCCCACAGGCCATGTACAACATTGCCAGGTAGTAGGAAGCAGGTGGATAATCAGGAGAGAATCTTCTGCCATTCTCCCTGCCTCTATACGGTGGTGTAAACTGTCAGCCAGCCACACATGGATGACCCTAAGATGGTGGTTGTTTGATGTGGATGACACACTGATGAGGGATGTCCTTCTGTATTCTATGAATATATGTTTCTTTTATTGGTTAATGAATAAACGCTGATTGGCCTGTAGTCAGACAGGAAGGATAGGCGGAGCTACCAGACTAGGAGAATTCTGGGTTTAGAGGAAAGGCAGAGAATCAGTCACCATGGAGACACCATGTAAATACTACCAATGAAGAAAGAGGCCCAGGCATCACTGGTAAGCCAAGGCCACATGGAGATACACAGATTAAAATTAAGAGACAGCTAGCCAAAAAGAAGCCTGAGCCATAAGCCAAACAGTTTATAATTAATATAAGCCTCTGTATGTGTATTTGGGACTAAATGGCTGTGGGATCAGGAAGGACAAAAACTTCTGCCCACAACACTGGATCTGTTTCTAAGAGGTTGAGCACCCATGGGGATGAGGAGGAGGCAACGTCTCTCTGAAGAGAAGAGAAGTAATTCTTCCTCTACTTGGCCACAGCATTGTGTGTTAGCAGAAAATTGCTTGTAGTGTGCCTGAGGGACAGGAATCTGCTTCTGCCAAGCCTTGTTCTGCTCAGTTAGAGCATGCAACAGGAGCCAACCCAGAGGCAGTGGGCTGCAGCTGGTATTAAAGAAGCATATGTGTGCATGTCTAGCACTGCATGCAGGGACAGGGACTCCTCCATAACCTCAGTTTAATCTCTTCAGTTACCAGAAAAGGGAGCTCCCATGTGGGAGACTATTATGGTATGGGTGTGACACGTTCCCCCGTTGTCAACCATGTTTGAGCACTTGGTCTGCAGCTGCTGACATTGTTTGGGAAGGTTTATCCTTTAGAGATAGAGTCTCGGTGTGTCTCTGGGCTTTGGAGTTTTATAGCCCAGTCCAACTTCCTGTTCACTTTCTGATTTACTCTTACAGATCCAATGTGATCAGTTTGTCACCTCATGCTCCTATCGCCATGATAGGCTATACATCAAAATTATTCTTTCCTCCCATAATCTGCTGCTTGTCAGATATTTTGCCATCACACCTGAAAACATAACTAATTCTGGAATGGCGCTGTCCTCTGTGCCCAAAGAACAGAAAGGCTATTGACTTCCCAATGTCTTAGAGGGACCACGATACACAGACAAGCAACTGGGCACTGTCCCTGAAGGCTCAGCATTCCCCCCAGGGCAACTGTGCCAGGCCCCACAGGGGAGCAGAACTGACCACAGCTCAGGGGTAGAAGCTCCCGAGAGGCCAGACACTCTCCATCCTTTCTGCTCTACAAGGCCAAGGCTATGTGTCAGAGGCTCCTGCATTCTCTCATTGGTCCCCCTTTCAAGGGTCATCGTTCCCCCATGCACTTCCACAGTGAACCACTGAGATGACCAGAAATGGAGAGGGGACAGGTGGTGTCCACTCACTCATAGTTTGAGGCACAAATGAGCCACTTTCTAACAAGCACCTGAAGGAAAAATAATGAAAGGTAAATGTATTGAGCATGTGCCAGGCTCTCTACACAGCAGGTGCATTCTCTTACATACTCTAGACCTGAGCTTGTGAGGGTTCCTATGAGAAGCACTGGTACTGGGGACAGAACTCAGGACCTCATCCACACCTGGCAGGTGCCCTGCCACTGGGCTATACCCCCATACCCATCTTTACTTATTTTGAAATAGGATATCATTAAGTTTTTCAGTCTGGCCTTAAACTCACTCTATAGCCCAGGCGAGCCTGAATCTGCAATCCTCCTGCCTCCGCCTCCTGAGTAACTGGGATTTTGGACCTGAACTTTAAGGTCTGGGTTAACCTGCTTTTCTCTTTTCTGAGGATCTGAGACATTCATTAACACTCAGAGTGGCTGAAGGGAAAGCTGAGCTACAACAAGACCCTCAACCCCCAAAACTCCCTCTACTACTAAGGCATGTTTGACTTAATCAGGGTCGGGGGAAAGTGTCTTCATGAACATGCTTCCTCAGACTCTGACTCAGAGCCTAATGGAGGGAGGTTCTCTGAAAGCCCACTGAATGCTGGTTTGCTTTTTTCTCAGCAGCATGTCAGCTGGGTCCCAGTGTGATGGCTTATTTAAAATATCGGGGAGAAATAAGATTCACTGTGAAATTAGTTGTCGGCAGCTTAGAAACTACTAATGATGCAGAGATAATAGGGGATTTGCAGCAAACACTGATGCTGTGCTATGATTAGTGAGCACAGCTTTACCCCTTGGGTGCCCATGGCCCCAAGCTTCCACAGCAAGAGACATGCACATGCATCAGCTGGGACACTTGTTCACCCTACTCCAGGGGCAGCAAGCTCAGGGCCTCCTGGCCAGAGGCTCAGCACTCCGCTGATTTGAAAGAAAAAAAAAAAAGATTAATTAATTAATTAATGAAAAATGTTTACTTCCCCAATCTAGGAGAAAGCCTGGTCCTAAATCAAATTCCCTTTTGAAAACAAAAACAAGATTTGAGAATATGGTAAAGTGCTTGCCACACAAGCCAGAGGGACCGAATTGAGATCCCCAGTATCCACGTTGAAAAGCTGTGCATGGCAGCACACGCCTGTAATCCTAGCAGGGAGATAGAGACAAAGGGATTCCAGAGATCACAGGCCAGACAGTCTAGCTGAATCAGAGTTCAATGGCTGACCTTGTCTGAAAAGGTACAGTGAAGAGCAATCACAGAAGGCATTTGATGTCAACTTCTGACCTCCACACCCCCCACACACATATTACAACAATATCCACACATGCATACACATATACACTCATATACATATTAATACATACACATATATGTAAATGCTCCCTCATTTGCATACACACACACACACACACACACACACACACACACACACAGGGGCAGGGGGAGAACCTGGAAACCAACAGGAACAGAGCTAGAAAGGACCTCATGATCTAACCTGGTCCCCAGTTCATACATTCTCAGATATCTCTTACTGGGTACCATCAAGAGGCTGCCCCCCACCTTATCTATGTGTAGACAAGAAATGGAAGCTGGCCACTGGCTGTGTAAAATCTCCTATTAGTAAATCACTAAACTCTTTTTTTCCCCTTGTTTTATTAGTTGAAAACTTCGTGCCTACTCACACCTACTCACCCAACTGTGTGTCTTCTTTATTCCATTTAAACCCATGAAGTCCAGTCTGTGCTGTTGATATGTTCTTGAAGGTGTGAACTTCCACCAGAGGAGTGTGGTCAACCCACCAGAGGCCACACCCTTAGAGAAAACCAATTCTCCCTCTCCCAGCAGCTATCAACTGCCAATAGCTCCTTAACCAAAGATGGGACATTGTGTCTACCTCACTCACTACTCTCCTGTGCAGGTCTTGTGCATACTGTCACACCACTATGAGTTCATATATATGCCTGCCCTGATGTGTCTGGAAAACACTGTTGCCTTGTAGTCATCTACAACCTCTCTGGTTCCTACAACCTTTCTGCCCCCTCATCTACAATAATCCCTTAGTGTTGGGAGGAGGAATGTGATACAAATGTCCAACTCAGGGTTTAGCGCTCCTCAGTCTCTTATTAGCAGCACCTTGACAAGTGTTAATCACCATCTGTGTTAATCACCATCTACTAATGTAAAAAGAAAAATCTGCAATGAGGATGGAAAGATTCACTGATCTATGGATATAATGATAACTCATTAGAAGTTGTTAAAATACTGTGCTCATTTAACATAGTAATAGTGGTAGTTTCTACCATGGGGCCTACAACCTCTCAATCCCATGGTTCTTGACCCTGATATCAGTGTCAGGTATGGGTGTCAACTTGTGAAGCAGGCCATAAATCCAATCAGAAAGTGGTTAGTTACTCCCATGACATTTGTGCCATTACTGCACCAGTGGGCATGTGTGCGCCCACTGGAGGCCAGAAGTCAACAGCAAAATGTCTTCCTCTATAGCTCTCCACCTGATATTCTGGGACAGGCTCTCTTACCAAACCTGAGCTCACCATTTCAACTAGCATGATGTCTTAGTTAGGGTTTCTATTGCTGTGATGAGATGCCATGACCATGGCAACTCTTATAAAGGAAAAGCATTTAATTAGGATGGCTCACTCCATTTTTAGAGGTTTACTCCACCGTTATCATGACAGGACATGGTGGCATGCAGGCAGACATGGGGCTGGCTACATCTTGATCAGAAAGCAACAGGAAGTGGTCTGAGATACTGGGTGTGGCTTGAGCATATATGAGACCTCAAAGCCACTCCTCTTAATAGTGCCACTCCCTATGAATTATAGAGGCCAGTTATATTCAAACTGCCACACCTGACTAGCCAGAAAGCCTCAACAATCCTCCTACCTCTACCTACCCAACATCATGATTAAAGGTACATGCCACCACCACAACAACCCTTTCACATGGGTGTTGAGGATCTGAATCAAGGCCTAACTACTGAGACCATATCTCTGGCACTGGCTGTCAGTTTTAATATCACCACTATACCCACCAACGAGAGAAACAAATGAGTTACATACTAAAGATCAAACAATAAGAATCCTTTAGGAACTGATGAACCAGCCTCCATCTTGGGCTTGAAAGCCATCTTATAGTAAAGACAACTAAGTTCATGTCTGTTTATGAATAAACCTCTTTTTCTCAAGGATTGTGTTATGTCCCACCTGTAACCTTAATTACAAATGGTTTGTACTGCCTGTTCCAGGAAATTGCAACAATGTCATTGTTTCCAAAGGTTATTATGACTACCTGATGTTACCACTACCTTGCTATGACCACCTTGCAACCATGTCTTTGTATCAGGAGGTCATTATGACTAACTTGTTGTGCTTATGTTCTGCCCTTAACCCTGCCTATTTTGCCTGCCAAAACCCCATTTGGAAACCACCTACCCCTGCGCTATAAAAACTTTGTCTTCTTCACATCTAATGCTGACCTCTTGAACCCCACCTTATGAAAGGCAGCCTGTGTACATGAATAAAAAAAAATGTTTACTTTAATTAATTGCTTGCTATAATTAATTTGGCCATAATGACTTGAGTAGGTAGTCTTTCTCCTCCCTTCTTTGAGATTAACAGAACATCTCTAAGTATTTAATGCTACAAACCCACAGAACCTGTGTCTTGCCCAGGATCCACTCCTTATTATGTACAAACATGTGCAATACTAAGTTCTCCTTTGCACCAAAGTATGTCATGTGGCCCAGTTATTCTGTGAGTTCCTGGCAAAGAAAGAAGCACATGCATATGTCATGAGTGTCAATGACAGGTCACCTGCATAATAAGATACCAGAAAATCTGAGACTAAAACACTCATTTACATGAAAAACAAATCACCACTGGATGCATATGTCTTTCCTTCACATCTCAACACATTTGTCACTCAAAGCTAGAAGACCCAGCTCTACAGAGTCCATGCAGTCTCCAGCCCTAGTTTTACCCTCTTTAGTTCTCAGATTAACTCTTTTCAGGATAGAGCCTGCCAGGAATTTCAAACATGTGCCATGACTCTGGTGCCTGGAGAGATCTCTTCAGAGACAAATGATTTAAGAAAACACATGCCCCCACCATGCCCAAAGTGCTTATACAAACCGTGCACAGAATGTCAATCACTTAGTCAATGTACACACAGTGAGGATGATATGATGGAATAACTTGAGACTTCTGTCCAAGGATTGCCCACCCAGGCAAACAATCCTCTTTAAAATGAAAAGAAACTACACTACACAAGAGTTAGGGATCATTGTTGTTCATCTTCTTCAGAAAGGTAAGAAGGAAGTGGGACTCAGTGATGGGCTGTGGCCATTACACTTTCAGGATGCCTGGTATATGAACAGACTGTAGGTCCTGACAGCACAGATGATCATGGGACCCATTCCTGAGCAAACACAGTGATTGGTGGAGAAGTGAGTGAAGGATGTCCTAGGTTTCCTACGTGAGCATTGTAAAAGATTGTCATGACTGGAGAAAGCCTCAACCATACAGTGTTTCCTTTGTAAGCATAAAGACCTAACTTCAAACTACCCAGGGACCTTGTAAAAGAAGCCAGGCATAATGGCATACACTTGTAATTCTACCATGGGGGACAAAGAACCAGACAAATACCCAGAGCTCCCTGGGCAGCCAGCCCAGCCTACTTGGTGAGGCCAAGTTCCAGGCCAGTGAGAGAGCCTGTCTCAAAAACTAAGGTAGATGACATAAAGAATAACATCTTCTTCCACATAAATCACACTTATGTACATGTGGACCCAGACACACATGAAGACACACACACACACACACACACACACACACAAGTATACACAAAAGATTTTCTTTCTATAGGTATTGCTCAATATATGAGATTATAATGCCAAGAAACCTATGTTTCCTCTGCCACCTACACTGTCTGGGTAGAATCTGAGAAATGTAGCCAGTCAGAAACAAGAAATAAACAAGTGTATTCTGGCAGCTCCACCTTCCAGCTCCCTGGTCTGTGAAGCTCCTCTTTCCCCTATGAATGACACATGATCCTTTGCAACTCTGTGACCTAACAGGTTTCCCTTGATGTGACTAATCTGAAGTCTTCACTGTCGCTGAAGGCATTCTGGCTTATGCTGGCTCTATTCCAGGAAGCACAGATATGTATCTTTAATCACACTTAGTGGTTCGATAGGATATGTTTAGCATTTTGTACAAGTTCCTTAATTTTGTGTTTCTCCCTTTGCTGCTTAAAATGATTAATTAGCTTAAACTTAAAACGGATCCAATTAAAGCCAGATAGTCCCTATTTTTGTCTCACTTGTGTCTGAGACCCTTGCTTTTTATCACTTGTATCAGGACTTTAATTTGCCCGTATTCCCCTCTTTATAAAATATTAAGAGAGAAAGTGAAATAAAATGGTTCAGTAATTGCTTGGGCATTGAAGTGAGGACAAGATTACAGGCTTCGCCAAAATTGAGCCAGTACTGGCAGGCAAAACCAGCGTGCAATCACCCAGTATCAATTTGCCAAATAATGTATATTAAGTCTGAATTTACTCTGTTCAAGGAAGTAAGTATCTGTAAGACATAAAGAACAAGGGTGGTTTGGAAGTGAGACCTCAGAAACTGCAACTGAGGTTGTTCATTTGAGTTCCTACCATGTGGGGCATCCAAAAGCATGTTTGCACCAGGTAAGGAATTGGCAATTTAAAACAGTGTGCCTATCTATATTCATGGGGTGAGAAAAGATACACAAGTGTGTGGTTCTGGGGAGAAGAAACTTACACAGAATAAAGGAGTCATTAAGGGTGCAGGCCTGGGGGCCCAGGAAGGGGCTCAGTCTGAGAAGTATTTGTGGTACAAGCAGGAAGACAGCACACACACACACACACACACACACACACACACACACAAGGGGGAGAGAGCGGGAAGGAAGGAGGGAGGGAGGAATGGAGGGAGGGAGGAATGGAGGGAGGGATGGAGGTAGAAAGAACAGAGAACACAATAGAAGCAGCAGCTGATAGGCAGCACCAGATGTTCACAGCATCCAGCCAAGATGATTGGAGTAGCCCAATTGAGAAAGCCAGCAAAAGGTACTATTGTCAAGTCAGGAGCTTACAACACCCAGCAGCAATCAACAGGATAGTCCCACTGAGGTGGTCAGTTGGAGTTCCTGATTGGGAGTCTAGGCAGAGCAGAGCTTAAGTTCTGTTTGTTCTGCAGAAACACCCTAGACACTGGCTGTTGCCCTTGTCACTGGCCTGTCCCTAAGGGATCACTATGTCCATTGCAGGAAACAGAAACAAATTCTGGGTCCTGGAAAAAGAGTTCACCCAGGTGATGTGCAACTTCCTTTCACCAAACTGTAATTCATTCAAAAATATGCCTACCAGGTGCCCATAGTTTGCTGAAAGTTCAAGCCAGAGCCTGGGTACAAAGCACGGGAATGGGTTATTGATTACTCTAGAATGGACCCCATTCTCCAAGGTGAGAAGCACGAAAGAACAACAGAGGACACAGTGCAAGTGCTGTAACAAAAGGCAAGAGCTGGCATGTGAAGGCGCCTACCACCATGTCTAACAACCTGAATCCACTCTGTGGGGCCCACACAGCAGCAGGGAGAGCCAACGACCGAACATTGTACTCTGAGCTCACACACCTAGTGTGGCACGCTTACACACTGAGACATTGCACCAGCCCCCTCCTCCTTCAGCCTTTGACTTTTGTTATGTATCATTTGCACCACAAGCCTCACTCTGTAGCCCAGGCTGGCAAAAAGCTCAACAGAGGTCCTTCTTCTTTGGTCTCCCAAGTGCCAAAGCTGCAGGTGTGAGCCATGATGTCTGGCTTACCAGAGATGTTTTCTTCTGTTTAAAACACAATTGCAATGTGCCTGAGCACTCGTGGACACAGTTTTGGAAGCTGGCTTGGCCATTTGTCATGGGCAAGCTCTAGACGAAAATGTGACCTTTCCAAGCAAAATAACTCCACCACCCTCCTTTCCCCATCTTAAATGTCAAGTATTGCCACTCTGCTACTATTTTTCAACAGGTGTAGAAAAATAACATCAGGAACTAACTAAAAACCACATTTAGTCATTAAACATCAACAAGCAAAAAAAAAAAAAAAAAAAAAAGCTGCTAAAGTTCAAGCCACCCTCTCTGCAAGGACCCCTTTGTCGTGTCCTATTTCCCTCCTGTCTTTCCTTTGACAACTAATGGGACAAGGTGAGAGTTGGGACCTGGTTTCTAGATCCTGTCTAAGCTTATATGACATCTCATGATGTATATCAGGACAGCATAGATGTGTTTGTCCTGCAGACAATTGGCTTAGCACGATGGAGACTAAGGCCCAGCCCTGAGGAACAAAGCCTCTGCCACCTGAAGGTCCCAAGATGGGCAGTAAATGAAGCCTGAAGACACTGCATATGAACCATATCACATTTGTGGGTCACAGAGATGGCTCAGTGTGGCATCAAGACTAATGACCTCAGTTCAATACCTGGAACCCACATAATGCAAGGAGAAAATCAACCTTTACAAATTGTTCTCTGACATCCATATGTATGCCATGATACATGTACACACACACACACACACACACACACACACACACACACACACACCATAAATAAATAAAATGGAAAGAGAGAGGAGGAGGGATGGAAAGAGACAGATGAGGGCAGGGAGAATAAACTCATCCTTAAGTGGCTCCTTGTTAAGCAGATGGTTACAACAACAGCAAACATGTTGTTAGGGCCCATGTGAATCTTAACACCTAGGAGGTCGCTTTAATTCTGTATCTGGGGGAATAGGTAATCCTTTCTATAGAACTTGGCAGGCAGGAACCCTGACTTGTCATTGAGGACTGTAACACCAAGGTCTCCCCTGTACTCTGTCAGTTCTCTCTGATGAAGGCCCTTGCACATGATGAGTAGAGGGCTCTACTCCCACTGAAGATGAAAACTGAGAAACAACTCCAGGGCATCTGAGGCTTCAAATGCAGGGATCTCCCTAGGGTTTAAATTATGCTGACAAACCTAGACAGTTTTGTTTTTCCCCAGTCCAAGTCAAACTCTATCAGTTGGTCTTCTTCCCCAGAGATTGGAGCCCCCTCTTACTAAAGCCCCAATAGGGATGTGCCTTAGCACAGAGGGGTCAGTAATGGAGAGAAATAAAACAGGGAAAGAGAAATGTAGCCTACTAGAATTGATGCCATGAGTAAGAGCATGACCACCAAGTCTCGCCATTCCCAGGGCCTGCCTCCCTCATATCCCTCTCTCCCACACTGGGCTGCACTACACCATCATACACACTGAAGGCCACTACCCAGTGTGACACTGGAACTCTGTGGAGTTCCGAGCCCCTGTTAGCAGAAGAGTGGGGTGGCAGAGGCAGGAAAAAAAGCAGCCCTCTTACACCAGTTTACTTATTTCTCAAAACATAAGGAGCCCTTTTCCTATGACACTAAGAAGGCCCGGGGCTATTAAAAATGCTCCTAACTACTCTTTAGCCCTTCTTTCGTGCTTTCTCTCTGTACTTCACTTTTGGAATATTGGTCACCCGCTTTGTTCTGACAAGATGTATGTAACCCAGACTGACCTCAAACTCTCTGTGTAGCCAAAGAGGAACATGAACTCTTCCCACCTCCTGAGGGCTGGAACCACAGGCATGAGTCCCCATGTGATGGGGGGGGGCGGGGTCAGTGCATGAGCATGGTAGGCAAGATTGTACAAACTGAGCTACATTCCACATCCCTTCCTTCCCTTCTTAACAATATTGTTATTTATGGCATTTTGCTTCACTTCAAAACTTTGTAAGTTTTATCAAAATAAATATTTTGTGATCTATGGTTTTGTGCTCAAAGCCCTATCTTTTCAGACCTCTATAAAAATTATTTTCCCCTTTGTAGAGGCATACACACACACACACACACACACACACACACACACACACACACTGAAGGTGGTGCTATTGATACGGCATCTGCTGCCCTTGCAGAGAACTTGAATCTGGTTCTAAGCACCCATAGCAATTGACTCACAACCAACTAAAACTCCAGCTTCAGGGGCGCCTCCACAGGTGCTTGAGATCACATACACCTACCTGCCTACACACACACACACACACACACACACACACACACACACCACAGGAAAATAAATTATGAAAAAAGTAAGAGACATAATCTATATACATAAATACTAGCATGTCAGTCTCAAATGTCCCAGAAGGCCTGCCCACTTGTTAACACTTTGATCCACATACCCCCCCCCCACACACACACACATGATGGGAGATGTCATTCTGTATATGTTTCTCATACTGGTTAATGAATAAAGCACTGTTGGCCAATAGGAAAGGAAGATGGGAGGGACTAGGAAACAAGGAGAAAATAGGAAGGAGGAAGGAGGGGTCAACATGGAGAGTCTGGAGAGAATAGAACCGCCAGCCGCCTCTCACTGGTAAGACCACGTGGAAATACATAGAAATGGGTTAATAATTAACACAGAGCTAGCCGATAAGAAACTAGTAACTGGCCAACAGAATTATATCATATACAGAGTCTCTGTGTGTTATTTGGGGCTGCTGTGGTGGCGGGACAAGACTCGGCAGCAGGCGGAAAAACCTTACTCCTTACACACACACACACACACACCCCTTGCCTTCAGGAGGTGGGACCTGATTGGTGGAGTTAAAAATAAGGATAGTAAGTCCTTATCCACTCACACCTCTCTCCCTCTGCTCCCTGACCACCATGATGTGCAAGCCTCCTCTACCAAACATGCCTCCCAAACACTACCACAAGGCCATGTCACCAGACTGACGCCTGTGGAGCCATGAGCGGAGATCAGCCTGTTCTCCTGCCACAAAGGGTATTTCTGGTGTTCTGACATTGGGACAGAAAACCAACCCCACAGGCAGGGTACAGACTTGCCTTGGCTTTGCAGTTCCTGTCACCTCTCCCTTATGTTTATTTGTTTACTAAGCCTCATAAACCAATTAGGTGAGAAAATGTCACAGGGAAATGGCAGTTGGGTGCCATTGTGTGGGATAGGACAGGATCAATTTCAACTCAAATTATTAAAATTACACAGCTGTGAAGCTGAACTTACAAAAGGGAAAAAAACTAAATTATTTCTAATAGCAGAATTTTTCAGCATCTTAATTTGAGTAAAAGAAAAGGTTTAAATAGATTTGAGGGCTTAAATACTTCTGAGGGAAGTGGAGACCGCAAAGCCGGCATGTCTAATTCACCTAAAAGTAATTAACCAAAAGTAAGTTAGATCATTATTCCATTCCAAGATCAGTGTTTTAAAGGGAGCTGATTTATCTGAACTGATTGAGGCTTTCAATCCCAGCAGACATGGAGACGCTTGCTTGTTAAGGGGAACACAGAAGTGAAGGCCAATTAGGCAAAAGTCTTTCTTATAGGGAAAAAGGAGCTAGATAAAGCAAATGCTCACATGTGCTTAGGACACCCAGGAAAGCAATGCAGAAGAGTGTATTGTTGCTGCTGCAACTGCTGCTGCTAACCTGGGTTCATACCTCACTCTGGGTCCCAAGGGAGCTATCACAAGAGAATAGAGGACAAGTGTCTAGCTTGGTCACGGAGTGCAATCAGCTCTTCACAGCTAGGGACATGTGGGGGTCTGGAAGTACATGGGCACACGGGACAGCTAACTGTCATGGGAGTGGGGGAAGGATCTGTCCTGAGTAACACACATTTCTAAGGGTATATATTGAAGTCCACAGCCCAGGGCTCAGTACTCAAGGATAGGAGAGTCAGGCTGCAAATCTGGATGGATTTGATCCTCACATTTCACATCTGAAAAGCCATGTGTGGTGGTATGCATTTGTAATTCCTGCACTGGGAGACAAAGACAGGAGGATTCCCTGGGCTTGCTGGCCAGCAGCCTCCTCAAGACCGCGTGTTTTAAAATCTAAAATTGACAGAGGGGATAAGCCATCCTACATCCTACCTAGTCCCTTCCCTCAACCTCTAAGCTCCTAGAATGTAGCCGCTCAAGGCAGTGGTGGACAACAGGAATATCATCTTGACTTACCTAATTTCCTATCTCGCACCTTCACCCATCTGCTAAACTCAGATCCCTTTCCACTAAGCTCACAGACCCCTCCTATCTAAGCTATGATGCCCTTTCCCTCTAAACCTCTAGTCTGGAGAGATGGCTTGGCAGTTAAGAGTGCTTACTGCTCCAGCAAGGACCCAGTTCCTACACAGTACCTCACAACTCTCTGCAATGCCAGTTCCAGAGGACCCGGCACCCTCTTCTAGTCACTGTGATCTCTTCGTGTATATGGCACACATAAACTCATACAGATGTAAATTTAAAAATAGTGAAGTGAATCTCCAAAGGGAATCTCCTTTGTGCTATGGATTGCTGTAGGATCTCCTATCCCAGCCTCTCCTGATGCAAGCAGGATGTTTCACCTAAACCTATCTCAGCATATCCTTCTTCCTCAACAAAATCTTTATTTATTTTTTCACAGTGTGTGTGTGCGTGCGTGTGTGTGTGTGTGTGTGTGTGTGTGTGTGTGTGTGTGTGTAACAGGGGACAACTTACAGGATATGTTCTTGTTCTTTATCATGTGTGTCCCAGGGACCAAACTCACACCTTTGGGCTTGGTGGTAAGTGCCTTTGCCAACATAGCCATCTTTTTTGGTCTAAATCTTTATTGTTTAAAACAGAAATCACCTAAGGAACAATGTCTGAGACTGATTTATGGCATCTGTGTGTGCCTGCATAGATACATGCCCACGTAAACACCTACACGCACATATGCATGCCCACCTAAACACCTATATGCACCTAAGCATACATACACACACACACACACACACACACACACACACACACACACACACCTTTGTATTATTAGACTTACCAGGAGAAGGGATAATAATAGAGACAGTGCAGAAAGAAAATCACATAAAAACACAGCAAGAGGCCAGGCATAGGTAAGCCAAGGAAGACTGCACCCAGAAGCAGACCTGGTAACCTTCAGACCCATATTGTGAGATGTCCATTTCTATGTGATGCATTCATTACCACTGAGGCTAGAATGGTCTATTATAAGGTTTCAACCAGCCCTCTACATCTCTGGCTTCTCTTTCCCTTATATTTTGGTTCTAGAAGATCTGGGACTTTGATTGGCTCTTTGTCAAGGATCCCTGTCCCTCCAGGAGCAACTAATGTACCCATTTTCTCAGTCCCCCTTCTTCCAAAGGAGACATTGGAACTAAACAATTAAAAGGCAAATTCAGTGACTGGAGAGATGGATCAGTCAAGAGTGCTTAAGCTCTTGCAGAGGACCCAAGTTCAGGTCCAGCATCCATATCAGGAAACAAAACCACCTATAACTCCAGCTCCAAGAGATACAATGCCCTTTTCTGGCCTCCAAAGACACACACAGACACACACAACACACACAGACACACACACACACATCACATCACATCACATCATACTGCTCTGCATAATTTGAATTGTTCATTGGTCAGATAAAGTTACCAGCAAGTTCAAATCCCACCAAGATTCTCAAGAAGGGGTGTGACTCTCCTCTCAACTTGTTCCTTGGCCTCTCTGTACCTCAATATCCTCATCAGAGGCTTGCAAGTGAGTGTCAAGGCACAGTAGCAAGTGACACCAGGAGCTACCTATCACCTTGCTTCATCTACTCAGTGCATACTCTCAGCTCCCAGAGTGCCTCTCATTGATCGAGACAAGGGACTTGGGCAAAGCATCCTGTCCCACCTTGTTGGTTCTTTTCCAAGTGGAAGCCACATGATGCTAGACAGAAAAGGAGAGATGACTGAATACAAGCATGTGTGCTCAACCCATTTCCAGGCACCATATGTGATTTCCCCAGATCTCATGTTCAAGAGGACTCAGAGTCACCCATACCAGGCTCTCTGGCACTCCGTTATCTCTGGTCATGCTGTACCAGAACAAGGTGGTGTCCCTGCAGATGGCTCACTTTGATATTTGGCACTAGGTAAAACTATCCCTTGGCCAGTCTCCAGAGTTCAGCTTTTCTTTCAGAGACCTGAACAAGAGATTCCCTATACCCCCTGTCCCCTGTTGGAGCACAGTGACACCTAAGGGATCCACAGTGGGACCTTAAACCCTGTCAACCCACGTTGGTAGTTTTCTTCCAATAAGCCAAGCTGATGCATGTGCAAGGATGGCCAAGGGAGTCCCCAGCAAGGGGCTAGCATCAGAAAATCAGCCTTGGATGATCCCAGCCTTTGTCCCTATGCCTCCCAGTGAGAGTGAGAGACATAAAAGGCTCGTGGGATCTTTGCCACGATACAAAGACTTTAAATGACTCTGGGTAAGGCTCTGTCTACTATCAATAAGGCTTTGGTTTCTATCCCCATAACCACAAATACCAGCATGGTAGCTCAATCCTGTAATGCCAGAGCATGGGAGATGGAGGCAGGAGGACAGAGGTTCAAGGTCATCCTTTGCTATGTAGCAACTTTGAGTCTGGGTTACCTGAGACTCTGAAGGAGAGAGAGAGAGACAGAGAGAGAGAGAGAGAGAGAGAGAGAGAGAGAGAGAGAGAGAGCACAGAGAGAAAATCAGTGGGTATTCCAGCTTGGGGTTTGGTCACCTGAGATTGTAATAAATAAAACTAGTAATAACAGCAGAACAAATGGTGTGTTCTGCTGTGACCTCACCCTTCTAGAATTAGGGCTCCCAGGACTTCAAGGAAATAACCCTCCTGGGCAATGAGCAGATTGTCACAAAGTGATATAAAAGCCAACTTCCCAGGGAGTCAGGATGGTCCTTAGGAAGAAGTTTCAGAAGTGGAGTGATTACCATGGTGTGGGGTTTCTCACGAGGTAAAGATTGCAAAGTCCCCTATGGGGGTTTGCACAGTTTAGGATTAATTGAATAGTACTTTCTGATGCTTGTGCTGTGTGCAAATTATGACACTATTGCCAGCCTTTGGCTTGATGTCAGCTCTGAACCAGATTCAGAGCAGGAGGGGGGATGGAGGCAGGAATGTGCTCAGGTCCTTAGTGGGAACACAGGAGGGGAACACTGCAGGAAACCCCGGGGTGGCAGCAGGGCCGCTTGGTGACCCATTTTACACTGCTTGGCATTTGAGGGCTTCCAGCCTCTCTTCTACTTATTCATAAATGTGTACCAAAACTTATCAGAGCCAAAATATTTTAAATGTTGAAGGAGAACTAGGCAGATAGCTCTATCTGCAAAACACTTGCTGCATAGTGCGTAGGGACCTGAATGACACTCCAGAAGCCATGTAAAAAAAAAAAAGCAGCCATGCAGGGCTAGAGAGATGGCTCACCAGTTAAGAAAACTGGCTGATCTTCCAGAGGTCCTGAGTTCAATTCCCAGCAACTACATGGTGACTCACAACCATGAGATCTGGTGCCCTCTTTTGGCATGCAGGCACACATGCAGACAGAGCACCCCTACCTAAAAAATAAATAAAGTTTAAAAGGGACTTGTTTGATATGCCGTACTATGTTGCTACCGATGGGAGGCCTGCCCTTTCTGAACAGACACTGAGGAAGAGTGGATGGGAGGGCGAAGGAATGGGAAGAGAGGAAGGAGAGGAAGCTGTAGTTGGGATGAAGAATAAAATAGTAAATATAATTAATTTTGAAAAAAGTAGCCACACATGATAGTATGAACTTGTAATCTCATCTGTGGGGAGGCAGAGACACATGGATCCCTGCTTCTCACTGACTGACTAGTCTAGCCTAGCCTACCTTGTTTCAAAACAGAAAGGAGGAAGGAAGGGGAGGCAGGCAAAGGAAGAAGGTGTTCAGTGACTGAGAAGCAACACCCAAGGCTGTCCTCTGGCCTTCATATGCCATGCTGCACATATACCCACCTACACATGAACACAGACACACATGCACACAAGCCCAATAAGTACAGAATGAGGGACTGAGGGCCAATGAAGATGCATTTAAGGGATAGCACAAGTAATCCTCCCATGCCCTTGAGTCCCCAAGGCATAACCTTGACCTCTGGGCAAAGGACAAGAGCCTTGCTGCACCTCAGAGGCACGTCACCCTTTTCCTTTCTCCTTAGTCCAGCATCATAGTCTTCATCTGGCTGCTTGCTCCCCCCGAGGCACATGTCAGCCATGGCTCTGTAAGTGGTAGGTACAGGGTTGCTCTGTGGCATTCACGGTGTCTATTACAATTACTCTGACATTGTAGAGAAAAGCCATAATGGATCACCAAATAGGAGTGGCCCTGGGGGTGGTCATGTTGCAAAACAACTTGGTTTACAAAAGTGAGAATCAGAGGATCCTAGGACATGGCTCGGTGGGTAAAGTGCCTGATATGAAACCATGCGGAGCTGAGTTCCAGCTCCAGAACCCACATAAAAAGCCAGATGTAGTTGTGCACTGCAGTGACCCCATGTTGGGGAGGCAGACACAGGAGGATGCCTAGGGTTTGCTAATCAGCCAGCCTAGCTAAATGATTAAGCTCCAGGTTCAGTGGGTTACCCTAGCCCCACAAAATAAGATGGAGAACAATGCAGGAAAATACCAGCCTCCATATATCCATGTACACAAACATGTCCATGTGTACCCACATATACACATATGCACAAATAAAATGAGAGTTAATCTCATGCTAGCAAACTCAAGAACAGAAGGGGGAAGAAATGGGGAGAGAGATTGTGACTCCAGTTCCCAAAATTCCACCAGCCAGCCAGGACCCCAGTGGTCTCCAGCAACAGCTCCATAGATCCATTCCCTCTCACAAGGGTTATTTGTTGTTTCCTCTGGTAGGGACTGGAGACAGAGCCACGTTTGGCCCACTGTGTCCCCACAGAACTAACAGACCAGGGGGTTGGGGAAGAGAAACGTTTACATTTAATGCATTTGACTCCCACTACATTGATCATCAGAAAAAAGAAAACCTAAGGAGTAGGTAGATTCCTGGGCTTTGAAACCATTAGCAGTGGCCAAAATGCTATCTTAACCCACTAGAACCCAGCATGTGTGATGGAGATGGTGACACATCCATGCTACATGGGGTGACACCTTTTATTTATTTCTTTATTTTGACACAGCCTCTCAATTGGGACCTGGACTCCCCAGTCCCATTAGATTGTCTAGGAAGTGAACCCCAGTGTTTTAGTTAGAGTTACTATTGCTGTAATGAAACACAATGGCCAAAAGAAAACCCTGGAGGAAGGGGTTTACTTGACTTATACTACCACTTCATACTCCACCATTGAAGGAAGTCAGGACAGGAACAAGAACCTGGAGGCAGAAGCTGATGCAGTTTACTGGCTTGCTCCTCATGGCTTATTCAGCCTGCTTTCTTATAGAACCCAGGACCACCAGCCCAGGGGTGGGACCACCCACAATGGGCTGGGCTTGTCCACATCAATCAATAATTAAGAAAATGCCCTACAGGTTTTGCAACAGCCAGACCTTGTGGAGGTGTTTTATCAATGAGGCTCCCTCCTCTCAGCTTGCATCAAGCTGACTCCAGAGATCCCCCCTGTCTCTGCCTTCCCAGTGTCAGGCTTACGAGAGGCACCACCATAACTGAGTTTTGTTTTTTGTTTTGTTTTGTTTTGTTTTTTATGTGGATTGGGGGATCAAGCTCAAGTCCTCCTTCTTGCAAGGTAAATGCTTTATTGACTGAGCTGTCCCCACAGTCCTCAATGTTCAGGGATGTCAGTCATTGCTTTGACATGACTAAACCCTCTTGTACAGGGTTTTGTAAGGCATGCCAAGTGCACACTTTGCTATGACTGCAGAAAGGCACGTTCTCTTCCATTTTTTTTTTTAAAACCGGATCTCACTAGGTAGCCTAGGCTGGCCTCAAATTGGCCACCCTCCTGCTTCAGCCTCCCCGCCTTTCCCAGATGTGCTCCACTATGGCCAGCTAAGCATGTTCTTTAAAGGCCTAAGCCTAAAAGCCCAGGTCTCTAAAGAACTGACAGTCTTTCTGAAAACTCCAGCAAATGATACCATGCATCACAGAGTGACCAGGGACACAGAGCAAAGTGTCTTGCTCGGGTCTTATCACAGGTCATACCATAAGCTCCTAGCCCAAGTCCTCTGTGAGTTTCTGGCAGCTGTCAGACAAGCAAGGAGCCCTGCTTTGTCACTGCTTAATGGTGTGTAAAGGAAGGCAGTTCTCACTGCAGTTAGGTCCCTCACGGCCGATAGGAAAGCTCCATCCAGAGGCGGCACTGTGAGCTTTTCAATGCAACTCCTCTGGAGCAGGAGGCTAACAGGATAAGATCGCTTCCTGTTAACTAGCTGGATTATGAGTGAAGTCCTGGGGTTGGGGCCAGAGATCAGTTCATAAAATCAAGAGCTTACCTTCCAAAGCAATCCAGCCCAAGCCCCATATCCTTGGGCCCTTCTCTCAAGCCTGTTAATCTTGTGCTGAACATGCCTGTCCCCAGACACTTGCTGTCTAGGAATTTAGGTCATCTGTCCTTAATGGGCAGAGCCCCGTGCTGCTGTGGGCAGCCAGAGTAGCTGGAGCCTGTCAGTCAGTGCCCAGCAGACTCTGAATCAGGAAGACACTGAGGCCAAGGCCATTTCCAATAACATTGGTCAGAACTCAAAACTCTCACCAGGGCCTCTCTGGACAGCTTGCAAACTGGATAGCTTCCTCATCTCATTCTTGTACTGTTGCATCTCAAGAAGGCTGGGGAGACAGCTCAGTCAGTAAAGAGCTTGCTTGGCAAGCATGACGACCTGACAGTGGCCCCCAGAACCCACCTAAAAATAAGCAGGATGTGATGCTAGGGCTGAGAAGGTAGAGAATGGAAGGGGGTCCTATGCTCAGGGGATGGCCAGCCTAGCCTACTAGTGAGTCCCTGGCAAAACACAGAGACTCTGACTCAAAAAATAGGGCTGATGGTGTTCTGAGAAAAGATACCAGAGGTGATCTGCTGGCATCCACGTGCACACAGGTGCACATGTAAATGCACACATATAAACACATAGAGGTGTGAGAGGAGAAAGAGAGGAAAAGAAAACTACAGAAGCCGGAAGCATGCTAGCTAGCACCTTGTCCCATCCCAGGTGGCAGCTGGACTTCCTGAAATGAATAACTGGAAGTTACTGCATCCATCATGTCCCAGTGCCCCCTGCCACCACCCCCACCACCCCAAGGCCAAGTACGCACACGTGGAATTCTCCAGTTCCCAAGACCTTTCCCAGCAACCATAGAGGTTGGGTGATAGATCCACAATGCACTTATATACAAGCAGGGTCCCCATTAAAGGCCACTCTATGATGTAAAATAAACTATTCAACAAAAACCAACCCAACTCCTTTCCTACGATGTCATCAACTTGACTTACACCAAGACTCTGAAAGTAACCAGTGGCTAAAGCCATGACGCTGAGTTAGAATTGTTGCCAGTTGACAATGTGAGTGACATTTGTGGCACAGTAACAAGTGAAATAATAAGGATTCTTTTTCCTTTTTTGTTCTGCATAAAACTTTCAAAGTGAGACTTGCCCATGTGAAACACTCTGCGGAGGTCTGCGCCATGACATGCACAAAGCTGTGGCTCTTTAAGGAGCCTTGGTACACACATGGGGACACCATCAAGTCAGGATTTCCTTTATGTAAAGTTCAAAGACAGATAAAAGTGAGCCACAGAGGAGGAACACTGAGCAGGGGCTATGGCGATGGCTCTGACCAAAAGGGACAGGAGGGAGTCTTCCCGATCTGAAAGGACATAATCCAGGGGCGAAAATACAAAAACCCATCCTGTTGTGCACTGCAGATGTGTGGTTTTGGGGGGTTTTTTGTTTGTTTTAAATTTTATTGTGTGTGTGTGTGTTACCTGTATATTCCTATATGCATCGCATGTGTGCCTGGTGCCCGTGGATGCCTGAAGAAGGCATCAGATCTCCTGGAACTTGAGTTATGGATGTTCGTGAGCTGGCATGTGGGTACTAGGAACCAAACCTAGGTCATCTGGAAGGGCAATGAATGCTCTCTCCAGGCCCCAATGTATGTACTTTATGGTATGCACATTGGATCTAAGTTTTAAAACCTTTATTGGGTACCTGCTATGCACACACACACACACACACACACACACACACACACACACACACACTTCATTGCTGGTAGATTGGCAGGTGCCAGAGAAAAGCATGGCCTTCCATGGTGCCACCACAGCTGAGCCTGTGCAGTGTTGCCAAGGAAGACAGACCCCACCCTTCTCTTGTGGCTCTCACTTGGACTCTGTAACAATGAGACTTGTGTTCCCACTCCCAGTCACGGCTAGGGAAAACAGAAGAACCAGGACATGGCTTCCAGAATGACAATGCTCTCGGTGTCAGGAGCTGCAGAGTGTGTCACAGGGTAAGGAAGTCAGAGGGAGCATCAAGGCAGTCGCTCCTGTACCAACACAGCCAGGTGCTGAGCTGAGCCAGGCCCTGGTAGAGAATAGCAATAGGACCTGTTTGACTCACTGGAGGCAGCAGCAGTTCCTAAGAATGACCACCAGGTGGCAATGTTCCTTGTCTTCCCTTAGAACCAGAGGCTTAAGCTGGAGACTTCAGCAAAGAGAAAGGTACCATCTCTGGGGAGAACTGAAGATAACAACAGGGATCACAGAGAGGCTTATGAGGACATAGGGCCAGAAATGCCTAATAGACACCCTGCAAATAAGCAAACAAACAAACAAACGGTCAGGGCCAGGAAGAGAGAGGCTCTGAGCTCTGAGCATCCCAACCAGATTCGCCTCAAGAACAGATGCAGACCAGTTCTCTGAAGGTTCAGATGCAAGCCTGGGGAAAGAAGGCCCACACACATAGTGCTTTATACAAGAAGACAATGATACCCCACGAGCCAGGAGGCAACACAGCCTTAGGTAACCTGTGAGGACGGAGTCAACTGGAACTCCCTCTGTGTTCCACGATAGTAGCTGGCAGCCTGGTCAAAGCAAAAAACTGGTGGTGCCATAACCCCATCCATCACCATGGCTGGAAGTACAGGTTTTTGAAGATATAAAGGAAGGCATTTGTCCATATAGACAGACTGTCTTCTGGCCTTTGATACCCAACAGTTGATCAAGTTCATGGGGTCAAAATTAGCAAAACTTCTTCATCCTACTAGAGAAAACAGATTACAGCCAGGCCTGTCTTATCACCATCATCTGAGAGGCCCAGGTATCAAGTACTGACCCCAACCATCTCCCATCCTTGTCTACCCTCCTGTCTGTCTGTTTCTCCAGTCTCTCTCCATGACAGGGTTTCTTTTGGCAACCTAGTCTTACTACATAACCCAAGCTGCCTTTGAACTCACTGTTCTGCCTCAGCTTCTCAGGTGCTGGGATTACAGGCATCCAACACCAGGACCAGTTTCCATCCATTTTCTCCAAGTAAGCTCCCCGTGTGGCTCATGGTCCAAACTCTGTCGCTTCCCTACACCATTCCTCTCTGTGGCAAGCTATAACTTGGGTCTACATGTGAGCAATATCCCATCTAAATAATAGCAGTGCCATAGACTGCTATGTGTTCTTTTAAACAGAATCTGTGCAGTTCCACTCACCCATAACATCCAGCACCTGGACCAGCGTGCATCACACACTCTATCCATGCATCTTCTTGCTGTCAGTACAGGATGCATACAGGGGCAGTGGGTGGAGTGCTGACAACAAGGAAATGAGAGTGTTTTGAAATCATGGTGCAAATGAGCAGGGAGATAGATGGCTGATGTATGATAAGACACCTCTGAAAAGCCTTAAAGGAAATCAATGAAGCACAGCATCAAAGTCCCTGGAGTTCTACACTGGCCGGCTGATAGACAGGCTGCATCCAGAGTCACTCAAATGTCTAAGTAATTAGAACATATCAGAATGACTCGGTGCCATTGAACTGAAATTGAGCAACATAATGCTTCTGAAGCCTCCAAGGGCTTGGGGGAACACCAGAAAGATGAATGTTGCCCAGCAAAGCCTCCCCACACACCCAGAGCATCCTGCCAATCCCCAAGGATAACCTACAAGGACATGAACTTGCTTTTGAACTCATGGCCAAAGTTGATATTTTTTTTCTTCTGGATTCAACAGATCTGCAATCCCAATTGTTGAGAAAACAAACAAACAAAACAAAAAAAAAAAAAAAAAAACACCTTGTGCAGGTTGCATGAAGACAAACAGGAGCCTCTCCCACATCTGAGCCCCACTTCTCCACCAGAGAGTCTTAGAGAAGGGTAAACTGAGAGAGAGGTGCTGGGCATTCTTCCTACCAAAGGGAGTCATTCAAAAAAAAAAAAAAAAAAGCTAACCAGTGCACTGGAGAGGACTGGAGTAAGAAGGCTATATGATGGCTACCTGACATCAGATGGATGCATGCAAGCATGCTTGCTTCATATGGTAGGTATCTATATCAGATGCAAGGAGACAGTTTCATGGATGGCTAAATGCTTGACAGCATAGCTGTGTAGCTGGCTGGCTGCATGGATGGGGAAATTATTAGATTTTATTGACAGTATTTATTAAACTGACCATTTATATCCATTAAATTAAAGTTTTACACACTGGGATACAGTACAAAAGGCAATTTCAGGGTTAAAAAGTGATGTAAGAGCCACAGGCAGCAATTAGGCTATGTTGGCTGGGTAGCAGGCTACCCACATGGACACCCACTCAGCCTTAAAATATCTCAGACCTGAGATGGGCCGGACCTGCAGTGAGATGTAGATCAAGGCATTCAGGAAATGGGGAAAGAGCTGGGAGAACAAAGTCAGAATGGGCATGGCCGGTGCACCCCTATAAGGAAGAGAAGGATGATGGAATCCTGGGAATCTATCCTTACAGTAATCCAGGTGAGAATGTGGCTTCTCAATAGGCCTTGGAGGTGTGCTCACAGTCTTAGAAGCTGGGCAGGGGAGTGGGTGGGCAGGAGAAAGGTGTCGCAGACAGGGTGGATCATGTGACACTGAGTAAGCATGACCTGTGGGGTCTGATGGGATCCACACCCCCATGTGCCCGCACCACAGAGCACGAGTTGAGTCAGCACCAAGCTGAGAGACAGGCAGGGACAGAACACTCCATGGGCAATGTCAGTGTCACACCCCATGAGTGTCCAACCACGGGGTCAGAAACATTTAGCATCTGCCAGTCATTTCAAGACACCGAATACAAAGCCACACACCAAGCTCACCCTCCCATGTAGTCACATGGCAGGAGTGGCCCATCTCATGCAGCTATGCACCTGCTGACCAACCTGTGTCTCGTCCCCATACCTGGCCACCACTCTTGTCCTCAACTCCCCGAACTGCAGACTCCTCAGATTTCACAATGAGAGAAGTCATGCAGCATTTGTCATTTTGAGCCTGGCTTGTGTGTGAAAGGCCCCATGTCACTGAAGGACAAAAGTTAAAGATGGAAAGATTGAAACCACCATGAGTGAACAAGTGTGTCAGGTTACAGAGAGAAATGCCGCTTTCTGTGCACTGTAAGGTACTTAAGAAGGCAAGCACTGCTCAAAGGACCTGGGCTAAGTTTCCTGCAAATACATTCTATCTTCAGCTTTAATTCTCAGTGTCTTTACTTTCTACATCACAGCACACATTAAACAGCTCTTAGCTGATATTATTTAAAATACCACCCAGTACCATGCAGGTATGGGAGAGCATGTGTGTGTGTAGGATTGTGCATGCATGCAGGTATGTGTACAAGCAGGTGTGTTTGCAGGGCCATTGTGTGTGTGCACAGGGGTATAGGTGTACATGTATGCAGTACATATGTGTGTGCAGGACTAGTGGATGTGTGCAGAGGCATGTGTGTGCAGGCATATGCATGCATATCCTTGTGGTATTGTCTTATGGGTTTCAGTTGCTGTGAAGAGACACTATGACTATGGCAACTCTTATAGGAAAACATTTCCTTGGGGTGGCAGCTTACAGTTCAGAGTTTCAGTCCATTATCATCATGGTGGGGAATATGGCAGCATGCAGGCATTCTGGCTACATCTTGATAAGAAGGCAACAGGAAGTGGCCTGTGACACTAAGCACAGCTTAAGCAAAGGAGACACACTTCCTTCAACAAGGCCACATTTCCTAATAGTGCCACCCCCTATGGACATATGGGGGCCAATTACATTCAGACTCTCACATATTAATCTCCACAACAGACCCCCATTCTCCTAGAAACCCTTCCTCACTGCTAACATACACAGCTTCTCCTTGCCTTCACTGTGTGACCTCTCAGCAACTCCTGTGCCTGCTATGGCATCAACCAACCATCTGTTAAGTGGACCAGAGCTTCGCAGAGTGGCACAGGCACAAGAGGCTGAGAAGACACATGCCTGTGGGGACACAAAACCATCCACTTGCCCAAGTCTTCCAGCAAGACCAGCTGTGAGCACATCAGCACTGGCACCTGTTGTTTAGACAAATGCAGGAGGAAAGAGAACAGGTTGATCCCCACCCTCTGGGCAGTGGGAGGGGCATCGAGCTGCCATGCAAGTGAAGCCTGGGTAGGTCTCACATTGCTATGTAAGAAACAGAGAGAGAGGCTGCAGGGTAGGCTTAGACATTGAAACGCAGTCACTGAGAAAACTCTGTGGAGGAGATGTGTGAATCAGAAAGAAGCCTTGAGTGCTGGGGAGATGCTCCTCTGTCAGTGAAGAGTGCTTCCTGCCCTGAGAAATGATATCAATCCCCAGAGCCCATGTAAAAGACCAGATGTGACACATGCTCAGTCCCATCACAGGGATACCAGGAACAAGCAGATCCTTGGCCAAGGAACAGCACCTGAGGTTTTCCTCTGGCCTTTACATATGAACATATGTGCACCTCTACATACCTGAATGAACACATGTGCACACATACGTAAACACAAAGACAGCAAGGGAGGGAGGGGAATAATCACATTGCTCTCTGTCTGCCATCCACACTCTTTCCCCAGCCCCTGACACAGTGCCACACATAGGCGAAGAAGGAACCAGGTTAGCAGTCTCGAGAAACAGCGTCCCCAACCCAGGGAGCAGCATGTGCAAAGGCTCAGAACCTCGGGGCCATGAAGGTAAGTACCTAATCTTTGGGACTGACCGGCAAGGAGAATTCAAATGCAAGATCCACACACTTCACACTTCTAACAGTACAGGGCTGGTCATGTTCTAGACAGTTCTGTCTTCTGTGTTCCCATGAGGGAAATATGACATCCTGAACTCCAACTTCCCCTCTGCCCTGGAGGGCTGACTCCCCCATACACACCCCCAGTGTGAATGGATGGAGGGAGCTGTCATACATTCACATGTGTTTTCTATTACAAATGACAGGGAACAGAAGTTGCTCACTGCATTTTGCTGGTGATGGGACAGCCTCACTGCATAGCAGATGCTCACCGTGGAAACAGAGCTTTCCATTCAGCAAGTGAGCTCTCACCTCCTGACCTGGGCACTGAAGATCCACCTCATTTCAATGGGCTCTGTGTCAGGGCCCAAGTGCTCTTGCCCATATGCATGCTCACCTCAGAGGCCCTGTCCATGCCAACTCTCATTCCATCCCTTAGAAAATCATTCCTGAGAACCTTGGGCTCCCATGCCGGACATGTTTGCTCCCTTCTCTTCCCTTCACCTCTCTTGATTAAAAGCCTGGTGTGATATTTGTAGTTACCAAACATCAATATTTGGTCTGGATTTGTGAGATTGAGATGGGGAAAGGAAGAAGTCTGCCTTGTCTAAAGTGTGGGGGAGTTCGGATCAGACAGGTCACATCCCTGATTAGGGTACAGTGGGCAAAACTGGGCCTCAGGAGGTTCTGTGAAGCTGGTAGTGGAGCTCAGGACCCCACACTGCATTTCACTGAGAAAAACAGCTTCTTCCAGAAGGGAGGAGACAGGATGAGTCCTGGCCAACCCCACAACCTTCAGGGAACAGATGAGAGCAACTCAAAACAGACAGAGCAGAGATGACAGAACCAGCTAACAAGAAGATGTGGACTCCCAAGGACCTCGCTCCTGACTGATTAGGTAGCTTATCTAAATAGGAGTCACCACCTCATAACCAAGAGTTAATTCTTCCTCCAGCCCTTCCCTAAGATTTCACCTTTACTAACTCATGCCATCCTACCGCAGCTGCTTTAGCAGGGAGAACTGGCCCAGGCTCACATAGCCAGAATGCTGCACAGATGGGAGTCCACATTCTAGTCCCCTGAATCTCAATCCTCTCCTTCATCATCTGGCCATTGGCAGAATCCTCGTCTCTATGGACTGGCTCACAGATCCCATGCTACACTGTGGTCATGTAGGAGTCTCAGTCCTGAAGTAAAGTTTTGACTTATGTTAGTCCCCCAGTGCAATGTAATATCCTTGTGACCTTCACCTGCACAGCCTGGCAGGACCACTCTGGATAAGCAGCAGTAACAACCCTCACCACTAGAAGGTGCAATAATGACTTGAAATGTCCTCCACTGGCCCATGTATTGAGCAAATGGTCCCAGTTGGTGGTGCTGTTTTGGAAGCTTGTGTAACGTTTAGAAGGTGGAGCCTTGCTGGAGAAAATCAGTCTTTAGAAGAGGGTAGGGCTTGAGGTTTTTTGTTTTTTTTTTTAAGTTCTGCTCTACTTTCTGTCCTTTCCCTGTGAACCATGTGGCCAGCAGCCTCTCAAGTCCTGGCTGCCATCCCTTTCCTGCCATGATGGGTGAACCCCTTGAACTGTGAGCAAAAATAAGCCCTTTCCTGCTTTCTTTGCTTCTCAGCAGGCATTTTGCCTCTAGCAGTGAGACAAGTTACTCACATTCGGCCAGAAAGGGCAGGTCTTAGTTTAAAGGATAATCCGTCCACCATGGCTTCCTGATGCTCTTTGCTTCCTGTCTGCTACCCTCTGAACAGCTCCTTCCTGCCATCAGGGTGCCCCCATGATAGTAAAACCCCTCTGAAACAGTGAACCAAATGTCGCCTCCCAAAAGCTGATCTAGTCAGCTTGGTCACAGCCCCACAAAAGTCATGAGTTAATCACTGAGGAGGTAATCCAGTCTTGCAACTGAGTGCCACTCAGCACTTATGGAGGCTGCTGCTGAGGCCTGTGGGAACTGGAGAGATCTCCGTGGGGGGGGGGGGATGAGGGAAGGAGGGCAGGGCCTATGCAGAGCTGGGGCTCATTTGCATGAGGCACACGAAAGGCTCAGTTGTCAGTGTCAACATTGGAAAGTGAGTTACTCATACTGGAGGTCTAGGGAGAGGGACAGGGGGCCCTTTTCACTAGGTACTTTCTGGCTCTTACCTACCCTGTCAGGACAGGAAGAGAAAAGAATCCTTACAGCCTAACATCTGATGCTCATGGAAACCTGTCAGGCTGACACTGTCTCCACTAAGCACAGACCTCCTCAGAGGTTCAGGGAGATCACTAAATGAGTTTACCCTTTTATCAGTCAGGAGGCAGGACAGCATTGGTGATGAGGACAGTCACCAGGGCAGCGGACCAGGGAGCCAGCAAGGCTAAGAAAGCAGAAGCCACTCCTCCCACCAGCCTGGCTTACTTTAATCAGAACCATGTGTGGCATTTGAAGAGACAGAATTGAAGCTGCTGCCGGGTCTCAGCACCTGAGTATCAGCTTTGTCCTTCTGCTCCTAATGCCTTTATCTCGTCAGCACAGAGCTGCTCAGCCAAGCTGAGGCCTCTAAGAAGTGTGTTAGTGTTGAGGAGCACAGAATGCCCAGAAGCCTGGGGGCCTACTGCACTGCCATTCCCCAAAAGGGACAAAGATCCCTCCAGTCCCTCGGGCTCCTAAGCCAAGCCCCAGGAAGGTCTTTCTGAAGTGCCAGTCAGGAAACAAACGGCAATCCATCCAATACCATCAAACTGTTCAGGAGATCTCATACTCAGTCCATCCTACTGGCCAGCTCCAGGATGACCTGGTTTCTGACAGGCACACCACCCCCTCAACCCAGGCTGGAGAGGCTGGAATTCACATCCATGTTGTTACCAGCACTGCCCCACCTGTGGAGCCCCCTCACCCTGGCCAGCAGCATGCAGACTCCCCTTTTTCTTATAGGTCTTGCCTCTTCGAGGAAGCCCTCCCTGATGTGTGTGCCCTCAGTGAGGACTATATTCTGCCCCAGCTAAGGAGCAACCTGGTTGTGCCTGGGTAACATAGTTTATTACATTCACTGATGTTCTCTGAGGAAGGGCTTGGGTCTTCATCTAAACATCTCAGTAATAATGATGGGGTTTGCAAGGAAAAAGAAGAAATGAATGAGAAGAGGGAGGAAAAGGCAGAGAGAGGGAGGATGGTGGGACATCCAGCTTTGATGGCTGTAGTCAGCACAGTCCCAGGGATTAAGCAAGCACCTTGGACCAGCCTTCTCTGTTATGATGGGAATGAAATTCTGAGTCATAGTTACAGGGTGAGCTCCCACTGATGGGTGGTCTGCAGTCTGCAGTCAGGGGAATAACCAGAACAGACAAGGAGACAAGCTTGCAGAGCCACAGGATGGGGGGCAAGCTGGGACACAGAAGAGCTTGTATCCCATGATGCAGGGTTGTGAGAGTCTATTCCCATTAGAGGCCCACCTAACCAATGAGGCTGATCTGCTTGGCGGGGCTCAGCTGAGGCCAAGTGTTAAGGAATGTTATTTTATTTGTTTATGCTGCAGAATATACTTTAACTGTGTAAAGGTGTGCTGCTTTTGTTAATGCTGTATTTGTTCATTGATGTAAGGATGCATGTTTAATTATGTGTTGCAACTGTTTTACTTTGACCTTGCCTGCCTAAGGTACCTGATTGGTCTAATAAAGAGCTCAACAGCCAATAGCCAGGCATAGAGAATAAATAGGGGGAGAAATCTAGGTGCTGTTTTGGAAGCTTGCTGGAGAAAATCAGTCTTTAGAAGCAAGGTGCCAAGGATGCTATAGGAGGGCAGCAATGTCTCCAGGAAGAAACAGTGAGGGAGGGATCACACAGTAGCTTCTGCTGACTGCTAGGTTTCCTCAAGACGCGGGAATGGGGACTCTAATGCCACTCTCCCTTCCTGCATCCAAGACAGACATCACTAATCAACCATGCTCTTCCCTCCTGCTGAGCACAGATAGGTTCTAAGTGTGCCTTGCCTAGGACTGGGCATTTGACTGACAGCTATAAACAAAAGGCCCCTGGTTTCTACTCCTGAGTAAAGGTGGTGTAACAGAGATCCAAGAGTCAGTTCAGAGGCAGGCTGAAGCCCATGGCAAGTTGTTAGCAAAAGCCAGAACACCATCAGGATGACAATTTTTCTCCTGTGCTGCATTGCTTCTTGGTGCATGGGCTGGGGCACAAGCCTGCCTGCCAGCATGTGTGGCAGTAACGAGCCAGAGCGGAAATGCCAGTTGTACCTGCCTCCTACGAGAACCTGGCTCTCCCCCCGCCCCCAGTCTCAGAGAATCTGCCATCCAGCCTTAGTCATTTCTCTACAGAAACAGACTGGGTGCGTGGGCACGGGCACACCCACAGGAAGGAGAGCTTTGCCTGCATCCCTCTGAATGACACAGGTCATTTTTGCTACATTCCAAAAGGTGGCAGCATTCTATTAAATATTAATTTGCTGCTGAAGCTGCAGCAGGAGTCCTCCTGACCAAAGAAACCAGGCAGGAAGTGAAGACTCCCAGAAGAAAAAGGGAGTTGGCAGCAATATCAGGAAGAATGGGGGGTCTGGCTCCTGCCAAGGAGAAAAGAAAGAAAGAGCTGCACACCTGGTTCCAAGGGAGAGAGAAGGCCACAGATCTTGGGGTGTCTCTGTATGCATGGATGCCAGGACGGCCCCAAGTTCTTCACTGGTGTAGGGCAAGACCTCCAATCAGCGGAAATAGCAGATGCAAGTGCATGATTGCTGGGATGCACGTGCATACTCTGTTCTGTCAGCAAGTGCTAGGGACAGACTGGCTCTGAGAAGGGACCTAGGGTAACCTTGGGTACCACAGCCTGTAGTCATGGCAATGAAATAAGTAAAGCAATAGCTTTAGCTAGGTCTAAGGTAACTGCTAAGGAGCTGTTCACACTTACTCACACAGCTGTCCCTCACCTAGCACCCCCTGCCACCACCCCTCTGGCCTCCAGCACCACTTGGCCTTAGGTCTGTACAAGAGGCCGAAGATTGACTCCTCCAAATTGGAGCTGTTCAATTCAGAAAACTGCTCCCAAAGTGCGGCTCTCCTGAGCCATGCACCCATGCTGAGGTAGGTACTTGAAGTAACACAGCGACTTCTGAGCCATACACAGCGCCCCTGTTCCCCTGTTCGTGGTTTGAATGTAAACTGTTCTCACAGGCTCCTTGCCTTTAAGCAGGCGGTCCCGCTGTTTTGGAAGGTGGAGCCTCTCTTGGAGAAGGGGGCATTTGAGGACCTGGCTGCACATCTGTCTGCTCTCTGCTTCCTGACTTCAGGCACAGTGTGCTCAACAGCCTCACATTCCTGCCGTCCCGCATGGACTGTAAGCCCTCCAACTATAAGCCCAAAGACACCTTTCCTACCTTGAAAAGCTTCCTGTCAGCCGCTTTGCCACAGTCATAAATAATTAATACAGACAAAATCCTTGTTTGGTCTGTGGGTGATCCATCTGGGATGAATATGTGTTTCTTTACATCCCCCCCGGGGGGGGGGCGGGGAGGGGGGAATCACACAGCACAAGGACACAGGACACATGCCATCACTGAACTGTTCAAGGGAGGGAGGGAGACAAGCATTTGAAGCTGGAACTACTTCCTGTGTGACAAATCATGCTGGCTGCCACCATTACCATCCCCGTATTCCCAATGCAGGTGAGATGCACCTGTTGTACCCATGAGAGACCCCTCCAGTTGGCAGCGACAGCAGAAAGGGCTGAAGTCAGAGAGCAGAGCTGGCTGCTCCCAAACAATGGTTGGTGGGAAGATTGCCAAGGTTTTAGGCAATCTGCCCCTTGGGGCAGACAAGGATTGAATGCCCACCACAAGACCACAACTTGGTCTCATAAATCTCATTTTCATCCCTTCAAAAGATGTCAGTATTAACACAACAACCAAAAACCAACTTCCATACCCCGTCAGCTATTCTGGAAGGCCTCGTTGCCCAGAGTGGCTGCTTTGTTTAATAAAAGACACCATCAATATTATCACTACTGCTATGACTAAAGAAAACAATCACCCACTGTAAAGAAAAAATTTAAAAAGCAATAATAGCAAAAGAGTCCAAAGAAAAATGCACAAACCTTCTAGTGAGCTGAGCTTCCCATCTGCCTTGCTGACGTCTCTCTCGGCATTGAGAGCAAGTAGGAATCTATGAATATAATTGCATGCAAATAGAACCATGTGATAGATTCTGTATTTCTCCCTCAACAATATGTCACAAGCATCTTTCCAAGCCAATAAACATAAATCCTCACCAGAGAATACTAGCGGCAGCTTGGAATTGGTTTTTATGAATGCACACAATTTGCTTAAACAATGCCTTATTGATGGATATGGGAGGTTCATGTCTTTAGTCAAAGCATTTTTGCTGCTGCAATCATCTGTCCTGTAAATACACAGATGCATCTTCTCATACATGTACTCCCATCCCCCAAGGTACAAATACCTGGAATTCTCTAGGTTCCATCTGCAAGTTATGGCATTTTGGAATCTGTGGGAGAAATGTTTAGTAGATCAAGGAGTGTACATTTGCAAATCCATGACATAAAATGGCCTGCTACAAATGGCTGGCCCAACGTACGCTGCCCGCAACCAAGGTTGCAATGTTTATGCCCTTTCACACCAGATTGAAGATGAGCAGCACAGTGGATACCAGGGCTGGGAAGGAAGAAACAGGTTAGGGACCTGAGTCTCCACAGCCCACCAGAGGGACCAGGGGATCCTTGACATCTTCCTTTCCCAACTTTGCTGAGTGGCACTTCAGGCTACATGACCTGCCACGCACGTGTTGAACCACTATGCTCTCTTCTAAACACTGTGACAATGAAGACTCTGATTTTAGATAACTAACTCAGATAGCAACCACTTGTGAGGATTTAACTAGGGACTCCTCAAGAGTCCAGTGATTCAAAACTGTGCCCAGTTTTCCCTTTTCAGTAAGGGTTTGTCAACACCTGATTGCCAAGCAGGCCTGGTGTAGGGTGACTCTACCCAACTCTGGGGTCATGCCTGTGTTCCCAGCATGGCAGGGAAAGGTTAGGCTATGATCTTTGGTGGTCATGTGTATGAACTGAAAATACCTACTGAAGATATCTGCAACACGAGCTGGTTTCATCAGAACCTAACCCCATCAAAAGCGAGAGCTCCCCTTCACAGGCATCTATACCATTGTCTATACTTGATTAACAGTGATTGTCAACTTCACAGGATGGAGAGGCAACTAGAAGACAAGCCGTTGTGCATCTCTAAGTTTCTAGATTGGGTAACCTGAGAAAGGAGTACCCACCACCTTAAATATGAGCGGAACCGCGCCTGGGTCCTGGCATGTACAAAAAGGAGAAAGTGGACTGAGCACAGGTTCTCATCTGCCTCTGACTATAGCACCAATGAGTCCAGCTGCCTCCACAGGCCTGTTGCCATGCCCACCTTCCCCACCATGATGGACAGTGTCCTCTCAAGGTAAGAGCCAAAGCAGCTCTTCCTCCCTTGGGTTTCTTCCTGTGAGGTACTCACTCAGTCACAGAAGTGAGAAACGTGACCAAGGGTGGGTTTCCTCACTCATACAGGGGCGCAGAAGCAGCACCTACCTCACAGGGTCACTGAGGGGCATCATGTGCACAGACAGGACACACTCAAGCAGCCACAGAGTGGGACAGGAAAGTCTGAACATTCATGTCACCCCTAGCTGCTGTCCTTTTCTGCCTCATAACATCATCAGAGAATGGAATTTGTTGTAAAAATGTAGCTTTGGGGAGACAGATCCAGGCTAAGGAGCTGCCTCTACAGATTAAAGTTGGCACCATTTGAGACACAAAGAGTGAGAGAGAAAGAAGCATGTGAAATACGAAAGCCCAAATCCACAGCTGACTTCAGCCAGGGCTGACCTAATACCAGCCAATACAATCCCTTCGTCTCATTCATTCTCCATCACCGCCTACTATCTTGCCAAATCCAGTTTGCTGTTTAACTCAACTTACTTCTTGAATTAACTAAGACCTTACAAAGGAAATCACATACCACCAGTGTACTTGCTGTAAATATGGAGAACTCAGTCACAAGCTAAATAGATAACAGTGGGAGAAGAAAACAGTATGCCAGAGAAATGAAGCCCACAGTCTCCAGCAGTCTCCAGTCAGACTCACAAAGGAAAGGCACCAGGCAGCACAGAGCACCCAGGAGCTTCTGCACAGCAGAAATGTCAGGGCAGGAGCCTCATGGCCATGGTTCCCATGGACTCCAGCCAGCTTTGTTCACAGTCACATGACCCAGAGACTCCCAAGCCCAGAACCATGATGCGCTGACTCAGTATCAGGCAGCATCCCCACCTTCTCATGAGACCCAATGGCAGAAACATCCCCCACCCCACCCCCAGCCAGCCAGGGCCTCCAGTCAGCAAGGTAGATGCCCTACTGTGGCTCCTTCGACAATGGATGCTCCCCAGGCCTGTTCTCCAGTTGGTCCTAGTCCTCCTTTGCCATCAATACTTGGCTTCCCACTCCCAGAGAAAAAGGTGTGACCGGAGGATTCCTGATGGCAACTGCAGGAGAGCTTGGCAGCATCACACCCCTCAAGCCCTGTTGTATCTCCAGCAAAATCTATTTCACATTTTAAAAATCCTGCTGATTGATGAGTGGGAGCAAAGAGGCTGAGAAGGATGCCAAGAGGCTTTAAGCTCTGGTCCATCCAGCAAGTGCTGCCACTTACAGCAGGCTACCCTTGCAACGAGGGAGGGAGACCGGGCTGCTGTGCCCTGACTCCTGGTAAAACAAAATCACAAAACAGTTGGAGGAACCAGGGGCAGGAAAACTCTAGTTTGGAGTAATGTGACTTAGTTACCCTCTGTGTCTCAGCCAGTCCACTATGGAGTCCAGGTCTGTGTGACACACTATAGTGGTCACTAGCCATGTGGCTGGCTGCTCTGCACCAAAATGTGCTTTCTTTAAATCACACTGGGTTTTAAAGACAGCAAAGAGAACCAGAATGAGACATCTCATTAACATTAATATCTCATTCATATTCTCTATCAATTATATTTTAGAATAATTTTAGTAATATATAAAAACTGTTTAAAACATAAATATATTATGAGTATAGAAATTTAAATTTATGATTACAATTAATTTCATGTTTCTATTTACTTTTTAATGTGTCTACAAGAAAAATTGAAATTGTATCTATGATTATCCTAATTTCTCTATCAGAACAGCTGATCTAGATTCCTCTTGCAGTCTGCTTAGCCTGGGGTAAGGGTTAGCCTGGGGTAAGGGTTAGCCTGGGGTAAGGGTTAGCCTGGCATAAGGATCACTGGAGCCATGCCCGACTGTTACTGGTGTGGAGTCACTGTGCCATCAGCATGCCCAGCACCAGCCCATGTGTACAGAGCATCCACAGCGCTGTGTGCTAAATGCTCCATGCATGCATCACCTGCAATATTGTGTGCCAAGTGCTCTCCACCCAGAGCACCTGCAGTGCTGCTTAACACTCTCTGCATGTTCACATGTAGTGCTGCATGCCAAGCACTTGCTTCATGGAATGCCAGGAGTGCTGTGGACCAAGTGCTTTGTACTCTCTGTGTAGAGTACCTGGAGTGCTATGTTAAGTGCATCTGAAAAGAACATCTGCAATGCTGTGTGCAAAGTGCTTTCCACAAGGAGAGGCAGACAAACCTAGAGACCAAAAAGCAGATAGAGGCACACAGGAGAGAAATGACATAGGTTCCCTCTACCTAGCACCCAGCCTCTGAGTTCTGAGATGGCTGTTTCTGTGAATAGTTTTGCACACACCAATGGTTCCTACACTGCTGGTCACTTCCCATTTTAGCAGTAGAAGATGTCATTAAAAAAATGTAGTGACAGTGAATCAAAACCATACGTGTCTCCTCTGTCCCTCCCTGTTCCCAAAATCTATGGCACAGAAACCACTGTCCCCCAATCATCTGGTGGTCCTGGCACTATACACATGTGTTTTCACCCTGTATGTATGCTCAACTGTGTGCTCATCGGTGTGTGCGTGTGTGTTCAGCTCTGTTTGTGTGTGTTCATCGTGTGTGTGTGTGTGTGTGTGTGTGTGTGTGTGTGTGAGTGTGTGTGTGTTCTCCCTAGAACCTTCCAACAAGTCTTCTTGAGACCCTGGGTCTCTTGGTCCCATTCAGCTGCCCATCGTAGCTCTGAACTTGAAGCCCAGTGTTGTTCAAATTACCACCCTTCCATGGCTCTGTGCTGCCTCTCCATTCCATTCCCAATCCCAGATTTGGGATCCAGCAGGCCTGGATTTTGTGATCTCTGCCCCCTCAGTCTTGGTTTACAGCTTGCAGAAGCTACACTGCAAGTCGCAGGCGGGTACTGTGGAATATGCCTTTATACTGTGTGAATATATATCACTGTGATTGGTTTTAATTAAAAAAAAAAAACTGACTGGCCAATAGCTAAACAGAATAAGGTTAGGCAGGAGAGCCAGACTGGGAGAATGCTGGGAGGAAGGGTAGAGTCTGCAGTCACCAGCCAGACTCAGAGAGAAGCAAGATGGGCATGTTATACTGAGAAAAGGTACCAAGCCACATGGAAAAGCATAGGTAAGAAATATGGGGGGTTAATTTAAATGTAAGGGTTAGCCAGTAACAAGCCTGAGCTATTGGCCACACATCTGTAATTAATATTAAGCCTCTTTGCTGTTATTTTGGAGCTGGTGGTCAGGACAGGAAAACTCTACCTACAGGCAGGAGGACAAGCCCATGTAAACCCTGAGAGCTTTGAAGGTCACTGAAGTCATTGTCTCCAGGAACCAGAGTCAGCTCCACAGGAGTTGCTCAGTATTTAGACAACACCCTTTGCATGAGAGAACCTGAAAAGATCAGTCCACAGCCAAGAAAAGCTTGCTAAGCAATGAACGAAAGGCATGGTTCACAGTAGAGTGCAGGGGATAGTGAGCCTCGATGATAGCACAGGGCCAAAACCTCCTGACCAAAAGCAAAAGTGTGAGGAGCAGGTCATGAGGTTTACAGGGATGGAGCCAACTTTATCTGCAGGGACCACGATTATGAAGGGCAAACAGGATCAACAACTCTAAATATATATCAGTGTCCCTGGGCCCACTGCACCCCAAAATATACTGATCCCCACAGGAGTACCCACCCTTGGAGATCTGGATGAAGATAGGGAGAAGGAAAGGATAGGAGGGGTGAGATTTCCCCCACCACATGGACACAGGTCTCTAGAACATCTTGGAGACCTGGACAAAAAAAAAAAAAAATCAAAATAATTCCTAGTGCTCAGAATGCACATAACTTATTCAATCCAATTGCATAAACTGCCATCTTCTTAAAGGACAGAAGGCCTCTCTCATTGTATCTTCAAACCCAAAATCTTAAAATACTTTAAATCTCCTATACAGATGACCCTGATTCAGATCCCTAGGACTCCTATAAAAATCTGTATATACCTACAATCTCAGTGCTGAGGAAATAAAGACATAGACACGAAGATCCCCAAGGTGTGCCAGCAGGCCAGTCTAAAATAGTGAACTCAGGGTTACTGAGAGGCTCTGTCTCAAAAGGTCAGTGAGAGTGATGGAGACACCTAGTGTTGACCTCTGACACACACACACACACACAGATATGGGGAACACTTACACAATGAACATACACAGGTGAATACACATACACAAAGGGTGAAAACACAAGGTGAACACATATGTGAACACACACAGGGGAGCACAGTGAACATGTACACAGTGAACACATAGCTAAGCACACACACACATACCACAAAAAGTCACACATAGAATGTTATAGATGAAAAAGAACACCATAAAAAATGCAAGACAGGGAACAAAAATGAAAAGATTACAACCCACTCATCCAAATCAAAGACGAGCATAGTCCCTCAGAAGCTCACCAGGGAGGAGGGTTTGCACAGGCTTACACTGATGCCCTTGACTCTGATTAGAATAAAAGAAGACAGTATGTTGCCAGGTGTGGCACACAAATATTCCCTGTACTTGAAGGGCTGAAGCAGGAGGATTGCTGAATTTTCAAAGTTATCTGGTAACCATAGTGAGTTCTAGGCTAGCCAGGACTACAGAATGAGTGAGACCATGTCTCAAACACAAAACAAAACAAAATGCAATCTACAATAGATATTTTCTATTATGAATACAAAATATATGACTTTTAATGATTAATTTTAATTATATGTATGTCTGTGTTTGGTTATGTGAATGTAAATGCAGGTGTCAACAGAGGCCAGCAGCCTTAGATCCCCTGGAGCTGAAGTTACAGGCAGTTGTAACCTACCCAGTGTCGATGCTGGGAAGCAAACTCAGGTTCTCTACAAGGGCACTACTGCATGAACCATCTCTACACACACACACACACACACACACACACACACTAAATTAAGATTGACACAGACAAATTTGACAAAGAGAGAGTCATGAGCACAGAGGGGAGCATATTCTGAGCCACAGTGGAATTCTACTAATGGTTGAACTTGTGTTTCCATGTCTTGGAGCTCCCATGTTTGGCATCTGCCTGTGTGCAAAACAGCCTGCACCAAGGAAGCAATCGTGTGATGACAGCATGCTGACAGCAGCAACACATTTCCCCACACTCAGAGTCCAAGCTAATACAGGCAAGCTTAGTAAAGACGGTAAGGGGTCTGTAGGGGACAGTGATCAACACCCAGTGTGCACAGCATCCTCAGCTGCTCACTGGATGTACGGGACTCTCCGGAAGTCAGGCAGAGGAAAACACAGACATGAAAATGGCTGACACTGCAGAGAGCTAAGTTGAGCACTTGGGAGGAGAAATCCGCCCTCACAGCACTTGAGTTTTACTGTCTTTACATTTATCAGTGGCAACTTGTTCTTTCTTGAATTTTTTTTATTTGTGGGAAGATTAGATCGGTGTGGAGATGGTTACTAAACCAACTTTTCACCTGATAATAGAGTTTGTTAGTAAAAATATCAAGCATAAAAGTAAAAAGCTGTAGGCCCTCTGCATGTGTGTGACAGCTGTGTAGCTTTGTCTGTTTGTTAGGCTCCTGGCAGTGAGATCAGGAACAGGCTTTTGGGAACCAGTTCCCGAGCTGGATTACCTTGCCCAGCCTTGATGCAGGGGGAGGAGCTCAGTCCTGCCTGTGCTTTGCTTTTTTCAAGCCCATGGGAGGCCTGCCCCTTTCTGAATGGAGACAGAGGAGGAGGGGAGGAGGGAAGGGAAAACTGTGGTCAGCATGTAAAGTAAATGGAAAAAAAACTGTTAAATAAAATAAATTTTTTAAAAAGTAAAAGGCCGATTTTTATTCACCTTAATTTTTGATCAGGTGCCTCTCATGGAATTGGTGCTCACAGAGTCATCTATATGGACCCACATGTCAACACTGGCCAGAACACTCTGGGTAGGGATTCATCTATTGAAATTTTGAAATAAAAATTAAAATGAGCTCACACAATGGGTGAAGTTTTAGAGTTTCTTTGGAGTTCAGTCATGTGGACAAGATGCAGAAACAGCTCAGTGCTTTGGATGCAGGATGTGAAGAAATGACACACGCACTACCACTCCCACACACACTCCCAGAGCAGGCAGTACTAGTAGATTGCTGCATATCCCTGCTGAGATAGAAATAACCGGAGGTGTTGCTATCCAGGCCACTAACAGGAAGTCACCTGAGGACAGAGGGAGGACCCCAGAGCTAAGCCAAGACAGGCAGAGTCTTCAGCCACACACTTCCTCAGTATCCCCATCCAGGCCTAGCTAGGGTTTATGTCGTCCAGAATTCCAGTTACTTTTCCTGTTGTTATGATAAAATACCTAAAAAAAAAAAAAAACACTCCTTAAGGGAGGAAGGGTTTTGGCTAACAGTTGAAAATACCAAGGACCATGGCAGGGAAGTTGGGGAAGCAAGAGCTTGAAGAAACTGTTACATCCACAGTCAGGAAGCAGAGAGTGCACACTGCTGCTCAGCTCCCTCTCACCGGGTCCTAACCAGGGAACGGTGAGAATGGAGAGCAGGTCTTCCCATTTGAGTCCGTATAGTTGATATATTTGATCACATAACCAACCCCACACAGACATCCCCAAAGGCCCATCTCCTGGTTGATTGCAGATAGACTTTGTCAAGATGGCAATGAACACTAACTATCACACCTAGGATATCACTACGTATCCCGTGCCCATGTCTGGCACAGAGGCAGTCAGTGTTCCAAGCCTATCTTCATGCCACCTGTGAGCCACATGCTTGTCTCCAAACAACCTGTAGTAAGGAACCCAGGCTGGCCTCATCCCACTACAACTCTGAAAATGTCATGGTGGTACCAGGGATCCAGGCTCCTCGCCCCTCTGCTTTGAAGATGGGAGATTAAATTTAGCTCCTATTCACAGATGTTAAATTCCTGGCCTTCCTCTGAGCAAAGAAATCAACGTGCCTGTGCTCTGCGTTCTCCCCTGAAACAGGACCACTTCCAGCAATTCATTTGACTGACTGTGTCTTCTATTACCATGTAAATTGTTTCAGACTGCAGGAAGGAAAAAAAAAGTGTTAATCTCCTCTCAGTAAGTCATAAAATAAAGAAATCAATTTCAAGGTCAATTTAGCCTGAATAACACCTGCTGCCCTTCCCCGTCGCACATGGGCTCCTCGGGAGCACTATGCTGTCGTCTATGGCATCAAGAAGCAGATGAGAAGGTGGATCTCATGTCAGGTGGGGCTATACCAGGGGAGACCCTGACCTCCTTGCCCGTTCATCCTGAGTGTGAGCTTGGGGTGGATAGGGTTAATGAGACCCAGTAAAGTGACCCTCTGCAGGCCCAGGCAGGGCAGGAGAGGGAAAGCTGCAAGTCATCAGACAGCTGATGACTCCAGGAAAGTTACTCGACCTCTCTGAGCTTTCACCCCCATGCATCTAAACACATTGCCTGGATCTAAGCACAAATCCCTCCTCAGAAAGGTGACTTGCTGACAGCATCTGTTGTAGATGTCCTCCAACTATGACAGCTGTTGGCATCTGAATCATGGCAGTTGCAGGCAACTCTCAGCAAGATCAAGCCTGTCTTCATCTGTTGAAACAAGGACAAGAGTAGAAAACCATCCTAGAAGGCTGCCTGCTGTGAGGCCAGCAAGTGACTATGTGCAGGTCTGAGGATAGTGCCTTATGCCCAGAACTTTGGTGACACCACCAACATTGTCCATCTTGTTCACTCACAACTGAGGCCCAGAGAGGCTTGAGACACACAATCTCAGGGACAGTCTTGCTTACTGATGTGTGTGTTCTTTCCTCTGCACTCTAACTGGAAACTTCCTCTTCTAGAAGATTCCCCAGCTGTGACACACCAGGGACAGAGGGAAAGCCAGAAGTGTTAGATCCAGGCAAGCCTGGGTTGTAATACCAGCTCAGCCCTTGCTCCGCTGCATGATCCTAGGGGTCCTCCATTTGACCTCTGGTTGGTCTTCCCATCCTTAGTAGGTATTCCCACATCAGCTCTTCAGTACACAAGGCTAATGGCAATGCCTGCTGCCATCCAATGCCATTGTGTGAGGTGACACCCTCACTTTGTGAAGCTCATTGGGCTCCTTTTTGACTGGATTTGCTCCAGAAGTCAGTACACAGACAGCCCTGACTCCTGGGCCAAGCTCAACCCACTTCCCATAAAGTAGCAGGGGGAGGGATTTCTGGTACTCAGGCCATCAGAGGACAAGAATTCCCCAATGGCCCAGCTTCTGTCAAATAATTACAGGTCTGAATGCGGATCTGGGGTTGTACAACTGCATTCAGAAGCCACCTTATGTTCAGAACAGCTGAAGCTTCCACACAATCCCTACAACATGCCTTAGCTCCACACTCACAGACATGCACAGACACTTTGCTGACAACAGGAACAGCCCTTTGCCCCCACAGAACCTCCATTTTGTTCCCAACATCCAAACTGACTTGAGCCAACAGGCCTTGCAGATCAGCATCACACTCTTATCTTCATCATCCTCTCCCCTTTGCCCTGCCACACACCCCAACAACATGGCCTCTCTTCAGAGTGACTGTCACTCAACCTGCGAGGCTCTACTGCTGGCTGAGCTCCTCCATGTGCTTCAGGTCAGAATGTGACTAGCACCATCTCCTGGAGCCTCTGCTGATGCACCACTCCTGGTACAAGGAACATCTGGGGCAGCTCTTGTAGCAGCCTGCCTATCCACCCTGAGATATTTCCTGAAGCTACAGTGACTGATCAGCATGGTTGTGTGGTGATTTGAGTAGGAATAGACCCATAGGGAGTGGCACTATTAGGAGGTATGGTCTTGTTGGAGGGAGGGGGTAGTATGGAGGCAAGCTTGGAGCTCTTATAAGATCAAGTCAGCTAGTGTGACAGTTTTTCCTTCTGTTGCCTGTGGATCCAGATGTAGAACTCTCAGCAACTTCTCCAACACCATGTCTGCCTGCATGCTGCCATGCTTCCTACCATGATGATAAGAGACTAAACCTCTGAGTCTGTAAGCCACCCTAATTAAATGTTTTCCTTTATAAGAGTTGTTGTGGCCATGGTGTCTCTTCACAGCAATAAGACACTTACTAAGACAGGCCATTTGCACAATACCAGTTAGATAGCCATCTCCCAGTGGACCTGTCTGTCCTAACCATGTCCCACAAATGTTATATTGTTCTAACCCCCACAACCAGAACAGAGTTTCCAAGTCCAAAGTGGATATATAATTAGACAAGTGAATTATTCATCCACATACATGTGGAGGCTATGTGTCCATTTTCTTGCTTGCATTTTATTAAGACAGATCCTAATATAGCTAAGATTGAATTCAAACTTAGTGTAAATCTGAGGTTGACTTTAAAGCCCCACCCCTTCCAAGTGCTAGAATTACAGCTGTGCACCACCACATCTGGTTTTATGCAGAGCTGGAGACAGAACCCAAGAAGTGGGGCATGTTAATCAAGAACTCTCCCAGCTGAACCGCATTATCGGCATGCCTTGTTGCTGTGTCTTGACTTGTAGAGCCCAGCACACTCAGAAGTCTTTCCTCTGAACTGGGATAACTTTAAAGAGAATGTGTATGTTAGTGGGAAATAGGTGAGAGATCACCCTTTGTGCCAGACCTTCCATCCTGCCAATACAATGTGTTATACCTGTGAACGTGGGCATTCCATGTAGCCAGGACAACAAATGAACTACTCCTGAGCAGGGTATCATATGCCTGTGATCCAAATATTCAGGAGGCTGAGGCAGGAGAATTGAGAGAAAGACCCCGTCATACACACACACACACACACACACACACACACACACACACACACACAGCCAACTCCTTGCATGCTGACCTTACCCTAAGGCATTGAGTTAAAGGGAAATACCCCTCTTGTGGTAGCCTGCCCCCAGGACACCCTCTGGGCCATCCTTATCCCCTGTGGATGTAACCGACTCAAGCCTGACACTGGGGAAGGAAGATTAGCATATGGGTTATGGCAGACATGTACCACCACCTGCTCCACAGCTGCTCCAGGCTGGTCTTTAATTAAATTGTGGGATAGGAGCCTGCTACACACCCCTTGCCTTTGTGCAGAGCCAGGGTCTAGGCAAGCTAAAGAAGCAACACCTGTATTCTCCCTAAAGATACACAGGTGGGGAGCCTAAAGTCACAGCAAGCAGATGATGAACCTTCCCATCAGAAAGAAAAATGAAGTATGGAAGCTGCATGGTCAGGAGGAGAAAGCGTGTTGTGGCTAACATCTGCCAAGCTAGACGGCAGAAACACCCAAGTCTCCCCAGGGGAAGTAAGAGAAGAACAGACAGTGGCAGGAAGATGGCTCCCCGTCTATGGGCACAGCACAAGCAAGGCCACCCAGCCAGAGATGATTTCCTTAAATCACCAAGCAGTCCTAAACCTGCTCTTGGATCAGAGTGGAATCAACCAGCTGGCCAGAGGAACCCAGAGAAGAGAGACAAAGATGTCACCATGCTCTACCTGGTCAGTTACAACCCAATATGGGCTGGCATTCTCCCAGTGTTGAACCATATGAAAGCAGGTGGGGGGGTGCAGCTAGGGAGGAAGCAGGCAGGAGTCCTAACCAACAGGGACTCAGAGAGACCTATAGAGATGATACAAGATAGTTAGGGCACTGGTAGGTAGCTATCACGGAGTAAGAATTCTAAGAAAGGCTTGGGTATAGCTCAGTTGGTAGGGTACTTGCCAACATTCACACTGCCCTGTAATCCATCTCTGGAACCACAAACTGGGTGTAGCGGTACAGATCGGTCCCCAGCACTGGGAAGATGGAGACACGAAGACCTGAAGCCTATGGCCATCCTCTGTCACAGAGGGAGTTTGTGGCCAGACTCTACATTGAGACCCTGACTAAAATTAGTGTTTTTTTTTTTTTTTAACCATGAGAGATATCCAAGGTACTCCAAGGAAATTCCTTGAATACAAGCCTGGGAAAGTTTCCCCAAAGACAAACCCAAGGAGTGAAAGCATTGGCTGAGAGTTGGTACTTCAGGAAGAGAAGGGCTCTGAAGATGACTCCCTGGTCACAGGAAAAGCTGGGGAGACAGGAATGAAACAGGCACTCCGCATTTCAGGGGTGCGGTGGATGGAAGTCATAAGAGGAATTCAAGGACCTGGGGTACAATGGAGGTATGCGGAAGGGACATGAGGAGGGAAGAGTGATAGCCTGAGACTAGATGGGTCCAGAGGATAATTGTGGTGTCCCCAAGCAGCAGAGGCTGTTCACCGAGTCAGAAACCTCCGGGGAAAGACTGTGGAGCCAGCTTTGACCCTGCTGGAAAACCCCAAGATGTGGTGATTTCATGCAGTTGGATTACAGGCATTGCAGGGACCTGACCACGGAGCCCTGTGGAGATTTTGATCTTGATTTTTGTCTCCATTTAACCTGAATTGCCTACAAGGCTCATTACCACTGCTTCGCAGACAGGTTTTCAGGATCCGTTTGATTTCTAGAGAAATTTGAAAGGGCTCAGAACTACCAGCTGTCAGTGGGATATTAATAAAACAATAAGACTGCTTGTGTGCAGGGAGCCCCAGTGCAGGGCGCTTACAGGATGCACCTGGTCTCCTGGCCACACTGCCTGGACTGGAATCGAAGATTCTTTCATGCCAGCCAATAAACTCAGAAATGTCAGACTGCAGGCGGAATTTTCCTCATGGGGTTCAGAGTCCAGGGTCCTTCCTGGACTGTAGGAAGGTGAGATCCATCTTTCATTCTTCCTTCTTCATTCACCCTCTCACTTGATCTCACTCACACACACACACACACACACGTCAAATAAGTAAAACTTGGTTATGAGAAGGGAAAAAAAAAAACAGAAATCAAAATAGCAGTTTTTGCAAGTGAACCCCTTCCTAGAAAAAAGAAACAAAGGAAGGAAAGAAGGAAGGGAAGAAGAAAGGAAGGAAGGAAGGAAGGAAGGGAGGGAGGAAGGAAGGAAGGGAAAGAAAGAGAGAGAGAGAGAGAGAGAGAGAGAGAGAGAGAGAGAGAAAGAAAGAAAGAAAGAAAGAAAGAAAGAAAGAAAGAAAGAAAAATAATTTGTACTCACATGCCCCACCCCAAACATCTTTGCCAATCTAAATGTTTAACTGTTTGGGGGGAAACAGGGACAGAAACTCCTGTGCCTAGGGCTTTGCACTCCACCACTGAACTCTACCCCAGGCCCTGTTTTGTTCTCTTTCTTTTCAACAGAGCCCAGGCTGGTCTTAAACGCCCAGGCTCAAGCAATCCTCCTGCCTCAGCCTATCAAGCCCTAGAACTTGACAAGCACACAGTACGACCTTCTTTTGTGAAACTTTCTCCCTCTAAACATGACTTAGCCTCATCTTCCTGAGGCCCCTCATTTTCAGTAAAAACTAAAAGTTATCTCTAATGTTCAGCTGTTGTCCGAAGGACAGTCATGCTATTTAGCCCTAATGAGTATTTGCCCCAGTCTATTAAAATTAGGCTTTTTTGCAAGAACAGGGGTGCTGTTAGATTATTTAATGTTGTCCCAGAATTCTGCATGGGGTGCACAGTGGTGGTAGTGGGGGTGACATGACATGTACTCTATGCCTGACACTGCCTTGCTAAAATCTGAAAAGATGAATTCTGGACCATACATGGCCCTAGGAGATTGCAGAATGGCAGGATGGTGACCAAACCACACATGGCATGCTCACTTTCTACTCCAAGCAGGTACTGGATGGGCCCCTGAGGACAGGCTGCTCCATCTAGGGTCAGAGATTACTGCAGGGCACAGGGTGTTATGATATGGACATGGATAAGACTCCATTTCCCCATGAAATTTCAGCTGATGAAGCCACTTCATGGTTAACAGTAACCATGTTTGTGGGAGGAGGTGATCTATGCCTTCCTAAGCCTTGCCCAGCCCGAAGGGACACTCCACTTCCTCCTCAAAGAGAGGGTTCCATCTGTTATAAAGTACATTTTCTTGATTGGTGATTGATATGGGAGGTTCCCATCTCACTGTGGCTGATGCAGCCCCTGGGCTGGTGGTCCTAAGGTCTACAGGAAAGCAGGCTGAGCAAGCCACAAGAAGCAAGCCAGTAAGCAGCACTCCTCCATGGCCTCTGCATCAGCTCCTGCCTCCAGATTCCTGCTCTGAGTTCCCACCCTCACTTTCCTCAGTGATGAACTATGAGGTAGAACAATAAGGTGAAATAAACCTTTCTTCTGGTCTAGTGAGGCTTTCTATTGCTGTGATGAAACACCATGACCAAAATGCATGTTGGGGAGGAGAGGGTTTATTAGGCTTACACTTCCACATTTCTGTTCATCACTAAAGGAAGTCAGGACAAGAACTCAAACAGGGCAGAGCCCTAGAGGCAGAAGCTGAGGCCATGGAAGGGTGCTGCCTACTGTCTCGCTTAGCCTGCTTTTTTATAGAATCCAGGACCACCAGCCCACCAAAGGTACCACCCATGATAGGCTGGGCCCTCCCCCATAGAGCACTATCAAAAAAAAATGCCTTACAGCTGGATCTCATGGAGGCATTTCCTCAACCGAGGCTCCTTCCTTCCTGATGACTCTAGCTTGTGTCAAATTGACATACAAAACCAGCCAGTACACCTCTCAAGTTGAATTTGGTCATGGTGTTTTATAACAGGAATAGAAACCCTAACTAAGACACTCAGAGAGGTTGAGACAGGTGGCTCCCTGGGGCTTGGTGGCCAGTAAGTCTAGCCAAATCAGAGAGATCTGTATCTCAGCGACCCTGATCAAAAATTACATACCTGAGGGATGAAATCAAGGTACACTCTGGCCTCCACATACACAACACTTGTCCACACCCATATCACACATACACACACACAGTAGAGAGGGATTTGGGGAGAAAATTTGAACCATCAATATTGGAACAGCATCATTCCTCAGAAAATGTGGAGACGGGGGAGAGAAATGGAGCGTGCAACTTCAGCACAAGGCTGTCAGCCTCTCAAGTGACTCCTAATGGATACCTGGCTGGGCTCCTCTTTAATCTGGCCCAAGTGCCACAACAAGCCACTCTTGGAACTGAATAGCTCCCCTCCACCCAACCAACAATAGCTCTACAAATTCCCTTGCTGGAATCAACTTGATCTGGAAGCACTTAGACCCACTGGGCCTCATTCCCTGCCCTCTTGAAGTATCGGAGCTTCACCTCCCTATGGAGCAGCCACTCACATGCTCAGCCACCCAGAAAGAGAACTCAGGCTTTGGTGGAGATTTCTGTAACAAAAATACAGGAAGGCCAGGAGATGGGGAGTTGGCAAGCAGACAGTGTCTCGATCCACAAACTGACATCCCAAAGTCACCTACTGCCTGTGAACACCAAACAGCCCTGCAGCCTGGGAGGAGGGTGTCAGCATACATACTGCTACAGAATTCTAGGAATCACCACACATTTACGAAGCAATCCTAAGAACTGACAGATGGGGAAAATGTAGCCCCTGAGGGTGGGACCCTGTTTGCTTTTGTCTTTTTAAAAGAATGCTTAGTGAACACAAGCTTTGGAATTGGAGGCAGAGTGGAGTGGAGGAGAAAGGAAGAAGACTGAAAAAAGCACATCTCACCAGGACTCAGCCAAAGACACTGCTGGGGTCCTCCACCCCACCCTGAGCACAGAGGCAAACCCCCATCCCAGCAAAATCAAATACACAGCCCCTCTGCTGTGAACTTCACCTTCTGGCAGCTTTCAATGCTATTATTCTTTGTAAGTGAGAGGAAATTGAGCAACTTGGCAGCACAACTTCTGGGCAGTCGTTCCAGCCCAAGGGAGGTTGCAACCCATGCCAAGGAGAGACCATGTTCTCACTCCTGGATTCGCAAGGAGGCTGTGAGCTTAGTGAAGCCTGGTGGATTATTTGCCTCACAGTGATCACATAGTGTGTTCACACAGTGCAGTATTTCCACCTGTCCCCTTCTGAGAGAGGTAGCATCATCCATGTATAGTCACCCCAGAACAGAACACAGAAATGAGTACTTCGAGAAGAGTCTTTGATGACTCTTGGCAGGAAGTCCAAGTTTCTGAGCCCTAAGTATGTGTTCCCTCCTTAAGATGAGGTAAGCTATAACTGCCTGGTATGTAGCATGTAGGAAGCTCATATGAGACAGAACATGTGAGGAACTTGGTCACACAACACATGGTACTGCTAAGGAAGATAGTGACAAAATGACAATGATGATTCTCTTCATTCCTTTTCTGTTGCTTTGAAAACAGTGTGGCAAGGTGACTTAGAAAAGAAGGTATTTAACTAGACTCACAGCCTCAGAGAGTTTGAACCCATGATGGCAAAGCAAAACAACAGCTGAGAGCTCACATCTCAATCCACAGCGTGAGGAAGAAAGAAAGACACAGGGGATGGGTGAGCCTTTGAAAACTTAAGCCCACCCCCCAGTGACACACCTCCTCCAACAAAGCCACACCTCATGATCCTTCTCAAACAGTTCCACCAACTTGGGACCAAGTATTCAAACACATAGCATAGAGGAGACATCCTCACTGAAACCACCACAACGGTGATGCAATGGTAGTAGTGATGATTATGGTGGTGGTGATGATGAAAATGATGGTGATAATAATGGTTTCCCCTAAATTCATTCCTTGATACCTGGTATCTCGAAATCATAACTAAGAAATAGAGTGATGGTTAGAGAAATGGATTAATGACTCAGAATGCTAGGTCTACAAGCATTTAGCCAGAGTTTGAATCCCCAGCAAGCATGTAATAAGCCCATGGTTGTCAATGCCTGTAACCCTAACACTGAGAGATGGAGAAAGGCAGGTTCTGGGGCTCACTAGCCAACCTACTGAAACAGCAAGCTTCAGATGAGAGAACCCGTGTCCCAGGGAATAAGACAGGAAGTGATAGGGAACACCCAGGATCCTCCTCTGCCCCGGTATGCATGCACACAGACACACTCACCATATACACATGTGCATACACACTTCCCCATACACACAACACAAAAAGCAGACTATTCAGAAAGAATAATTAAGGGCATTTCTTCATAACTGTACTGAACCAAACAAGCACACCTCCATGACAACACAATAACCCTAATGTGGAATTGCTCAATGATAGTTGTTGAATCATGAAAAAGGGATACCTTGACTATTAGAGTTACTGTAGTGGCCATTTGCACTCTGCATAGTGAGAAGATGGGGCCAGAATCCACTCAGCACCATGTCTGTAAAGCAGCTGACTTGAAACACAGCCTCTGGAGACAGCAGAGGCTATGCTTCCATCTCTCCAACTCACCTGTAGCTTCCCGAAGCTTCCCCTAGAGCCAATCTTGTCTAGCAAATTGAGAAAATTAAGCAACAACTTTCAAATGCTTCCTTTAAGCCCCTGAAGAATGGGGTGCAGAAGCAGAAAGACTGATGGCTGAGGAAGTTAGATGAGTGATGTACCAGGTAAATATGATGCTCTGAAGTTATAAAATAAGATGCATAAAGTGGTATGAGGATGCAAGGCTGCACAGAGAACAACAGGAAGGTTAAAAACTCTAATGCAACATGGTCATGGTCACCATCACCATCTTTACCAGTGGCATCATGCAGTGGCTCAACCATGTAAAATGACTTCTTACAACTGACTTTCTGTAGCTGGAAACAAGCAAAAAGAACTTGATGCCCTCAGAATTTTAACAAGAACCTGCTGCCAGAAGGAGTGGTATGGCTTGGCTGAATAGACAAGTAAGCTCAAGAGGAGCCATCTTATAGGGACCCACCATTACAGTTAGGCAAGTCAGGAGGCTAGCACGTCTAGGCATATATCCTCTGGCTATGCTCACACCAAATGTCTCCAAGTCACCTGGCACCCCTCTTCTTCTCTCAGCTCATCTCCCATCCATAAATGTGTTCTCCCAACATGTATTCTATCCAGAGGAAGAGCAACAATAGCTGAACTTACGGTTTCAATTGAGTGAGTTTATTATGCATGTATCAAGTGTCTTAGTTAGGGTTTTATTGCTGTGAAGAGACACCATGACCACAGCTAGTCTTATAAAGGAAAACATTTAATCAGGGTGGCTCATTTGCAATTTCAGAGATTCAGTCCATTATCATCATGGTGAGACATAGTGGCATGCAGGCAGACATGTGCTGAAGAAGGAGCTGAGATTCTGCACATCTTTACTTTCAGGCAATAGGAAGTGAACTGTCTCACTGGGAGTAGCTTGAGCTTAGGAGATCCCAAAGCCTAATGCTCCACAATGACATACTTCCTCCAACAAGGCTACACCTATTCTAACAAAGGCACACCTCCTAATAGTGCCCTTCCTTTGGAAGCCATTTTTTTTTTTCAAACCACCACAGCAACCAAAAGTAAAAGAACAAATAGCAAACTGCAAATAATAAAACATCATTGAATCAGGCACTTACAATACCCAGCCAAAACCAACTGGGGAAGATCTGTTGTGGCTGCTAGAGTCACCAGGAGAGAAGGTTTCAGACAGAGTGTTTCCCTGCAGGTAAAGCTCCCAAATAAAAGCAAAACAGCAAGAAACAAAACATCATCAAACTGGGCACTTAGAACATCCAGTACTGGTAGATGGGGAAGTCCCTGGAATGACCATGCCACAGCTTCTGACTGAGGTCTTCAGAACATCCTCTTTCCTCTCCTGGATGGGCTTCTGGCTCCTCTTTCCTTGCAGGCATGTTTATGCTACAGGATAAATAATTGTAACCCCTATTGGAAATGGCTTACTGTCTAGATGCTTTCAAGGTACCATGTTTTTTCACGCCCTTGGCTGTCTACTGTTTTGTTTTCTCCCTGTGACAGGCCAGAGGCCAGCCTCACAGGACAGTGAGTCTTGGAGGACACTTGCAATAAGCTTGCTTGAGTCTGGGATAAGGAAGTCCTCCTCACTCCAAGTCTACTTTCATGACAATTTCCCAGTATGATTTATACTATGGCTGATCCTCAGTGCATAATAAGGATCCCCCACTTTTCAACCCTGCCATTCCTTCTGCCCTGGACTAGATGAGTCTTATTATGACAAATATCTAAAGCTCCTCCCTATACCTGCCCTTGGCCTGTATGGCCCTGTTTCCATAGCAGCAGAGCTAGCCTTTCTTCTGCTAAGGGTCCCTTAGTACCTTCCAGCTTCCTGCTAACACATTCTCATGCTACCTTTGTCAATCTGCCCTCACTCAGTGTCCCAAGCTCCTTCCATAGCATATGTCATTCTATCTACTCTCCTTAGCCCCTCCTGTCCTTCAGACAACCTTGCCTCGTCACATATGCACTCAGTTATCCTCTGTGAAGCTCCTCTGCTGCCCTTCCCTACAATTCTACCAACCCCCACCTTAGAAATCTAGGTCTCACCCCTTCCCCCCCATTGGTTTTGCTTCATTGTTTTTTGTTTTGTTTTGTTTCTTAACAGGTTGTCTCTTCTCTTGCCAAAACACTCATTCCCACCCATGATCTTGATTCCTGGGGATGATGGGGCAATGTCCCTGTAAAATGTGGCTGTTATGGCTGGGAAGGTGTACCACTGACTTCTACAGAGCAGAGAAGAGAGATGTTGTCCAGCATCTAGCACCAGGCAGTGGCACCATACCACTAATGGTGGCAATACCAAAACCTCCATCCACAAAGCAGAATGCAGATGGTTCAGAGGCTCATCTGCTGTCTGTTGGAAGAGCACTGTGGAACCAGGCACAGTGGCACATCAGTCATCCCAGCATCTTCCCGGTAGAGACAGGAAGATCAAGAGTTCAAGACTAGCCTTGACTACTTTCAACCCTGAGAGAAAAGGGATTGAGAGAAAGAGTATGGGGAGAGGGAGAGGCAAAGAAGGAGGGAGGGAGGGAGGGAGGGAGGGGAGGGAGGGAGGAAGTAAGCAAGGAAGAAAGGGAGGGAGGGGAAAGGGAGGGGAGAAAGAGGCAGAAGGGAGAGGAGGGAGAGAAGGAAGGAGGGAGAGGGAGGGGAGGGAGGAAGAAAGGGAGGGATGGGGAAGGGAGGGGATAGTAGGATGGAAGAGAAGAGAGGGATGGAAGGAAGGGGGAGGGAAGAGGGGGATATAAGGAAGAGAGGGAGGGGAAAGATGGAGGGAAGGAGGGAGGGAGGGGAAAGAGGGTTGGAAGAAAGAGAGGGGAGAGAGGGATGGAGGAAGGAAGAGAGGGAGGGGAAGGAGAGAAGGAAGGAGGGCGGGAGGGCAGGAGGGAGGAAGGGAAGAAGGTCAGGAGGAAAGGAGGGAAAGAGGGAGGAAGGTAAAATGACTCAATTGCTGAAGTGCTTGCTGCACAACCTAAGGACCCATGTTCACTCTCCCATAACACATGCTTTGAAAGAGCTAGGTGAAATGTAAGCCCATTGGTTTGAAACAAGAATAAAAGAACACAGTGTGAAATGTAAGCCCATTGGTTTGAAACAAGAATAAAAGAACACAGTGCAATGAAAGGACCCCGGGGGTTTTTATGAAGCTGTGATGGGGAGAGTCCACTAAGGCTGTGGCCTGGTTTGTATCTGCACACCTTCTGATATGTCCTCCATGAAGGTCACCACATGTGGTGCTATGAAAAGGCTGATAAAATTTAAACCACTCCTCATGTGGGTCATTCTACTTAACTGATGAGCCTCTCTCACAGTGCTTAATCTTTGTGGCAGCTGCAAGACAACCAGCATCTTTGTCTTTTTACTAGGATCTTCTAATACAGGAGACACAATGGATTGAACTCCAAGCTAACCAAAGAAGAACATGCAGGTCTGGGCATGTGGCTCAAGCCTGAGGACCTGAGTCCAATCCCCAGAACCAACATTTAGAAAATAGCCAGGCATGCTGGCCTTACTTGTAATTCCACCACTAAGGAGATAGATTATTGGGGCTCGTTGATCAGCCAGTGAACCCCACCTAGTGAGAGACTCTGCTCTGCCTCCCCACACACACACTAATACACACACACAGGGGGGGGTTACAGGTCAAGAAAGGAAACAGAGAAGATGAATATGGTAGCCCATTCCTGTGATCCCAATACATGAGAGGCTGAGGAAGGAAAACTGCGAGTTTCTGGGCAGAATAATGACACGCTATCTAAAGAAATAAAAGAGTATTCGTGCCGGAATGGGGACTTTTCCTTACAGTCTTAAATCTTGAGAAAATCTTGAATCCTTAGTTCCCTAAGCTTAAGATGTGTCTGAAAACCCTATTCACACCAAGAACCTTGTGTGGACTAAGAAGATAATGGGTACTGTGTGCATGGAAAGACACCTGCCATGCCAGCCTCAGTCACGGGTGATAGTGAAGATGGAAAGCATGAAGAGGGCAAAGGTAATGATGGCAGTGTAGCTGGGGCTCATGATAGAGGTGGCAATTATAGTGATGATGGAACACTGTTGATGGAGGTGATGAGGATGATGGTGATGATGAAATGATGGTATGATTACATTGTTGATTGCAGTGAGGGTAGAGGCATATCATTAAGATGATGAGAGTGGCATGATAGCAGTCATAGCTGTGATCTTAGAGTTTGCAATGGAGATGGTGACTGTAGAAAGGATGGTGACAGTGGAGACCAGGTTGATGGCACTTAGAAGGATGACAGTGATGATGGTAACAATGATGATATTATACTGGTGATGATAATAGTGACCGATGATGAAGATGGTAAGTTAAGTGTGATGGTGACCATGGCCATGATGGTGGGGTTCATGGGCAGGATGATGACGGTACTGAACATGGTCGTGGTGAAAACAATGTTGATGAAGGTGACAGGAATGATTGTGGTGATGACAGTGACAATATGATCATATTGGTGATGAGGATGATGGTGGAGACAATGTTAATAGAGGTAACAAGAATGATGAAGTGGCAACAGCAGAGAGTGATTGCAATGGCAACAATGATGTCATCTCCACCTACATAGATCCTTTGGCTTTTTACTGTGAACTTGGCTATGCCATGACCGGTTTGTGCTCCCCCCCCCCCACTAGCCACCAACCATATCAATCAGCCTTGTTCTTCCCATAAAACCCTGGACCAAAGGATTCTCCATTGCCACCTCTGTGTGGCTCTGAGCAGGTGATAACCCACACTCTTGGATGTCTCACTTCCCTTGCCTAGAAAATGGGACTATAGTGATTGCTTGCATCCTGGGTGGCAACAAGATTAGATGCATGTAAACCTGCTTTACATTTAGAAGAGAGCTCCTTGAGGAGATTTAATGTATGCTTATCATTAACCAACCCCTAGTCTATGAATATGACATACCCACCCAACTACTCCAGAACCATGCAGCCCCCCGCTATATACACTTACATAGCCACAGGCATGAGGCTTGTGGTGAAACTACATGCCCAGCCTTCCTCTCCTGGCTGCAGCTCCAATTTGCTTCCTTTGCTTTCTCACAAGACTGCTCCATTCTGGGAACACTGATCTATCTGCAAGCCTTTGTTTGGCATTTTCAGTCCAACTAATTGTGAGACTCACCCGCTCAGGCAGAAATCCAAATGCTGTCTGCTGGTAATGCGACAAAACAGAAATGTGTTTGGGTGTGTGGACTCCTGGCTGGTGAAGCCACTTCATCCTGATGAATAGCGACATGTGGAAATCAATCCAGGTCATTTAAGAGAACAACTTGGTATTCGGTGTCCAAATAAATCGCTGCTAATTTATTATGGGCGGTTTGATTAAATACACAAGAAAGAAATGAGTCGATGTGAGCATCTGCAGTGAATTGTCTCGTGGTTCATTTGAAAGCATCTCCAAGGCTCAACAACAAAAGCAAACCATTTCAAAGCGGTCTAGAACAACCCATGTGGTCCATCTACAGGATGGTCAATATCATTTTTGTTCTTCCTTTTCTTCCATCCTTGGGAAATGGGCTGAGTTATAAGAAAAACCAACCAACATAAGGGAATTCACCTCTCCAAATAATAATATTCAGAGGGACCTTCTGTGCTAGTCGATTTATTGTCATTGTGACAGAATATCTGACCTAGAAGATGTCTTCAACTCATGGCCTTTATATAGCCTAACACAAAATCATAAACCTATTTAAACATTATGAGGTGTGAGGCTTTTATTTTTAACTCAAGTTTGTAGTTTTTTTAGTGTAAACTCTGAAGATGGCAACATTATGTCAAAAAGGTTGGACATTCCTGATAGAGGTATATGGGTTTCAGTCCACAGTCAGCTGGGTCCATGAATCTGAACCTATTATAAGACAGGCTATCATGGAAGTGAGAATGCATAGCAGAGGATCCTTAGAGTTCACATTTTTAAAAAGCAAGGTACACTGGCCTGTGTACTGGCCCTGTACTGAGGAGAGGAAGACAAGCAGACCCCAGCACTCTCTACCCAGCCTAATGTACTCAGTGACCACTAAGCCACTGGAAGACCATGTCTCAAAAAACATGGCAACTAGCACCTGAGCAATGATGCCATAGTTTTCCTCTGAACTCCACATGCATGCACACACACTCACACACAGAAACATGCACACACACAAGATACACTCACATACACATTTTCGTGCACACACAGCTATTGTTATCATTTGTTAGACTTCATAAATAATATAGCCCAAGAATGGACCTAGAAAGTCAATTATGCAGGAAGAAATGCAAGCACAACCCAGGAGAAGGCATTAAAGGACAGCCGGTGGCATCTTAGGGGAGCAGCCACAGTCACTCCCGTTCCTATATTGCTGTCTACACATCTGCTCAGTACTTGCAGCAGTGAATAAAGCTGACATGGTTATGGCCACATCTAGCTCATTGTCTAATGTCACCAATGGGCAAAGGATGAAAAGAAAGAGAAGGAGATGAGCTGTTGCCAGAAACTTGGAGAAATGGGAAAATGGAAGTTGATCATCAGCTCAAGGATTCTTCTGGAATGATGATTTAAAGTTGACTGTGTAGATGGCTGCAGAGCTGGGCTGTTACAGAAACCACAGAACTGCACACCAAATAAACACATTGGCATATGAGCTCTACCTTGGTAAAGGTGTTATTTAAGAAGGAATAAACTATAGGAGAGGGAAGAAGCTGGCACAGTCGGTAAAGTGCTTGCCATGCAAACATAAGGACCTAAGCTCATTCCTGGAACCCATATTAACAACAGAGAGCTCATACAATCCCAGATGTGGAGAGGCAGAGGCCGCTGCCTCATTCTTTCAGATGCTTCATCAACAGCTCAGACATCTTACCTCCTGACCAAGGAACTGGAGAAGGTGGCCCTCTGGTGAGACACCCTTGGCTGGAAAGTGTGGGACACCTCTGGTGAGACACCATTGTATGCTCTGTTGGAGTGACCAAAATTACTAAGAGAAACAACTTAAGGGAGTAAAGCTTTCCTTTCCCTGGTGGCTTCTGAGTGCTCCATCTACAGTTGCTGGACTTATGCTCTAGGAAAAAACATTGTGACAAGTGACTGGAGCCTGTGGCAGAGGGAAGGGACTCATTCCATGGATGACAGGATGTAGGAAGTGAGGTGGGAAGCACCAGGGGATATACCCCCAGGAGCCTGCCCCCCCAGGGGCAAGTAGACCTAATCCCTTAAAGACTCTAGAACCTCCCAAAATAGCACCACCAGCTGGGGATCAAGCACACAATACATATGCCTGTAGAGGACATCTCATATTTGATGCATAATATATGCTCTGGAAAACTGAGACCAGTGATTGCCAGGGTGTTTGACACCTCCCCCAATTCTAAAACCAGCCTTACCATCTACCTGTCTTCCTTCCACTCCCCTTGATGCTAATCCTGTCAAATGGCTCTAGGGACCCTTGGGGTTTCCTGGTAACCTTGACACACACAACTACCATTAAAGCCTTGAACTCATGAATAACCAGAGACCCAGAGGCGACAAGACCAATAAGTTCAGCTGTTGGGGTCTGACCCTGACAGTCCTAGAATCTAGGAGGGAGGCAGCTTTCTCAGACAGATGTTTTGGCTTCTGATTGAACTGCTGGCAGCTCCAGGCTCAACCTGACCGATCACCCTGACCGTCAATTACCGTGCTTTGCCACGGTTGATGTCCTAGGAAATCATATCAGATAGAGCAGACATAAATCTGTTCCGTCACATGGTTCTTTGTCCTGGACACTGAGTGGTCACTCTAACTTCCCTAGCAGCTCTGAGAGACTCTTGTCTTTGATCTGAGGGTGAAATGACTATTAGGATTGCAGAGGACACGGCAGTGACCCCTTCTGCAGCTCCTTGAGCAGTGTGCTGGATGCTCACGTTCACTAAGGAAGGAACAGGTGACAAAAGCAAAGAATGACAGCAAGTGAGCTCAATTTCTCAATGGACAATGACACCCTTGGAAGAAAAAAAGATCTCATTCATTCCAGGGTCATCACCCTAAAGTGAAGTTGCAAGGGAAACCAAGCCCAGGTTCTTTGGGTCATTTCTCCTAAAATATACTTGAAAGTAGACAAGTGAGCCCAAATCCAGTTCCCCAAAGAAAGGAGCAGATGGCCCAGTGCAATGCACCAGGGACTTCACTGAGAGAAGCAAATTTCAGATAATCCATAGGTCAAAGAGCGTTAAGGCTTATCCTTGGTAAACGTGATCTACAAAGGTTTAATATTAAAATAAAATTGGAAATGCATTCAAACCCTTCCCCTGATGTCCAGCAGGGCCTGACAGTCACATAATGGGTTTCCTTTGTACTTTTCCTTCCCAACTAATTAAGTTAGGATGTTTTACTTCTGTTTCCAGAAATGTCCACAAGGTAGGCAGCAAAGCCCAAGCAGGCCTGTCTCCACCACCCATCTCCTGAGATAGAAGTAGGGGTTTTTGACCAGGGCTGTGGTGGTACAGGCCTGTCATTCCAGTTACTAGGGAGATTGAGGTAAGAACACTACAAGTTGAAGCCGCCTTGAACTACTGCTACTGTGCAACTTAATAAGACCCTGACTCAAAATTAAAAGTCAAAAGAAGTAAAGGTATAGCTTAGTTGGCAAGGCCCTGAGCTCAAACCCCAACACCCCACAAACAAATTTAAAAAAAAATTCTTAAATGAAGTTACAGATTCCCCCTCATTTTACCCAAATCTGTTGACACTTAATGATAACTATCAGAATAAAGACCCAGAATAATGTGGAATTAGTAACTTTTTAGTGGATTTTACCTGAGGTTCAAGGGAAAGTCCATTCCCATTTCTTAAGAATATCCACGTACCTATGTCCCCTCCAAAGGAGAGTTGTTTTAGGGGAAGACAGGTTGATATAAGGAATCAGGGAAATTATGAACCCCAAATTAAAATGGGACTTTTCCATTGTGTTAATCCCCCAGGGAAGGCAAGGAAAAGTTGGGGTGTCTATGAAGTCTCCCCCACAGAAGGTTAAGGGCAGATACAAGACTCACATTACAGTAACCCCAAGTGAAGAACACAGTGAGTGTGGGTGACTCTTGAAACTGCTGAGTAAAAACTGGAACAGAGAAGTACATGGTATTTAAAAAAATCATTTGTACAATGAGTGTTACTACACAGGCACTGGGAATTTTGGCTGTGCTGGACCTTATGGCCCTACGATGCAGGTAAACAAAAAGCCAGGCTCCTACCCGGTTGGAGCTGTGAGTCTACAGAGAAATAAGACACACCAGGTATTGGGGTGAGAGGACATCATGTCACAAGACTTGAGAGACTTGTCCCAAGCCCACAAATAAGAACATGCCCAAGGAGGGAAATTTTGAGCTAATGATTCAAAGATGTGTGGAGGAGAAAGATTACAAATACAAGCAGCCAGAGAAGAGGAAGAAATGTGTGTGTGTTATAAGCAAGCCATTCACCAGATAGATAAACTCCCCAAATTCATCCTGTTTTCCATTGCCACCAGGAAGATAAAATGAACAAGAGCATAAAGGCAAAACTAGATGCTGATAAGAAAGTTTCAAGTGGAGGGGTGGCCAGGTGAAAGAGCTGGAGATGGCCAGGCACCAGTGGGCAAGAGAGTCAGGAGCAACACAGGGTAGGAAGGGCCAGACGGGATTGAACTAGAACTCAGAGCCGCTCCATGTACCTTTGCCAGCTAAGGAGGAGGCAGTGGGCACCGTGAACACTTTCATAAGGTTGTGTGGGTAAATCTGATCAGGGTGAGGAGACATGGGCAGTTTGTTTCTATCTCAGGTGGACAGTGTAGGACCCAAGGTCCTAGGAACCTCCAGACCAGGGAATGTGGCAGCCGCTAGGAAGAAATATAGGTGAGTTACTTCACCCTGTGGCCAAGCTCCAGTTCCAGATGACCCCAGAAGTATGTGCTCCCTTGCCCTATGGTAATTCTGTGGCTTTGTACTTCTTTGTTTTAAAAGTTTATAAGTAAGCCTATTTCTGGATTTCTTATCCTACACATTGTGTTTCAGATTTGGGGTTTACAACCATGCTAGACTACAATTGAGAGTCTCTGAATTGTGGGTATATCTAATACAGACAGAAGTATAGAAAGAGCACAGTTCAGTAAGCTAAAGGCAGGAATGGGGATATGCTGTTTGCCCTGATGAAGGGACAGGGTCTCCCCTCAGCTTTCTTTGCACCTGATATTCTCATCCAAAGCTTCTCCAGACTACGGGAGCCTTGCCCAGGCTAATGGTGCATCAAGTGGGTGTGTTAGCATGCACCTGTAATCCCAGCACTTGGGAGGTAGAGGGAGAAAGATCATGAATCTGAGGCCAGGCTGAGATACATAGTGAGACCCTGTCTCAAAAACAAAGAAAAATCCAATTCCTTCTGGGGCCCCACGCACCAACCTCAGCCAGCCTGGAGTATGTATGCACATAACCACTATGGCTATAGAAAGTTTTGTCAAGTGTGATGGCAAGTCCTGGGCTACCTATGGGTTATCACAGCATTACACAGGCCTGTAGGAGTTCTGAAGCTAGCAGATGAGGCAGGGCTTCTCACAGTGACATCTCGAAAAAGTCTGAGACCCAGAAAACAATGTGAATGTCTCTTTAGTTGCCCTTGAATGAGTCCCTGTCACACACGTCAGTAAGTGCTGAGGGCCTGGCTCAGAGAGGCACAAAGACAACCTTTGCCAAGTGATGGAGTGGCAGTCTAGAGTCCTAGTCACAAACCAGAAGTGACATCAGGATCAGAGGTGGATGAGAGATCTTTTACAAGAACCATGTTTAGAATCTCCTTGACAAGAAAAGGGGCCAGTCTTGCTCACCAACTTTGTCTCAGGCCTTCCACTCCTATCCTTGGAACTGCTCTAGTCACAGTGATAGGCCGCATGTGCTCCAGACATCTCTTAGAACTCCACAATGGTATCAACGCCCCAGGACCCATGCACCCACACACCCATCGCTCTATGCCCCATTCCAGTGTCTGCCTCCACTATAAGCTATGCTGATTTTCTAAAAGCTGCCTCCTTTGAGCCGGTCTCTCATCTCTCATAAAGTCTACCCTGATTTATGGATATCCATCACTCTGTATTGCCCAGCCTCTTTCTTTACAGCACAACTCAGTTTATCTTTGCTCCTTGTTTTCTTTGTTTGTGATCCATCTCCAAGTTTCAGGATGCCACACAAGGCCCATCTGCCATATCCATCCTCCTGTCTCCTGCCTCTGTGTATTTTGACATGCCAAGGAGGGAAAAGAAACTCAAAACTCTTTTCAATTTTTCAGGAACTCTAATTAATCTAGAGACACTCCAGCTTCAATAGAGCTCATGGACTTTAGGCCCCAGCAGGCTTAGAACCTTTAAAATCCATCATGAATATATACATGCAACATGAGATGTACATCAACAAGACAGGAAGATATAGAGACTTCAGAACTTCTCAGTTGGGCCTGGCCTGGTGGTTCATGCCTGTTATTCCAACTACTCTGCAGGCTGAATCAGGAGGATCCGAGTGCTGGGATTAAAGGTGTGCCACCACCGTCAGGCTCCATCATGTTCTTGAACTTCAGGTCCCAGCTGCATGTGGGGCTGTGTAGTTGAAAAGGGAGGGCATGAAAACTTGGCAGCAGTGAAAGGTTTCTGAACACACAACCAAAAGGAACTCAACATCAAACACCAATGTATCTGGCATGTTTCTGGCACTGTTCACCTGTGTTGCATCACAGGACTTCATCTCAGCCTTGGTTCTGAACACACAACATGCCCACTTTGCACTGTGCTGTCAGACTACAGTCTGCCCAGGTGTCTCGCCTCAGATTCTAGAACACCACATTAGCAACTGTGGTATTTTACTGCACATGCAAAGGCTTCTGCTCAGACGGAAACACGTTTTAATTCCAGAAGTTTAAACATTTTCCTCTTATCACTCCTCAGCATATAAATATCAAAATTCTCTATTTTGGGGTTGTGTTGTGTTTGAATGTTTGATTTTAAAATTTGCTATTTGTCAAAAATTTATGCTAATTTTGTCTTGGGATTAGGGTAGAATTTCCAAAGTTCCTATGTCAAGACTATATGCTTCCCCCATTTCCCACCATGGAGGTATGCAGGCAAAGCAGCATTCTCGGAACTGAGGACTATAACATCAAAATACTGACAAACTCTGAGAGACACTGAGGAAGGGGTGAGGAAATGACTGGGTGGGAAAAGGCATAAAGTTCTTAGTTCCAAGGCCAATGACCTGAGTTTGATCCCCTGGGACCCAAGTGCTGGGAAGAGAGAACTGACATCCACGTGTGTGCTATGGCATGTGAATGCCTGCACACACACACACACACAGAGAGAGAGAGAGAGAGAGAGAGAGAGAGAGAGAGAGAATGAAAGACACTGAAGATGATCTGGGTCCTGCAGTATAAATATCCAGTCAAGATTTGACTATGTATGTAAAATAAACAAGCACACCCATCTCATTAGTATGCAAATTTATGTTTTTAAGGAATGGTAAAATTATCCATATACTGAAGAATTGTTTTAAAATAAAACTTCTCTATGAATTAGTATAAGTCAATGCCTGCATTATATTACCCATGTTATACAAAAATCTGCAAGGTAAAGACTGACCACAGTCATCAGTTTAGGAAGTTTCACTGCATGTGACCTCAGCCATCACTCCTTCCAAAGGCACCTCCGCACTGCCAATCAACCCTGCAACCCTATGCTGGTCCTAGTTCTGATAATCTGAATTTGTTCCACCTCAGCTGACACACTGGGGAACAATCTGAGCAGAATGTATTTTGCATTTTCTCATGCATGATTGCATCTGTAAGAAACACTGCATGAACAGAGAAAACCATGACCAGCTGAGATTAGACATATGGAAATGTGTAGGCATTTGCTGTCGATGCCGTCCCCTCATGAAGGCTCATGAGCCCCACTCATACCCATCCACATCTGATGTCATAAGATTCAAGTACCTCAATACCCAGTTCCACTCATCACAGTAGCTCACAGATTGCAAACCCTCCCCTCCAATGCCCCACTGCTACATCAAATGTAAGTTCTTTTCAATATATGTGTGTGTGTTTAAGCATTTGACGTATGCAAACTAGTACTACCTTTTTTTTTTTTTTTTTTTTTTTTGAAAGAGTGTTTGGAGACTTAGTCTCATGTAATCCAGGCTAGCTTCAAGTTCCTTATGTAGCTACAGATGGTTTTTAATTTCTTATATATCACACACCATATCTCACATGCTCCTGGATATGAATTCTAAAACTGCCAATGAACCCATAATGATAGGAAAGCAGATTATGGCTGCCTAGAGCTTTAGTTGGGGGGAGGTGGGGGAGATTAAAAGTAAGGTAAAAATCACAGAATAGCCCAGTTAATAAAGTGATTACTGGGCATGCCCAAACCCCTGGGTTCAATTCCCAGCACCACATAAACTAGACGTGACAACACAGGCCTGTGATTCCAGCTTGGGAGCAATTATATGTGGTATGTCTCCTCAATCCTGCATCTTTGACTCAGAGCAAAGCCTTTCAGAGTCAGGTACATTGCTGCACACTGTGTGAAAGCCACTCTTTTTTCATTGCTGAATGCTACTCCATCACGGGCAGGCACTACAGTAGGTTTTCTCTGTCCCTGTGGTGATGGACATCTGGGTTCATGCACACATTTGTTTGGGCTTATGTTTTCCTTCCTCTTAAGTTGCCACTCCAAGAGTTAAACAACTAGAGAGCCTATAGGGTGGTAGTCACCTAATTTAAAAGACTGTCAAACTGTTTTTCCAAAATGCCTGAACCACTGGACATACATACCTAGATGTCCCCATGGGAGTCTCGGGCCCTGCTCACCCTTGCTCTTGCTCTGTGTGGTGTAATTTCCTAGCTTTAGTCCCTCTACTAGAGGTTCAGTGGTCCCACACTGTGGTTTTGCTGCATTTACATTTATTTTGTGGGAGGGTGCCCTGGCTCACATGGAGGTCAGAGGATTACTGGCAGGAACCAGTGCCTCAACTGTGCAGTCAAGACTCAGCAGCAAGCACCTTTACCCACTGGGCCACATCGCCAGCCTCTGCTTGCACTTCTCTAACAATGGTAAATATGTTTTCTGTGATTATTTGTCACATACATTTGATTAGATAGAGTCTACTCGAACATAGTATCTTCATTTTATATGCAACTTTCCTATCAGTGAATTTGAGGAATTCTTTATCCATTCTGGGTGTAAGTCCTTCCATTTTAAATTGAAGAAGTACTTTCTCCCAGTCTAAAGCAGATAACTGTCTTGACAATGTAGCTTAAAGAGTTTTATGTTCCGATAAAGTTCAATTAACTTGTCTTAGTGGTTCTAGCTTTTAGTGTCTATGGTGATCTGAATGAGACTGGCTACCATAGGCTCATGTGTTTGAATACTTGGTTCCCAGATGATGGAACTATTTGGGGAACTATTTGGGAAGGATTAGGAGGTGTAGCCTATTAGAGGGTGCATGTCACTGGGGGGAGGGCATTGAGGTTTCAAAAAGCTAACAACATTCCTGGTATGTTCTCTCTCTGCTTCCTACTTGTAGATCAAGATGTAAGTCCTCTGCTATTCCTGCTGCCATTCCTATGTTCTACTATAATGTACTCTTCCTCTTGAAACCATAAGCTCAATTAAATTCTTTCTTCTCTAGGTTGCCTTGGCCATGGTGTAAATTCTTTCTATTACAGGTTACCTTAGTCATGGTGTTTTGTCACAGCAATAGACTAATAACAAAAACAGAGCCTCTGTGAATTATTATTTTGCAGCAGTGACCAAAATATCTAGCATAAACAACTAAATGGAAGAAAGATTGAAGGTATGGGCTTGTGATTTCAGAGCTGTAAGTCCATGGCTTTTCTGCCCCATAAGCTTTGCCAGAACATCATGGTAGCAGGACCATGACATGTGAAGTAGATTCTTCACCTCAGAGTAAGCAGAAAAAAAGCAGATGAAGAAAGGGGTGGGAGGCAAGGTAAAGACAAGACACCTCCAAGGACCTGGCCTTGTGAACCATATCTTCCAGTGAGTGTTCACCTCTTCAGGTTTTTAGACTCTTCCAAAGTAGCACCACAAGCTATGGACAAGCCTTCAACACCTCAGCCTGGGAGACATTTCTCATTGAAACCATCACAGTGACATATCCAAATGATCTTTGCCTAACCCAAAGTCAACTAGATTCTTCTACAGTTTCTCCTACCAGGTTTTTCAATTCAGGTTGTATATCTGATATCTTGCAGTGAATGTTTGTTTATGCCGAAAATACAGGCTGGAGTCCATTGCTAGGAAATGGATATGCCACGTGATATAGGCTGGAGTCCATCTTTGGGATATAGACATGCTGCAAGATACAGGCTAGAGTCCATTGAAAGATAGCTCTTCCATGCCCACCCCAATGACATCACCACATACCTCGGTGCCAGCACCAGACTGTCCTTACAGCCAGGCCAAAAGTCAGGTAATGTGAACCTCTAGATTTGCTCATTTTGAAAAGTTGCTTTGAGAACCAGATAGATGGCTCAGGGCTTAGTGAGTAGGGATCCAGGTTCAGATCCCCAGAACCCACATAAATGCTGGAAGGGTATTGCAGCCCACCTGGAATTACAGCCCTAAAAGTGAACATGAGAGCCCTAGAGCAAGCTGGCCAGCAAGACTAACCTTATTGGTGAGCTCTGGTTATAACTGAGAGACCAAGCCTAAATTGATGATTTGGAAGAGAACTGAGAATAATTCCTGACATCAGTCTCTAGCATCCATATGTTGATTTATATGTGTGTATGTGTGCATAAGTAAGCATGCACATGAGTGCACACACACACACACAAAGTAGTGTAAAAAGGGTTGTTCTGACTCTTTTATATTTATCATTAATTAGCCTTATAAATTTCAGAATCATCGGGTTAAATTCTCCCGTACTAACCACCCCACAAAGAAAATCTAGTATTATGGAGGCTGTATTTTGAATTTGCAGATCACTCTGTGGGGACTGGTCATAGTGTTATTTGTTGCCTTCTGGTTCATAAGCATTTACCTGGTTGCTTGTCAATTCATTTCACACATCTTATTGTAATAAACCTCATCTACCTTTAGTCAGAATTATCCCTAAGTAGTCCATACTTTTTGATGTTGCTGCCAACAGAACCTTTTCACTCTGATCCCCAGTGGAGAGACATGAGTTTCTATGGTGATCTCATTGCCCCACAAATGGACACAGCTCTGTGATTAGTTCCAAATGACTTTTAGATCTTGGATTTTCACAGATATCATCTTATCATCTTCAGTGGAGCCAGGATTGTTTTTTTTTTTTTTCTTTCCAATTTGGCTTTTATTTCTTTCTCTTGCCTTATTAGAATGACTCATTCTAGCACAGAGCAAGGCAGGAGCAGGCCCTGTGTCTTTCCTGCTCTGAAGAGAACATTCCATTTCTGATTATGAAGACTGAGGAGGAGGTTTTCAGATGCTTGCTTCTACTAGACTGGAGAAATGCCTTCCCATTCTCAGTCAGGAACTCTTTTCAATCAGGCATGGAGGTTTGGCTCTAAGGAATGGGATGAGGTTAGGTAGGTAGGAACTGGTGGGGGTTGGGTTCTGAGGACCACTTCATGCATTTACTGACTTCATCGCATGGTTTTCACTCTTTGTTTCTTAGTATGATGAGTTTTATGAGTTAGATTTGTTTGGTTTGGGCTTTCATTTCGGTTTGGTTTGGTCTGGTTTGGTTTCTTCAGACTGGGTCTCATTTTGTAGCTCAGGCTAACCTTGATCTCAAGATCTTCTTGCCTCCACTTGCAGAACACTAGAATCACAGGCCTGCACAACTACATTTAGTATGTGGGTTTACTTTTTTTTTTAATGTCAAACTAACACAGCATAAGCCAGCTCAGGCCATGACGCTCATCCTGTGTATGTTATTGGCTCAATTACTCGTTTTGCTCAAAGAGTTTTCAGCCATATCTTTGAGAGGTGTTGGCCTGTGGTTTCCTGGTCAGACTTTGCCATGGAGAATGGTAGCCTCATAGAATGAAGCCAGAATGCTCCTCCAGTTTTCTGAAACAATCCATGCAGAATTGATGTGGCCTCATTACTAAGTGCTTGTCAAGCCTAAAGGAGGAAACATGTGGTTCTGAATTTGCCTTTGGAGGGAGGTTGTAAACTATGAATATACCCTTTAAAAAACACAAACAGGAGGTATGGCTCAGTTCATAGAGTGCTTGCCTAGCATGCTTCAGGTCCTTAGTTCAAAACTCAGAACTTCACCTATGGGTATGGTGGTTCAGCCTGTAATCTCAGCATGTGGCAAGAGAAGGCAAGAGGATTCCAACTGGGCTATGTGAAAGCCTCTCTCAAAGAATGAGAACAGATACAGGGTAGTCAGTTTCCCAAGGTCTTAGTGGGTCTAGGTGGTACATATCTCACTATAAAGTTATTACTAATGTGTCCATAGTCACTTTATGACATAAATGCATCTTTTAAAGTTATAAACCCACAGAGACCCACCTGCCAAGTGCTGAGACTAAAGGCATGCCAGCCACCATGTCCAGCGTCCTTTCCTTTTCACAGCTTTACCTCTGAGCTTCAACCCCAGCCCTGTTGTCCTTGCTTTGATATAGACCAATGTTCCACCTGGAAGCCTCAGTCAATGGCTGCCCCATGTGAGTTCTTTCAGTTTTATAGAACCAGGAAAAGTCTTCACATAGCTTCATGTGGGGGGGGGGGGAGAAATCATCATTGGCACAGCTTGAGTTGTCGCTGCTGTTGGGTGACTTACATATTTTCTTTGGTTATATTTGTATATAGTAAATAGATAAGTTAATATAATGTATATGTTTCATTTTAATTCTCAATTACATTTTAATGTATTGTCAGGGGGCAGTGTGTGCCACCATGCACAGATGGAGGTTAGAGGACAACTTTCAGCAGCTGGTTGCCTCCTTCCATGGCTTCTGTGGTTGCACGCAGATTGTCACGGAATAAGCGTCTTTCCCTGCTGAGCCCTTGTCTTTGTTTGAGGCTTTACTGCTAGATGATATGAGGTTGCTTGGAAACAGTGGTATCTGTGGCAGAGTTACCTTTTAAGATCCATTTGGTGGGACCAGAGCATGTTCAGCCTGTGCTTACCCCACGACTAAGGCAAGGCCCTCTTGACTAATCGGGATGACCTGAACCATGGAGTTTGACCTTAGCTACTTTCCTCACTACTGGGACCAAATACCCGACAAGAATCCTCTTAGCTGTGGAAGCCTTTACTTTGCTTTTAGCTTGAGAAGTCACAGTCCATCATGACAGGGAAGGCATGAGGTGGCCAGTCACACTGCATCTGCAGTCAGGAATGAGAAGACAGACAGATGGGGCCTGGCTATTACACCTCAAGGCCTGCTCCCAGTAACCCTCTTCCTCCTGCAAGGCCCCATCTCTTAAAGGTCCCACAACCTATCATAACAGAACCACCAGCCAGAAAGCAAGTACCCAATCCCATGATCCCACAGTGCAGTCCACCAACCATCGAGAGCAAGTGTCCAAACCCATAAGCCCATGGTGGACAGTCCATGCTTAATCCACAACAGGCTCCCTGCTTTGGCTTGAGCAAATGTCTTCCCACACACACACCTCCAGGTACTCATCCCTCTAATCCTTACGAGTGGCTCTTCTAACAACCCTTCCCTACTTGGGTCCCCAGGGACGACCCTAACCTTCTGGGACACTATCTTACTGATGACCTCAGACATCAATGACAAAGCCAGAAAAGAACTAAGCATCCTAGTTGGCCAGTTGCTATAAAACTCAAGGCACTGCTGTTAACAGGATGACAGCTTCCACTCCCCTTGCTTAAAACCAACTTCGCTGGGGTCTTTTCATCCACTTCAAGTCTGCTCTCTTGCTGTTTTCCTAGTTTAGGTGGAAGAGTAACCATACACAGTAAAATTGATACCTGACCTAGTATATAGAGATGTCTCCATGGAGACAAAGGGGGAGGCTCTCATTTGTGAGTCTGGGGTGTATGTGAATCAAAAATATCTAGGGGAATGAAGGAGATTAACAGACGGGGTAATAGTAGGGAATGTGGTTGTGCTCAAAATACATTCATATATTCTCATGCAATCCAGTGTGGTGCATTAAAAAAGAGAAGGTAGAGTCAGGAAATACTCAATAGGGGCTTAGACCTCTAAACAGGAACCTGTTCAGAGCACAGTGCTTGTCTTCCGAGTCAGTTAAGACAGAGCTCGCCTTATGCTTCCAAGCATAAGGGTAAGAGTGTGATCCCAAAACCCACACACACAACACACACATACACACCAACCACACACAACACATACACACACCACACATACAACACACGCAACACATACACACATATACACACCACACACATGCAACACATACACACATACACACACCACACACACGCAACACATACACACATATACACACCACACACACGCAACACATACACACATATACACACCACACACATGCAACACATACACACATATACACACACACCACACACACACACTAGACACACACATATACACACACAACACACACATGCAACACATACACACATATACACACACAACACACACACACACACACACAACTTTCTCAGTGTTAAGGGTCTAGTTTCCTTATGACCAGACGAAATGTTCCTTGTCACTTTGTTTTCCTAGTTAGGAACACAAGTTTCCAAGTCCATAATGCTAAAAATGGATCTAAGTGGAATTCAAAATCTGAATTTCGTGTCTTTTTTTTCTTGCCCAACATAAGAATGTAATGGGGCAATACAGAAACACCCTTCATATCCCCACATGATAACCCATGAACTGTTTCCACCATTTCCCCAGAATAGGTAAATAAGAAGTGTGGATGGAGACTGACTGCTTAGCACAGCCTCCTGAGCACAGTACAGTGTTCCTGGTGTCTCCTTTTCACCCACTGCACCCACCACTCCCAGACAGGAGCCAGGAAGCCTGAATAGCAGAACTTCCCTACCCTCGGGATTGCTTCAAAAGCTGGCATACACATAGGTTGATTCTGTAACCTACCTGTTGTGAACAGCAATGAAGTAAGCATGGATGTAGTTACTGCACGGTGTGTTGACTTCAGGAAGATGCAAGCGTGGTGGAGCTCACTCATATGGTAGTTATGGGTTTTGGGGTTTTGGTTTTTGGTTTTTTGAGACAGGGTAACTCTGTGTAGCTCTGTAGACCAGGCTGGCCTCAAACTCACAGAGATTCGCCTGCCTCTGCCTTCTGAGTGCTGGGATTAAAGGCGTGTGCAGGGTAACTCTGTGTAGCTCTGTAGACCAGGCTGGCCTCAAACTCACAGAGATTCGCCTGCCTCTGCCTTCTGAGTGCTGGGATTAAAGGCGTGTGCAGGGTAACTCTGTGTAGCTCTGTAGACCAGGCTGGCCTCAAACTCACAGAGATTCGCCTGCCTCTGCCTTCTGAGTGCTGGGATTAAAGGTGTGTGCCGCCACCACCCGTCCACAGTTGTGTTTCTATTTCTTGAGGAACTTTTTGAAGAATCTATGATGATTTCCATAGTGGCTGTGCCAATTTGTATCTTCACCAGGTATGTATAAGGGTTTCCATTTCCCCACGTTCTCGCTGGCATTTGCTATGTTTGTTTACTCTGTAACCATCATTCTGACTGGGGTGAGATGGGATCTCAGTGTGGTATGGTTGTAATTTGCACTTCCTAATGGCTCAACAGCTTGAAAACACTTTCCTGTTTATTGGCCATTGGTCCTTCATTGCTTGAGAATGGGTCTTCTCATGCCATCAGCATCCGGTAAGACAGGAAAGAATAAAGAAAATACATCTACATACTCCAAATGCACAAACAACACCAGGGACGTACTCATGTGATGGGTACCCATGAGCTGTATGAAGCCCCTGGATGTGCTTCTTGAGAAATGCACACTCTATGCCAGCTCTTTTAAATCAGCTGCCTATGGTAGGGCCCAGGGATTGTAAGTCCCACATACCCAAGAGAAATCAGCAGACACTATAGCTCAGGGTACTAGCACTGAGGGTCACCTTTGAGAATCTCCATCAAAGAGCCTCAAGGGACACCTGCAAGAGAAGACTGTTGGACTCAGAAACTCTGCCTTCTGCCCACAAACTGTAGGAAACTGCTTCAAAATCATGTATTATTTAACTAGCAAGCAATCCTCCAGGATGACTAAATCCACACTGTTAGTAGGTGTTTGGAAGCTGAGCACCCATTAGTGGCACTTAATGACAACAAGGGCACTATTAGATGCTCTGAGGGAACACTTACACACCCTGGCAGGAGATTCAGAACAATACAATTTCTCATAAATGCAGCCATTGCTGGTGCTTTCTAGGGAACCCCCAGGTTTTACAATTAAGATGATAGTTATCTTCAAAGAGTGTCACACTGGTTAGCTAGAGCACAAAGCCAGAATCCTCAGCCCATGGACATGGGTCACCATTTACAAAGCAGGCATTCCCTCACACATGACAGAATCACACGAAGGGTCTGAATGTACTACAGCCTTATCATCTGGCTGCTGGAGGAACAGGCTAGAAGACTGCACTAACCCTTGCTCTTCCCTCCTGTGAAACAGGGGAGGAGAAGCAAGGATGCACACTGGTCAGTTAGTGTAACACCTGTTGTAACAAACAAGCTCTTCATGTGCATAGTAAGAAGTCATTCCTTGCTGTCCTTCAGCAAAGAGTCCAAGAAATTAATTTTCTCTTCATCTCCCATTTTCCCCTCACCAATCTCAATATATGACTGAGCTGCTTCTTGATCTGCAAAAACACATGTATATGTGTGTATGTGTATTCACGTGTGTGTGTGTGTGTGTGTGTGTGTGTGTGTGTGTGTCTGTAGTGTGTATGTGTCTATAGTGGAGGGAGCTTGCTACTGTAGTAATGAAGTGTCAGGGCAGATACAGGGCGGGAACAGATAGGATTAAGTCCTGGGAAGCACTCTATACAATCTGAGCCATCCTCTGACCTTTCAATCCTACTCTAGGCCCCAATCCTGCTGGGAGATGTAACCTCATTCACTGATGGCCCTGAGTTGAATTCCATACCAGTGGATCTCAACCTGTGGATCACACCCCTTTGGGCATCAAACAACCCTTTCACAAGGGTCACCTAAGACCATTGAAAAATGTAGATATCTATAGTATGATTCATAACAGTAGCAAAATTACAGTTATGAAGTAACAATGAAAGTTGTGGTTGAGGATCACCACCACATGAGGGTCACAGTATTTGGAAGGTTGAAAACCACTGCTTTATGCCCTTAGCCTGTTCCTGTGCCCTGTGTTCACCAGAGGTCTCCTAAAAATCCATACCTGGTCCCTGTCGTGCCTCAGTATGCACCAATTCACCCCCGAGGTTTCTGGAAGCAGGAACCAGAAAGGAGGAAAGCCAGGGGGTGAACCAATATTTATTAAGTGCCTCTCTGAGAAATGAAAACAAACACAATCATGTTTAACTATCATTATTACTCCAAAATTAATTTCACTGTGCTTACTAAACAGTTCAAAAACTAGAACTTGCCATGGGCTAATTGCAAGAAAGAAATGGAAGATTAAGTGTGAACGAAGACATAGGAGAATGCAGGAGAGAGAAAGGGATGGGAAGGAGGGTTGCGCACACCTACAATCCTAGCACTCCAGAGGCTAAAGCAGGAGAAGGAGGAGGTGAGATCTGCTTAGCAAAGAAGACTCTGTGTCTGAAAGTACAAAACAATATAAAAATAATAATAAAGGATTCAAGATAGGAAGTTATAGGAGGAGAAAAATGATTGAGAATAAGTTAGCTCGATTTTGCAGCATATACATTTACCATCAAACTTGGCTTCCTTGGGGTGGGGGTTAGCTTCTCGGTCTTAGAAGTCCACTGATGGTAGTCAGTACTCCTTGCCTACCAGTCCCTACCAGAACAGGAATGTGCGAGACTAGCATTAGCTGCCACATTGATCATTCCAGAGGAAGGGCCAACATCTGGGTAAAGGTCTTTGACTCACATTCTGACCCTACCAATCACTGGATCCATGACACTATCCCGTGCCTTGGTTTCTCCATCTATGAAAATAAAATACTAACAGACGATCTGGCTGGGGTGTATGTGAGGATTGAGACGTGTGTGAGAGGTCCCAGCCCTACGCCTGAACATGGGCTGGGAATTTCTTCCTGACAGATTAGATGGTGCTTCCATCACTGAGTCCTGCAAGCCTCAGAGTTTTCCCAGAGTTCCATTGTAGCAGCAGAATGTGCCCCATCTCCTCACAGTATTGAATATTGATTTTTAGCATGAATACCCTTAAATAAACTGCAGTCTGAGAAGCAACTGCATCAAACTGACCCAAATTGATTAGGCATGAGGATTTTCCATTAGGAGGAAATTAAGGAAATAATTCTTCCAACATCTCAATTAAAAGTACCTCCTTCTGCAAAATGGGAGCTGTTGGTTTAATCTGAGGTGCCAGTGTGCTAAACAAAGGGACCCTTATGAGAAGGCTGTAGCAGATGTCTTCTGTCTCCTCCGAGGCTATGTCCCATGCAGAATTTCTTCCCCGGATTTGACCATGGAAGTGGGAAAGCTGCAGTAATGTTTAGAATCTCCCCAAAGTGCCCAACACCCTCCTTGTCCACAAGCCCACAGAGAGCCTAAGGCCCCTTTTGTTATCCCTGCCGTGACTGTCACCATTGTTATTCTGTTGTTGGCTCCCCAGGGTGCAGACACACAGCTTAGTCTATGCGCTGGTGTTCCTTTAGCACAGAAAAGAGCTCTAGCAGCCCGAGGACAAAAGTGCCCCTCCCCCCCTTCTCCACTGCTATTGCCCACAGGCTCACATGTTCAAACACTTGGTCCTCTGCTGGTGGGACACTGTTTTGGAAGACACCTTTATAAGGGGCCACCTAGATGTAAGATGTCAGAGCAAGCATTTGAGGGTGGCAGTCTACCCCCAGCTCTGTCTACCTCTCTCTGCTTCCTGGCTGGCTGTGGTTTGAAAGAGCCACAAGCTTCCACCATGTGGATTGAGACACACCAGCCCCTTGCCCTCCCACCATGGGGACTGACAGATATTTAGTCACAGTGACACACACAGACACACACACACACCCTCTCCTTTGCCACATGGCTTGGGGCTCCTCTTACAAAAGAGATGACCCTTCTTGCCTTTCCCACTGAAATCTGGCTGTTACTTCCTATGTTCAGGAGAAGACAGCAGAAATGATGAAGTCCCATTCTGTGCCTAGGCCTCCAAAGGCTCTCAATGTCTACCATCTGCAAGAGGACACACCCAGGACAGAATGTCTGTGACAGCTCAAGTATTGGAGAGTCACAGGGCAGAGATAGGCTTTCCCCAGCCATTCCCACTGCGGCCAAACAGGGTCAGCCAACAGTGAGCCAACACCAGATACCTGGTGAGCCTAGCTGAGCCACTGGGATGTTTGGCTGACCTACCAGATCATTTGATGTTTGTTCTCCACCACCAAGGCAGGTGCAGGTGATCTCACTGGGCACTAAGTCCCTGAAGGAATCCACATGGATTCCTTCTGTTACATATTCTGTTACAGTATTCGTCTGTTACATATATACTAAAAACTAGACAGCTGGCTTAATGATTTATAGCCATTTCAGAACCTGCCTCAATATAAATATTGATATTTCATTCAATGCAAAATTTGTTTCATTCTTTATGATTCCTTAAAAATTGCCTTAATGTTTTATTTATTTCAACTAGCAAGACAGGATGGTTTTGGTTTGGGTTTTGGGGTTTTTTGTTTTTTGATTTTTGGGTTTTTTTTTATATTGTTACATTTCATAGCACTCATTTACCTTGTCCTATTCCCAGCCCTGATTAACACATTTATTACTTATAAAAAAAATTCCATGAGAAAAAAGAGTAAGTTCCAAATGAAATTGGAACAATTTGAGCAACAAAATAAATAATATACTGTAGGATTGTAACTCAAGGCATAAAATAAAAATCCGTGCTTCATACTGATGTAAATGAATGATTGAGTAAATGAATGTGGGAATACACAAATATCCAACACAGAAGGACTCCAAATAATTTATGGACTGCAATCCTCCACCAAGGAGAAGTAGAATGTCACCCAGTGAGCACTAGAGGTGCAGTGTCCCTCCACAGCACAAGAATGTAAAGTGTGGGGTGCAAACGACAGCCTGGCAGAGATACTGGAGAAGCATGCCCTTAGCCAGACCAAGGTCAACATCAAGAGTGGATCCATGTTGACAGCGCCCCTCCCTGTACTGGGGAAGAAGCTTACAGGACCTCTCTGGTCATCCTCCCCAAATTTAGTGCCATGAGGACATTCTTCATAAAGCTGATAGATCTTCCTCAGGAGCATCAAGGTCATTACAAACAAGACAGGTCTGAGAGGCGTAGGGAGATAGGAGGATTTGGTGTGATGACACCCTAGGGAGACTCCTACAATGGGAAGTGGGTGCGAGGTAAGAATGCATAGTCCCTAATAAAGTACCAGCTTTCATTAATAACCATCATCAACACCGGTCCATTAACTTTGACAAATGTACCTTGGTGATGTATGATGTTAGCCAGAAGAGGGCTGGGAGCTGGGAACTCTCTGGATCATCTTAGCAACTTCTCTGAAAATCTAAAACTATTTGAAAATAAATGATGGATTTTATTTTTAAAGACCTGAATGGGGCTTAAAGAGATGAAGGAAATTGTCCAAGGACCTTGCAAATGACAAGGTCAGGATGATCCTCATGGGTTGTGTTTAAACCAACAGCTTAGAGCATGGGTTAGGATGCTGTGAGCTAGCCCGCACAGGCTGGGATGCTGTGGGCTAGCCCGCACAGGCTGTCAGGTTGTCAGCTAACATGCACAAGCTGGGTTAGCTTTCTTACTGAGGCAGGAAGAGACATAAAGAGGAAAGAGGAGGAAGAAAAAGATAAAGAGGAGGAAGAGAAAAAAGGAGAAGATAAGGAAAAGAGAAGAGAAAGGAAAGGAGGAAGAGGGAGAGAAGAAAGGAAAAGGAATTAAGGGAGAGGAGAGAAGAATACAGGAAGAATAAGGAGGAAAAAATGGGAATGATGGGGTGGAGAGAAATGGACTTCCAAGTACTCGGAAGTAACTCTGGAAAGCAAAGGACCTCTCCCTGTTGGGTGGAGGCAGCCTCATATACACCTCGGTCTCCTCTCCTCCTGATACAGATTCAGCAGCTCTCAACCACACCATGGGCTCCTTCCTCCTCCAGCTGTGCTCACCCCATGCAGACTCCCATGGAATCAATAGCTCACATCCATCATTTTATCTCTACCACTTAGCAGAAGCAAAAACCACTTTGCCAAAGTACCCTCCACTGGACAAGACATATCATCCCATCACTGCTTCTCACATCCATCTTCCCTGCAATTGTTTAAGTGGTTTGGGGTCCTTTGAAATCAGAGATTTATTCCTCCTTCCCTTACATTTTATTAGGGGAGGTTTATCATCAATATGAAACTTTAATACCTCCAAAGCCGCGGATTAATAGACTCATAAACCTTAATACCTGGTGCTTTATGCACTTCAGGGTGTGCTTGGCACAGATGGGGAGGGATGAGTCCATTCGATTTTCCTGTCTCCCCCACTCTGCAAGTCTGGCACTCTTGGGGACACAGATTCGCCTTGACAAAACATCACAAGGTGGATGGGAGGTTGAGGGCTAGAATTGCTGTCCTGGTGTTTTAATTGTACAAATCCAGGCTGGCAGCTTTATTTCCCTGATTTTTAGCTTCTTAGTCTCTAAAATGGGGGGTAAAGGCTGGAGAGGTGGCTCAGTGGTTAAGGTACTCACTGTGGAAAGTATGAGAACTGGAGCTTCAAAACTAGAGAAGTCATATAAATCCAGGTGGAAGTTGTAACTGCCTGTAATTCCAGCTTCAGGAGGGAGAGAGGGGCAATCCTGAAAGCAAACTGGCTCATGAGACTGGCCAGATATGGGTTTGCTTGAGAACCTGCCTAGTGAATAGGGTGGAAGGAGAGATCAAGGGTGATCCCCAACATCAACCTCAGACTACCCATGCACTCAAAATCACATCTATGATAACATGCATACACATGCATGTACAGCACACACACGGGGGTTAAAGGTGAAATTGGAATTTTTCTCAACAAAGCCACTGATCCGTGCGTATGAGTGCGTGCATGCGTGCGTGCCTGTGTGTGTGTGTTTGAGAAGACAGAATGGGTGAGGAAGGAAAGAGATAACAAATGCTACTTGCAGTGCTTGGCCTTGTTCCTGAAAATGTCTGGTGCTAAATAAACAATATATACTGTCATGACCTCCCTTGATCCAAAGAGAAAGATCAACAAAACACAAAACTCTAAGGGAAACTTTACTGTAGGAGGGGACCAAGTCCTGATCACCTCTAGAGCACACACAGCCAAGAGTCAGGAGCCGTGGTTCCCCTCAGCTTTGTATACAGTTCCTCAAGTCTCTGATGTCATTGTTAAACAGACCACTGCTGCTTGCTGCAGTCTGTTCTTCTGAAGCCTAGAGGGGCAAAGGCTCAGGCTGAGCCCTTTGTAACTTTCTAATTCCTTGGAAAGACATTAGGAGAAACAGCCGCCACACAGTGTTTGCACAGCTCCATGCCCCGTGTTATAATCTGTTCTCTCTCCCACAGGGTCTTCCTTGCCGCAACAAGCTAAGTAACGCAGCTAAGGGAAACTAAGGATCACACAGACTATCTCACACTCAGCAACACAGATCCAGAGAATAGTAACACTAGTGTTCACACCAATGCTAGTTAGGTTGAACTAACCTATTAGAGAACCTGAGGCAGGATCTGGAGGCATACAGGGCTGCCCTGGTGGAGGGATGCTATAATCTCCAACATACAGAGGCTCTGGATGTCATGGGACATCTCTGATCACAAAATACAAAATGCTCCTGTCCCAGTGTCTACAATGCTGAGATTCTATGGAGTGCCTGCAACATGCAAATCCTAGTGTTTCGTTGGCTACCTATAGGAAAGACACTGTTGCTACTTACCTGAAGGTCAGATTACAAGCCTCATCTTCTGCTTCTTCCTATGTTCCCTCATCCTCACCCTAGCCTCGAAATCTGGACTTACCTGTGCAATCCACTTTGGCTAATGGCACCAAGTGGGATCCACAGTGCATTGACTGAATGGGCGGTCTTTTGGCCAATTGGGACTACAAACTGGGCCAGCTTGTTTTGTCTTCTACCACTCTGCTAAGGCTTTGAGAATGAGAGCCCACCACTGAGACACAGAGAGGTTAGGTAACCAGTCCCAGTCACACAGCTAAGCAGGTTCAGCTGCAACTGACTTGCTTGTTTTTCATGAACAGTTCTAACACACAGGTGCCTCAGACCCATCCTTCTGAGGAAACAACGTAACACCTAATAGGGGTTTTGGCAATATGCCCGAGGAGGGGCTCAGCTGGAACGCCAGCATTTTGTCTTTGTGCTCAGTGCTGTGCCCTGATACCATCTGCTGGAACCAAGACTGACTGATTTACACATTCTGTTTCAAGTTTTGCTCCAATGGGCTGTGACCCAGGCTCCAGGCATCACTGGGGTCCTCTTGCCCTGGTTTCTGCATCCATCCCTGAGTGCTAGAGACTTTACCTCCTCAGACTCCTGTTAGATCCTCCTGCTCTCCTCTGTGTATGTCTTCATCTGGCCGTTAACAGGATATCCTCTTCTCAACTCTCTCCAAGCACCCACTTCTCCCCTCCAATCATCACCCATTGTATGGAGTGACAATACCAAAGATGCCTGAAGATGCCTGCCAACATCCCTCACTGGAGAGCAGGAGCAGAGCTTGATGAGATCTGTAATAACCAGGCCTCTCACTCCTAACTCATTTGGTGCCTCCTCCTCTCTCCCTCCTTCCTCAATCAACAGGTTCTGGAGATGTAGTCACAGACAAGCAAGGTAAGTTCCCTGCCCTCAGATCCTCTGCTTTTGGTCACAGACGCAGTGGAGGTTTGTGGGGAATACCAGCTTGCTTTCCTTTCCCAGGAAAGACCACCTGCTTCTACTTACAGTTTCACTTGCTTGAGTTTGCCCCCATCTGCTTCACTGCTTCTTGTCTCTCTTATCCAGAGATAAGGCCAACCTTAACACCTGCCACTCCTGTATTTCCAGAATTTGGACATCAAAGCACAAGTCCCCATTGCTTGTCTTCCACTGGGACATATGGCATGGGGAGCTTGATGATACTGACCCATCATCTCAGCTACTCCGGATGCAGAGGCAGGAGGAGCTTAAGCTCAAGGCCTGCATGGACTACAGGATGAGTTTAAAGCCAGCCTGGGAAGCTTAGCAAGCTTCTGTGTCAAAACGTATAAGTAAATAGAGAGCTGAGGCTGTGGCTTAGTGACAGAGCACTTGCTTATAATGTGGGAGGCTGTGGGTTCAATTCTGCATACTGCAAAAATTCAGTCAATCTCACACTGAGACTGGAAGGCCTGTGAGAGAGGGCATTGCCTCACCCTACTCCACACCATATCCCCAGTGCCTGGAAACAGCCTGTACTCAATGGGGCTGACCAAAGGCATGATCAAAGAGAAAGCAGTCCTACTCAAACAAAGTCATCAAGTTCAAGTGTATCTAGGGCTAGAGATGAGTGGGAAAGATGCTGAGTTTCTACAGCCACAGATGAGGCAGAAACCAGATTCTGGTTGCCATAGGAACTGATTCCAGGTCCACTTGTCTGCAAAACGTATAGTCTTACTAGATATGAGATAGATAGCCAGCTCTGGACTTTGTCATCCAGACTATAGGCAACACACTCTAAGGTGGTCTGGGATGGTTCATTGCATGGTCATACTCTGTGATCAATCCTTTCTCTTCAGAATGGCCAGGACCTGAAATTTTCTCTTGACCAACACAATGTGGCTAAAATTGTACCACCTGGAAATGGCAATGTCACTTGGCAGGAGCCTCTGTGGCTCTCACTCTTGCTAGCTTTGATGAGATAAATAGGTAGTAAAAATCATGGGTGACTCATGAATAGCAGCCAACTCAGAACCTAGGCTTTTGGTCTGCTATCCACAAGGACTGAACCTTCTTCCCAGTGGAGCCTCTGGGAAGATGCTATGGTTCATGCTTACCTCAACTAAAGTGAGTTTGGAATCATCTAGAAGACACACCTCTGGGGCGTGTGACTGAGTGGAACCTGTGAAGGACATTTCATTTTCAGACCATGACAGGGAGCATATGGAGATTGTCATAGCTAAGAGCAGGATTTGAACATGGGCACTCTTGGGACAAGGTGGCACAGAAGATAAATGGATGTGGGATGGAATAGGATCTGAGATCCAGCAGTCAACACAAAGGAGCTTTGAGGGCAAAGTTCCAAGGCATATTTGGGCAGACACCAAAATTTGGCAGGTGGGAGGAAAGTATATCTGGAGGGAACTCATGGGAGAGTATTGTTTTCCTCCCAAAAATCAAAACTCCTGAAATACCCAGGGGCCCCAGAAGTCAGGAGCAATGAGGTACAACTCCCCACAGTGCTCTTGAGATCCAAAGACTGGGGTGAGGGTCCTGTGTCACACCCTGGTCCCTATCTGGCTGCCTGGGTTCAATCCTACAGCAGCCTGTCCTCCCCCATGAAGCCCTATCTGGGTTGATTAATGGGTTTAATTTGTCATTAACTTCTATGGATCTCAGCTGGGCTGAAATGTCCTGGGAGTTATGTGTGAACAATTGGTGGGAGAACAGAGGTCTCTCTCATCTTATTTATATTCATTTTGTACCGAGGACATTTCCTAATTTGTTCATTTGTCTCTAGTCTGATTTCACTGCACTTGGATGGCTGGGACAGGACCAAAGATGGATGTGGGCCTTAGGTTCAAGGTCCCCAAGCAATGTTCTCAAGGAAGAGATAAGGCTGTTGATGGTTCCAAAGCAAGGCTGGTCAGGTAGCAGCAGGGTGGATGCAGAGGACATGGCAGGGCCATTCGTTCCTTCTCACTCCTAGTGGTGTTTGGGGATCCAGACTAAAATTCAGGCAGCATTGTCCCCCAACTAACACAAACAGAGACTGAAAGATGGCTTTTCCCAGGACGCACGTTAAAAAAAAAAAAAAAAGTCCTCTCAGTAGCTTACATCTATAATCCCAGTATCTGTGGAAAGGAAAGTTCAGACAAGCAGATCCATGGAGCTTGCTGGCCAACCAGCCTCACCTACTGAGTAAAGTTCCAGGTTAGTGAGGACTCTTGACTAACACAAAATGGTGAAGGTACCTGTTGTCAACTTCACACAGACTAGAATCACCTGAAAAACAAATCTTAACTGGGGACTGTCTGGGGAGAGTTGACTTGTGGGAATATGCTCCCAGAAAGGATTTTCTTGATTGCCTTAACTGATAGAAGACTGAGCTTCCTGTGGGTTACACCATTCCCAAGGCCGAGGATCCTGAACTATGTAAGAGTGAAGAAAGCAAGCTGAGCTCAAGTAAGCATGCATGTATTTCTCTCCACACTTGACTGAAGATAGCTGTTTGTAGTTTCCACTTTGACTTTCCCACAATGATGGCCTCTAGCCTGGAACTACAAGCTGATGCAAAACCCACATTTCTCTAATTTGCTTTTTGTAAAGGTTTTTTATAATAGCAATAGAAATAAAATTAAAGCATTGCCTAAGAAATAACATCTAGGAGTGTCCTCTGACCTCCAAATATCCATGCATACATGTAAACATGTGCCTGTATGAGCATGTGTGGGTATGCACATGCATGCACAAACACACACACTCTCTCTCTCTCTCTCTCTCTCTCTCACACACACACACACACACACACACACACACACACACACACACACACACACAATGAACTCAGGTGTGGAGGCAGAGTTGAGATGGAACAGGAGAAGGAGAAAAGGCCTTTAGCAAAGAGATCCTCGGCAGATATGGGAGGCTGAGTCTGGGACTCATCTCCAAGTAAGCCACCCACACAGTGTGACTTCAGCCCCTCCACACACACCCAGAGCTTCAGTCCAGGGGTAAAGCACCAGGCACTCCAATCAATACAGCCCCCCAAAAGGCTGTTGTCCCCAAAGTGTGGTAGGCTGGGCTTTTGTCCCCTTTCATCTTTGGGGGCATATGTAAAGACTGGGAGGGGAAATGATGCTCTGTGGGGAGGTCCTGAGCACTGAGTCCACATGGATATGTGCAGACCCACGCACGCACAAAGACCCCCCCCCATGAGGAGCAAGAGAAGGCAGGACAGATATGACCCTAGTATAAAGCTCTCTATCCCATTCAAACAGATCATTCTAGAACCTGGGGTTATGAGTATGCTTAGAGACCTGCTAGGTGGATTCCCCTGGAGTCTCCTCACCTGGGAATAGACATCTGGCATTCTAAGAGAGCACTTTCTGGGTCCTGTGAGTGGCAGTGTTAGCACTATATGAGATTAGCTTTTGAATGGGCAGGGGGACAGGGCAATGGCTCTGCTATCTTATGTGAGAACCCATTAAAGCCTATTAACAAATTTATTAAGAGGTACAATGAATAGACAAACTCACAAATCAGAACAAAGCAGACACCACTGCTGATCCAGCTGCCTGTGTCCAGCCATTCTACCCAGGGGTGAAGAGCACCGGCCTCAAGCAGCCTCTCTGCCCCTTGCACTGGCTCCACTCCGACCACCCAAAAGAGAGCAAGCACGGGTTCCTCACCCAGTTTATCAAGTCAAGTACTCAGAGAAAACCACGCCCATGGCAAGTCCTCTCCAAATGGCTTTGGCTAATGGATGAAGACCCCACAACTATTCATACACAGCCCAATGTCACCCACTCTCAGAGAGATGGGAAACTCTAAAATTTAATCTGAGATTTGGGAGTAGGAGAGGCTGTGAGAAAGCAGTTTAGCAACCTGCAAGATGAAATTCATGCTTTTGTTTCTGTCTGGTTGGTTTTGGTTGGTTGGTTGGTTTTTCCATGAGAATAGAAGTTCATTAAAGCGTAGAGGAAAGGATCACAACAGCTGATATTAGGAACCAATCAGTATTTCTCTAAATCACCACCACCATTGTGCTTCCTGTTCTCACCATCAGAACAGTGCTGGAAGCGACTGTGTTGGCCACCTCCTCAGACCCCGTAGCCACACTTGATCCTTGAGTGAAACTGTGTCTACTGCCCTCGCCACCTTTCGCGCAGTGTCACACCCAGAAAAGGGCAGCAGAACTCTGGTGATAGCCATCTCTGATCTGATGACATGACATCATTGGGAATTCAAAACTAAACTACAAGAAACGCTGTGGATTTTGTTCATGTGGACCAGAAATGATGTGATCTATGTAGTATTTGGGGAACGGGACTTCCCAGATGTGCCAGCTGGTAAGCCCCCCAAGTCCACAGAGTAGCCTAGCAGGCCAGAGACCCAAAGACGAGTTGGAATGAATGTAATCTGCTAGAGGACCGGTTTGCTTTGTTGTTTTTTGTTTTTTGTTTTTTTTTTTTTTTTTTTTTTTTTTTTTTTTTTTTTGAGACAGAATCTTCAGCAGAGACTGGCATTGAACTCTAGGGATGTTGTGATCCTCCTGCCTCAACCTTCCAAGTTCCGTGATAGCAGGTGTGGGCTGTTATGCTTGGCTATCATTTTTTTTATATTACACCTTACCTTAAGCCACACAATGCACTTATTAGGAATGTGGCACTCAGGGGCTCTTTACTCCATCCATCCACAGATGGTGCCAATATCTTCTGGATGAGGGTTCCCAGATTTGCATCAGCCCAGGCCCTGTAGCTCTCCCCTGGCACCTGCAAACCCAGAGATCTACCTGTTCTGGGACAGTTAATAAAAAACTTCCTCCTCCTTCCTAGTGCTGGACTCTGCTAAGCTGTGTCAGTGGCCTCTAGCTTCCCTCCAACTCCTGCTTCTGCATTGTAGCAGCTGGGTCCTCCTCAGTGAAGAAAGGGCTGGTCCACATTCTGTGTTTGAGAGAGGGAGAGGGAAAGGGAAGGAGGTGTGTGTGTGTGTGTGTGTGTGTGTGTGTGTGTGTGTGTGTGTGTGTGTGTGTGTTCATTGGGTACAGCTACCATGAACATGTGTGAATATGGTGACCAAAAGTCAATCTTGGTTATCATTCCTCAGACACTATCCATGTGGCCTGGACATGGCCTCTCATTGGCCTGGATCTCACTGAGCAGCCTAGGCCTTCTCCAGCACTAGAATTACAGTGTCCCTCTGATTGTTTTACATGGTTTGAGGAATCTAAATCAAGTTTCATGCTTGCAATCAGTATTCACTATCTGAGCTATCTCCCTAGCATTTGGCCCTTGTTCTTCATGATCCCAAGTACAGAGAGGGTTGTACAAGTTAATACCTCATACACCACCCAACACTTAGCAGGCACTCAGCAGATGTGATCGGCACACAGACTCTCATATGTTGGTGCCTGTTTGGTCAAAGTGGGTCACACAGCACTTCTCACCTGATGGTGTCTGATAAGATACTGTGGTTCCTAAAAGAAGAAAAGTAATAGGGTTACACAGAAGGCTCAGTGAGGGTGCTGGGATAGATAGCAGTGTGGTCCATCCACCCAGCTCAGCATGCACACAAACACTGAGAGCATCCTTGGTAACCAGATCCGGGGCCAGGCCAGCCAGGCATCTCACAGCTGAGTCCCAAGCTCAATGCTCCTGGCAGGCCCATCGTCTCCCAACTGGCAGCTGTCAGGCCCAGGGAGGCTGCCCACACTAAACTCCCAGCTCTGGGGACCATAGAGGGATGGTGGTAATTGGGTTACATGCTTCAAGGATGCGGCTGCTCTTGGCAAGGCCACAAATTGAGTTTGAAATAAGTAATCCGGAGCCAAGCCACTTACACTGTGAACAACAAGGCCTGCTTGGCAGATCTTCCCATCCCTCCTCCTCTGGGGACACAGCCCCAAGTCCCAGAATGGCTGGGAGAGTGCTACAAGCCAGCCCTAGAGGTACTGGAAACCAGCTTCCTGCAATAATGGAGGAGGGCCAGCTGACACTCACTCCCAAAGAAGGGAGGAGACTGAGGCTAAGCAGACATATCCATAGTGCTTAGTGTTAGTCAGAAGTTGTGTAGGGCTGGGAGAGAGAAGGAGAGGGGTCTGGTAACTGAGACACACTGGGTTCCTGTCAGGTAATGGAAATGTTCTAAAATGCTGTGAATATACTTCACAGCTCTGTCACACACATGTTAAATGGGCAAATTGTACTGTAGGAATTATTTCTCAAAAAAGCTTCTAGGGCTAGCAAGGTGGCTAGGTGGCGCTTGCTGTGCAAACCTTGGGGCTATAGAACCGGCATCCACAGGCATGCCATAACACATGTGTGCCCCTCATACACACTAATACTAAAGTTTTCAAATATTCCACATCCCAGATCCATTCATTTTCCTGCAATTTCATTTGTCTTCACAGCTGAATACAATTCCATTATGTGTATGTGCCACATTTCCATTATCCATTCATCTGAGGATGGACACTGAGGCTGCTTCCATTTCCTGGCTATCCTAAATAGAACTGAAAACAAAAATCACATGTTCTCTCTCATATGCAGACCCTAGCTTGTAATATACATAAAAACAGGTGTGTAAATGTGGGTAAAAGCCTAAATAACTAGGAAGATGACCAAGAGAGAGTTAAAATAGGAGCTGAGAAAGGACAGGGCCTGGAATGTCTAGGGAAGGCACAAGGGAACAGAAATAGAAAAAGATTTGGGGGAGGAAGCAAGTGGTCTGTGGGGTAACAGGGGGTGAGGAGGAAAGAGAATCTATTAAAACACATGTTATACTTTGTATATTGTAAAAATCAATAAAAAATAAAAATAGAAAGATCAAATAATCAAAATAGAAAATAAAGGTATCATTCCAAATAAGGGAAGGCTGTTGACATGGCATCTGCCACTGATCCCTAGAACCCACATGGTGGAGTATGGGAACTGACCACTGACCTCCACACTTGGCATGTTTCATGTGCACACACCCAATAAATAAGTAAATAAATAACTGTAATGGAAAGGAGAGTGAGAGATAAGTGGGAGGCTGGGCACCAGCATATGCCTTCTCACAGATACAGCTTTCCCCAGAAAGCTGAAGGTCTCAGGTCCTACCATAATAAAAGTTTACAAAGGTGAGTAAATCCAAAACTGCAGCACAGACAAGTTAATCCCATTGCTTGAAATCACACAGAGGTCATGGAAGCCCTGGGGTTCTGCCCCACAGCTCTGCGGTCACAGGAAAAAAAAAATGGAACTTAGGCTTTTCAGCTCCAAGCTCTTGGCCTCTGACCAATAAGCAGCTTAAGCTTGCAGAGAACCGGGAAGGAAAGTCAAAGATGGTAGGAGGGTTATGTGATTTGAGGATACTTGGAAGTAAAAAAGGTAAAAAACCAAAGCACTCTGCTGGCTAGCCTCTCTTCTCCCTCGAGGCACGGAAGGGTCTTGAGTGGATCTGATTAGCCGGCCAGGCTCCAGAGTGCAGTCTAGGCAGCCATCTGCAAAGCCTGAAACTCAATAGAAAACTTGCTAACAGGGTTGGTGCCTGCCTTGGGCTGCCACTGCCAGCTTCTGCCAGCTCTGCGACCACAGGAGATAACCCGCCAGAGGCTGTGAGTGTGATTATACTCACCCCCCCCCAACCCCACCCCATCCACCCTACGCAGATGGGCTTCTCCAGGCTTCTGCTGCCACCTACAGCACTAGAGACGAAAGGCAGATGCTGGGCCAGACCTGACCAAGGGAGCTTCCAGAACCAAGGCATGCCAGTTGGAACCTGAGTCCCGTCCTTCCCCAGACCCTCATTCATGCAGCCTGAGGAAGCCTTACAGAAGCCTCCTCCCCACTTTCACCCCGTTCACTGGGATACACACATCCCTGCAATGCACCCTGGGAAGTCCCCTACCAGTCGGCTCTCCTTGAGAGTTGGAGGGCATCCAAAGACATCTGAACCCTCTGCCCACACCAGCTGCCCTCGCCAACACCATAGCCATCACCCTCTACTCTGGGAAACTCCTCGGGATTCCTGCCCTTGGTTTAGCTATCCACAGTCTCCCTCTGCAGACCTACCTGGTCTGGTCACTCCCATAACTGGCAGTCATCTGCCTCTCCTAATGTCAGAAGCTACAATAATCATGGCTGTGATATGAATGTTCCCTGCCACTGGAGGATCCCAAACTAAGGACAGCCAGACATACTAGCAAGATCCTGTTTCAAAAAAATCAAAAGGAAAGGAGGAAGGGAGGGAGGAGGGAGGGAAGGGAAGAAAGGGAGGGAGGGAGAAGGGAGGACAGAGTGTTTACCTAGCATATACACAATCCTCAGTTTAATTCTCAGAACCACATAACCCAGCCATAGTGGTGTATGTCTACAATCTCAGCAATCAGGAGCCAGAAGCAGGAGAATCAAATCCTTGAAAGTCATCCTTCATTACAGAGTGAATCCAAACCCAGCCTGAACTACATGAGACACTGTTTGTTTTTGTTTGTTTGTTTGTTCATTTTTTTTTTTCAAAAACAGTCCAGTCCCTGGACTCCAGGCCACCAGGAGCCATTTGCTTGTGGTCATCACAGTAAAGTCTGCAGAATTGTGGTGGGGTCTCTCTCCATAGAGGAACAAGCCAGAGGACACATGAAGGAGACAGCTGGAGAGTAAATCACAGGGCCAGAGAACTTCAGCCAGTGTGCTATGACCCTCTCTTTCAAGCCTCCCTTGCCCCACCCATTTTATCCAAAGGTACCTCTCCCGCAGGGCAGGTTTCATGGTAAGACAGGGTGAAAGTGCCCGCTTGGCTCTCTCTTCCCATTCTTGTGAAGCTATTACTGCCTACACTGCACCCAGCCATCAAGAACAGACATATGCATTTGGGGAGAGGTTCCCATCATGGGAACCTTCCAACCACAGTACAAGGCTCAGAATCAGTTTCTCTCCCCACCCACATCTCTCTTATTCTCACCCACTCAGCATCTAAACGTTCTTTTGTTTCCTCTAGGCTAGAAGCTCCAGGAAGGGGATGAGATGGCTGTTGGGGTGGGGAGGGGGGAGGTGAGGAGATGGCTCAATCAATAAAGGACTTACTGCACAAACCTGAGTGTGAAGACCTGTGTTTGCTGCCAGGAGCCCATGGGGGGAGGGGTGTTGTGGTCCACACCTGCAATCCTGGGGCTAGAGAAATAGAGACAGGAGGTCCCTGCAGCTCATTAGCCAGCTGGCCAAACCAAATCGTCACATTCCAAGTTTAAGGAGATACCCTGATACAAAAAACCCAAGTGGAGAGAATCTGAGGGCAGCACTTGAGGTGAACTAGCCTCTGTGTGCACACGTGTATGCACGCATACACACATGAATACACAGTACACAGGAAGGGGAAACCCCTTTGAACATGCAGAACACATCAAGGTTCCAGAGTGTTTCAGAATCCCCAAGAGTCACCTAGACCCACAAAAACCTTGAACGCCAAACTAAACCTAGTTGGTTTACTCAGAGCCCATACACAAGGCATGCCCAATGTGACAGGAAAAGCACCTGTCTCCTTGAAAAAGAAAAGACCCCAAAGGACTTCAAAGATAATAATAGCAAATACATTTCGAGAGCAGCTCTAAATGCACCAAGCCTGGCAAGCGATGGAAATTAGCAGCCCAGATAGTGGAAATGTCAATTCAAACTTCATTTATAAAATGGTTCAGGCTCTGATTGCAAAATTATTATTTCATATGAGAAAAAGAACTGTGTGGATAAAGAGCGGGTGGCAGTTTTTTTTTTTTTTAAATTCAATTTCCTCAAATATCCCTTCCCCCCCCCCAACAAAGCAAAACAAACTTAACATTAAAAGTTGCCCAGGATAATTGCAGATGTAAATATCACTTAGTACAGATGCTGGGAGTAAAATGTAATTATGACTCATGGGAAATCGATGGCAGCCAATGATAAAATCCATGGTCTGGATCTTTCTGCTGAGCAGAAATGGATTCACACTCTGGCAGTGGTTTATGTGTTTTTTAATTGAAAATGAGCTATCCTATACGTGGAAATTAATCTCAACCCATGAATGGGGTTACTGATGCAAGTAAATACTGATGGCTGTAATATCAGTTGAACTCTCAGGTGATGCCAGACTGTCCGAGGATGAACACTTTCCCACCACCAAAGTACCCCTGCTCTTCAAAGAGTTTACTGAGCCCTGCTCCACTTCAGCCTTGTGGTCCCAGCTGTGACCAAAAGAGGTCTGTCTCATCTCCCAAGGGTCATCAAATAGTTAAGTAGGATAATGACTGATTAAAATACTCAACATTGTGATTTGAGTCCAAAATAGTTCCCACAGGCTGGTGAGTTTGAATACATGGTCTCTAGCAGACAGTGGGACCTGGTAAGTGGCTAGAAGGCAGGCTTTGAGGGCTTAGTACAACTTCACATCCAGCCTAAGTGCTCTCTAAGGTGCCTCAAATGGTCGCCCCAGAAGCCCTGCCTGGGATCGGGTGTCTGATTGCACCCGATTACCACCTGGGTCCTGCAAACTCCACTATGTCACTGCAAATATTCCTGCCAACTTCCCAGAGGATTGACATGGCTCTTCCTCGTTGACCTATGGGCTCAAGAAACGGCCCCCCTCAGAGAAATCTTAGGGGAGAGGGAGGAGGTGCAGAAACTAGACCTTCTGCCACTGTCCCCTCTGCCTGTGAGTTCAGTGCATCTCTCCCAAAGGAGACACTTGGACTTTTGGGTACAAAGATTCATAGATATCCCTGAGTCCATCATCACCCAAGCCCTGTGGTAACTCTCCGTGTTTCCTTGTCTCCTCAGAATAGGAAAGCCAGCCTGACACCAGTTCACACACTCTCCATACCCTACAGTCAAGCCTGGAATTTAAATGCTGGAATTCAGCGGGGCGGGGGAAGATTGAGATGAGGACAGAAATAACAGCACAGAATTAACTGGAAGAACGCATGTAACAAACTTAGGTTCAGGAGCTAGGAAGATAGTTCATCACAAAAATGGCTGCTGAACAAGAATTAGGGCCTGAATCCTATCCACTAGAACCCATGTGAGAAGCCATGTGTAATCCTAGGTGTAGGGGGGTATAAGAAAATCCTTGGGGACTTGCTGGCCAGCCAGCCTAGCCAAGCGAGTTCCATGTTGACTGATAGTCCCTGTCTCAAGAAATAAAGTAGAAACCAATAGACATCAACCTCTGATCTACAGAGAGAGAGAGAGAGAGAGTGTGAGGAAGAGAGAAAGAGAGAGAGAGAGAGGCACACACATGCGTTCATGTCCAAATACACAAGAAGAGGTCAGAATCGGGGATGGGAAACTGGCTCAGTTAGCAAGAATAATGACTAAATCAATCCCAGAACCCACATAAAAAGACAGGCATGGTGACAAAAGCCTGTAAACTTAGTGCTGAGGAGGTGGAGACAGGAGGGTCCCTGGGACTCAATGACTAGCCAGTCTCTTCTCCTTGGTTTCCTGGGCCAGTGATAAAACATGTCTCAAAGGATAGGTGGATAGTGTCAGAGAAATGACATCTGAGCTTGGCCTCTGCCATGAGTGCATGCTCACACACACACACACACACACACACAGAGAGAGAGAGAGAGAGAGAGAGAGAGAGAGAGAGAGAGAGAGAGAGAGAGGTTCAGGCTCAGTTTCCTTTTGGAGCCGTGGTAGGGATGCCTCACAAAGCTCAGATTATAAATGAGACAAAAACACAATGTCTTCAAGCTTGAGCCCAGCCCCAGCTCCACCGTGAGGAGAAGCCCTCTGGAATCCTCATGGCCCCATGAGAAGCCTCTTTATCACTGGCCTTCTGGAATCCCTTTGTCTCTACCCCTCTGTTCTGCTCTTCTGTCTGCTCTGCAGCAGCCACAAGCATGACAGGGTGGCTCATTTGGGTATTTTGGCTACGGCTGCAAAAACACCTTCCCTCAAACTGGCACGAAGGGGAAGAATTAATCAGTCTCTGGTGTGTTACCTGTGCTTGCACTCAGGTCTCTAATAGAGGCGATGAAGAAGTTTTCAAACATTAAACCTTAATGAGCAGGGCAGGAGAACATACTGCTGTGTCAATGCACAGCCTGGTCTCACTGGGGAAAAAGCGAGGCAGCCCCATCCATCTGGCCAGATCCAGGCTGCCATTCGTGCTCCACTCCTGTTACATTTGCCCAGCCTGGGGGTGCCTGGAAAGCACTGTTAATCAGCCCTAGGAAGCACCAGCCGGCAGAGGGAGAGCTGTCAAAAGGGCTAACTAAGGCACACTTTCTGTGTGTGTGAGCATGCTTCAAGGTGGAAGCTAATTCTCTCTATAGATGAGAATCCCTCACCCAAACTCCAAATTCCTGGGCACTAACATGATGCTGCAAATAGAAAACTCCATACCTCTGGGGGACTTGTCCCTTCCCCCTTCTGTGAAGGACTTTTTATGAATCTCTTAGAATACCCCTTGTATCCTAGTTCCTCTGGTGGAGACAGGGGAAGTGGGGGGGCAGTGAATGGAGAGAGAAGTAGGAGAAAGAGAAGGGGAGGAGAGGAAAACACGTGCGACTAGGAAGATTGAGTCAGGGTAGAAATAAAAGACAGGAGAGAGAGAGAGAGAGAGAGAGAGAGAGAGAACATAAAAGAGGGAGCCATTATTGGTGTGAAGAGAAAACTGAACCTAAAGAAAGATCTAGAGACCTACAAGACTGCCACCAACTAACAATTTTAGCAACCATGGAAAGGCTACCATAAATGCCCTTCCCGGATAGTGAGATCAACAACTAACTTATCCATGGAGCCCTCATCTAATACCTGTCGGAAACAGAAGCAAACACCCATACCTAAACACTGAGTCAAACTAGAATCCAGATGCAGAGGGAGAGGACAAGACCAGGTTGCATAAACACATAGAGACAGCTGACCTGAACAAGGGGGAGCTAACGGCCCCCCCGATTGATAGCTGGGAATCCAGCATGGGACTGACTCAGGCCCCCCTGAATATGGATCTCAGCCAGAAGGACTGAGCAGTCTAAGGGATCTCAGACAGTGGAACCAGGCTGTATTCCTGGTGCACAAAAGGACCTTGTGGACACATCCCCCATGGAGGGATACTGCCTTATCCTAGAGACAGGAGAGAAGCCCGAGTCCCTCCTTCAAATGACTTGACAGATCTACATGACCCCACCTGGATGGCATTGCCCTACATGTGGAATTGGGGCAGGGGGATGGGAGGGGAGGGTGGTCAGGGTGCATGTGAGGGGGTAGAGAGGGTAAGAGGGAGGAAGGGATGGAGGGAGGGAAGGAGAGGGAACTGGGATCAACATTTAAAATAATAAATTAAATATAAAAAAAAAGAAAACTCCATACCTAAGCTGGGTCAGGGCTCAGCAGTAGAGGGCCTGCCTAGAATGCCCCAGTAGAGGCTAGGGTCATGGCTCAGAGGTACAGCACCTGCCTAGCACAGACAAGACCATGGGTTCCATCCTTGACTCAAAACCATTCTGAATTTCTTTCTTTCTTTCTTTCTTTCTTTTTTTTTTTTTTTTTTTTTTGCTAAATTGCCTTCAGATATGTGTGTAAGTGTACACTGAGCATAAACAAATTTTATGTTTAATATCGAGTCCTATTTGCAAGGTCACTCATTCTGAATCCACAAACATCTCAGAGTCTGCAGACATCACCAATCCGAAACACCTTTGATCTAACATGTTTGGGATGAAGGACAGTGAAACCTGTTAATTTTAATAGCTGGAGTCTCAGGTGGACTTGCTCCCCAGAACAAGTATCCTTCAGGAGGAGGAGAGGGACTGCAGAGTAAATCTAGGATAGGTCTATGTGCTCACATTAGAACTCTTGGTCTCAGTTGGTGCCATTTGAGGAGGTTGTAGGGCCTTTAGGGGGAAGGCCAGGTGTGTCGCTGAGAGTGGGCCTTTGAAAGCTCTGCCTTGGTCCCATTCCATTCCTGTCTGCCTCCTGTCCACTTTGAGGAGACCACTTTGCTCTCAATCCCACCCTGTTTCTAAGGCTCACTGAGACCCAACGGAGCCAAGTGACCATGGACTGCAACCTGTGCAAACAAGAGCTAAAAGGGATCCCTTCTTTTTTAGTTGTCATTGCAGGGATTTGTCACAGTGACAGAACGTCTCAAGAATGCTAGGAGATTGTCTGGAGGAAGATAACTCAGGACAGCAAGGCAAGTCAGAATTGGAGTCCTGAGGGACAAGAACTATCTAAACTAGACATTCATTGACAACTTTTCACTATACAAAGCTCTTCTGTCCCCATCACACCTGATCAGCTCTGCTCTCATGACAGAAAGTGGACACAAAAATGCAGAAATAAGGGTGTGGACATGTTCCAATAAAACTTATTTTTGACAAACACAAGCAGGGGTCCCTGAGTCCCCATAGGAGTCTCATAATCTGAAAAGAAGTGATAAGGATCCCACAATGAAGATGAAGAAGACACATATCAGATATTTTCTCCATAAAGGTCACTTCTTGAATGCCAGAAAGAAGAGGTTAAGAGTCTCTACACCAATTTGATGGAGAAGGTAAACAGCATTTCATTCACTGAGCCAACTACAGAGCTTCTGAGGATGCTGGCCTGCCTCTGCTTTCAGTGCTCTGTCACATTCTGTTTGTTTGTCTGTCTGTTTTTGAGATAGGCTCTTGATACATAGCCCAGGCTGGTTTCAAACTCACCATCTTCCCACCTCAGGCCTCCAAGTGCCAGAATTCCATGTGTGTCCATTACATCCAGCTTCTGTCACACTTTTTCTTAATTAAATGCTCTTCAATCTCACTTTAAACTTGGATTATCCACTCAGGAAGGACCTACCAGGGGCTTCTCACCCTATCAAAAAAACCTTAGCATCTCAGAATTGACTTTCACTGCATCCATCTCAACTTGGAACAGTATTCATGAACCAATCTCTGCTCATCCAACCACAGACTACAGGAGGCTCTCCATTCAGCTGGGTGCCCACCTAGCTCTGGGCCTGGCATGAAAGGGTTAGCTACGACTAGAAAAGGTAATACTCAAAACTCATCTGTGACAAAAGGTGACCTGGATTCTAGTTCTCAGCCTTTGGGTGCACACCAGCATCTTGCACAAGGCTTGGCACACCAGTTTCCCAGACCCTCACCTTAGAGTCCCTCAGGCAATAGATGCTTGATGGAGACTGAGGATCTAGAGTTCCAACCATCCCATGGATGTTGCTGGCCAGGGGCTCACAGTTCAAAATGCTCAGTTCCATCAGGGTCCAGGGATGCTGGGGGCATCAGGTGGGGTTGGACATGGGCACTTTTTCCATACTCCCTGAGGCTGAGACATGGTTGTACATTTACCTCCTGCTCTGTGGTGTCACTTGGTTTTAATTGTATCCAGACTTGAGGATGGCTGAACCAAAAGATGTTTACACTTCAAGAGCCTGCCCTTGGAGACTTGGAATGGCTTTGACTGGGTCCAAAGCAGCAGTTTGAGAGTGTTCTAGAATAGCCCCACCAAAGGTTCCACTCACTCATCTCTTTGACAGGGAAGCTCCTGGGGCACATGTAAAGAGCAGATGAATACAGTGGAGTTCAAGGAAGACCCCTCAGCACTGTGAATGTAGCAGGTATCAGCCCACTTCCTTGCTGTAAGAGCCTCACAGTACATATACACAACAATGTGTCATACCCATCCTCCTATGGGTACATTGAGGTCTGATACAGGCTGAGTTGCCACAGCTATGAGGGTGTTTGTGATGTTTCACCATGGGTGAAAGAAGCCAGGTAGAAAACATAAATTACTGGTGACCCTGTGGGTAAAATTAGCTCACAACCTTAGAACTCCAAAAGCACTTACAGGGAAAGCCTTCTAGCTGAGTGGTAACACCACTGAGCTCCAAATCCTCAATTCTACATCCATGGATAAGGCCAGCCACCCATTAAAAATACATACCTACATACATACATACATACATACACACACACACTATATGAATTGTTGAATTATAAGTATTCCTAAATAACCCATCATAAAAATATAAATATAGATGGTTATATGGGTGAGGAAGGGTATTCACATTGCTATGTTGGGGGTTATAAGGCATCAAGAGATGATATAGGAAATGATGGGTATGTGGGACTCATACAATGCTCTGAAACCTTCTATAGAAGAGATTAATACATCCTTGGGTCTGTGTATCTATGGCTGTCCCAGAACCAATCTTCCATGGATCCCAAGAAACAAGGAATCTACTTATGGATGAGGATTTTTGTGTCCTGAATCTATGCTATGGAAGTCTCTCAGGCTGTCCTCTTGGGATCAGCTACCTATACTAATATTTGTTTTACTTGAATTTAAAAGAAGAAAAGTTCACCAAAAGTTAAAACAAAGAAAAACACCAGTCATGCTGAAGTCTGAGGAAGATGTACCTCTACTCAAGGCCTGCAGGGGGCGCCTCAGCCTCATGAACTCAGCTCTGGTGGAAGAAACAGGCTGGTCTGGCTTCCCTGAAATTTCAAGAACCCTGGAGGCTATGAGAGCCAAGCTGGCCATCCGTGCCTCCCCAGCTCTGGATTAGGCCCTGTGACAAGCAGGAGATCCCTCTCCCAAAAGCTGTCAGTACCCCCAGAGACATTCTTCCAGAAAGAGGTCAGGCAGCAATGTGCCATTCTCAAGACCTCCTCCTCCTACAACATACATGGGGGGGACATATAGCTACATGGCAGGGCAATCTGCTTTCAAGTCACTGCTCTGGCACTGGGGCACTGGAGTGACCTTGAGCAAAACTCTTGATTGCTGATTCCTGTTCTACAGGAGGTGGCACCGATGACCTCAGTCTTGTGAGGACCTAATGAGGTCAAATGTGCCTGCCATAGGGCTGGGCAAAGCACTTGCTGTGCAAGTCTGAATACAAGTCTGGATCCCCAGCACCCACACAAATTTAGACGTGGTAGCATACATCTGAAATCCCAACATTGCCATGGGGAGGAGGGAGGTGGAGACAGGCCAAGCAGCCTGGCATATGCAAAGGACAAGAGACACAGTCTGAAGTAAGATGGAAAGTGAGGACAGACACACAAACTCACACTGGGGGTGGCTGCTGTATAGCAATGTCTCCTCCCTTTGTCTCCTGCAACTTGTCACTACAGTGAACTAGGCAAGCCCAGCTCAGATGGTCCTACTCTCCCCATCGCCATGCAGCACATGTAGTCACCAAGAGTTAGAAGTCACATCCCCTATTCCTTCTATCCCTGAACCCTTAGCAGCTAAGGATGGCTCTGGTCAGTACCTACAACTCAAGGCCAGCCAGCTAGCAGCACAAAGCATCAGGGCAGTAAACCTGCCCTGAGCCTGACCTCCCTCCAGCTGTTCCAGCTGTGAGACGTCCTCCCACTCAGCACTTCCAGAGCCAAGAAGGCTGGCAGGTCCTGGTATACAAAAAGATGGTTGGCAAGCCCAGACTGACCTTCATATCCAGTTCATCATCCAATCAGCTGTATAACCTTGGGAAAGCAGCTGAACCTCTTTGTCTCTGGCCCCACAAGGAAACCCCCTACTGGGACAGAACCCAGGCCAGTTTCTGGGCCCTGTCTGAGAGGTACTGAGTTGACCAGGTTGTACTAGCGACAAACAGCTATGCCAGCCAATGGTGAGGATGTTGTGCACTTGTGCGCAACACTCTGAACAGACAAAGACACTGAGAGAAAAGATCAAGACTCTCTCTTTCCCAAGCTCACAAGTGCCAAGTTGAATATGAGTCCCGGTCTACTTAGTTTCAGAACTGTTCCATTTTGTTTGGTCTTGTTATGAATCTCAGACTGAATATAAGCACATCACCTTCCTGCCTCTACCTCCCAAGAACTGAGATCACAGGCATGTACCCCTACACATGGCCCAGAACCATTCTTCTAGCCCACATATGTCAACATTTAAATTATCCCAGGGCTCAGCCTTGGAAGCAAACTGTGGACCTTAGGATGATTGTGCCCATCTTTTGTTCTCCATTCTCTGGAACAACTGATCAATCCTCAAGTCCTGCCACATGTACAAACCCTCCACTGCATGCAAAAACTTGGGAACAATCAGGAGAGGGCCTTAGAGAGGGTTGGGGAGACAAAGATGAATGGTGCTAGCTACACCTTGGAGCTCCCACAATGAAGACATACATAGCCACTTCCACATCCTACTCATAAGGCTGTAGTGTCAGATGGAGCTGGGCACAAGGGTTTGCTCTGCTGCTCACCAACTGTGTGACTGTAGATGAGGCAGGACACACTCATGTGCCATGGGAAAGCATGGCTAATTCCAGAAGAGAATTTGCCAGGAAACATCCTTGCCAAGACTGCATGACATGTGGCTCAAGTTTTTGGCACAAATGCAAATGAGTTGTCTATTATCACCATCATCACCTTCATCCTCATTACCACCATTACCACCACAATCATCACCATCCCCTTGACCACCTCCACCACCATCATTCCTAACCATCATCTCTGCTATTACCACCATCACCATTATCCCCACCACTATCAGCATTACTTCTGTCTCTGTCACTACCATCACCATGACTACCACCATCATCATACCTCCTCCTCAAGAGTCCCACCATTATAATTACCATCATCATTATCACCATATCATCATAACCACTATAATCAGCAGCAGCACCATAATCACTACCATCACCATCACTACCATTATTACTATCATCACAATTATCTTTGTGTCATTCTAGAAAACAAAGTGGGAAGACATAACCATTGCCCTGCCTGCTCCTCAGACAACACAAATAATGGTGTTTTTTTGTTTTGTTTTTTCTTTTTTATTATTTTTTATTTTACATATCAATCCCAGTTCCCTCTTCCTCTCATCCTCCCATACTCCCCCAAACCCATCCCCACCCACTCCTCAGAGAGGGTAAGGACTTCCAGGAGGGATCATCAAAATCTGTCAAGTCATTTGGGGTAGGGCCTAGGCCCTCCCCCATGTCTCTAGGCTAAAAGAGCATCCCTCCATAGGAACTGTGCTCCCAAAGTACTTTCGTGCACCAAGGATACATCCTGGTTCCACTGTCAGAGGTCCCATAGACTGCCCAAGGCTTCTAACTGAGACCCATGTTCAGAGGGTCTGGGTTGGTCCTATGCTGGTTTCCCAGCTATCAGTCTGGGGTCCATGAACTCCCCCTTGTTTAGGTCAGCTATCTGTGTGGGTTTCTGCAACCTGATCTTGACCCCTTTATTTATCACTTCTCCCTCTCTGCAACTGGATTCCAGGAGTTCAGCCCAGTGCTTAGCTGTGGGTGTCTGCTTTTGTTTCCATCTGGAAACAGCTACTGGATGAGGGTTCTGGGATGGCACATAAGGTAGTCATCAATCTCATTATCATGGAAGGTCATTTAAGATAGCCTCTCCACTATTACACAGATCCAGCAATCCCCCCTCTTAGGCATATACCCAAAAGATGCACATCTATGCAACAAAGACATCTGCTCAACTATGTTAATAGCAGGATTATTTGTAATAGCCAGAACCTGGAAACAACCTAGATGCCCCACAACTGAAGAATAGATAAAGAAAATGTGGTACATTTACCCAATGGAAAAAAAAAAAAACAAAAAAACAATGGAATCTTGAAATTCGCAGGCAAATGGATGGAACTAGAAGAAACCACCCTGAGTGAGGTAACCCAGACACAAAAAGATGAACATGGTATATACTCACTCATATATGGATTTTAGACATGAACAAAGGATCATCAGCCAGAGAAGCTAGGAAACAAGGAGGATCCTAAGAGAGACATGCAAGACATACAGAAGGGGAAAGGGACAAGATCTCCTGAGCATATAGTGAGTGGGAGGGGGCAGCAGTGAGTGGAGTGGGAGTTAGGAGAAAGAGAAGAGGAGAGGAGGGGAGAGGAGAACATGAGGGATCAGGAAGCTTGAGTCAGGGGACAAATAGATGAGAGCAAGAAAAGTGATACCATAACAGAGGGAGCCATTATAGGTTTGAAGAGAGAACTGGTGCAGGGTAATGTCCAGAGATCTACAAGGATGACCCCGACTAACAAATCATGGTTTTAAAACCAAGCTCCATTTCCAACACTCATCAAGAAAGGGGATCACCATCTTTTGTGCTTCTTAATTCAGTTGTTTTTCATTCACAAAATTCTATTTCCTCCCTCTTGGTACCCACTTGTAACCCTCCTGGTAGGAGCAAGGATATTCTAAAAAGATCCATCTGTGCTTCTTCCTTTGGCTATCAGACTGCTGAAACAATGCTACGGTCCCCAGGAAACTGGAACTTCCCTCGTTCTGGAAGAAGGAAGACTGGGACCATGGTGCCAGCCAGAGGAATTACTTGTCTCTCAGAAAGAGACTCTATAACTTGGACACCTTGTCAGACTACCACCCATGAAAGATAAGAAAGATAAGGGTCTGACAATGGGTCAACAGTGATGTGCAGGACCTGCACACCTATGTGTGCTTTTATTTAAACCTGAATTTTGTGTCAGTACTCAAAGATAGGCTGGGGATCGCTGGACTTATTTTGTCCCTCTTCCAATGTGGACACATCGAATAAGTCTTCTTTCTCTGTTTTCTCTTTCACTGGCCTATAACAGACTGGCTGGACCTTGCTCCTCAGATCAGCCAGAGTCTGCCCTAGAGAAAAGTCCATCCATGTGGCAAAGAATGCTATCTCCACTCAGCTACACTACAGACCTTCCATCAAGCCTGCAGTTACCCACAACCCTGATGACATCCCCATGACAGCCCATGATAAATTCCAAGACAGGATGCCCCACAAACCCACCACACTATTCCTGTGAGATTTCACGTGTTTGTTGTCCTAATCCATGGAGCTTGGGGGGAGGGTGTCCCACATCAGTCAGTAACCAACAGTATTCATCTTACAGGTAATTGCCTTAGGAGCGGATGAGGAGGTGAACTTGGGTCTGTGACGAGTAAGAACAACAAGCTGACATGTGATAAAGCAGCAAGCTCACTGCTTTTTCATACTTCACAGTATGGACTCTCACACAAGGCTATCAGTCTTCAGTGTCCAAACAGAAGGGGAGGGCACCAGACCTGATTAGACCCAGAGGGCACAAACAGGGATAGGGAGAAAGAACTATGGGATAACTCAAGCAAGACTTCCCCTATAGGGATGTCTGAAACCAGATCCAGGAAAGAACAGCCATTACAAACCAACAGAGATCAAATGTACCTTGATTGATTAATAATGTCTGGTCTAGAGCCATACATGAGAAGGAGTAGCCACTGCAGATCTGTAGACATCATGATGCCTGCTAGAAGCATGGAAGAACATATAGTAGAATGAATGTCACACACTGATGCTTTACATGTGGCTCCAGAAGAACAGGGGATCTGCTGTGGAGTCCCAAGTCTCTGGCTCTGACAGTGGGAATATCTGCAGTGCTCCCCACCACAGCATGCTTTGTGAAATGTGTTAAGGGCTCTGCTTGCAAAGCCACAGACTTGAAGATGATTTCTGATGTGTGACTGCTTTCACTGACTCTGAGAAATGACAGCCTGTGCCTCCTTTATACCATCACAAGATAGAAACAAAGTGAAAACAAGGGATCAGAAGAGGGACTTCCCACCCTCAAGATACCTACGGGCTCTAGTCAGTCTGTGTAGATTGTTTCTGTCCCACCCAGTCCTGCAGCCGTTTAGTCCCAAATAAACACACAGAGGCTTATAGTAATTATTAAATTTTTTGGCCGATAGTTCAGGCTTCTTATTGGCCAGTTCTTTTTTAATTATTAACCTAATTATTAACCCATTTATATTCATCTATGTATCTCCACATGGTCTTGACTTACCAAAGAATGCCCAGGTGTCCTACCTTCCTCAACAGCTACATGGTGTCTCCCTGCCTACTACCTTTCTCTATCCCCGTTTGGATTTCCCACCTGGTTAAATCCTGCCTGTCCATTGGCTAAAACAGCTTTATTCATCAACCAATAAGAGAAACATATATTCACAGCATACAGAAGGACTTCCCCCATTATGTCTGCCCTTTCTATTTATGCTAAAGTCCCATTAAAACAGGCATCCCAGAGAGACTAGCAAGCTTCCTTTTCCACCACTTGCTGACTGGCTATTGTCTCTCACAAAAAACTCTTCTCCCAGAAGACTCCTGAGGACACCCTACAGGAATTCTTCGTACATGGTGGTGGTAGGCTTAGTAGCAGGACAACAATCAGGGGACACCCATATCCCCATCATCTGTCTATACATATTAGTGTGTGTGTGTGTGTGTGTGTGTGTGTGTGTGTGTGTGTGTGTGTGTGTGTGTGTATGCTGGTCTCAAACTTACTATGTAGCTGAGGAAAGCCTTGGACAACTAATCCCCCAGCCTCTGCCTCTTGAGCATAGGATAACTATGACCATTTTATGTGATGTTGTGAAAGGAGCCCTGGGCTTTGTATATATACTAGGCTAACTCTCTACAAACTGAGCTATATCCTCCATCTGGTTCTCCTGAACAGTGTGTGCCAATATACCCAACCAAAGCAACTACTTTATGCACCTGGACATCTTCTCAGAATCAAGCAATCCCTGCATCTGCTTGGCATTAGCATGGAATGTGAGATTAGAACCAAACACAGGCTCTGTTTTCATTCAGACTCAACACTAAGTTCACCATGCCTCTTCCACTGGTCTGCCTGGCTGGCCAGCAAACAACATGGGAACAGCCACAGGCTTCTGCTCACCTCTCCCATGGATTAAGAGACCTTAGAAGTTCTGGCCATGAAGTGGGGAATGTGGGCACCAGACTTCAACCATCAGCATGGTTTCAGTGCACAGTAGAAGGACACAGTGAGAATACCCACAGAGGCCACCCTGCCCCAGATGCCCCAGGGATAACCACACCCAGAGTCTCAGAAGTTCTGGTCGAAAAGACTGAAAATTCACTGTGGTGAGGGTCACAGATGGCTACTATGTCTTGTGTGGCTCATCAAGGGATGAACTGGGTCCCTATACAATGGTATCTTCACTACTAGCACCTAAGGAGTTAGCACACTTAGACTGGGTCTCCCAGTCTGAAATCTGAAACTGTAGTACCTCACAACATGACTTGTATTTCATGATAAGGTCTTTAAATGGGCATTTCAGATAAAGTTAATCACTAGGGTCAGTCCCAATCCAATTTGACTGGTATCTCTACAAGAAGAGGAGACTGGGACATGGACACAAACAGAGGGACAATGTGTAAGAACTTGGGAGAAGGTGCCACCTACAAGCCAAGGGTGAAGGTCTCAAAAGAAAGCAACTGGAGACACAGTGACCTTGAACTCCATCCCCCGGAAATAGACAAAAATAAATGGTTGATGTGTAGGCCACATGGATGTTGTACTTCTTTCTGGTAGTCAAGGCAGGGAAATACAACAGCTGACCAGATCATTTCAGCCTAGCTTGGAGAGGGGACACAGGCCTGTAACCCCAGCACTGAAGAGGCTGAGGCAGGAGGGTCATGACTTCCAAGCTAGCCTTGGCTACACAGAGAGAATCTGTCTCAAAATTAAACAAGCCAAACAAAAACCAAGGTTTGGAGTACCCAAGTAGAATAGAGAATGTCCTGGGATCCATCCCCTGCAGGCAAGAAAACTTTCAAGCTAAGTAAGGTATAGAATCTCTCCTCTTCCAGGACAAACATCCATAAGATAGAAGACAGACACACAGGCAACCACTGATAATCCCCTCAAGAGCTGAGGCCATGTTTTCACTAAACTTGTCATGTGGCGTACGTAGCTGAGAGAGCAAGCAGCTATGCATGCTTCCGTGGAAGCTGGTGTTGCCTGTTGATCTGTCTAGACTGAGAGGTACCTGGGAAACTGTCTGTATGGTGTTTCCAGAGAAGCTCTAAGCCCTGGCCTATAGATTAGTCTCTTAATGCATTCATGACATGATGGCATATTTGGGAGGCCGTAAGAAGTAGGTGGGGCCTGGTTGAATAAAGCTGATCCCTAGGGGTGGGTGTGCCAGCCTTTGGGGTCTGTACTTTGCTCTGGCCCCTTTCTGTACTTCACTTCTCTGCATCCTGTGATTTGTACAGCTCTGAGCCCATACGATCCTTTCCAGAGGTTGTTTATGCAGGCCTGGCTGATGAGTTCGGCCCCTAAAAAGTTCTCACCTCCATATGAATGCTGTGGCTCTTGCAATACACGCATGCTGTGTGCTTTCAAGTTTGTGCAAGCATGCACATACATGGGGGGGTGGTATAAATAAACAAGCTCTTAACTTTTGAAAAGAGGTTTCAAGGCTAAATAAGTGGCCTAGTGGCTAAGACACCTTGCTATGCAGGAACAAGGACTTGAGTTCAGATTCCAACATAATGACTACATGCACCCTATAACTACAGCACTATAGTAAAAAAGAGGTGGGGATTTCTAGAGCTTGCTGGCTGCCAGCCTAGCTCCAGATTCAGTAAAAGACACTTTCTCAAGGGAATAAAGTAAGCTGAGAAGGATGTTGGACACCATCTTCTAGCTTTTTCATGCATGTATACTATACAGCACACACAATACACACACACACACACACACACACACACAGACACACACATGATTTGAACCTGTTTTTGTTTGAATGTGAAATGTCCCCACCAGGCCCACATATTCCAGCCCTTAGTGCCTAGCTGCTGATGCTATTTTGGAAACTTTGGGCCTAGGACCTCCCTGTCAGGTAAAGCCACTAAGAATCAAGGCTTGAGTGTTATAGCCTCAGTAGACTTCTGTCTGCACTCTGTCTGCTTCCTGATCCATGCCTCGAGCCTGAGAATGAGTTTATAACTATCCCTCTCTCCTCCCTCATCCTATCACTTGACAGCTCTCTACTGCCCAAATCCACTTAGAAACCAGTATAGTCTCCAGGACATAATGCAAGGAAGAGAAGAGCAGAGAGTATGACTGGAGAAGTCAGCAAATATTATTCCCCCTCTGTCTGCCCATCTCTTACTCCAGTCATCATCTTTCATCCATCCACCCTCCTTCCACCCACCTACTCAGGAATGGAGTCATCTAACTATTCACCTATTAATCCATCCAGTTGTCCATCTATCTAGGTATCCAGCTAGCCAAGCCATTCCTTTCACTCACCCACCCATCCATCTATCCACCCATCCATCTATCCATCTATCATCTGTTCTGTTCATCACTCTATCCAAACATCCTTTCATCATTCAATCATTCATTCTATCACTTCATCCAGGCACCCAGTCATCAGTCGTCCATCTATCCAGCTGTTCATATATCTGTCCATACACCCATCCATCCATCTCTCTGTCCATCCATCCCTGTCTATCCATCCCTCTGTCCATCCTCTGCGCGTCTGCATCCTATCTTAGAGCTGGATAACCTTTCTTATTCTGTATTCATAGTGCCCAGTGAGAATGACCCTGCCCATTCATGTGCCTATGTTTCATCTTAAATGTGATGATTTGCTACAAGCATGCTTTTCCATGTACCAGGCTTTCACTGTCTGGAGCTTTAGATGGTCCAGGCAATCAATAACGCTGCAGTTCTGACTCTAAATTAAATAACTGCACATTTATTGCCCATTACTAGAAGGCGAGTTGGGAGTCCTGCCTCAGGAGCATGCATTTCTTCTCTCTGGCACTCTCAAAAGTGGCTTGGATCCGAAGATACAAATGTTGCTCGGTTTTCTGGAAGCAAAGCGTATCTGCTCTCTAATATGAATTGGGATGAAAACTGACAAGGCTGTGAAATTTGATCCACCATGAGCCCCCACCCCAGGGGGAGGTAGCATTTGGCTGTGGACTCCTCTGTCGCCTGCTTCTCCTAGAAGGCTGGGGACAAAGAAGTTCAGCTCCATAGGCTGAATGCAGATTATTTATCCTCCAAGGAGCCAGGGGAAGACATGGGAAAGGTTGTCTACAAGTAGGCAGTAGGATGCTCTTAGGGGGTGAGCAAGTGGAACTCTCTGAGTTGCTTTTCCTGCAGAAGTCCAGGGGTGTGGCAAGAGTTCTGGAGCCAGATGTTCTCTACATTGACACCACCGTTCTGTCACACTCTTGGATCTTCAGGAAGCCCTTTCAGGGATCAGAAAGACATGACCCACCCACAGTACCAACTGTCCTATAGCCCTTCAGAGATGACAGTCCAGAATGGCTTGTACCCAGCTCCCCAATAGGGTGGCACTGGAACAGAGTACAAATCCACCAATCACTGAAGATCTCATCTCACCACAGGCCCTCTGCCCCACATGTCAACAATGAAGAAACAGCATGCACACTCACTTCGGCCATGTGGGCAAAGTCAGGGAGCCCCCAGATTGCAAGTGACACCCCAGAGCACCTGCAAAGGAAGACAGTCTGTCCTCAGGACAGTAGTCTGGTCCTCATGAGGTGGCTTAGCCATGACATTAGAATCAGTGCCAGTGTCTCTCACCCATGGAGAAAGGTGGGGTTTTTCAAATCCTCTGAAATGAACTTGAAACAGCATGGAGGCTGAGGAGATGGCTCAGCAAAATGTTTGCTGCACAAGGAACCTGGGCTCAATCTCCCCACCCCATATCAAAAGCCAGATGCAAGGAATGATGCACATCTATAATCCCACAGCTAGGGGAACAGAGACAAACAGATCCCCGAGGCTCTCTAGACAAGCAGCCTAGTCTACTTGGTGGATTCCACACCAGTAAGAGACCCTGTCTCAACCACGGTGGGACTGGGAGAGGGCTCAGTATGTAAAGCATATGCCATATAAGCCTGGTGACCAGAGTTGGATCCCCAGATTCCCCAGAAAAGCTGAACATGGTGACATAGGCAGAAGATGAGTGGCTGAGACTCCAGATTCTCCATGAGCTCACAGGCAGCTGGTGTGGCTTGTGCAGTGGTTAAGAGACCGTGTCTCAGACAAAATGAAAACGAAGAGAGTAACATTCGAGAATTGTCCTCTGACAGACAGTGTAGTATGCATGTGCCTACATTCATACACAGACCCAGAAAAATGGTGGAAACCATCTAGAGATGATAATCAAGATTGTCCTTTGGCCTCCATACACACCTACACATGCATATGAATGTGCATACCCACAAACACACACAAGTATAAAAAATACACATCAAGTATTCACAGCAATGCTGAGAATTTGTGTTCCATGTTGAAAGTACTGATCAGTCTTGCACTGATAAATCTAATTAGCATTCTTAACCAAACTTATACAACCACAGAATGATTACTATCATATTAAAAACAAAAATTCTTCTGGAGATCTGAGGGGCAGGCAGTGCCCAGAACTTCTGTTTTCCACTCCAAGAACACCCTGTGTCTTAGTCACTATTCTACTGCTATGAAGAAACAACATGAACCAAGTCAGCTCTTATGAAAGAAAGCATCTAACTGGGGTTGCTTACAGTTTCAGAGGTTTAGCTCATTATATCATGACATGGAGCAGGCATGTATGCAGGCAGACACTCAGGTTATACCTGAGAGCTACATCCTGATCCGAAGGTAGGGAGAACCTGGGCCTGACATGCACTCTGAGGTTTCAAAACCCACCTTTAGTGACACTTCTTCCAATAAGGCCACACCTCCTAAGCTTCTAATCCTGACAGAGTGCCACATCCTAGTGACTAAGTGTTCAAATATATGAGCCTATGTGGGCCATTCTTATTAAAAACAACCACACTGTCTGTCCTAGAACATAGACACCCCCAACCTTTTTTCCATAATTGATTCACCAGAACCTAACCAAGCACTAACACCCCAGACCTCCTATAGTGTGCCACCACCTACGGAATGCTGCCAAGGGTCCTCTGAACTCCTATTATACTCAGCTGAGGACATCCCTAGCACCTCATCTATGTTCCCCAAAACAGCCACCACCACATGACACCCCACAAGAGACAGACACAGAAGGAAAAGCACATAGCTGATGAAAGAGGAAACTGTCCCCAACAGGATAGAGCTTCTTATTGAGACTGTTGAAGAGATATGACCTTCCCTCAAATTGTTCTCCAGATAACAAACACTTGCTTCCTCCTCCATCTCCTCCATTGCTCCAAGAGCCTTGAAGTTCCAGGGTCCCACAGGCTGTCTCTGGACTCTAAGCTTCTACCACCTGCCCAGAGATATCAATCTATAAAAGGCCGACAGCATAGCATCCCTACTACAGTGCGGCCCACATCTGACACTCTGCATGGAATCACCCATCTACACACGGTTATGTGGATTACAAACAATGCAGCAGGTGCCATTGTAAGTGGGAGGAGCCGTCAGAATGCTTGCAAGGAAAATGGGAGGAGCTAGTCAGAAGGGTAAGACAAGAAGGTTTAATGGAAGGCACAGTGCCCAGAGCATCCTGATAACAGGCTTGGTGCAGAGCTTGGAAGATGGCTCAGTTAGTAAGGAACTTGCTTTGCAAGCACCAGGACCTGAGTTCAATCCCCAGAACCTTTGTAAAATGTAGTCAGATATGTCACATATTTTAATCCTAGCTATGGTACAATGCCAGACAGCTTTTGCCAATCCTCACAGAATTAGATTTCATACTTTTTCCATCTAATAGTGTTTTTAATTGGCAAGGTGTGTGTGTGTGTGTGTGTGTGTGTGTGTGTGTGTGTGTGTGTGATGTATACAGTGTATTTGATGTGTGTATGTATTCCCAGATGGCTAAGTCAAGCCATTTAGTATAGTCATAATCTAATTGCATAGTTTGGCATGTGTCCCCAGGGGCTTCCCATACATTGCTCATGCTAAGATGTGAGTGTCCCAGGTCTGGAGGGCTGGGGTCAGTAATAAGGATGTCACACCTGAGGAAAACACTGGGTATCCACACAGCAGATAGGTACCTCTATGAGCATTCTGGTGGAAATATATGCTGAGATTGCAGGTACTTGGCAGCCTTGTTAGCAACAGAAGGGCAGAATTACTGTGGTCCCTAGCTCTAGCCAAGCCCAGATCTGTAGTGATATCTTACTTGTACAATTAAAGCCTGTTTGAAGGTAAGAGAATGGAGCTTACCACTAGCTAACCATAGAGGTCTGGAGGCTTGTACAGACAGACAGAAAGTGAGGTAGCTGGGAGGAAACAGGATATAAGCAGGGAGAAACAGGAACTTGTCTGCTGAGATGCTAAGGAGGTAAGGTGAGGCGATGGTTTGCTCCTTCTCTCTGATCTCTCAGCATTTTCCTCAATATCTGACTCTGTGTTTTTATCATTTAGACCAATTAAGAATTCTATTTACACAGATCGCTGTCTCTGAGACCAGGCCTTGGCAAGTTATAAAACTTCCCAAACTCACTTTTACCATCTCAGTAGTAAGAGCCATAGACAGTTACTCACTGGGTTACTGAAAATACAGAGGAGAAAGTATTTGGGGAACTTCACACAATACCTAGTAAATATTAACTCCTTCTCTTAATATGACCTGTCACTGTGACTATGTCAAAACCATAGCTCTGGGAAGGAGTGGGGTGTAACTCAGTTCATAGAGTACTTGCCTAGCATGCACAGAGCCCTGGGTTTCATCCCTAGGCATGGTAGCATATGACTATAATCCCAGCCCTCGGGTGGTGGGAACAAGATGATCAGAAATTCAAGGCTAGCCTGGGATACATGAGATCCTCTATCAACACACACACACACACACACACACACACACACACACACACACACACACACACTATAGCTCTGTGGCCTCTGAGTGGCTCTAAGCTGAGATGGTAGCAATGCCTGGGAGGTGACAAAAGATACAGAAGAAGCTTCAAAGTGCAGTGAGCTGTGTGTGCCCCTCCTCCCAGACCAAGTTCAAAAGGACTGTTTAGCACTTGATTTTGACAAGAGGGAATGAGGGTGACAGCAGCCTTTTCAGTGGGAATTAAAGGCAGCCCCATGAAGAGTTAGTAGCAGGATTTCTGCCTTCCAAACCAGCAGGGAGACACCAAATCAATCACCTCTACTGAAGTAGCCCTTCTTTGTACCATGTGATTTCTTCTTAATGGCAGATCAAACATACCCATTAGGGCAAACATGCGTCTGTAAAATCTCTCCATTAAAACACTGAGATTCTCAGACCATGAGAGCAAAGCCCGGCCATATGCTCCTTCTGAGACTCTTGCCTCAGCAGTAAGTGAGGAAGAAGGAGCCAGCAGATGTGCTCTGGCCCCATAGAGACCACAAGAGCCATGTCAGAAAACTACATGCTGTGGACAACTGTCTGATGCCCTTGGAGTTTTAACCTTAGATCCATGAGTCCCATGACACAGACCAAAAATATATAAAATGCAGACTGAGTTTGAGTCCCAGAATGCCCATCTTTAAAGCCTTGTGTGGTGGCACTCTCATAGTCCCAGCACCAGGGAGGCAGAGACTAGTAAGATGGTTCAATATACAAAGTTGTCCTGACAACTTGAATTCAATCCCCAGGACTTAGATGGTAGAGAGAAAGAATTGACTCCCATAAATTGTCCTTCGACCTCCACACCTGTGCTAGGGTATGTACATGCCCCCTCACATATGTGCAAAATAAATGTGATTTTAAAAAGCAAAATGCCAGTACCTAAAGAAGAGCAGCACTCAAGGTTGACACCTGTGTGTGTGTGTGTGTGTGTGTGTGTGTGTGTGTGTGTGTGTGTAAAGCACAAATGTTGACCAGTAACAGCATCTATTCATCTATCCATCCACTTATCCATCTATCTGCCAATCAATATGCCCATCCATCTATCCATCATTCTATCCATCTATCCACCCATCCATCCATATGTTCATTCCAGCCATCCATGAATGCATCCATCTGTCTATCCATCACTATGCCTACCTACCCATCATGTTATCCATCTATCCACCCATCCACTCACTCACACACACATACATAGGCCAATCCAGCCATCCACCTACCCAATACCCACTGAGCATCTTCTCCCTATACCAAGATTCTGAGAATTTGATGAACTACAAAGATGAGATGCAAAAATTATCTAATTTAATAATCTCCCCTTGGTACAGAAACAGATGAGTAAAGCAATTTAAAATACAGATGTGGGAAAGAGCCTCAGGACCTGGCAGGGTGGAGCAGGCATGCTGAGGGGCCAGGTGAGGCTTCTTCTTCCATTTGACACATTTCACTAGGACTCTTAGCTATTCTATCAGAGCTCTCTCTCTCTCTCTCTCTCTCTCTCTCTCTCTCTCTCTCTCTCTCTCTCTCTCTCTCTCTCTGTCTGTCTCTCTCTCTCTCTCTCTCTCTCTCTCTCTCTCTCTCTCTCTCTCTCTGTAAGTTTCTGTTTCCCCAGTATGGAAGCAAATGAATAAAAACAACAACAAGGAAGAACAGAATCTTAAGCACTGGAGAAGCAAGCCTGGGGCAGGAGAGTCCTTGGTGGGAGTCAGGCTAGGTGTGAGGGCATGAGGACCAGGAGGCAGCAGAAGCAAGATCAGAAAGCTGACTAGGGCAAGCTTATACTGAGGCATTTAGATGCTATACTTAGAGCAAGCAGTAACCCCCAAAGAGAGCTGAGGATCTTGGACAGGTGGCTCCAGGTAGCTCTTCTGGGGCTTGATGGCACTATCAGTTCCTAAGGGTGGTCATGCCTACATCAATGGCAACAGCACCTCACAGCAGACAGGAGCCACTGTGGGGATTAGATCGTACATTCTGCTGTGGTAACAGGGCTAATTGATGATTGATACCAACTGTGAGTGGGGGAAAATCATCCCTTCTGCAGGGAGAAAATGAAGAAGGTGGCCCTAGCCTGTCACACAGGAGAGGGAGAAAGCCGAGATTTACCAAGCAATAGCCAATGGAAGGGGGCAGCCTCAACTGACACAGACCAGCCACACTCTAAGGAGTCACAAAGGGGCCTTGGTCTAGAAAACGGTGCCTTCCCAAACTGCAAGCTTAACTCCCTCCTCCAGGAAATAAAAGACTTGACCACACCTCCATTCTCATCCTCATCTTTTCCTTTGGTGACCTGGAAGTCTCATGTGGGCACTGGCTTGCCTTTCCCAGCATGAAACTCCCCACCTCAGAAAGGTTTAGTGGTAAGCTTTCTCTCTGAGGTATCAGGAGATTTGCACAAATTTGTTTCTGTCAGGACCTGGGACACAATGGGTGCTCAACAAACATCAGACCCCAGGACCTATTCTGAAGATTGCCCTATGCCTCCTGGATGGCTGGTGCTCTATAGTGAGGATGGACAGAAAATGACAGGAGAGAGTATTGTGCATCCAAGGGATGCTGGCAGGGAGAAAAGGTGCCATGACAATCACATTCCAGCTCTGTTATCAGTGTGATGGTGAATATAAGAATCAGGAGACAGATCCATTTTAAAGGTGGAACTTGTCTGGGAGCATGTTTGGGCAGCTCCAGGCCCATAAGTGCTTGAGCAAATGGGGTGGAAATCACTGTCCAGGCAGAGTAAGTAGTTGTGATCTCAGGGAAGCCAGGCAGTCTGCCATGGGGGTAGGTTTGCCTGTGCCACCTTCTCTAGCCATTCCTACATCTCACTTACCAGTCCGCACACTTCTGGGAACCTTCATGTCCAGCTCTGTGAACCTTTGCTTGGCAGTCTGCATTCTGCTCAGTGAGTGAAGCTCCCGGAAGCTGGGACTCAGGGCCAGGTGAGAGGAGAAGAAAAGTGGCAGTTACCCTGACCTGACTGCAGGTCAGCCAGTCAAAATCTGGCTTCCAAGCCTTGGAAAGACCGAAGCATGAAATGCCACCCTCATGCCAGGAACCTGCCCACATCTCCTCACCCCCAACCCAGGAGTTCTTGATGTCTCACCGAGCTCTGGGAGCTTCTAATGCTAAGGAGGGCCAGGCTGTGTGGGTTCTTTCAGAACTCCGTGCCAGGGGAACGGAAAGAACCCTTGACATGTGGAAGGAACCAGGTGGGTTACCTTCCCTCTCTGGGTTTCTACCCTGTGTGGACAGAGGGAGGTGGACAGGCCTAGATTTGCCAGGGTGACAGGACTTCCAAGAATGGACACAGAGTTCAACAACAGATCCAATAAGTCATCTTTGTCAGCCCTGACACAGGCCAGACAGACAGGGTAACAGGGTCAAACAAACCTGTTTATTCAACAAAGCAAGAGATTTGCTGGGTTCAACCCAGCCCCTATCCCATCTAGGCTCTGTAGAGAGCAGACTGGTCCTGGATGGTGACAGAAAAGGTGGCTGCTTACAGGGGACAGACAACAGTCCAAACACTCCTTGCTTACAGTCTCCAGCCTGGGTGCTAACCCTGAGCCCAGAATCTGCCCAGGAGGCCCAGTAGAAAGCAGTACACTCCACCCCAGCCTAATCCCTATCTCACAACCTCAAATGTGTCTCTGATAGACAACCACATCACAGACAAGACCTGGGCCTGGCAAAAGCCTCTGCTTGATGTGATTCCAAGACTTATTCAGGCTATAGCCTGTATCAGAGCCTCCTTCCCTTCCATGGCTGGTAATACTCCATGCATATATGGGCCACAGTTTGTTTTCTGGTTCTTTGATGGAGGTCGGGCTGATCTCATCTCTGGGCTTCTGTACACAGAGCCACTATGAATGGTTATTTCCTGGAAAAAAAGTTTGTGGGCAAAGACCTACTGAGTCTTTGTTTTAGATAGAGGTGCTGGGATATATGGTCACCCATTTCACCGCTAGACTGTTTCTTGTGTGAGAGAACCCAGACAGGAGAGGTCATCTACTCTATGATTTTGCTTATATGAAATAGCCAGAAGAGTAAACCCACAGAAGCAGGATGCAGGTGGTTGCCAGGGACCAAAGAGGCAAGGAGGGGAACAGGTGCATTGGCTTTGCATTGAAGAGATGGAGATGCTTTTGAAGTAATGGAGGTGGTGGTTACATCTTAGTACAAATGTGCTAAATGCCACTGCAGCTTTCATTTTTAAATGGCTAATGTTACCGATGTAAGTCTCGCCTCCATAAATACATAGTAAAGCTGGGAGGTGGCTCAACCAATAAAATGCTTGTGTCTCAAACATCAGGACCTGAATTTGTCCTCTAGAACCCACACAAAAAAATAAGCTGTGCACCGTGGAATAACTCTTAAAATCCCATAGCTAGGGAGGGAGGTACTTGTGGAGCCTTAGGACTCACTATCCAGACATCCTAACCTACTCAGCAAGTATCAGGTCAGTGAGAGACTGTCAAGAAAATCAAAACAAGGTATATGATGCTTTGAGAAATGACTGCGGAAACTGCCTCTGGCCTCCATATGCACACATACACATGCACACACATACATGCACACACGTGTGCATACACACATGCATATGTACCTGCACACACCCACACACAGGGAGATAGAGAAATGGGGGGGCACAGGAATACTCCTACCATGACTCACAACTAGCAGCTACAGAAGAGCTACAGAAGGGAAGGCGATAAATGGTGACCCTGCTGGCAGGATGAGCAATCAGAGCAGGAAGGTAGGTATTCCAGTCCCATCACACAGGAGTCCCACATGTAAGTGAACACTAATCTTAGAGGGGAAAAATCCCTACACTTGTATTAATTTTCCTCCACAGGTTTTAATTGAAAAGAGGATATGGCGTCATGGGGGAAATAAATCCTTACCTCATCCATTCAAAAAGCCACGTGGCATCATTAGAAATTACATTAGTTCCTCAAAAAGCAACAGTAATGAGGTAGAGTTGGAATCAATAAAATATAATATATTGCCCTGAGGCATAGATCCATTTGATGCAATTGTGTTCCCCTAAGGCGGAGCTGTGGTACTTACAGCATTAATAAGGCAGAGTGAGGCTGGGTGAGGCAAACAAGCCTTCGGTCCCTTCTTGACAAGCAGCCCATGATGCCCAAGGAGCCAACTCTTCAGCCACCTACTTGCACCCCTGGAAAAACTGACTCCATCTTTAGAACTCACCCATCAGAGACACCAAGAGTTTTTCATTCACCAATGAGCCTTCGATGATCTATTAACAGTGTCTGTTTTAGACAAGGAATGAAAGGTGCTGTGGTTGATTAGCAACGTAACTTGGGCACTAGAAGCAGAGTGTTGTGTCTGGTGTCAAGCATGTGTCCATGAGGCCAAGGAGTCCCTACTGTAAGTGGAAAGGGTCATCCAGAAGTTCAAAGGCCACCAATACCAATACCAATGACAATCTGCTTTCTCTCCTACCCATTGCTAATTAAGCAAGCAAAAAATCACATTGGCAATACAGGTAGGTGGTGGTGGCACACACCTGTAATCCCAGCACTTGGGAGACAGAGGCAGGTGGATCTCTGTGAGTTTGAGATAAGCCTGGTCTAAAAGATCTAGTTCCAGGACAGCTCCAAAGCCAAAGAGAAACCCTGTCTCAGAAAAAAAAAAAAAAAAAAAAAAAAAAAGCACATTGGCACAGGAAACTGACTTACCTCCTCATTTCCAATAAATACAACATCTTCACCTAAAGTATAATGACTGCTTACCTGACTCTCAGCCAGGCTGGGAGGCAGAGGCAGCAGATCCTGTATGGAAAAACACAAAAACAAGGAAGATTTAGTTTTTACGAAACAATAACTTTGAGTTTGTTTTTCTCACAGGCAGTAGCTACAACACTACTTCCAAAGGAGTATTTATCCATTCATTCTGAAGTGTTTGTTGAGGGAGTAATAAACAACAATTGGGTTGCAGGATCTTTATTTTTAACAAGATAAGAGTCTGGACATGTCAGGAAGGAAATGCAGGACAGTATTGTAATTAAAAACTGTCAATGTGCAGTGATCAGACGGGGACAGACATGTGAAGGAATGGAGGGTGCAAAGGCCCTGGAGAAGATAAGAGTGGATGGATAACAAGAGGAAAATCTAAGGAGCCAGCCATGGATCAGCAAGAAGAGAACATGAGGATATCAGGGACCAGAGCACACTCAGTTTCATGACTGACATTTGGAGTTTAAATGCTGTGATGTTTAGATTTATCATCTTGACACAACATAAGAATTACCTGAGAAGAGCCTCCATAAGGGGTTGTCTACACCAAGTTGGCTTGTGAGACTGTCTTTGCTAAACAGTTCATTGATGCGGGAAGACCCAAACCATTGAGGTTGACATCATTCCCTAGGAAGGGAATCCTACACAAAATAAGAATATAGTGGAGCATAAGCATGCACTTATTTCTCTCTGCTCTTGATGTGTGGGTGTGATGAGACTATTTGAAGTTCCTGTCTTGAGATCCCTATGGTGATGAACTATGACTTGAACTTATAAGCTAAATAAACCTCCTCTTCTAATTTGCTTTTGGCCAGGTTCTTTTATCACAGCAACAGAAATGAAACAGAAATATGTGGCTTTCTAAAGAATCAGGAAGCATAAGTTTATACTCCTTCCTAAAACAACGTCCCAGTTTCTGAGCTGGGAGCCCATGGAGATAGTCCTTGCCTCTGTGAGCATGCTCAGTTTCAGACCTATGAGAGTTGAGATGCCCCACCCCTCCTACCACAATGAGACACAGCCAAAGATCCAGCCAAGACCACAGATCATACCTCACCAAACATCACTTAGGTGGGGAGGACCAACCCAGACACTCTGAGTGAGCAACCAACAGGAAGATATGACATATGAGGACTAGCCTATCCCTGAACCAACACACCATTCTGCAAGCCAAGAAGGCTGGCTCTTTTCTCTCTGCCTCTACTTCTGTACTTCTATCGTAGTTGGATCGCCTGCACTGGATTCTTCCTTCCTTAAGTCACATTAAAACCCAAACTCATTTTTCCCTCTCAGGTCATATCTGTTCACCACAACTGTGACCATTACCAAAGACACAGGGAGACCTACTCTGGTGGCACTTCCAGACTGGGGCTATTACAGAGAGTAGAGACAATGTCAAAACACAAATACCACTGTGGCTGTGAGGAACAGTGTGAGGAAGATCCACTCTTCAGAACAGCAGACCAATGTGTTACCAGTAAGTTTTTTCCCCCGCCAATGGTCCCACAACCACACCAGCCCCAAATAACACACAGAGATGCTGTAATAGATATAATTCTGTTGGCCAGGTACTAGTTTCTTATCAGCTAGCTCTGTCTTGATTATTAACCCATTTCTATTAATCTAAGTATTTCCACGTGGTCTCCTCTTACTGGAGAGTAAGGCTGGCATCTGCTCTCTCCAGTCTCTACATGCTGACCCCTCCTTACTCCTTTCTCTTTCCTCCTTGTCTCCTAGTCCCTCCTATCTTCCTTTCCTATTGGCCAACAGTGCTTTATTCATTAACCAATAAGAGAAACATATTTACATAATGACATCTCCCATCATCTCCTCTTTTCTGTCTAAATAAAAAGAAGGGTTTTAACTTTAACATAGTAAAATATATCACACAACAGTTATCAAATAAGAATCACAGTTAACAATATTTACTCCATTAACATTTAGTAAGATTTAAAGAAAATATTTCATCATCTATCCTATCTTTGTGTGTCTAAAGTCTATGTAACTTATCTTTAATCCTAACTAAGGAAAACTATAACCATAACTATTTGCCTTCAAATCCCTCAAAGACCACAGAAGGATAATATATGAACTCTAGAAATGACTGAGACAACTCACTGCCTGGTCAGTCACCCAAAGTTCTTCTGTAATCTTCCATCTTCAGCCCATAGGCCATAGTGTGTCTGGCAGACTCTTCAGTAAAGCAGAAAACTTTAAACTGTCTTTTTGTATTGGCAGTTTGTCAGTCACTTTTCTCTGTGTCCTGCAGACTGTCTGGCAGACTCTTTCATGAAGCAGGAACCCCGCAACACTGTTCATCCTGTATCAGCAGTCACATTCCTGTGGGTCCTGCATGTTCAGTTTATACAGCATGAAGTTAAACAGTCCAGACAAGAGCAGTATCTTGTCCAAATGGCTAGTGTTTCCATATTGGAAGCAAACTCCATATGTGTTTCTTCTATGTCCATCTTCCTTTGTGAGCAGTTGTGCCTCACTGTTAAGAAAAACCCTAAATCATTTTAAATGCCATATTTTGTAGGTCTTTGAAAGGTTTGAAGAATGCCTATTTATCTCAAATACATGTCTCTTTATCTAGAAATCTTAACTAACTTAACTATAAGATCTGACTATCATAGGTACTATCTATAATCTGTATTGAAATATACATTACATTTCTGCATAACACCTAAACAAGAGGAGAAATATACATATCACAAAATTGACCTTAAATTGTATCAATAAATGAAAATCCATTCCAAAACAAAGTATTCACATCTATACCATAACCCCCTTTTTACCTTTAAAAAGAGATTGGTTGTGGTCATTAACCATTTATAGCCAACCCAATTTAAATGAAAAAAATTAATAAACAATATTTGGGAATTTGGGTGTTGTTCTTTCCAAACTGCTTCCTGCTGGTAGGGGGTGCTGTCATGGGGAACCCTAAAAAGACACAGAAATCCTGGCTATGGTCTGCAAGGCTGTCTTGTCCCAGTGACAATGCTTCAGGGGTCTGGCTTGATCAAACCATGCTAGTCTGAAAGGAATCCACAGCTTTTCATTTTCTGTGGAAATAAAAATTGAAATCCTTTTCCCCAGTAACTTGTCCTTAGACTTAAAATTTAAAGTCAAAGAATTTTTAAAATATAAAAATTGAATTGATCCAGCAGTATTTGTTTTAATAGTTGTTATTTCCTCAGCAGTCAAATGATACAAAGACAATATAATACTGTACAGTATCCCAATTCTCTCCATCTTTACATGGCTTTTTTATTACTCTTTTTCTTTTACTTTTATTTTTTCATTTTTTGAGACAGGGTTTCTCTGTCTTAACTGTCCTGGAATTCACTCTGCATACCAGGTTTACTTTGAAATCACAGAGATCTGTTGCCTCAGTCTCCTGAGTGCTGGGATTAAAGGCGTGTGCCATCACACCCAGCTCCTCTCTGTCTTTTTAAAACCATTTTATTCCTTCTCTCTCCCAAGCCTACATATATTTTAGAACATACTGTAAACCTTTAGTGCTTTTTCTTAATGTGAATCTGTCTTTACTGTAAATCTTTATCTTTTTCTGGCCATGAGTCTTTTATCTGGTAAACAACAACATTGCTAAAATGAAAGCTATGGCTATATTAGCCGCGGTCTATCCAAGATGGTGGCTGGTACCGCCAGAACTGAGAGCTGTGCTCACTGTCTTGGTCTACGCTGCCATCCAGCAGCATGCTGCCGGCTTGGAAATGTGGTCACTGCCATTGTCAGCTCTCATACACACCAATGAATTGTTAGCAGCACTTCTTAAAAGCCATGCAGTTTTTTCCACTTATGTTGAGTCAGGAAACCTCCCTTAAATGAGCCGTGCAAGTCTCTGCTTGTCTCTCATAAAACAGAGTCCAACCCAGAAAAATGCTGTTAGCAAGAAGCCTTGCTTGTCTTTGTTCTTTTGTTTGTAAAACCCTTTTTGAAGCTTTTGTTAAATTTTAAGTGGAAGTTCTTATTAGCCACGTTGCAGCGCCATATTGTTCGAGTAGGTTTTTCTGCCTACCTGGACTCACCGCAGTGCCAGCCTCAAATAACACACAGAGACACTGTAATAGGTATAATTCTGTTGGCCAGGTACTAGTTTCTTATCAGCTAGCTCTGTCTTGATTATTATCCCATTTCTATCAATCTAAGTATTTCCTCATGGTCTCGTCTTATTGGAGAGTGAGGCTTGCATCTGCTCTCCCCAGTCTCTACATGCTGACCCCTCCTTACTCCTTCCTCTTTCCTCCTTGTCTCCTAGTCCCTCCTATCTTCCTTTCCTATTGGCCAACAGTGCTTTATTCATTAACCAATAAGAGAAACATATTTACATAATGACATCTCCTATCACCAATGCCCTATCAGAAACACTTGGCAGTGACAACATTGATGGTTAACTCTGTCTTCTCAACAGGACCCAGCATCACCTAGAAGACAAGCCTTCAGGTGCACCTGTGAGGGACTGTCCTATCAGTTTAATCAAGGTGGGAAGTCCCAACCTAAGTGTGAGGGCACCGTGCCAGGCTGAGGCCCTAGACTAACAGGAGAAAGTGAGCTGAGTACTAGCATTCATGCTTCTGATTCCTGACTGCAGGTGCAATGTGACCAGCTGCCCCCACTCTCCTGTCACCATGTCCCCCTGCCATGATGGACTGCACCATCACACTGTGAGCCAAATTAAAGCCTTCCTCCCTTAAGTTGCTTTTTTAAGAACAGAAAAATAATTAACTCAACAATCAAACATCTATTGTTCCCCTATGATGTGAGATTGGCAGCCACATAAAATCCATATTGCTGAGGCACATTGCTTGAGCTATTGCTCTGAGAGTAACATCCAAAACCTACTCTCTCTCTCTCTCTCTCTGTGTGTGTGTGTGTGTGTGTGTGTGTGTGTGTGTGTGTGTGTGTTGTATATGTGTGTTCCTGCCCACACACTGGTTATGGAGCCCAGAAGTCAATGTCAGAAGTCTTTCTCTATCACTTCCATCTTATCTTTTGAGATGGATTCTCTCACAGAGCCCAGAGATCTCTGGTGGACTAGCTTATTGGCCAGCTAACTCCAGGAACACACCTGATTCTGCCCCTCACCCTCAGTGCAGGTGAGGGGCACTTCTGTACCCACCCTTTATGAGAATTCTGGAGATCTGAACCCTGGTCCTTGTGCTTGAGCAGCAACACATTATTCACTTGGCCTTCTGCCCAATCCCCAAGACGTATTTCTAAATGCACTGGGGGAATCGGTGTTTAAAGCATGCCACAACCAACATGGAAAGGGGCCATTTGTCCTGTTCCACAGTTTCAAATTATTATGCATCAGGTTTTTTTTTTCTTCAGACAAACAGGCACACAGTGACAGGCAACTCCATGAGCTTCCTGTATGTGTGTGTGTGTGTGTGTGTGTGTGTGTGTGTGTGTGTGTGTGTGCGTGTGTGAAAGCACGCATGTGTGTTCCCAGGTTTATAGGAAATAAACATATTCTGCCTCACAACAGGAAGAGATTGGATTCTAGCATAGGTTACAGCAGAGGAGGTGACAACAGGAATCAGTTCACCTCTCTGAGGAAACCATCAATAAAACAGATCAGGCTCCAGTCCCCCATGTAGATGTTTACCTCCCATTTCATGGAAAGGGGTAAATAACAGCAGCCCATCCCTTCCCACCAGATTTGTGAGCTCAGTGGATCAAACCGCTCTCCCAGGTAAATATTCTCCCAGGTAACGGCCTGGCCCTTCTTAAAGAGACAATTAATGAGCAACAAGGTTGTTCAAGCTGAGATAATTTGTTTGGTGGACAAGTAGAGCCATCTCACCATACCACCAAATGGCCATCTTGTCTTCCCTTGCTGTTTCATTAGACACCTCTGAGGATCCATCCAGCCCACTCCAGTGATGGAAGCTATTTTTGAAATAATTACACAGCTCAAACTTGGGCTCACTTGAAGGCGGAAATGCTGGGTGGGAAAGATAAAAAATGAATGTCACCCCTTTCTCTCTGCAGGAGATGCTCCGTGGGCTTGAAAGAAGAGAGAACAGTGCACAAGGAGTTTATCCTTAGAAAACCACTGTGGAACTGAAGGGCTAATTCTGAACAGTGTCTGGTGCCTGCCCTCCCCAAGCATGCTGAATGCCTCCTCTCCGTCCTCAGTGTCTGGAAACCTGAGCATCAAGAAAGAGGGGAGAAAGGGCTAGGAACAGAGGAGGAGACTGGGACAGACGCTGAGGCTGCAAGTCTCAGGACTGCATGGGGACAACTCCAGTTGTACTCTGGAGGTGCCAAGATATAGTATGTAAGAAGTTGAGACATGACATCCTATGCTCTGAGCCATGTCCATTCCATGCCAGTGTTAGTCGCAAATGTAGGAAACTCAAGTGACCTGGAACCACCTTCCCTTTTCCTCCCCAGCCACGCTGTCTCCTAAAGCCACTGTGAGTGAGAACTCATAGCCATCCCTCAAAAACAATGAGTGGGCCGGGAAAGTGGCTCAATTGGTAGACAGAGTGCTGGCCTTGACAGATTTGGAGCTGAATTTGAGCCCCAGAGCCCATGTAAGAGAGCCAGGCAAACACGCTGCCTCAAGAAACAGGGTAGGCAGCATCCTTGGGACTGGAGAGCCAACTTAGTAGTTAGAAGAGCATACTGCTCTTACAGAGGACCCAAATTCCATCCCTAGCACCCACTTAGTTTGGCAGCTCACAACTGCCTGTTACTCCAGCTCGAGGCGACCCAATGCCTTCTTTTGACCTCTGTGGGCACCCACATACATGTGCATACATTCACACAAACACACATACACATAGATAAAAACAAATCTAAAATAAAAAAAAAAAAAACAGGTAGACAGAATCTTAAGAAATGCACCCAGAGTTGACCTCTGGCCTCCACATGCACTTGTATACACACACACACACACACACACACACACAGCTGAATGCACACATGAGCATACACACACCCCTGTGCATACACATATACACCTGCACACATGCAAACACACATGCACACCCATGTGCACACACATATACACCTGAGTGCACATACACACACACGAGCATACACACCTGTAAACACACACGCCCCTGTGCACACACCTGCACACCTACACACACAAGTGCACAACACTCACAGATTAAGTGGCAGTTTTTGCAAAGGCTTCTTGGTGCTGCCAAACAATGAGGCCAGGCAACCTGCATCAGCCTTGGGGTGGGATTAGAGCTGGGAAACCCCTTTCTGGTTCTCCTCTGTTCCTTCTGCATGAATCAGGGCAGCCACAGTCTCCAGGAAGATTAGGGAGAGAAAGAAGCAGAGTCTGTCTTCTGCTATCCAAAGGAAACTACAGGGCCCAGACCCAGAGACCATCCCTGGCCTTCCCTGGGAAAGCACATGATGAGAAGTCCTTTCCCTGAGTCTCTATCCCCTTTTGGAAAATGCTCCAAGCAGCAGCTGCTGCTACCCCAAAGGAGGGTGATTCAAAACATGCCTACTGAGCCCCAGATCCTTGGGAACCTCCCAACAAAGTTTCTCTACATGCTCCTCTTTTCCATGGAGGACTCCCCTTTCCATGGAGACCCCTCTCTTTTCAATGGGGGAGCACCTTTACATCAGAGACCCTATTCCAGTGGGGATTCTTTACAATGGGCATCCATCTTTTCAATGAGAAAGAACCTCCTCTGTTTTCAAAGTAGACTGACAATCAACAACCCTAAAAAGACAAAGTAGAAGGATTGTAATTGTGCCAGCAACAGCATGAAAATCACTCCATTGGAGGAGAGTTAAAATGTTGCGGTCCCCACAGTAGAGCCACAAGCAAGGTCCCTCCTGTCTTCACTGTTTCGCAGAACATGAAAAGAGGCAAGAAAAGGTCTTAGGATCCTGAAGACACAAATCCATTTGACCTGATTCTGACCTCCAGGACTCCTCTCAGCCAATGGTTCTGACCCCAGGACCCCTCTCAGCCAATGGTTCTGACCCCAGGACCCCTCTCAGCCAATGGTTCTGACCCCAGGACCCCTCTCAGCCAATGGTTCTGACCCCAGGACCCCTCTCAACCAATGGTCCTATTGAACAAACTGGACTCACATTTGGCACCAGGTGGATGTAACATCACCAGCCTGCCCTCAAGGAACTTCCAAGTGACTCTGGAGGCAAAACTCAGAAAACTGTAAAAGATGAGGCTCTCTAGAATCTTGCTGTCCAGATAAGCAATGGGACCAAAAAGGAAAGGGGGGGTGAGAAAATGGAGTTTGTGGGGAGTCACTAGCCAGGAAAGGACATGGGAGCCTGGGTCACTGAAGGAGAAGGAAGCATGAAGGATGAATCAGAAATCAAAGGACCCTTGGAAGAGGACCAAGGGGGAAGAGGGGTACACAATGGGAGGGGTACAAACACCCCATGCCACCCCTCAGCCCCTCTGTAATATTTCCCATATTGATCACTGGCTATTGGGAAATGGATACCCAGAACCAGTAGACAACCCAAACATAGACAGGCAGGTGGGAGACTGAAGAGCACGTTAGCAGGTGTGACTAAAGCCAGCTTCTACAACCAGTCCTAGGTATTGGGGACAGGAGAGGACCCAACATAAGGCAGAGAACAGAAATGTAAAAAAGGAGACAATGGCATATGCCACTCACTATGTGAACCCATAGCAAACAAATGATATTATGCCTTATCCTCTACTATGTCCCCAAGGCTTGACCACTCTTGGCACCCATTAAGGGCTTAATAAGAATTAAAAAGGTATATGCATAGATGGATGGCAGATGGATGGATATATGGATAGGTGTATGGATAATGTCATAATTACAGATACTGTTGCTATGATAAACACAGAGACCAAAAACAACTTGGGAAGGAAAGGGTATGTTCAGTTTACATGCTATAAAACATAACCTATTGAGGGAAGCCAAGACAGGAACTAAAACTGGACAGGAACCTGAATGAATAATCTCTTTCAGGGGTCAGGGAGTAGTGCTGCTTACTGACTTGCTCCTCTTGGCTTGCTTAGCCTGATTTCTTACAGCATCCAGAGCCACCAGTCCAGGAATGGTACCATCCACACTGGGCTAGGTCCTCCCACATCCATCACTAAGAAAATGTCCCACAGGCTTGCCTACAGTCTGATCTTATGGAGGGGCATTTTCTCAACTGAGGCTCCCTCATCTCAGATGACCCCAGCGTGTGTCAAGTTACCATAAAACTAGTGAGTATAAGTGAATAAATGGATAGCTGGCTAGATATATAGATGTGTGGGTAATGGGTAGATAGATAAAGGGATGGATTCATAGATGCATTCATAGATGTGTGGAACAATGAATAGAGGATGGGTTTATGAATGGAGGATGGGTTTCTGGATGGGTGGAGGATGGGTTTCTGGATGGATGAGTGGACGGACAGACAGGGAGATGGGTGGGTAGGTGAGTGGGTGCTTGCACAAATGAATGCATGGATTCATGGAAAAACAAATGAGTGATTTTAAATTCTATCATAGTCTTCTATTGTTAAGAATACAGAAATCCAAAATATAAAACTCTTTAAAACCGTGTCTGTTTAAGTTCATAGCACCCCGGAGGCCCTTCTGCTGAGTGATAAGACTTGGGTCACATAGCCTAGGGCAATCTTATCAAGGCTGTGAGACATGGAATCCATCTGCTTACCTCTCCACATGCAGTTTTCACCTGTGCAAGGCAAACCAGTTCATTGTATTTGTCTCTGGTGGGAATTGAAAATCAACGGAAGTGACCCACAGAAACTTCATAGAGTGTGTACGGCAAGCAAAAAGGGTGTGGTAATTTATATAATGTCCCTATTTCTGCTTTCCTCTCTCTCTCTGTACCACCAGACAGCAACACTGCTGCCCCACAAGACACCTCACAACCATACAGGTCCTTTCCCACTCCATCACTCCTATGGATACAAGTAAGGCACCAAGACACAGAAAATAGCTACACATACTTAGTGCATGACGGGTTGATTATGCTGAGGTTTCATAATCCAGTTCAAGGAAGAGGCCCCAGCAGTTAATTTTTTAAATGCAATCTATATTTAATGTAATATGAATATTTAACTCACTTAATGCAATATTTAATTTGATCTCCAATACAAATAAAAATAGTAGGCAAAAGAACGAGGTCTCAGCTGGAGAGCGCCAGTTTCCAGTGAGATCCCACTACCCTGCAAAACCTTCTCAAGTTCCAGCCCAGCCCTCGTCCTCTTCTGCCGGCTATTGGCCAGAGGTGAGTCTGGGCCCAATCGGGGCTGCCTGTCCCCTTCAACCTCTTTACCCCCCTCCCCCGCCTGAACTCCCTGGATTGGCCCCTGATCCTGCTGCTCCTGTCTCCGGTCCCCTTTGAGAGCACCCTTGGAGCTCTGATACACCCCCACCCATCCCAACCTCCAGCCTACCCCCCCACCCTGTGCCCTACCCCACCTACGGTCCTGCCGCTCTGGTTGAGCACTGGGACAGAGGGTGGAGCCAACAGTCCACCCTACTTCGGAGACCTCTCGGAGCAACTCCGAACAAAGGAGACCTGACTATCCACGTGGGACCACCTGTAATTTCCACCGGCTTGGTCCCTGACCCCGCCTCCAGTCCTCTGCTGGAGTCCCAGGCCCCTCCCAGAGATCCGCCTATCTCTGCGGGTCCACTTGGAGTTCCTGCAGGCAAGATCCTTGACCCCCAAATCCGGGCCCTGCCAAAGAACGAGGTCTCAGCTGGAGAGCGCCAGTTTCCAGTGAGATCCCACTACCCTGCAAAACCTTCTCAAGTTCCAGTCCAGCCCTCGTCCTCTTCTCCCGGCTATTGGCCAGAGAGAAGCCTCCTAGAGAGCTTGGACCACACAGAGATACAGACATTGAATCTTTGATCCACATAAGCCCATCTGGGAAGGACCATAGAGAGAGGGAAGAGACACCACCAACACCTACAGGAAGAAACTATGGGAAGAAGACAATACAAGAGAACACCTAACAACAGAAAGACAAACATGACACCACCAGAATCTAGGGAATCTACACCAACTAGAATGGAACACAACAACAAAGCAGAGGAAGCAGAAGGGTATGACTTAAAAATCACCATCATAAAAATGATAGAGGCCCTCAAAGAAGATATGAGAAAATCCCTTAAAGAAATAGAGGAAAAAACAAACAAAAAAGTGGAAGAAATGAACAAATTCCTTAAGGAAAGTACAGAAAGCCAAGAAAAAACAATTAACCAGGTGAAGGAAACGGTTCAAGATTTGAAAACCGAAATTGAGAAAATAAAGGCAACACAAATGGAAGGAAAGCTGGAAATTGAAAAGCTGGGCAAAAAATCGGAAACCACGGACACAAGCATAACCAATAGAATTCAAGAGATGGAAGAGAGAATCTCAGGCGCAGAAGATAAACTAGAAGAAATAGATTCATCGACCAAAGAAAACCATAAATCCAACAAATCCTTAACACACAATATCCAGGAAATGTGGGACACCATGAAAAGGCCAAACCTAAGAATAATAGGCATAGAGGAAGGTGAGGAAGCCCAGCTCAAAGGTGCTGAAAACATATTCAACAAAATCATCGAGGAAAACTTTCCAAATCTGAAGAAGGACATGCCCATGAAAGTACAAGAAGCATACCGAACCCCAAATAGGCTGGACCAAAGAAAAAAGACCCCTCGACATATAATAATCAAAACACCTAGCATACAGAATAAAGAAAAAATATTAAGAGCAGCGAAGGAAAAAGGACAGGTAACATATAAAGGCAGACCTATCAAAATTACACCTGACTTCTCCATGGAAACCCTCAAGGCCAGAAGGTCCTGGATAGATGTTCTAAAAGTATTAAGAGAACACGGATGCCAGCCTAGGCTACTATATCCAGCAAAACTCTCAGTCAAAATAGATGGAGAGAACAAGATATTCAATGACAAAACCAGATTTTCCCAATATGTATCTACAAATCCAGCCCTACAGAAAGTATTGGAAGGAAAATTCCAACCCAAGGAAGGTAACTACGCCCACAAAAATGTAGGCAACAGATAATCCAACTACACCAGAAACCTAGGGTGAAGCAGAACAAATATATTCACAATACCACTGCCAACAACAAACCTAAATCAAACAACCATCAACAATCAATGGTCCTTACTCACCCTCAACATTAATGGTCTTAACTCACCTATAAAAAGACACAGATTAACAGAATGGATACGAAGACAGAATCCATCCTTCTGCTGCATACAAGAAACACATCTTAGCTCCAAAGATAGACATTACCTCAGGGTAAAGGGTTGGGAAAAGATTTTCCAATCAAATGGAAATAAGAAGCAAGCAGGCGTAGCTATCCTAATATCTAACAAGCTAGACTTCAAACCAAAACTAGTCAAAAGAGATGAAGATGGTCATTTCATATTCATCTCAGGAGAAATCCATCAACACAAAGTCTCAATTCTGAACATCTATGCCCCTAATACAAAGCCACCCACATTCGTAAAAGAAACACTACTAAAACTCAAAGCTCATATAAAACCTCACACACTTATAGTGGGAGACTTCAATACACCACTCTCAACACTAGACAGGACCACAAATCAGAAACTCAACAAAGAAACAAAAGAATTAACAGAAGTTATGTCTCAACTGGGGCTAACAGACATCTATAGAACATTCCATCCAAAGACAAAAGAATATACCTTCTTCTCTGCTCCACATGGAACCTTCTCTAAAATCGACCACATACTAGGAGACATAACAAACCTCAACAGATACAAGAGAATAGAAATAGTCCCCTGTATCTTATCGGACCACCATGCTTTAAAATTGGAATTCAACAACAATACAAATAGCAGAAAACCTGCAAACTCATGGAAACTGAACAATGTGCAATTGCACCACTCCTGGGTCAAAGAAGAAATAAAGAAAGAAATTAAAGACTTTCTAATATTCAACGAGAATGAGGATACAACATACCCGAACTTATGGGACACCTTGAAAGCAGTGCTACGAGGGAAGTTCATTGCACTAAGTGCCCATATGAAGAAAACAGAGGATAGTCACATAAATGAATTAACAGCGCAACTGAAAACCTTAGAACAGAGAGAAGCGAATTCACCCCGCAGGAGCAGACGCCAGGAAATAATCAACTTGAGGGCTGAAATCAACAAAATAGAAACCAGGAAAACAATACAAAAAATCAATGCAACAAAGAGTTGGTTTTTGAGAAAATCAACAAGATTGATAAACCTTTATCCAAATTAACGAAAAAGCAGAGACAGAACATGCAAATTAACAAAATCAGAAATGAAATGGGGAACATAACAACAGACACAGAGGAAATCCAGACAATTTTCAGGTCATACTTCGAAAATCTGTATTCCACAAAAATTGAAAATTCAAAGGAAATGGACAAGTTTCTGGATAACTATCACTTACCAAAATTAAATCAAGAACAGACAAACAACTTAAATAGACCTATAACCCGAAATGAAATAGAAGCAGTCATCGAAAGCCTTCCAACGAAAAAAAGTCCAGGGCCAGATGGATTCAGTGCAGAATTCTACCAGACATTCAAGGAAGAACTAATACCACTACTCCTCAAACTGTTCCACAAGATAGAAACAGAAGGTTTATTGCCAATCTCTTTTTATGAGGCCACAATAACTTTGGTACCCAAACCTCACAAAGACACAACTAAGAAAGAAAACTACAGACCAATATCCCTGATGAACATCGATGCAAAAATACTCAATAAAATAATGGCAAACCGAATTCAAAAATACATCAGAGAAATCATCCACCATGATCAAGTAGGCTTCATACCTGGATTGCAGGGATGGTTTAACATACGAAAATCTATCAACGTGATCCACCATATAAACAAACTGAAAAAGAAAAACCATATGATTATCTCCCTAGATGCAGAAAAAGCCTTCGATAAAATTCAACACCCTTTCATGATAAAGGTATTAGAGAGGTCAGGGATAACAGGAACATACCTAAACATAATAAGAGCAATATACAGCAAACCAACTGCCAACATCAAACTGAATGGAGAGAAACTTAAGCCAATTCCTCTAAAATCAGGAACAAGACAAGGCTGTCCTCTCTCTCCATATCTCTTCAATATCGTACTAGAAGTTCTAGCTAATGCTATAAGACAACAAAAGGAGATCAAGGGCATCCAAATTGGAAAGGAAGAAGTCAAACTGTCTCTATTTGCAGATGATATGATAGTTTACATAAGCGACCCAATAAACTCTACCAGGGAACTCCTACAGCTGATAAACACCTTCAGCAAACTAGCAGGATACAAGATAAACTCAAAAAAATCAGTAGCCCTATTTTTTTCAGACGACAAAGAGGCAGAGAAAGAAATCAGAGAAACATCACCCTTTACAATAGCCACAAGCAACATAAAGTATCTTGGTGTAACGCTTACCAAACAAGTAAAAGATCTATATAATAAGAACTTTGTGACTCTAAAGAAAGAAATTAAAGAAGATACCAGAAAATGGAAAGACCTCCCATGCTCTTGGATAGGTAGGATAAACATAGTAAAAATGGCAATCTTACCAAAAGCAATCTACAGATTCAATGCAATCCCCATTAAAATCCCACCACAATTCTTCACCGACCTTGAAAGGATAATAATCAACTTTATATGGAAAAACAAAAGACCCAGGATAGCCAAAACAACCCTATACAATAAAAAAGAACATCAGGAGGCATCACCATTCCTGACTTTAAGCTCTACTACAGAGCTATAGTTCTGAAAACAGCCTGGTATTGGCATAAAAATAGACAGGTAGACCAATGGAATCGAATTGAAAATCCTGATATTAATCCATGCACCTATGAACACCTGATTTTCGACAAAACAGCTAAAATGATACAATGGGGCAAAGACAGCATCTTCAACAAATGGTGCTGGCACAATTGGATGAGGGTGTGTAGAAGACTGCAGATAGACCCATGTCTGTCGCCATGCACAAAACTCAAGTCCAAATGGATCAAAGACCTCAACATCAATCCAGCCACATTGAACCTCTTAGAAGAGAAAGTAGGAGGTACCCTTGAACAAATTGGTATAGGAGACCGCTTCTTGAACATAACTCCAGGGGGCACAGACACTGAAAGAAACAATTAATAAATGGGACCTCTTCAAACTTAGAAGCTTCTGTAAGGCAAAGGACACAGTTGACAAGACCAAACGGCAGCCCACTGACTGGGAAAAGATTTTCACTAATCCTATATCCGACAAAGGACTGATCTCCAAAATATACAAAGAACTCAAGAAACTAGTCAACAAAACACCAAATAACCCTATTAAAAAATGGGGTACAGAACTGAAGAAAGAATTCTCAATGGAGGAAATCAAAAAGGCTGAAAGACACTTAAGAAAATGCTCCACATCCTTAGCTATCAGGGAAATGCAAATCAAAACAACTTTGAGATACCATCTTACCCCTGCCAGAATGGCTAAAATTAGAAACACCAGTGATGACTTATGTTGGAGAGGATGTGGAGAAAGTGGAACACTCCTCCACTGCTGGTGGGAGTGCAAACTCATACAGCCACTTTGGAGATCAGTATGGCGGTTCCTCAGGAAAATGGGAATTAGTTTACCACAGGACCCGGCAATCCCCCTCTTAGGCATATACCCAAAGGATTCACATCAATGCAACAAAGACATCTGTTCAACTATGTTCATAGCAGCACTATTTGTAATAGCAAGAACCTGGAAGCAACCTAGATGCCCTTCAATTGAAGAATGGTTAATGAAGATGTGGCACATCTACACAATGGAATACTACTCTGCAGAAAAAAATAATGGTATCTTGAAATTCGCAGGCAAGTGGATGGCACTTGAAGAAACCATCCTGAATGAGGTAACCCAGTCACAAAAAGAGGAACACAGTATGTACTCACTCATATATGGATTTTAGACCTAGATCAAATGATCACCAGCCTATAATTCACATCACCAGAGGAACTAGGATACAAGTTGTATTCTAAGAGATTCATATAAAGTCCCTCACAGAACTGGGAAGGGACAAGTCCCCCAGACCTCAGGTATAGTGGGTGAGGACAGCTAATGGAGAGAGAAGTAGGAGAAAATGAGAGGGAGGAGAGGAAGGCATGTGTGACTAGGAGGATTGAGCCTGCTTAGGAATGGAAAATAGGAAAGAGAGAGAGAGCAGAGACAGAGAGAGAGAACATAAAAGAGGGAGCCAATATTGGTTTGAAGAGAAAGTTGAACACAAAGAAAGGTCGAGGGAACTACAAGACTGCTCCCAACTAACAATCTCAGCTTCCGTGGAAAGGCTATCATAAATGCCCTTCCCGGAGAGTGAGATCAACAACTAACTTCTCCATGGAGTCCTCAACTAATGCCTGTTGAAAACAGGAGCAAACACCCATACATAAACACTGAGTCAAACTAGAACCCAGAAGCAGATGGAGAGGACAAGACCATGCGGTAGAAGTACATAGAGACAGCTTACCTGAACAAGGAGGAGCTAAGGGCCACTAGACTGATAGCTGGGAAGCCAACAGAGGTCTGACTCGGACTCCCCTGAATATGGGTCTCAGCCAGAAGGTCTGAACAGTCTGAGAGACCTCAGACAGTGGAGCCAGGATGTATCCCTGGTGCACAAAAGGACTTTGCAAACATATCCCCCATGGAGGGATAACTGCCTTATTCTAGAGATAGGAGAGAAGCCCTAGTCCCTACTTCACAGGACCTGTCAGATCTACATGACCCCAACTGGATGGCATTCCCCCACATATTGTATTGTGGTGGGGGGTTGGGAGGGGAGGGTGTTTAGAGTGCATGGGAGAGGGTAGAGAGGGCAAAAGGGAGGGAAGGAGGGAGGGAGGGCTTGGGGGGGAGGGAGGGAGGGAGGGAGAGGGAACTGGGATCGACATGTAAAATAATAATAATAAAAAAAAAAAAAAAAAAAAAAAAAAAAAAACGCTTTGACTCCAAAATTTAAGTTGAAGAACAAGTTACTGGGGAAAAGTATTTCTATTTTTGTTTCCACAGAAAATGAAAAGATGTGGATTCCTTCCAGACTAATGTGGTTTGATCACACCAGACCGCCTGAAACAGAGTACAAGCTGATCCTACATTCCAAACATCTGGACAAAACAGCCCTACAGACTACAGCTAGGATATCTGAATCTTCTTCGAATCCCCCAAGACAGCGCCCCTTACCAGCAGGAAGTAGTTTGGAAAGAACGACGCCCAAATTCCCAAATATTGTGTATAAATGTTTGTTTTCATTTAATTGGACTTTGTTATATAAAATTAAATAAAAAATACTCTATATGCAAAAAAAAAAAAAAAACAAATAAAAATAGTAAACAGATCAGTTAATGATTTACACACAGGTTCTCCCATTGTGTCATGAAGCCTTTTTCTGATGACAATTTTCTCCCTCTCTCTAAGCAGATATGCTAGGATGTTCCAGCTGATGCTTCTAAGTGGGTCAGAGTGTCCTGTGGGAAGTGGGCTCAGCCAGGAAGGGGCCATAGCTTTGATTTATTTGGAGACTTAATTAAATCATATTATGTGTTGGATACTAAGTTAAGACCTAGAGGGAAGAATGAATCCTTCTTTCACAGAGTGAGTGATCCAGTGGGAAGTAGATACAACTCTCTAACAAGTCAAAGGCAGTGGGGACAGAATCCCTGCTTCTAACTGCACTGAACACTGACAATGCACCTGGCCAAAAGCCCAGATGGTGGGGCAAAAGATAACATGAGAATAGACAACCTGGAAAATGGGAGGCAGAGGGACCCAGGCAGAGAAGAGTTTGCTCAAAGGCTTTTATGAACTAACGCCTGTGTGGTGGGTCAATTGAGAACTGTCACCTATAGACTCAGGTATGAACACTTGGTGTCCACTTGGTGGTACTGTTTGGGAAGGTTTTGGAAGTCTTAGTAAGTGAAGCCTTGCTGGAGGAAGTCCATCACTGGAGGCTGAATCCACTTCAGTTCACTCTCCATGCTTCTTATGTGTGGATAAAGATGTGATCTCTCAACTTCCTCCTCCTGCCACCTTACCTCCCCCACAATTCTGAATTTTTCCTCTGGAACTATAATAAACTACATCCCAGAATAAACTCCTTCTTGTATAAAGTAGATCTATCCATGATACTTTATCAAAGCATATAAAGAAACAAACAAACAAACAAACAATGCAGTCTATGGCCCCTAATTCCACATGTTGGGCTCTAATGTCCTACGGGGGTAATGAGACATGAAATCAGCCATGAATAGAGGCCAATGCACTCAAAAGAGAAGATAGCTGTGAGCAAAACAGGAAGAGTGTCCTCCACTGGAACCAACCACAAGCTTGATCTTGGACCTGTCTGCCTCTAGAACAGGGAGAAATAAATTCTCATGGTTTAAGCCACACAAGACTGTGCTATTTCTTTATAGCAACCCAAACTCATACAGACACAACTGTGCTAATGACAAGAGACACTGGGCAGACTGAAGAACACAAGAGGAGGCAACCTCAGGTGAGGCTCAGCCTCCCAAATCCCTTAACTAGGTGGGGACATTATCCCAGAAGCAGTGAGAATTAATCTTGGGAGAGGCATCACTAGAACTGTCAGGGTGACAGTTCCACAGCTGAGAGCTATTAAAGCAATCCTGAGAAGTACCAAAGGGAATAGATAGAAAACGAGCAGATTAAAGAAATAGAGAGGACACTGAATTGGTGGGGTCTTGGCACCTGGCTGAAGCAAGCCAGAAAGGGAATAAAATAAAGACTGTGTATGAGCAATCAGTATGAATTACCAAGTGAGTGTATTAAATAAATTTTAACAGTCAACAGTACTGCCATTGCCATCACTGTTAGTGCCAAGGTCACAGTCCCCATCTTAGAGATGACATTGAGTAAGTCTCTTCTCTTCCACATTGCTTTTTAAGTCTGTTCCTAAAAACAAATGGTACCCAGGAGAAGCTCAAAATATGATAGCAGAGAAGGTGGATGTCACCTGATTTTGTCCTGTGCAAGGCAAACAACCCAACACAGCTTTGTGATAAATACCCACTACTGTGGTAGTTTGAAAAAAAAAGGTCCATAAAGGAATGGCACTATTAGGATGCATGGCTTTGCTGAAGTAGATATGGCCTTGTTGGAGGAAGTGTGTTACTTTCAAGGTGGGCACTGAGGTCTCGTATATGCTCAAGCCACACCTAGTATCTCAGACCACTTCCTGTTGCCTACAAGTTAAGATGTAAAACTCTCAACCTGCATGCCACTATGTCCCACCATGATCATGGACTGAACCACTGAACTGTAAGCTACATAATTAAATGTTTTTCTCTGTAAGAGTTGCCATGGTCATGGTGTTTCTTCACAGTGATAGACACACTTACTAAGACACTCATCAATAGGGAATCTGTTTAATGAACTATATAGCACAGCCATACAACTAAATACCTGCAAGTATTAGAAGTCACTGCACTGGAATTACACTTAATGGCACAGAGAAGTGGGCTTAATATATTATTAATCTCTTTGGAATGCAAACATAAGAAACCCTGCCTCAAAAAACCAAAAACAAATAATAGTCTCATTTTAAGTGTGTTTAGGGTTTTGTTGGAGAATGAACCAGAGCACTGTATTCACAGTCATCTTTCATTTCTTCTTTCAGGATTTTCTATGCCTTTCTCGGTTTTCCTAGGCCCATGTGTTAATAGATGGGATTTTTTTTTTACATTATAAAAGTAAGCAAAAATCAGGATATTTAATTTACTCCACACGATATGTAACCAAAACTTTGGAAGCTTTCATTTCAAGCTGTGAACTGTCCTCTAAACATAAAGGACACAGTCAAAGACTGATCATATTCCAAAGCTCATGCCCTTTACTTTGAAGAGTTAAGACCAAAGTTCTCTAGCTATTCACCCTTGCCCCACACCTCTCCTCTCAACCACCATCATGGTTCTACCAATACTTTTCTATTATCCCATTAGAATCGTTAAAAAAAAAAAAAACACATAAGTGAATACTGTGTTCAGCTGAAGATCAGAGGTATGGATCAAAATGAGGCCAGAGTGATTCATCACTTGTGGGAGAAGGGGATCTGGATGGATCAGATATTATAGAAATCTAAGAGAGGGAGAACTATTGAAAATATGCCCTCTCAGATAAGGATAAAAGGAGAGTCCCTTAGATCTTCTCCCAGGCATGTTTTTGTGGTGTAATCACATCCTGAATTACTTGATATCCTTCTGTTAAGAGGCCAGTGTACTATATGGTTAATGCTGTGTCAGCTTGTCACAACCTAAAATCACCCTGTAAGAGTCTCAATTGAGGAACTATCCAGATCAGACTGGATTGTGGGCATTTCTGTAGGAAATAGTCTTCAGTGTTCATTGGCCCAGTCCACTGTATGGGGTACCTTTCCCAAGGCTAGACCATAAACTCTATTAAGAGCCACAAAAGGCAACAGAAAGCAAGCAGGCCGCATGGGTGAACTGAGTCTCTCAACTCTTGACTGTGACTATGGTAGGATCCACAGACAGTCAGGCGCTACTTGAAATGCTGCCTTGGTTTCCCCTCAGTGACTGACTATCAACTGGGCTTGCAAGCCCAATAAGCCCCCTTCTTCCTTACACTGTTTTTGGTAAGGATATGTGTCACAGCCACAGAAATGAAACTAAGACATACTACTGGGGGGGGGGTTGCTGTGGAGCTTTTGGGACATAGGGCCTGGCTGGAGAAAATGGGTCCCAATGAGTGGGCCATGCAAGGTTATGTCGGCCACTAGTCCCAACTCTGTGTCTGATTCTTGATCCACTATCATGTGAGGAGCCATTGCCACATGATCCTGGCACCATGGGTTCCACCTTCCACACCTTCCACACATGATGAACCAGAAACCATGAGCAAAAAGAACTCTTTTCTCAATGATTTACTTGATGTAAGAGATCAAACCATGGAGATCTGCACTGGAGGGGACCAGACCCATGGTAACTTGGAAAAGGAACCTTTAAGAGCAAGGAGCTTTGGGATGGGGAGTTGGGAAGATGTACAGATGAGAAACTTGGCCTTGAACTTCCATAGAGAAGACAGCCAGACAAATGGGGCCTACAGAAGTGATAAAGGTCAGGGTGTCAGAGCACACAGTGTAGAGGGCAGACACCGACCACGAGGTGACCAAGCTCCCTTCTGGGGCATTTTGTAAAGTAAAATCTAAGTGAAACAGCAAAGGCAGGTCAAAGAAGGAGAGTAGCTGAAGCCAGATGGAAGATAACACCTGCCCTACTGGCTGGAACTGAGTCCCTGCCTCTTGAATAAGCCATTCTTTCACATCTCCAAAACCTCTAATAATCTAGCACTTCGTGTATCCCCAAGAACGCAGGACCCATCTGAGCTGGTGGCGGGGGGCAGAAAACACTAATTAGCTTCAATCTAGACTAATTGCTTTTTAAACTTCTCCTATAAGCCTGACTTAGAATGGCTTCCAAGAATCGATGTTTCATTATGTTTTGCCATCACAGAGACTGACCCTGTCAATAGGTTGTTAGGAATCAGCTCTCAGTGAAGTCCCCTCCTTCCCTTCCCCATCCCCTTCTCACTGGCATCAAACATCATTGTCCTAGAGAGGAGACAAAGCTGAGCCTCAGAGATGAAGATCCTGGCAGGAGAGAGGTGTCTGTCTCAACATTTACCTGCTGAGCACCTTCTAAATAGCAGGCCCTGCCCACACCAGTGTCATGTGACCTTATCAGTCATTGCAATAATTCTGATGAGCCTGGGCCATCATCAGCCCATTTCTCAGATGAGGACACTGAAGCTCAGAAGGCCTTAACCTTGAGCTTGGTGTACTCAACGGGGATATCATAAACTGTATGGGTTCTTGCAAGACAAGCCCCTGTGCCTCATGGAAGTCTCCTTCTTAGACTCCCAGGGCCTGGAACAAATCTCAAAAGGAGTCTTAAAGCATCACCTACCCAAAATCCCACCCACAGCAAGATGTCCACATCAGAGGTGTTATACAGCCAGCCTGAGTCTGACCTCGGGATAAACCCTTCTTTATTCCTTGACTCTGAGCCTCCTGGGAGCAAGTTACATAAACCTCAGCAAAACAGCACACTGAAAAGAGCAATGAAGTAAGGAAGCAGCCTTGTGGTGCCAGAGACGAGCAGCTTGCCTGTCTGAGGGACCAGGGTCTGAACAGTTCCAAGAGGCTGAACTAGACCTGCTTATGTTCTCTCCCATCTGTGTCAAGCCAGACACATCAACAAACAATAAGCCAATAGCTGATCCAGCCTCAGCAGTCTCCCCAGAACCCTACAGACAGAACCCAGGGTCCACACCAGGGGGCTTGGCTCTGCATCACCCTACTTGCTTTCTTCTGTAGGCATGGAGGAAAGAGCCTAGAGTGTTCCCCTGTGAGACCTTGTGTCCTCTCCCATTTACCCTCAAACCTTTCTAAACATTTTATTCCCTGTCTCCTACTACTGAAGTGTCCATTGTATGCAGAGCTTGTACTGACATGATGCTAGAGCCCAGCAAACAGTGAGTGCTCAGCAAATGCTAGCCCCAGTGATCCTTGTGTTTACATGGCTAATTGCAAGTCCTGGGCTCCATGGAGATTTAGGTAAGGAGGTGAGTGGGAGCCAGGGTACAGCTTTGAGTTCGATACTTCCAGGTCACTGTTAGACAATGTGAAGAGCAAGGGGTTCCAGGCTTGAATCCTGATGGTGCCTCCTAGATTGTGAGCAGCTTACTTGTTTAACATCCCAGGAACCTGAGATGTTTTAGAGCCTGGTGAAAAACTACATCACTGTGGAATTGGTGCAATAAATGAACACACAAAAACCAAGATTTGTGCTACTGTGAAAAAGAAGAATAATTCAGAGAGAAGAAACCATTAACAGACCTGAGCTAGACTATACTAGATGAAGCAAGGCAGAAGGGGGAGGGATGTCCCCAAAATAGCTGTCAGCATCCTTAGAGGAAGAAAGGTAGAGGTGGCTGTGGCATGTGCAAAGGCCCTGTGGTAGGAAGGAAAGTGGTCTGGTGTAGAAGTAGAGGATCTGCAGCAGGGAAAGGAAGGAGACACATTCCAAGCAGAAGCTGGAAGCAGGTGGACACTGCTCCCTTGAGAAACAAATGTCTTGAGGACACCCTCTGTCCATATTCCCCTCTGTCCATACTCCCATCTGTCCATACTCCCATCTGTCTGTGCTTCCCTCTGACATATCCAGGATGCCAAGAGCCAGGCTGGGCATAGTCACCTAACTCTACTGAGTTTATAAAATGTGTCCCCAAATCATTTGTGATTCCCAAGGCACACCCTGGTCTGAGCTCCACCAGAAGGGGGACCCACACTCCTGCTAGGGACAGCAAGATGCAGAAACTTACTGAAATCAAGATTGCTTCTCGGCTGATTTTCCTGGAAATGGGACTGTACACAGGTCACACAAAGCAGAGTTCTTCTCAAACTTGTCATTGAACTTCAATGAACTGCCCTGGATTGTGGGATTGTCATCCCTGCCTCGCACATGACATCTCATCTGTCTTTAATCCAGTTAAGAGGTGAGTTTGGGCAGCAGGGTAGCAGAGAAAGTATTGACAGTCCCAGTGTAGTTAGTGAAGGCAGATCCATGGTGTCTGGTATCCTTCTCAAAGAAATACAGGCAGAGCTCTGATAATATCCCCCAAATAAGCAGTGCCCCCCTACAACCCAGACAGTACACTCCTGATTGAGGAACAGGAGGTCAAATGGCATCTGACCCTATGGTGGTCATGGTGCTTCTTCATCTAACTCCACTGGGAGTCTTGGCTGATTGGACAAACACTGAGATTTGGCCTGGAAGCATCCACTGCATTGGGCCATCAGCAGCCAATCAGTCAATCTGCACACAATGAGTCTTTAACTCAAGCAATGAAACTGCAAACTTTGGGGTATCTGTGCATATGTATGTGGTATGTATGGCACAAATATATATATATATGGTGTGTGTGTGTGCATCTTCTCCTATGTGTTGAACACATGTAGAGTTCAGAGGTGAACATCAGTCTTCCTCAGTTGCTCTCAACCTTATCTTTTTATGAGGTGAGGCCTCTATCCCTTGCTAGAGTGAACCAGTAAGCCCTGAGATCCACCTTTCTTCTTCCTAACCCCAGCACTAGGATCATGAACACAGGTTGTCATGCCTGGTCTTTCACAAGAGTGCTGGAGATTCAAACTCAGTTCCTCATGCTTGTATGGCAAGCACCTTGTCCATGGACACATCTCCCTAGCTAGGGAACATTTCCAACCTCAGTAGTTTCTAGGTTTCTTATCCTCAATGGCTCCCACTTTCCATAAAAAAAAAAGTCATGCATAGAGAAAGTGTGTATGTACAAGACAACCCCTATATCACTGCCCCTTCTATGTGGCAAATGTAAGTCAGCTACTTGACACCCACCTCCTTCTGATGCAGTCTGTCAGTGAAAACTGACACTTCCATGGGGGAAACCTAGCTCCCTCATTCCTGTAAACATCTCCTATGAATGTGGTCCAGTGCTGGCTCCCTCATCCCTGAGAGCATTTCCTATGAATGTAGTCCAATGCTGGCTCCCTTATCCCTGTGAACATCTCCTATGAATGTGGTCCAATTCTGGCTCTCTCATCCCCTATGAGCATCTTCTATGAGTGTGGTCCAATGCCAGCATCTCCAAGCAAGTCCTGCCCAGGATAAGAATTCCCTTTCAAACCCTTTATATCCATCTCAAAAATCAATGTGACTGTCAGTCTTTTACTTGTTAACACAATAAAAACTCTTCAAACTGCATCTTCTTTTTCACTCTGTGAACTCCCACTCAAAGCCAGCCTGGAGGGGAGAAAGAAAAGAAGAAAAAGAGCTGTCCTGGGGGGACATGTTTGGTTTTGTGATAATAAAACTTCTGTTGTGTAGAAGCAATTTCACACAGAATGCCGGTCAATGTGTCCCTCTTTAAATAGTCTAGGAGCCATCCCTGACAATGAGCAAATGAGCTGAGGTAAATGGCTAAGTCATGCTATCCTATAAATGTGACTGCTGAATAGTAGGTCACCACCTTCAAGGCAGTCCCACAACCCAGGCTGGCAGAGATGGTGCTGTGGCGGTGGAGAGAAGGCTGCTGGGCCCCTGTGAGACTCTTCTTCTATTTCTTGCCAGGGAAACACAGAGCTCAAGAGCAAGAGTAAAACCAAGCTGAACATCACCCACTGCTGGGTTTGCTATTGCTTAGCTTGTGGGGCTACATTGCTTTGGCTTGTTTTTTGAGACAGAATCTAACTGCATAGCCCACGGTGCCCTTAGACTTGAAGGGCCCTGCCTTAGCCTTCCCATTACTGATGTGAGAAGCACATGCCACCACACTAGACTTCAATTGCTAAGCTTGAATGCTATGCTTTACTCAAGTGAATACCACTTGCCTGCAAGGCTCCTGCAGATGGCCATAAATAAGACACTTGAGCCCCAACCTTGGGGAACTGATGGTTTAAAAATATACAAGCACTATTATAAAGGGTAATGTTTCTCTGATTTCTTTCTCAGCCCCTTTATCATCTGTATATAGTAGGATTACTGATTTTTTTTTGAGTTGATCTTGTATCTTGCCACTTTGCTGAAGGTGTTTATCAGCTGTAGGAGTTCCCTGGTAGAGTTTATTGGGTCACTAATGTAAACTATCATATCATCTGCAAATAGTGACAGTTTGACTTCTTCCTTTCCAATTTGTATTCCCTTGATCTCCTTTTTTTTTTCTCATTGTTTTAGTAAGAACTTCAAGAACAATATTGAAGAGATATGGAGAGAGTGGTAGCCTTTTCTTGTTCCTGATTTTAGAAAAACAGCCTTAAGCTTCTCTCCATTCAGTTTGATGTTGGCTGTTGGTTTACTATATATTGATTTTATCATGTATAGGTATGTTCCTGTTATCCCTGATCTCTTAAGAGATTAATACAAGGTCCCACACAGAAGGGGAAAGGAACAAGATCTCCTGAGCATATTAGGAGTTGGGGGGGGGACAGTGAGTGGAGAGGGGGTTAGGAGAAAGGGAAGGGGGGAGAGGAGAACAAATGGGACCAGAAATATTGAGTCAGGGAATGAATAGATGAGAGAAAAAAAGAGAAATACCATAATAAAGGGAGACATCATAGGTTTGAAGAGAAAACTGACTCTAGAGACCTACAAGGATGACCCCAACTAACAATCTGAGCAACAGTGGAAAGGCTACCTTATATGCCCTTCCCTGATAATGAGATTGATAACTACTTATATGCCATCATAGAGCCCTCATCTAGTAGCTGATGGAAACAGAAACTGACACCCACAGCTAAACACTGAGCCAAACTTCTGGAATCCAGTTGCAGAGAGAGAGATAGGAGTGATAAGAAAAGGGGTCAAGGCAAAGCTACATAAACCCACAGAGACAGCTGACCTGAACAGGGGGGAGCTAATGGACCCCCAGACTGATAGCTGGGAAACCAGCATTATACAGACCCCCTGAATGTGGGTCTCCATTAAAAGTCCTGGGCAGACTAAGGGACCTCTGACAGTGGAACCAGGATATATCCCTGGTGCACAAAAGGACTTTGGGAGCACATTCCCCATGGAGGGATACTTCCTGAGCCTAGAGGCAGGAGGGAGGGCCTAGTCCCTACTCCAAATGACTTGACAGATTTTGATGATCCCTCTTGGAAGGCATCACCCTCCCTGTAGAGTGGAGGGAATGGGATGGGAAGGGGGTCAGGAGCATGGGAGGGAGAGGAAACTGGGATCGATATGTAAAATAAGGGGAATAGATAGATAGATAGATAGATAGATAGATAGATAGATAGATAGATAGATAGATAGGACATGGAGCCAGGATAGGGGGAAGGGAGAGGAAGGAGAAAAACAGAGGAACAGAGGAAAGGACACTTCCACCAAATAACAACAGCTCTACTGATCCTTACTGATCCTTGCCACTCAAGACATCTCAAGATACCTCACGATAACACAAAAACTAAAAAGGCCCAGAAACAGAGATTCAGCTTCAAGCTGAAGATCAGAAAAGCAAAGTAGCCAGCCAGTATGTCTTACCTCTACCCAGCTGAAATGGCAATTCTGTCTCCATGAATCCTCAGAGGCAAAGCTCTCAGTTCCTGTCTCCTCCTGCCTTTTATTCCTTTCTCCACCCAGTCATATCTCTCCTGTCTCCACCTTCCTAGTGCTGGGATTAAAGGCATGTGATCCCAAGTGCTGAGATCACCTTTGTGTGAGCTGTTTCTTTTAGGAGTGTATCAATTTCATGTAGTCAGTGTGGCTTTGAACTAGCAGAGATTCATCTACCTCTTAATCCTGAGTCCTGGGCTTAAAGTTGTATATCACCACTGCCCAACCTCTATACCTTGTAGCTGGCTTTGCTTTCTGTACCCTCAGACAAGCTTTAATAAATCATAAATAATATATCGCCACACTCCATGTGCTTCCTTCTCCTGAAACATTGCACTAGCCTAAGCCACCAAGTCAGTTCTGGGATCATTAACAATAGCTTCCTAAGGGTCTCCTGGAACCCATCTTGGTCCATGTCCTCTCATCCCCAACAGAGCACCCCAAAGGGATCTTTAAAGTGAAGCTTGATCATACTACCTGCTTGTGAATGCCCACCAAGAAGGGAGCATAGGAGGCGGAGGAAGAAAACGAGGAGGGAGAATAGAAGAAAGGAAGGGAAAGGAGGATGAAGAGATGTAAGAGGAAGAGGAGAAGAAAGAAGAGAAGGGGGAAAAGCTGAAGAGAAAGATGAAGAGAAAAGGGAGAAGGAGGAAGAGGAGGAGGAGAGAAGGACGCTGGCTTCCCCACCTTGCCCTGCATGGCAAATGAGCTGAGGTAAATGGCTAAGTCAAGCTATCCTACAAATGTGATCTGGAACAAGTGTCTTAGGCTTCACCTTCCTCAGCTACAAACAGAACCAAGTAGGGAACTAAAAATCCCCAACAACCTACTGGGACCAGAGAAAGCAGCAGCCTCATGCAGGCTACTCCACCACCACAGGACTGTGCTGACTAAAGCAAACACTGCAGAGGGTGCCACAGCTAGACTCCTCGTTTCTCTTACTGCTCTCTCCTGTCTTGGGCCATTCTGTGCAGCCAGGCCACTGGCTTCAAGGACATTCAGCATGGGGCCCTGAGCCATCTGAAGCTGGGGGACAGCTGCCATCCTTTTCTCTGTGATGGCCCATCAAAGGGGCGGTATTAGTTGCCAGACAGTGATGCCGAGCAGACCCCTGCCTTCAGAGATTGCTCAGGTTCTCTCCCAGCAAAATGGGCTTTCTTCAGGATCTGATCGTCTACAGCTGTCTTTCTGTGATGCTCTGTGTTAGCACATGGTAGATGCATCTGATATTCAGCCAGAGGGAGTGAGTGAAACGTGCGAGCCTCGGCTGTGGCAGCCCTGAGCTGTCAGACAGGAGTCTCAGTATTGCAGTGTACTCATCGGACTCAGACTAGCTCTCCACAGCTCTTCCAAGTCAGCATGCTATACTCCCATCTGTCACCAATTCAAGGCATGGATCAGACGGCCAACTGTAATTAATGGAGCACAGAATATTTTCCAGCCTCTTATTTTGAAATAATTTCTGGTGGCGTTTCACTTTCCTCTGTGTGGGGCAGACGGCAGTGTTTTGTCAGGCAGGCTCAGCTCACTCAGAACAATTAATCAGCAGTTGGTGCTAAAACCAATTTACTGGAGTGGGACAAGTACCTAGGTTTTCCCTATTAATGTGAATATCAAAATAGTTTATGAGCCACTGAGTGATTTGCTTAGTGTTGCTTCTCCTCTGCTTCGGGAGCTCAAGATGAGAAGGTGCCTGCCTTCTGAGAACTAGATGCCAGGAAAAGCTAAAAACAATATTTTTAAGTGGGGGGCCAAAACAATTTTTTTTAAATTTTAGTGGGGCTAGAAATTGCTAGATAACTCTCAGCACATACACTGAGTATCTCATAACCACCTTTAACTTCACTTCTAGGGAATCCTGTGTCTTCTTTTGACCTCCTCAAACACCCACATATGTGACATAGACACACAGACACAAAAATAAAAAGTAAATTAAATAACCCTAAGGCCCTCAAACCTAGTTTGTTCCTATTCTAACCAGGGACACAGTCCACTACTTTTTAGTGTGTGTGTGTGTGTGTGTGTATGTGTGTGTGTGTGTCTGTCTGTCTGTCTGTCTGTGTCTGTACTCACATATGTGTGTGCAGTTGATGTGTGTGTCCATGTGGAGGCCACAGTTCAATGGCAGGTGACTCCATCTCTATCCACCTATTTTTGGAGATGATTTCTCACTATACCTGAAGCTCACTGATTTGGCTACATTGCCTGGCAGGTGAGCCCCAAGGATCCTCTTGCCTCTACCTCCCCAGCGCTAGGATAAAGTTACCACACCAGCTTTTTAATCAGGTTCTAGGGATTGAACTCAAGTTCAAAAGCTTACAGCCTCTGCTGTAATTTCTTTCTTTCTTTCTTCCTTCCTTCCTTCCTTCTTTTCAAGATAGGGTTTCTTTGTGTAGCTCTGGCTGTCCGGGAACTTGTTCTGTAGATCAGGCTAGACTCAAACTCACACAGTCCTCAAGATAAAAGAATTAAACACAATGAAATGTTTAATGTGGTACCTAACCTGTAATCAGTATTACTTATAATAATAATAATAATAATAATAATAATAATAATAATAATAATAGTGATTACCTTGGCGATTGCAAACTAACAGACTGTAAGTCACATCAGGACTTCACAGTCAGCTCTATCATCTTCTACTGAGGGACTGTAGAGGTCAGAGAAAGCCTGTGGAAGCAACAGTTTGCTTTGCCTCTGCCTCTCAAATGGTATATGTCCATTTCCAGGAGCTGCTATAAGAAGTGGCCATGGATTCATGGAGCCCAAATCAAGAGTGCAGAAGCCAGAATCCAGGGTCAGAAGGAATGTAGATCTCTCCAAAGGCTCTCAAGGAGCCTCTGCCAATCCCTGGTGGCTCCTGCTCTTCCAAGGCTAGTGCCCACAGCAACACTCCAGCCTTCACCTCAGTCTTCCCATGATCATCTTTCCTACAAGGAAACTATAGCCCTAGTCCAAGAAAACTCCTCTTCAAGTTCTAAACTAATTCCCTCTCCCAAGACAATCCACAGCAGAGGACAGTCTCGGTACTTCCTCTGTGGTCAGGTATGTAAGTGAGAAGCGTGCAGGAGTGTGTTTGGTCAGGAGCTTCTGTGAGTCATCACACAGCTAGGTTGGACCCTTTGATGATTCAGCAGCCTTTGAATCATCCACACTCCTGTAACACAGCTGGGGTGGACCTGCTGGTAATGCAACCGCCTTGAAATCATACACATTCCTGTAAGCAACCCCAATAAACTTGCTGTTCACTCAGCTAGGCTTGGGTGGGATCATCTCTTTGGTCTGTTGTCAGTCTCCTATCTGGGGCGAATAAACATTTGTTCACAACCCCAGGAAGTAAAATGATGACTACATAGGAATATAACCATCATTGGGCATGGTGAATCAGAGACCCAGACCCCAGCAAATCCCTGATCCACAGCCCCCACACAATCTGTGAACAGCTCAGCTCTGAGCCCAGATCCAGTGAAATAAACATACCCTGGATTCGGGACCCAAGCCAGTAAAAGAGACACTTTATCCCTGAACCCAGAGCCAGCAAAAAAACACCCTAACTCAAAACCAAACCCAAAAGAACACACCTTGCCCCTAGAATCAGAAATTTGTCCTGACCATAAATTGGAGCCTAAACGCAAAAAAAAAAAAAAAAAAAAAAAAAAAACAGTTTGGCCCTGAAATCCAAGCAATCTCTGCACTGACACAAAACCAGCCAATCCCTGAGCAAGAAAATCCAACCAATCCCTGAACAGTAAAAGTAGCAACCTCTAGCCTAGGAGCTTGACCTTTCCAGCCTAGGGAAATAGTTAAGTGGCAATCTTTAGTCTAGAGGCAGAACTCCCTACAGACTTGAAGCCTTTTCCAGACCTCATCCCAGAGGGGCAGCCAATCCCAAACCTGCAGGCTTGAAATTCCCCTCACCCCATGGGGGCAGCCAATCCCAAACCTTTAAGTTTAGGGATTTCCCTCACCCCACAGGGGCACAGCCAATTCACAAGCCTGAAAGCTTGGAGTTCCCCAAGCCTTCTCTATAAAAACCCCTTCCCTCATCATCACCTCGAAAGGATGGAGAGACCCAAGTTAAGTTGTGATAAAGACTTTGTTTTTGCATTGGAGTCTGTCTCATGGTAGTAATTTGGGTTCCAGACAGAGAACATATCCTAAGGCCAAGGATAGTGTCTTAACTCACTGTCACACCCCCAGCACTAACCTAGAGCCAGGGTTGCCTAAGAAAAGCCAGTGAACAAAGAAGTTAATGACTAAATCCTAACGTGTCCATCTGCAGCGACCTCAGAACACTTAGGCTCCACTGACACATGCCATTTAATTAGGGACACTCTACCCCTGCTGCTTGGTTTTCCTGTGACTCTGAACACACCCAGAAAAGTCCAGATTGCAAAGTTCTAAGGTCAACTCAAGACCTTGAAAACAAACCTTCCTACGCTTCAATTTCTCTTGAAAAGGGAGCTTCATAGAAAGTTATACATATGGAGAAGGCAGGGGGCAGAGGACACAGTGAGGACCATGACCTTTTCAGAACAGCTGTGACCTAGCAGATGTGTGCAACCTGAAGCCAATGGGCCACACATTCCCCAGGATACCTATGAATGCAGTCCAACACAAAACAATTAAAACTTTAATTTAAAAAGGGGAGTGTTTTAATGATTTTTATGCCTTAATTGTATAGTTCTTGAGCATGAACTTTGCAGATGGCAATTTTGTGTCCCAGTGTCAAAAGATTGGACATGTCTGAGTCTTTAGAAGCATGTTTCATGAGACTTTCAATCTGTCTCTACCTTCTCCAATTCAGTCCTGGCAAATACACCCCTTACTTTCTTGGAAGGCAATGCCCTTGGCACAGGCTCCCTAATTAGCCAGGATTCTTTCCCCAGCATATCAGAACCTATGTGTTATGGAGGAACAGGATGGCAGTTGCTTACCCAGAGAGTTCAGCACTGGCTTCCACAGCCAAGATGATCCTGGAGAAACAGAACATTATCTTATCCTCAAACTCTCCTAAGGCAGGAAGCTTCAGAGGCTAACATAGCACTGGTGAAAATATTCTCAATCGAATAAATGATAACTTTTAGCAAATGTCCTTCACAACACTAGCGCAGGTGAATGAGTGCATGAAGAAACTGGGATGCTGAGCTGGGCTCAGGTGACACTGCCTGCAGTCTCATATTGGAAATATGGTGTTAACAGACTCAAGAGATGGTAGAAATGAAGCCATTTTGACATCCAATTCTGCAGAAAGAGATTCCAACATAGAGAAAAGGTAAAAAGGGTGGCATGATGATTTGATCCAATGTTCTTAAAGTCCTCTAATCTTGAGAAACACCTGTCCTCTTCTCCCATTGGTTAGTTCTTGCCCCATTCCTAATTCCCTGCCCTAGGTTTAGGACACGGGCAGAGCCTTGTCTGATGAATAACTTGGGGCTTGAAATGTCCCTTTTCTGACCCTGAGCTCAGTCACATATTGGGCTGCCTGTAACTTTCCAACAGACTTGCCACCAGCTAGGTAGAGAGGGGCACAGTGCTGTCTGCTTGTCTGTAATGCTGATGAACTCCAGGTGCTCCTCATATGCAAATGGTAACAACAATGTCTCCCTTACATCTCAGCCCTGAAGGAGCTAAAACTAGTGGTGTTTTATTTGTTTGTTTGTTTGTTTGTTTGTTTGTTTTAATTAGAGGCCAGTCTGGGCTATCGAGTAAGAGCCTGTGCCAAACAGAAAATGAGAAAAGGAAGAGAAGGTGGTGGAGGAGGTGGAGGGAGAGGAGGAAATGAAGGGGAGGAAGTGAAGAGAGGAGGAAGATGTGGGAAAAGAGGAAAAGGAAGAAGTGGAGAAGGAAAATGTGGAGGAGAAAAAGGAAGAAGAGGAGGTGAGGGAGGAGGAGATACGGGAGGTCAGAGAAAAAGGAGCAGCAGCAGAATGTATCCACATCTTGGACAGTAGACTGGGGACCTCAGATGGTAATATGAAAAGCTGAAGATACAGAGTGCAGTGGCTGCAGGGACCCAGGTATCTCAGCTGTGTGAGCATTGCCTCCCCGGCCCAGCACTTCATGGCGCTAAGCGATTTGTTAGAGGATATGCTGCTGATGCAGTCGGACTTGTATCTAACATGACATCTACCTGATGAGGCTAAATCATTCCGAATGTTTTATCATCTCCCCATATTATTCAGCCATTTTAAGAACTATTGAGAGAGACTAGTGGTTAAACTAACATCTTCCACACTGGCCTTCATCCCAAGTGGTGTGTCACAGCCTATCTACTTCCTGCTGGATATCGCCATTGGAGGACATATTCAAGCAGCATAAAACCCACCTGCCATACTCCATTTCAGTCCCATCCCCTGCCCCATGTGCATTGCCTTCTTGTCCAGTGAGAACCATTCAAGCCAAAAGCCCGAGACCTGGCTACTGTGGTACAGACTTGTCTTCCCAGCGTTTGGGAGGCAGAGGCAGGAGCTGGCTCTTGAATTAGAGGCCACTGTAAGTCACACAGTGACACCTAGCCTCAAATAGCAAAAACCTTCACAAATGTCCTGTTTGCCTCATGCTTCATGGTCAAATCTCCCCAGTGCCACCTAGGTGTCCACGGAGGACTCAGTCTCCCCTCCACCCAGCCTAGTTCAGCCCCCTCTTTCCCTCAGAACTTCAGCCAAGGCCTCAATGCTGCTCTGGGTTTTCAGCCCCTTCCCCATAACCCACTTCCTACCCAGGCACCCAAATTGCCTTTTTCAAAAATGGTTTATTTATTTGCTTATTTTATGTGCATTGGTGTTTTGCCTGAATGTAAGTCTCTGTGAGACTGTTGGGTTTCTGGAACTGGAATTAGAGACAGTTGTGAGCTGCCATGTGGGTGCTGGGAACAGGACCTGAGTCCTCTGGAAGAGCTCTTAACCACTGAGCCATCTCTCCACCCCCTCCCAGTCAGCTTTTTAATGTACCAAATAGTGACAGACCTGGAGACACAAGCCTGTCATCTCACCACTTGGGAAGCTGAGGCAAAAGGATCTCAAGTTAAAGGTCATCCTGGGAAATTTAGTGAGACCTTGTCTCTAAAGAAAAGAAAAATGGAGTTGTGGTGGAGCTCAGTGGAATAATACTTGCTTAGGTCCTAAGTCCAATCCCTGGTACCACAAATTAGTTAAAAACAAAATTGCAGAGCCCATCACTATGCCACTTTCTGAAGTCCTCAGCCAGTCACCACTTCCCAGGAAGTCCACTGACTTTACTGTGGCTTCTGAAGACAGGACCAGCCTTCAGCTACCCTTCTGAAGACATGGGGGCCAGCCCTCAGCTACCCTTCTGAAGACAGGACCAGCCCTCAGATACCCTTCTGAAGACAGGACCAGCCCTCAGATACCCTTCTGAGGTCCTAGAAGCTCTGTCCTCCTGATTCTCTGTGGTCACTGGGATCGAGACCTGCTCCTCTGCTCCCAGATCCTGTCATGTTGGCCACTTCTCAGCCTGCAAATGCCACCTCATCTGACCACCTCAAAGAAAACTGGCCATGTGTCCTACTCTCCAGGGATCTCTTTCCTTGTAAAAGCTTATTGTTGTAAGCATGGGTGTCTGTCCACTGTCTGCTGCCTCTCTTTCATCTTCCTGCACACACATTCACTAGACTGTGCTCGGGGAGAAAAGCAGCCTACACTACCCCTCAGCCACTCTGGTCAGCACCACTTTGCCCAGCAGAGAAAGAGATCCTTGACCCTGAACAGCACAAGAAGTTACCCTGCACTGGATGGTAAGACACGCCATATATGCTCTGACCATGTATGAGGGAGGGGGGAGCTAAGGGAACTGGAGGGAATTCTATAGACTAGAAAGTGGAGGGTCCTCAATTCCCACCAGAGGATGCAATTATTTCATTTGTATTTTCCCATAGCCAGTGGGAAGAGAACCCCACCAGGTCAATGTCTAAAGTCACAACAAATGAGCCACATAGAGGGCAAGTCATAGGAATGTGGGGCTTTCCTGCTAGGGCTGCTGAGATCAGAATAACCTGAGTGGATATCTGAGCTCTGAAGGCTCCATGATATCCATTAGAATGTGAGTTTTAGGGCATCCTTGTCCTCTCGTACACCCAGAGACTCTAATGAGTAACACAAACCAATGTGTGGAGAGTGAGCATGATAACTATATGCCTGGTGTTCAGTAAGTATTCCACGAAGGTTTCTGAACAGCTCCTTCTACCCCCGTGGTGGACATGGGAGACTGGCAGGGAAATGAGTGGGCCCCATCAGCCCAGGTCCCTGCATCTAGCTCATTACCTGGTCACTTGTGTCTGTGGACAGCCCTCCATGAGGGCTGGAAGGCAATGGTGACAGATACTTCAAACTACAAATGACCATGCATTACAGACGAATCATGTGTCTTCTACCCTTGTAGCTGCTGAATACTTTCATTTATTATGAATCTGGGGCATTTCACCCCAAGGTGACCCTGTCAGCTGGAGACCTAACCAGTCCCTTCATCCACCTATTGATACTAGAAGGAAACTATAGCATAAATGAGATTTTCAACCACCAATGAAACTATCCATGCAAATGAGATTTTTTTCAGCAGCCAATGAAAATAAATATACATGCAAATGAAACACTCAACCACTGATGGAAATGGCACCAGAGTGTCTCCCACCATGTTGTGGGTCCTATATTTTACATATTTTTACATACATGTGTGTGTGTGTGTGTGTGTGTGTGTGTGTGTGTGTGTGTATGAAAGAGGGTGATAATCATTAAAGAAGATTTGAAAGACAAACATGACAGAGGAAAAATTACTCTGACCCCTCATCCTGACCCAAGTGTCAGCAAATAGCAACTTCTGCTGTTATTTTTTTAAGCACTCTTTTTTTTATTTTTTAATTATGTGTAAGTGGGTAGGTTCATGTATACCAGGCCATGTGTATGGAGGTCAGAGGACACAGGAATCCGCTCTCTCCTTCTACCCTGTGAATCACCATAATCAAACTCAGGTTGCCAGATGTGGCAACAGATACCTTTACCCTGAGCCACCTCACCTGCCCTGCACACCTACTTTTAACAGCTTGGCTCGTGATACATCGTTCTTATTTACTACTTTGGTGCCACTCTTCAGAATGCACCATACTCTAGTTGGTGGGGGGTGTTCCCTTTGTTTTATCTTACTGCTTTTGTTTTATTTTATTGATTCTGATTTGGCTTGGGTTTTTGCTTGTCTTATTTTTTGTAATTGTTTTATTTTTTGGTATTGTTGTGTTGTTGTTGTTGTCTCACACATAGCCTGCACTAGCCAAACTCTCTATATAGCATAGCTAGACCTCTTGCTTTAGCCTCCCAATCCCATGCTGGGATTACATGCATGGCCACACCTAGGTATGGGGTCTCAAGGGATTTTAAATGGGCAGAGAGAATACTGGTGTTCCCAATACTACTTCATCTTAAAGGTAGAAAAGAGGTGTCCTGAGGATTCATTCCCCCCCCCAGAGAAGGCTTCCTATTTATGTGGTCACCAAGAGCAGAACCTGGAGAAGTGCAGCCCATGTAGGCAGGAAGGAGTACAAACTGCTCAGCTAGGAGAAGGGAGGGCTCTGTTCTCACACACACATAGACACAGACACATACATACACACACACACATACACACCTCAGTCTTTCTAAACCAAGGTTCCAGTGAGGTAAGCCTTCTTTCTCTTGGTCATTACCTCAGAAAATGACATTCTCCCTTAGGTGTCCTCTTCGTCTAGGACTACCTTTCCTAGGAAGAGAATTGGCCCTGCAAAGCACATCCCTCTGAGGAATAGTTGAGAACCATGGGGAAAAAAACTTAAAAATACTTAAAGCCATAAGAAAGACCAGCATCCATGTAGATACTTGGATATCCTACAAAATTTTGAAATGGCCAGAAAGGAAGGGACTGATTAATGACAGGTGTCTCTTCAGGAGATGGGAGACCCTAAAAGCTGCAGAAGCCAAGTAATGTGGACCAGCAGGTGTCACACAGAAAGCAGGCACCACACAATCATGGTGCTGCTTCAGTCACAGGGGGGAAACTGGATGCTTCCTGGTGGGAGCTTGGGACCCACTTACCTTCACTGGCTCCCCAGATCATACCCAAGGAGCTAGGATGATGCTGTGATCTGAAGAAGGGAGGCCCCAGGTGACAGCTGTGTCCAGCTAGAGAGACAGAGTTGACCTGGTCCAGAACCAGAAAGGTCTTAGCAAAGAAATGGGTCTGAGATGGTTGTTAGGGCTGTGTTCATGGTGGCTGTGGAGAGGGGCTGATGGGTCTGGCACGAGCATAGCTTAATCTTATTGTAGTATTTTTCTTGTTTTTTGTTGTTGTTGTTGTTGTTGTTTTGTTTTGTTGTTTTTTTGTTTTTCTCTTTACTCTTTCGCTTTAGGGAGGCTCACTACTAAGTTCCCGAATAAATACACAGAGTCTAAGTCTTACTCCATGGCTTGCTGTGTAGCTGTGTGGCTGGCACCTGACGTTTTCTTCTCCTCCTTCTCTTTCTTTTGCTCCGCCATAGCTCTCCCAAGATTTCTCTTCCTAATTTTTCTCTCTGCCTGCCAGCCCTGCCTATCCTTTCTCCTGTCTAGCTACTTGCCATTCAGCTCTTTCTTAGACCAATCAGGTGTTTTAGACAGGCAAAGTAATACAGTCTCACAGAGTTAAACAAATGCAACATAAAAGAATGCAACATATCTTTGCATCATTAAAAAAATGTTCCACACCATAAACAAATGTAACAAATCTTCAACTAATATTCCACAACATCTTATACACACACATACTGCATACATATGTTCACACACACATGAACATGCATGCACATACGTACACCCACGTGCATGCACACACTAGCAGCCCTTCCATTAATGGCAGACTCTGAGTAGGAATCCAATGGGAACTGTCTTGACCAGTCATAATGGCTCATCTTCATTGTTGGCTGTGTTCCAGACCAAATAAAAAGGAGAAAACCAGCTGAGGACCAGCGTTGTCTATGTCTCTGCTCTGTGACCTTGGATGCGATGTGATGAGCTGCCTTAAGTTCCTGCTGCCATACCTCCCTCCCTGTGATGGACGACTATACCATTGTGCTGAAATAAGTCCTTCCTTCCTCCCTTCCTTGAGTTGCTTTTGTTGGATGTTTTGTCACAGCAGTGAGAAAAGTAACCGGCACACTCATTTAACCCTTTCTTCACATGTGTATAGAGAACAGGTGTAACAGGTCCCCAGACCTTAGCACAACTGATGGCATGTTAGAGTCACCAAGGTTCCATTCTGACCTAAGAGGCCAGGACAGAGACAGCAACGCCAGTCAACACAAGAACAAAGACCTGGCTCATCATAGTCCGTAGTTCTGGGAAAGTTCCTAAATATACTTACTACTAACCTTGCTTTTGGCTTCTGTAGCTTCACTTATTGCTAACTGTTCCTGCTAAAGGAAATGTGTTGCCAAGGTTATTTTGTGTGTGTGCATAAAAAGCCAAAAATGGCTTCAAGATTTGGACAAGTTCCCCATGTGGCCCACTGGCCAGCAAATAACAGCTTTGTCTTGCTTTTAAGAGTCTGGGTGTTCTCTGAGGGAGTTACATTGCAACAAGAACACCTGGGGTTCCCACCAGAGAGAGTGAATCAGCACCAGGAACTCACATTACCTTTCCTGGAAACCACTTACTTTCTGTATTCTAGCATTAATGTCATTTATTGAATTTTCAGCTTTTAAAATCCATTCTAGACAAAGCTTGAGCTGCAAAGACAGCTATGGGGGCATGAAATGCCATAACCCTGTCCATGTAGAATTATTGTCAAAGGACAGAAGAAGTACCAGGGCCTCCTTTGATTTCCTTGTTACTTAGCTGAGTGTGAGAATTCGTATATAAAACATGAGCAGCCACGTGTGTTACTGTGTACCTGCAATCCTAGCACTCAGGATATTGGAGGCTTGAGGATCAAGAGGCCAAGGTCAGGGACTTGAGAGATGGCTAAGAGTACTGGATACTTTTCCAGAGGGATTGAATTCAGTTCCCAGCACCTACATAATAGTTCACAAATATCCATAACTCCAACTTCAAGGGATCTGATGCCTTCTTCTGGCTTCTTTGGGTATCAGGCACAGAAATACATGCAGATGAAATACTCATAAACATAAAATAATAAAGTAAATTTTAAAAAGAGTTAATGGTCACCTTCTGCTACATAGTGAATTCAAGATTAGCATGGGATACATGAGCCCTTGTCTAAAAACAAGACAGATGAAAAACAGGGGGTTTAAGACTCTTAAAGTTTAAAAACAGTGTATGGAGAGAGAGATGGCTCACTGGTTGTGTGGATGCTCTTGCAAAGGACATGAGTTCTGTTCCCAGTTCCCACACTGGTGGCTCACAACTCTAGCTCCCTCTTCTGGCATCCAGAGGCATTGCACACATGTGCACATGCAGACACACACAAAAATAAAATAAAACTCTCAAAGAAAAATAAAAAAGAATGTTCAACTGTCAAAACACATTGATAGGATACCATTAATTCTACAACGCTCAGAATCAGATTAAGGGGGGCTGCTCACACTTCCAAAGTGTCTGCAATTCCAAAGAGATTTTATAAATACTGTGCTTAAAATTGACCCCCCAGGAAAAAAAGGCATGGGATTTAAAGGCACAAAGGTAAAGTTAAAGCAGAAGGGCCCACCGGGGCTCACCCCAGATATAGGGTTAGGTTTCAAAGGGCACAGGGAATTCTGCTTCCAAAGCCATGCCCCCCATAGGCCTTGATTCACCCAGCAGCTGCATTCTCCATCTGCACATTCAACAAGCATAACACACATTTAAGACAGACCTAGCCAGCACCAGCAGGGCTCCTTCATGCCTTCTCTACATGGCTTCAGGTTATAGTCAAGTGGGAGTTTGAGAAATCCTAGTCCTCACAGCCCCTGAGCCCAACACAGATCACAGATTACATTGGTGTCGATGGACTGGGGCAGTTAACAGCTCCCTCAGGATCCCAGTGCAGGGGAGGTTCTTATGGGTATCCCAGGCTGAGGACCACATGCTCTCTGAATAGAGAAAGGCAGTCTTGCTATATTCTTAATAGTGTCTCCTTAAGTACTCAAGGTGGCCCTTGAACTCAGGACCCTCCTGCCTCTACCTCTTGAGTGCTGAGATGCTAGTGTGACTTGCTATGCCTGGCTGTCATTTTTGTCTCCTGCCTTTCACAGTCCCCCTTTCCTGAATCACTGCTGAGCCATTTCTAACACTCCAGGAGTGATGCTAGAGAGCCAAGTAAAACAGGCTAACCTTTGCCCATTCATTCATTCATTCATTCATTCATTCATTCATTCATGATAACTATAGCATTCATCCACACAACAAAAGAAAGGCTACAATATGAGCAAACGTTATTTTCATAACTAGGAAGAAATACATAGAAGCTATTTTTAAAATCTATTTCCTCCTTCTATTCTTCCATTGCTCTATTCCACACTGGTGTCAAAAGAGTGAAGAATCTGCCTCTGTCCTCTCTGAGACATCCTCAGGACTCAATATCTACCTCCTGCAAAGGCAGGAGTCCCAATCTTTAAGTCATCATCAGCCACAACCAGAAAACCCATGTCATAACATCTTGGCAAATAGCCAGAGAGGCTACACACCTGGCCTGACATTATCACCCCAGAAAAGTAATCTGTAACACTTGTGTGTACAGCAGCCTGTGTTTATAGTTGACTTGTACAGTGCCACTGAATCCTCCAAACAAACCCACTACTATCACCACTTTCTGAGAGAATCAACTGGAGCCAGGAGAAAAATATGCCTCATGATGCTGGGAAGGGCAACAGTGAACAGCTAGCTACAGGCAGCTGCGGAAGGGGGTCCCATCTCCCGTGGCTCAGGCACCTATACTGTCCCTCTTTGACCTGTGTGTCTCCTCTGATAACAAAGAAAAGTGATTTTATTATTTTTAAGTCTTTTTGCCACAAAAGCAGAGTGAAGAAGAAAAAAAGAAAGAAAGAAAGAAACCTCCCTGGTTCCAAGTAGTCTATACATTGAAGAATTACAGACTATCAGCGCCCTTAACTTGATCCAAGTCTAATAAAGAGCAGGAGGTAAAGGATAACGGGATAACGAGGCACAATAAACACAGGTAGGAGTTCCAGGTAAATTACATCAGGGCTACAGAGGCCAGAGTGGGGGGGGGGCTTCATGCCAGGCCTATTAGGGTGACTAATCCAGTTAGCGGTAGTGACAGCTTCTGAGAGAGATCGCCTGCCTCCCTTTTCCAAGCCAGCCTCATTTTGACCCTAACCATGTTTGTATCTTTATAGGCCAATTTGATTCTAGTTCACGCTCTCAGAATTGAGTTTTCCAGATCTGTAACACAAATCTTTCTAGTGGTTGTGATATCAAGCAGACTTTCCTGAATTATACACCCAATGGCCAATCCCAGGCTGCCATGGGGTTCCCTCAGCCTGGACCCCAAAGTCTTAAATACATCATCCAAAAATATGTGTCTTCACCTCAAGCAGAAAACAAGGGCCACGACATACTTCTTTCTGTCCCCACCAAACCCACTAGGCTAACTTTAGCTGCAACATGTGTGTGTGCATACACACACACACACACACACACACACACACACACACATGCGCGCACACTCATACACGCGCGCACACACCATGTGCTTGTGAGGGAGCAGAGCTGACAGCAACCTTCCTACTTGGGTGCAGCCCCAAGCATGCCAATAGGAATGGGAAAGAGCAGAGGATACTGAGACTGAAAGCCGGCTTACCAGACACCACAGAGTAAGAGCCAAGAATCTTGGGAGATATCCCAGAATGCCTTAGGGTCCCAAGGGATCCTGGGATGGAGTTAGTTGTAGCCTGATCTGGACTAGAATCTGGTTCCCTGGCATTATCTTTAGCTATTGGCAACTGCAAGGCTCTGAGCTCTGACTCTCATCCTGTGTAACCAGAGTGTCTGCAACTTTTTCTGAGGGGCCAGACCTTGGGAATCCCCCTCCTCCAAGACAGGTGACCAGTCTTCCCTCGTGGGCTTAAGAGGACACGTCCCCATTACTCCTTCACTGAGCAAGAACAGGAACTTCCCATTCCCTAGGGAGGCCCCATTTTAGAAGCAAACAGGATGGATAAGGGCATCAGAGCCAATAACTGAACAGGGAATGACAGCTTCCTCCAGTGAAGGATGCAGCCATAAGAGAGCTGTGTTTGCACTGCATTGTCGTGAGCCAGGAGGGCATCTGCAGGCTCCGTGCCAAACCTGGCACAGCTCAGGCAGGTGCCTGAGAGCCACACAGTGGCAGTAAACCAGATGCTTGGGGTACAACGTATGTCTTTGGGATCCAAAAGACACAGCACTTTTTAAAAATTGTTTACTGCTTCCCCCATGAAAGGATATTCAGAAACACCCACCTGTGCTGTCCAAAGACCCATCCCATGCAAATTCACTGACACTGCAGTCTTGTCCGGTGGGCTCTCTGCATCCAAATGCACCCTGCCTGAAATCACAGCAGGTTCAGAGTCACCGTCTCCAGACAGCCAAGGCAGAGTCAGTGACCCTCACCTGCATGGCAGAAGGGCTGGAAGAACAACAAGGCTCCAGGACTCCAAGTCAGGCTCACTTCTGTACTGAGGGTCTTCTTTTCTAGCAGAGTGATTCTGCTCCGGATCAGGTACCCTGCCAGCCACCTTCTCTGGGGCAGTGGCTGGTTCACACTGGAACCCAGTAGAGGCTGAACACAGAAGACTTGGGGTTTGGGTTTACTGACACCAAAATGCTCTCCCCTGTAAACTGCAGAGAGTTGGGATTCATGTACTGTCAGGTGAAAAATGGTGGTAGCATCTGTAGAATGAGCCAAAATGTATATTAGCCACTCTCTCCTACCCCCCAACAGGTCCCAACACTCCTATACACACCCTTTCACCTACCTAGCCAAGCCTAATTCCCACACTGGAAGAAAACCCTCCATCCCTCCCCCTACCCCCTCCTAGGGGATCCACAAACAGAGGGAAGTCCCACATCTCACTGTTCACAGAAGTTAACGTGAACACTAGCATTACTCTCTTTCCCTAAAGGGTCATCAGCATCCCAAGAAGCTTGAGGACTGTGGCAAAGGTGCCCTCACCTTTTGCCAGTTTAGCAACTAGGATGGTTAGCTGTCAGTTTGCAGAATGTAGCATCATCTGGGAGGTGAGCCTCTGGGAATGCCTGTGGGGGATTATGCTTGCACTTCCTGTTTCCTCTCTGTGCCTCTTGGTATCTCCTCCATGCCTAGATTCCTCCCCCTCTTCTTTTCTCTCCTTAAAAACCTCTCCTATATCTCCTGCCTAGCTATTAGCTGTTAAGCTTTCTATCACACCAATCACAGCAATACATCTTTACACAGTGTACAAAATCCCACAACATTTCCCCCTTTTGTCTAAATATCAAGGAAAGGTTTTAACTCTAACACAGCAAAACTTATACAATTATCAGGTAAGAATTACATTCACAATGTCCAGTCAATTAGTATTTGGCAAATTCAGAAAAAGTACTGTATTATCTATCCTATCTTAGTGAGTCTGAAGTTTTATACCTAAACCATTTCCTATCATAACTTGTATTACCATCCTAAAAATATCTTTTTTAGACCTTAAAACATCTTCTTACATAAACAACTTAAGCTTTTATGTTTCTCAACCTTATAAATTTCACAACTCTTATGTAAGTTTCTTTTCTGAATTTGGTAACAAGGAAAACCGTGACTATATCATCTTCAACTCCATCAAAGAGCTAAGAGGATATAATATTATTGTATACGAGGCAACTGACCTGAACAAGCAGGAGCTCATGGAACCCCAGACTAATAGCTGGGAAACCAGCCTTGTACCAACTCAGACCCCCAGAATATGTGTCTCAGTTAGAAGGCCTGAGCAGTCTAAGGGACTTCTGATGGTGGAACCAGGATGTTTCCCTGGTGCATGAAAGAACTTTGGGAGCACATTCCCCATGGAGGGATACTCTCTTAGCCTAGAGACAGGAGTGAGGGCCTAGACTCTTCTCTAAATAACTTGGCAGATTTTGATGATCCCTCCCTGTGGAGTGGGGGGGGGATGAAATGGGAGGGGGACCCAGGCCATGGGAGGGAGAGGGAACTGGATCTATATGTAAAGTAAGAATATATATACAGCATACTGTCAGCGGTTGAGGCAAGGCCAGTTTCTTGCCCAGTGGCTAACTTTGCCACAATAAAAGCAAACTCCATATGGAGGTTCTTCAATGCCCATCATCCTTTTTTGAAGTTAATTGGTGCTGCCAGGAGGAGACATGTCTCACTGTCTTGAAAAGTCTGAAGTTGTTCAAACATCTTAAATTCCATTTCTGTAGGTCTCTGAAATGTTTCAAGGACACCTATTCATCTAAAAATATATCTGTTTAACCTGTAAACATACTGAACATGACTACAAGTTTGATTATTATAAATGACTAACTACTAACCTGTATTTCTTAACTATAGATCACATTTTTAAATGAGCTGCATAGGTACAATACCTTAAACAAGAGTAGAAACATATACAGAGTATGTTCTAATAAAAATAACCTTAAATTTGTATTAATATATAAAAATCCACACCAATGTAAAATATTTGAGATTAATAGTTGATTTTTAGTTTAAAGTAGATTTAAAGTAGGTAAACTATCATTCCTATATCCCCTTTTTTCTTTTCAGAAAGAGATCCTTGAATCTAACCTCCCTTGCTTAGTTTCCGCCCTTACCATGACCAGTAACGATTTGCAGCCAACCCTCCTAAATGATGACAAACATCCATAAGCCACTGAACGACCAAAAACCACCCACACCTCCTCTTGGAAATGTGGAAATGTGGGCATTGTGCTCTCTAAGCTACTTCCTGTTGTCTGAGGTGATGGAATTTTTAGGGGACCTTGAGAATATTTGTATAGTGGTCAAGTCCTGGGAGAGCTAGCTGTATCATTTTTTTTTTTTTGTTTAGTCTCTATGTGATGGGAAAGTGTGGGACTTATCTAAAGTCTTGGCTGGATAGTCTATGAGTCTGAACCAACTCAACTAGAAGATTTGAAGTTTTTCTGGATACAGAATTTTTATGAAACTGCAGCAGAGGTATTCTGAGAGGCTGAATCACCTGGGCTACTTGCCTTTATGGATGTCTGGTCCTTCTTTTCTGAAAACATAAACTTTTAAAGGTAACATATTTATCTGCAATAATATAATTGTGGAATATGCAATGTACACAAGTCAACTAAACATGATTTTTTTGCTTTATGCTTGAGCAGGTAAAAGGCATCTGTTAGCTTTATGTTTGTTTGGGTTATATAACCAAACCTCTATCCATGCCATGTAAAAGATTGTCATGTAACAATAAGTCATCAGGATGCCATCCAACAAGATTTATCATATCTCATCCAGTCTCAGAGTTGTTCCCATAGTGGAGGGATCAGCATATGTGTCACCTGTTCTGTAGCCTTTCTCAATTTCCTTCTCCATGTCTGTAGTCAAGATTTTCAGGAGGTCTCCCCCAATCAAATATGATCTTCATTAATTTGAAGAGAACCATAACTTTTCGTTTCCTGTGGAAACAAAGGCATAATCTCTCCTCCGAGGCAACACAATTCCCAACTTCCATTCTGAAGCTGAGATACCTCTAAAGTATCTAGGCTGGTTTAATTCAGCAGTCCTATTTATAACCCAATGTCTCTCAGCAACTGCTGGTCACTCATCAGCATTTAAAACCTTCAAAGTCAGCAAAGCACCATAAGAGGACCCGGATACCCTGTGTAGTTCCCATCTTTACATGGGTTTTTTGTTGGTTTATATTACTTTACTCTCTTTAAAGACTTTATTATTTTTAAACTATTTAGGTTTTTTTTTTTTTCTTTGCCTGTATATACCCATTTTTTAACTGTATCTGTTTAAAGGATTTCTTAGTCTGGACCACTTTGCTGCATACCTACAGCTTTCTCTGACCACATGAGCCAAGCCTTAAACCTGCTACATGGCTGTGAACACAGTGCAGGCTGGCTCAAGTGTAGAGGCAGTGGCTGGGAGCTACATCTCTGTACTGTGAGCTGTGGCCTGCCTGAGAGACTGCAGCACTAGTAAGCCATGTCTGGATACCTGTTTGTGTGTGTGAAACTTTTTTAAAGCTTTCTAAGGTCCTTTGTGGAAATATGTGCCCCATGTGGTATACCATATATAATGAGTCGTTCTCTGTCCTTCCAGCCAGCTCCCAAACAGTAACGTGGACACTTGTTATTAATTACGAAAGCTCAGCCTATAGCTTAGGCTTGTTCATGACTAGCTCTTATAACTTAAATTAACCCATTTATATTGATCTATGTTCTATCGTGTGGCATTACCTCTGTTCCATCTTGTACCTCCTATTTCCTGTGGTGTCTCCTGGCATCTCCTCTGTGCCTAGACTCCTTCTCTTCCACTCTCTCCCCAGAAATCCCAACTATACCTCCTACCTAACTATTGGCTATTCAGCTTTTTATTACACCAATCACAGCAATACATCTTCACATGATATACAAATATGCTGGGGGTAGGGGTAGGGGATAAGAGCACTGGCTAATCCTCCAGAGGACCTGAGTTCAATTCCCAACAGACACATGGAAGCTCACAACTGTCTGTAACTCCAGTTCCAGGGATTCTAGCATCCTAATATGTGTAGGCAAAATACCAATGTACATAAAATAAAGTTTTAAAAATAAATAAATAGGGGCTGGAGAGATGGCTAAGAGGACCTGAGCTCAATTCCCAGCAACCACATGGTGGCTTACAACCATCTGTAATGAGATCTGCTGCCCTCTTCTGGCCTGCAGGGATACATGCAGATAGAATACTGTATATATAATTAATTAATTAATTAATTAATTAATTAATAAGTCTTTTAAAAAATATGCCACAACAGATTTTCTGTGAAATAATCTTTCTGTACACTGTGAAAATGCCCTCATTGTTAATAAAAGGCTGACTGGACAATAGATAGGCAGGATTTTCTGGGCATAGTGAATGCTGGAAAGATGGGCAGGGTCAGAGGAGTGTGGAGTCATGCAAAAGAATCAGGACATAAATAAATAAGCTATGTGGTAGACCTTAGGTAAGAAATATGGGTTAGTTTAAGTTGTAATAGCTAGTTAATAGTAAGCCTGAGCTATCAGTCAAGAATCTATAGTTAATAAGAGGTTTCCATGTGGTTATTTGGGAACTGGCTGACAGGAAAGAAAAATCTACCTACTCAGATTATCTTGATTGCATTAACTTAGGTGGGGAAAACTGTCCACCATGAGTAGCACTATTATCTGGCTGGGATATTAAAAAATAAAAATACAAGAAGAGGGCTGGGCAGCAGTGTGCATTTAATGTTCTCTGTGGGTACAAAGTGACTAGTGTCCCAAGGTCCTGTGGCCTTGACTTATCCATCATGGTGCACTGTATACCCTTGAACTATGAGCCAAGCAAACTCCTCCACCCTTAAATTGTTTTTGCATTGTGTTACAGTAACAGAACAGAAAACAAGCACGAAAATTAGCATTGTCTCTAAGAAGTTGCTGATGCCCTGGGAGACCTGGAGATTGGAAAGAAAGGACCTCATCACTCAGCAAGATTGTTGAGCCACAGTGGACATCACAGATACTATGGCCCTCTGCTCATTTTCCCCTCCAATGCCAGCTGCAAGCCCTGACACAGGAGACATTTCCCAGTGACAGCAAAGAGAAAATATGTGACAGACAGTGACTTTGAGAGCACCAGTCCTGCCACAGAAAATCTTTCATGCCAGGAGCAAAGGGAAAGAGTGTTTCACTAAAAAATCCTACAAGGCAGCTTAATAGGACACAAATTCAAGGACAGCGTCATTTCAAAGGTGCTGACTGTTAGCTGGGGCCATGACATTTTCTAAGGATCCTCTATATGGATCCTGTATGACAATTCCTGTAACTATGGCAATTGTTACAGAACTAGAGACTTATTTCTCTAGACTCTTTCCACCCTGACCATCAAGCCCAGTAATGTTGACCAGAAGAGCTATTTACCAATCACCTGACATTAACTGAGCACTCACTGGTTACCCTTAGCAACAGCCAGTTGAGGACCAAAAGGGAGAAATTTTTCCATCTCTGTCTAACCCACTTCCTGAGAGAACTATAATAAGGGACTCCCAGGGGCTGGAGAGACCGACAGCTCAGTGGTTAACATCACTTGCTGTTCTTGCAAAGGAGCTGAGTTCAGTTCTCAGAACCTACATCAGGAAGCTCACACTCCTCTTTCACTCAAGTTCCAGGGGATCTGATACCCACTTCTGGCCTCTGCAAGCACCTGAACTCACATGTACAAACTGACACTCAGACACACACGCATACAGTTTAAAATTAAAAAAAAATTGAAAAGGGGGGCTTCCCACTTGCCACAAGAGCCTGATTGCCCTCAGACCTCCCACCATGCTGTTGTCTACCTGCCTATGGAATTACTATCTTAAATCTTCTACACAGAGCATAGTCCATGTCCATGCCTCCTTGAATGCCAAACACAAAATCTTTCAGTAACAGCTCTTGATTCATACAGAAGAATTCACACCACATAGAGAAGTACAGGTACAATCAGATACAAGTATTCAAGACAGAAGGCTACCTGCACTTGGCTAGGAAATACGTGTGTGATTTCTTCATCCATTCAGGCAAGATTTGTCCCATGTCCATCATGTAAGGAACTGTGGTAGACTGGGCTCCAATCCTCGCAGAAATGAGGCTCCCTCTATGAAAGAATACAGGCTTAACCACTTCTGAGCATCCTTCAGTCAGGGATCAACTTAGTAGGTGGAATTGGTGTTTCAAGCCATCCTCTCATAGGAAGTGACAGCTGGCATTCTAACTCACTCAATGCAGAGCCACAAACCCAAAGCTGCCCAGACGACCATGAAATGGGATTCCACACAGTCTATATTTTTAGAACTTTCTCATTTCTTTTCACAGTCCTAGTTTGACACAGAGGATGGGAAGGGGTCTCTTCTTCTGAACCAAAATTTGCAATCATTGGAACTTCATGGACATGCTATCAGTAGAAGCCCCAGGTGGCAGTCAGGGATGCCAGTGAAGTTTGTGTGATCTAGTTAAAAGGCAAAGCCAGCATAGCAACCCCAGAGTTCCCAGATGTTTTCTGTGGTCCTCATGATGTCCTGGGCATGGCTGGTCATGTGGGAATTTCTCTTCCAAGTTTCCATTCCATTCCTAGGATCTGTTATTATGAGGCTTGTAACTTTGCCAACAGGGGGACATGTTCTCACCCTCTAGTGAGCAAGTAGCTCATCAGAGTAGATGGAGAACACCCTAAGCTTCCCAGGGTCTGGCAGATGGTTGCTGCCATATCACACACTGGGCTCAACTCAGAAGAACTTGCTGGAAATTCTGCTGAAAGCTCCAGGCTGCAGAATTGATGTTCCAGATTCCCTGAAGTTGTTGGCCAGTGGTCCCTTTGCCACTCTTCTTGTCATAGAGCAAACTCTCCTTACATCATGTGGGTCCCAGTAACCAAACTCAGATCTCCAGGACTGGTGGCATCATATTTAAGAGATTCATCTATATCCCTCTCACATTTGACTCTCTTGTCTCACAAGGAAGTCAGAGATCTAGGCCATCTAGGGTTGCTGTGATCCACTGTCCCTTGCCCTGGGAGCAGCGCCATGTGTGTGACACCACTATAGAAGTGACAAATCACATCCACAACTCCCATCAATGAGAATATGTAAACTATCTTGGCCATGCCTAAAATTCTGCCCTCCCACCCAATTAGGAGCCATAACAAATCCCAGCTTGGACAGGGTTAATCTCTACCTGACCAGTGCAGACCCTGATCCCAGCCAGAAATCCTCCACTAATCCCAGGAGGGAAGCAGATCCTTCCTGTATGACTTTCTTGGGGCCCTGTAAAACTGTACATTTGGTGTCTTCATGACCGAATGCACAGAGGCAGTGTGCCTTTCGCCTGGCTGATGGAGACCACCAATAAATAGTACACACATCCTGTATCAGTTATTTTTCCTGTTGTTTGGCCAAATGCCTACCAATATGCAACTTACAGGAAGTAGGGTTTATTTGGACTTGCAGTTTGACTGACATACAGTCCATCACATTGGTCAACACACAGAGGGGGCTAGTCACATCATGTCTACAGCCAGGAAACAAAGAGTAAACAGAAAGTAAGGCCAGACTATAAAACTTAAGGCCTCTCCTGGTGGCCCACTTCCTCCAGGGAGGTTCCACCTTCTCAAGTTCCACAACCTTCCAAAATGCCCCCACCAGCTAGGGACCAACAGCTGAAAATCATGAGCCTGTAGGGAAACATTTCACATTCAAAACACAATAGTTCCCATAAATAAGATGAGGAAAGAGGATGGAGAAGTGTGAGAAAGGGGTTAAGTGGGGGCAGAGGCAGAGGAAATGGGGAGGGAAGGAGTGAGTGGAGAAGGGGGTATGATAAGTTGGATAGGAAGCCATCCTAATCCTAACCCTATGAAAACAGAATTAACTGGTCCATCCCCCAGGTCACAGGCTAGAGTATTCCTAACATCTGTTAGGTACTTCCTCCTCCCCCACCTCTCTCTCTCAGACAGGGGCTGGCTATGCACCTCTGGCTGGCCTGTAAATCACTTTGTAGACCAGGCTGGCCTCTCTGACTCATAAAGATCTACCTGCCTCTGCTTCCTGAGTGCTGGTATTAAAAGCATGAGCCCCACCACACCTGGGCTTCACACTCCATTTTTAAGATCAAAAGAAAACATCTCCTGGATCCACTCCTGTCTCCTGGCCCAGGTGCAATGACTTGGTCTTTCCTGCTTTCACTTCGGCATTACCCATTGGATCTGATGCCTGGTCCATCACTGTTCCCAGTGTACCATGTCTGGTATCTGGAGCATGCCTGTGTCCTGGAGGATATAGCCAACTGTTCCTCCGTCTGCAGGCATACCAGTGTTCTCAATATCACCAACACTGACAGTGAAAACAAGTGTCAGTTACTCGAGGGTCTCAGATGTTTTTCAGTGCTAGGGATGCAACCCCTTGTCCCGTGCCTGCTCAGCAAGTGCTCTGATATCGATCCACATCCATAGCTCTCTTCTTGCATCTTAAATCGGCTTAGGGAAAAGTTGCAATGCCAAAAGACCACAGGGCATTCTCAGGGAATGTGTGCAGAGATCACATATCTTAGTAGTGAGACATAAGCAGACATACACACTTCTTATCACACAGTATACATTTATTAAGTGCCTTCTGAATGCCCGGTAAATTCCCTCACTAGATCCTGAAAGGGTGTTGAAAATGAGCATCTGCAGTTGTATGGCCTCTTTCCCCCAGACATAACATGATCATCCACTGATCTCTTAGAGCAGAGATTACCTTGATCTGGTAGGCACAGCAACAAATTGAGCAGCATTCCAGAAGTAACGGGGTCCAAGTAATAGAAACAGGGTTACTAAACACTTCCAAGAAGAAGGAAGGGGGATCACCGCATCCTTCTCTGAGATTCCAGACACAACTTCCACCTACGCCGACCCCCAGTAGCAAGTGATTTAGGGAGATGTTAGACTGCATAAGAGATGGGGGAGAGTGAGACTCCATCATGTAGCTTCCATGAAATCATCATCCATGATGGGGTGGAACTTTGTGATAATGCAGCAGTTTGGCGGCCACCCATGCTCCCGAAAGCAAACCCTCATCTGTTCTCTGTAAGTGAGCTCAATGAATTCATTATTTTCCCAAGCTGGATTTTGAGGGGCTTGTGGTCTGTCATTGGGGACCTATTTAGTGTGAGCAGACATTTGTTCCTATATCTCCAGGGATACTCTGAGCAAACAGCATCCCTTCTGTGCCCACCCACATGTGCCCATCTTTGCACTTTTGTGGTCATTTCCCTTGTCTATGGCAAGAAGAACAAAAGCAGTGATTTTTTTGGATATTTTTTCCTAGAAGCTTCATGTGAAGTGGTACAGGAAGGCCTCTTCCCCATCCACCCTCCCACTGAGCTCTCTCATCTCACAACCCCAGCTCACCATCAGAAACACGTTTCCCATCCCTTGCTGGAAGAACTAACAACCTTGTGGATCAGTCCACTTTGGCTGTACTCACTGAATTATCTACAGTGTCAGGCTAATGCCTCTCCAGTGGGGCCTCCCAGGGGGACAAGCTTCTTCTCCTTAAATCATGTTCCCATACATTGATTTCCATTGACAGGAAGCAAGGGAACCCTGCCAGAAATGAACACTAATCTTTTAATTCAGTAGGAATAAAATATGTGACTGATTAAATCTTAATTAACAGTTCACAAAAGGCTGCTTGATGTCAGGCAGCCTGTGCATCTTAATTAGCAGGTGGTGCTGATGCTGCTTGCAACATTGAGAGAGAAGCCCTGAGCTTCCCTGGGATGTGGCTACCTGCCCTTCCTTTGTTCTACTGTAGTTCTACTCTCTGCTCTTTCTGCATCCTGGGGCTGTCACTAGGATGGATCCTCAAGGGAGAAATTACCATGGCCACTGTGTCCTAACCCCATTCCCTGGGTTTCCGCCTGGAGGTGTGGGAGCCTATCAAACAGGATAGGTTGAGTTGTGGCAGTAGCAAATACACCCCCATATTGCAACAACACTCAAGATTTATATATTGGGTGCAACAGGTTCATCCTGGATGGACCAGCTGAGGTTCTAGGTCCTCAGTGTTCTCCTGGTTAAACCTAGATCTTAAGAGCTAGATCAACATTGCTGCCATGTTCCCCCATGTGATGAGAGAGAACAAAACAGACACAGTACCACCTCATATCCCACTGACCATCGGCATCAAAGGGATGACATAACTTTGTGAGCAGAGGGCTCAGCACAGAGTAACAGCTTCAGGCCAACCATCATGGAAGGAGACATTATAGGCATTTCCAGTATGCATTAAAACTCAACCCAGCTGTGGTTAGCCATGATCAATGCCTTCATTCCTCCCTTGTTCCATAGAAACTTTCTTCTTTGCCAGCTCACCCTGGTCTTCCCAATCACCAGCCTCTGCAATCAACACAGGTCCCTGGGTCTCAGCCTGAGCGGCAGTGGGACAACTCTCTCCCACCAGTCACTCTGCCTGCCATGCTCATACCATGAGTGTAACAACATAGCATCTTTTTTTTGTTTGTTTTTTAAATAGACTCACCTTCATTTGCATACAGTCTCTTTTAGGGGGAAATATTTATTGATATTGTAAATAGAAAATCAATATCTTTTCAAGTAAAAATGAATGCAATAAAAACCAAATGGAGATACTAAATTCTGAAGGACTGCTGTTGCTGGCCAAACCTTTAAGCCTGAGGCTCAGGCAGTGCTGGCTGCTGAGAACACGCCTGGCCTGATTAAAAGAGTGTTGCACACTGAAGTTTGAATGCCACCTCTATTCCAACATGGCATCATCTGAAATGTTCCCCTTCAGTCCACTTGTCTGTAAATGAGAATGACAGATGGAACCCAGCTTCTGGAGTTGTTGTAAGAACCAAGATACATAACCTGGAGGATGGGACATTCACAAGTATGAAATTCAAGACAAAGATCTCTCACATCTTCACCAATGGGCTAGGGTTGTGGCTTGGTTGGTATAGTGCTTGCCTAGTGTGAACAACCTCCTAGATTTCATCCCTAGTGCCAAAGAAATTACATTTATAATCCCTGCACTCAGAAGGTAGAAGGAGGATCAGAAATTCAAGGTCAAAAACTAACTTTCATGGTACCAAAAGGCATCCCAGAAGCTTAGAAATAAGAGAGGCAACCAATAGCCCAGCTATAACACCTATGAACCACATCAATGACCCTAAGGGATGATAATTCTAAGGGGCAGTAGTGGCACACATACCTTGGTGATAACCAGTCTCTCTAATTGGACTTTAGGGCCTACTCAACAAGAGCAAAACCATGCCTGGTAATGGAAACCTAGCTAACTACTCAGCACTAGTGAAGTCATGGCCATTGGAAGAGATCTGATAACAACTAATTTACTAAATTAGCATAATTCCTAACAAAAATCTAAAAATTTGTTTTTATACCCACAGATAACTTTAATCTTCACACTTCATCAAGGAAACGTCTCTTTGCAACAGACAGACTACTACAGAAAACAACAACCATTCAAGATTCTGAGTTGTGGTGCCAAGGCCAAATGGATACTCCTACAAAGCATGCATACACATAAGAATCAGAGAACATTTCTGCTGAGAGGTGGTAAAAAAAGATTTACAGTGCATTCTAGGTACCTCCTAGAAATGTCAGGAAATACTCCTGTAAAGTCTCATCACCATGACTGTGAAACATGATCTGAAGAAGGACAACATCAATGGACATGCCAAAGTGGATAGGGAAAGTTTTCAACCCTACACAAAGAACTACAAACAACTGAGTAGAACTGGTAGTGGAAAAGGTAGTCTCCTACAAGTGGCTTTTCAATGTCAAATGGTCATCCTTGAAACATAAGTACAGAACTGAGCTGGTTGTATTTAGGAATATACGTGTGTGTGTGTGTGTGTGTGTGTGTGTGTGTGTGTGTGTACATGCATACAATAGCAATTAATATTAATAGAATATGCATATATGCATACCATAGCAATTAATGAAGAAAGAGGCCATGAATTTGAAGGAGAACAGGGAAGGGTATACAGAAGCATTAGAGGGAGGAAAGAGGAGAGATTAATATTATAATTACATTATAACAAAAAATATTTTAAGAGCAAAGAAGAGAAATTCAAGGTCATCCTTGGCTATATAGTAAGTTCAAGGCTTGCCTGGGCTATGTGAGACCCTGTCTCAAAAAAAAAAAACAAAAACAAAAAAAAAACAGAAAAGTCTTTGATGGGGTGGAGAATAGACTTGGATTATTATTTATTGGATAAACCATAGAATATCAGGCCTTATGGATCCTTAATTCCATAAGCCACCAGGACTGGAAAAGCAGCAACAGGCCTTTCTTTGCCTGGGCATGTGGGCCAGCTGCCAATGACCTGTTATGCTTGGACAGATGGGGAATGCACAGCCAAGGGTTCTGTTGAACTTCAGTGTCACAGCCCTCAAGACATTTAACACTGACTTGAATAGAAATATAGAGGGTATCTATAGGACCCAGTTGTCACCTCCAACTAAGTACTCTGACTGTCAGAGATCATGCCTGAGGCCGGGAAAATGGTGGCAGTCGGCATGTCAGAACAGCCTCAGACCAACCAACCCACAGCCGGTCTCTCATGGCAGGTGCACATGCTCCACTGTACTGCTTTGTGCCAGATGCAGATGGCAAACTCATACTCACCAAGTCACAGGTCAGTGGGAGAGACACATTTGCTTTAAAAGAGGCTAAAGATGAAAACCACGACCCATGGCGATGTTTCCCTCCACAATACCTAGTGCCTTCCTAGTTCCTTCTTGTCTGGTCCCTGAGCCTCGTCCTTAGCAGCCTCAGTGTAACTAGAAGAGGAGCCTGTATGTGCTGGTTGGTTTTGTCAACTAGGCACAAACCTGCATGTATTGGGAAAGGGGAATCTCAAGTAATTGTCTCCATCAGACTGTCATATATATATAGGCAAGTCTATGGGGCATTTTCTCAATTCATGACTGATGTGGAAGGGCTCATCTCACTGTGGGCGTGCTAGCCTGAGCAAGTGGTCCTGGGCTGTATAATAAAGCAGGTTGAACAAGCCTTAGAAAGCAAGCCATGTCATCTGCATCAGTTCCTGCCTCCAAGAGTCTGCCTTGAGTTCCTTCCCCAACTTCCCTTGATGATGGACTACAAGCTATCAAGTAAAATAAGCCTTTCTTCCCCAAGCTGTTTTTGGTCTTTATCACAGCAATAAAAACTTAAGTAAGACACCATTCTTTTGAATAAAGCCCCCGCTCTACATGATAAATATGCTTCTTCCAAGAAAAGCCAACCTCACTCTCCTGCGTTCAGTCTGTGGTCAATGGAGTCTTCCTCCCTGAAACTCTCCTGGAGTGATGATGGCTGTCAGACCACGCTGTGTCCACCTGGGGCTCCCCTTCATCTCTCTGACAAGTGTGATGGTTTGAAAGAAAATGGCCCCCAAAGGGAGTGGCACTATTAGGAGGTGAGGCTTTTTGGGACTGGGTGTGGCCTTGGAGGAAATGTGTCACTGTGGAGGCGGGCGTTGAGGTCTTTTTCTCAAGCTTCACTCAGTGTGACAGTGAATCGACTTTCTGTTGCCTGCCTATTAAGATGTAAGGACTCTCAGCTCCAGCACCACATCTGCCTGCCTGCCACCATGCTGCCCCCCCATGGTGATAATAGACTGAGTCTCTAAAACTGTAAGCCACCACCTCAGTTAAATGTCTTCTTTATAAGAGCTGCTGTGGTCATTGTGTCTCTTCACAGCAATAGAAAACCCTAAGCAGCAAGTATGGCACAACCATAAAAAAAAGAAAAAAAGAGAAAAAACAGAATAGACATCACCATTCTGGGGCTGCCCTTCATTCTGTACCAGCACACTGGATGTGTTACTTTTCTCGATGCTATGACGAGATTCCTGACACAGGTGACTTAAGGAGGAAGGGGTTTTCTGTGACTGGTGGCTTAAGAAGATTCTGTTTTAGCTGTTTCCTTTTTCTTCATGTTACCCACATTCAGAGTGGATCCTCCCTCCTCAGATAAGCCCCTCTTAGAGACATGGGCACACCCAGAAGAGTGTCCTCAAGGTGATTCCAAACCCAGTCAAGCTGACAATACTTCGCCCTTCTGGAGGACCCAGCAAGTAAGCTGGAATTGTGAATTTTCTGTACGTGGGTGCAGAAAGGGGAATGTCAGGGATAAACAGCAACCCTAGCTCTGCCTTGGCTTTCTTGATGGACTGCAGCTGCAAGCCAAATAAAACTTTTCCTCCCCATGGGGCATGTGGTCACTGTTTATCTCAGCATCAGAGAGGCAAACAGGACACTGCCTACTGCAGGAAGGGGAGACATTTACATTTCCCCAGGGAAGGAATTCTATAAACAGCTACAAACACCATGTCAAAGTCATCAGTAGCTGCAACTGTCGGGGCTGCCTTCTTAGTTAGGAGGAAGCCCAGAACCCTGCTTTGCCCTGCTTCCTGGTCCATGGAGTGATTTGACTGTACTGAGGAGCCTGGCAGGACCAGAAACAATGGCCTGGATGGCACTTCATGATGGGAAGGAGCATCAGGGTGCACCCTGCCTTGTGCACATAATTCCAGGGGACATTGTGCTTCACAGTGTGTCTAAGTGACCTGGTCCAGGCTCCATTGGCCTCTCTCTTCCAGAGAGAACTGCATGGTTTCAACCAAAATCCAGCTAGAGCCGAGGGCCTCTTCTGGGAAACCCAGGCATCTGGCTGCAGAGATCCACTGAGGACTCCTGCTTCCTCCTTGGGAAAGAATGGCAGTCATTAGAGTGGGCAGGAGGCAGACCCGGGGCTATGTGACAGCTGATTGCCCTCCTTGGGACTTGCCTTCTCCTCTGTCTTGTGAAAACACTAACTCCAGCTCCTGTGAGGACTGTTAAGAGCAATGACTGTAAAACCAGGCCAAGTCCTTCGAGAATGTCGGACAAGGTGAATACCCAACAGCTCATGTATTATTATATCTGACCATTTCACTCCCCACTCAAAATTCTTACTGCTCATCCTAATAAAATTCACTCCCACAATAAACTGTCCTGTGTGTGCCCAGAAAGTGGGGGCCCTAAACAGCGATGTGCTGACCCTTGAAGATGACAGCTTACAACAGCAAATCCCCAAGTTCTCCTTCAGTGACCATAAGCCCACAGTCACATCAAAGTGGCAACAGTATGTCACTGACCACAGTGATAACCACCAACTAGCTTGGCTGGGGAGTGACTCAGTGGGTAAAATCTGGCCACACAAACATGAGTTCCGGAGTTCAGATTCCCCAGCACCCACATAAAATTCAAACCTGGAGGCACATGTCTGTAACCCTAGTGCTGGGTGCAGAGACTGGGTCAGGTGGATCCCACAGTTTGCCAGCTCACTAGTCTAGCCAACTGGTGCGTTCAGTGAGAGACTGTCTCAAACAAGGTGCAGAATGAGAGAGAAAGTCTCAGGGTGGACCTCTGGCCTCCTCACACATGTGCACCTGCCTGTAAATGTGTACATGTACACATGCTCATACCTACATACACACATAAACAAATAAATAAATGCCACAAATATCTACTATTTATTTTGTAGCAGAAAAAGGAACTAATTTTGCAAATTGGCCTCTGACTTCCACATCCATGCCAGGCAGCCTGAACATGAGCATGCACATGTATACATACATATACATACACTATTCACACACACACAATTATGCACACACACTATATACACAACACACACAAAACTGCCTCTGTCAATTCTAGAGTTTATATATTATCCTTCTTTGGTCTTTGATGGAGCTGAAGACAGATAATAATGGTTATGGTTTTCCTTAGTTATGATAAAAAGGTAAATTACATATAAGACTTTAGACTCACAAAGGTAGGATACTTATTAGAATATTTTCTTTAAATGTTGACAAATGTTAATGGACTAAATATTGCTAACTATGGTTCTTGTTAGATAATTTTGCTATGTTAAAGTTAAAACCTTTCTTTTTATTTAGACAGAAAAGAGGAGATGATGAGGCATGTCCTTCTGTACATATGTTTCTCTCATTAGATGATGAATAAAACAGGCCAATAACCAGGCAGGAAGCATAGGCAGGGCAACCCAGAGGAGGAAAGGGCTGAGGAAAGGAAAGCAGAGGAGGCCATGGAAAGGGACACCATGTAGAGACCAGGAAGATAAGACACACCAGGTATTCTCTGGTAAGATAAGGCCATGTAGAAATACATAGATTAGTAGTTATGGGTTAATAATTAAGACAGAGCTGGCCAATAAGAGGCCCTAGCCATCAGTCAACAGTTTTATAATTAATATAGGGCCTCTGTGTTTATTGGGGGCAAAGTAGCTGTGGGACCAGGCTGGAAAGAAACTCCAGCAACACACAATTGTTATACTATGCATGATACACACACACACACACACACACACACACACACACACAAATACAATAATAATAACTGTAAATATTTTAAAATTACTGGTTTTATGTTGGTTTTGTTTCTGTGATGTTTTCCTCTTGCTTATATATTTAGTAACTATTCTGCAGAGGAACTGAGGTCTTGTGCATGCTAGGCATGCATTTACTGTGAGACACCCACCAGCTTTTGTCTCTGGTTTTGTTTTGAGATGAAGTCACCCATGTAGCCTTTCTAACTCACACTCTTCCTGCCTCAGCTCCCTGAGCACCTGAATTACTGTGCATTGTCATGCCCAGACGAGCAGCTATTTTTGATAGTTGACCCTGATGAATAGATGGACAGCCTGTAGCATATCTGGGAGTGAGGTTCCATTCTGACTCAGAAAAGCAATTTATGAAACTACAACAAGAGGAACAAGCAGGGAACAACTTGCCAAAATGCCCACCCGACCACACACTCACCTCCTCCCGGGACAATGAAGGGAGAGTAGTCTTTTTAGTGTCCACTTCCCAGGTCTTCTACAAGGAAAAGCTAAAACTTCTACTTACTTCAAAATACTTTGTCTGCTACCCTCCTACTCAGCTCCAGATCTGGTTTTGAACCAAAAAACACATAAAACAAGCCCAACCTGGCCCTCTCCTATGCTAAATCCTTATCCCAGGTGCTTTTGACAGTGACAGCTCAGGATGGTGGAAATGTGTGTCCTGATTCTCAACATGGGGGAGGGACATGCTGTCATTTACCCACTGTGGTGATGTGGAAACTGCGGAGACACTGGGATGGGGTCCAGCCCTGGACACAGCTGCTGGGCTTCGACCAACGGGAGCCCAAAACAGCATGCAGAAGCTCAGAAGGGCTTTGGGAAAAGGACTTGGGCTCCTAGACAGCCACTGTCCATGAAGGTCCAGAAGGTGGTGGCAGAAGAGGCCAGCCAGAAGCAAAGAGCAGCCAAGGGCCTCTCTCCATAGGCTGCATTCTTAGTTTGGAGACTTGTAGCTGAAATGAAGCAAGTAACAGGGTCCCTGGATGCCTGTGCCTGCCTGCTCTGCTTAACTAAGCTCACTCCTGTTTGTTTCTGCAGAAATGAGCTCCACATCCCGAAGAAGCTGCTCTTAGAGACCCAGTGGGTTCCCACACCCCATATCACCACCCACCCCTAATCCTTGGGGTCCTGCAGGCCAAAGCCTACTCTCCTGTCTCTCCTCCACCCCAATGGGTGCAAGGATTTATAGGTCTCCTCTGTGCCTTCCCAACACACACAGCTCACACACACCATGAATACTGTGCATGTACACATAGCTCACACACCATGCACACTGCAGTGTACACACACACACAGTTCATATACACCATGCACACTGCATGTGTACCCACACACAGCTGACATACACACTACATATGTACATACACATGTTCACAAACATGTATATTTGTACACCTTGGAAAAAAGCAAGCTCATGCTCACCATGTTCACACACAGGTATACATGCTAACCACATGCACATACCTAGTTACACATACAAGCACACACCATTAGCTGCAACTCTTCAAGGCCCATCTCTTGGGTCAGGCTTACCTGACTTTCTGTGCCTAGAGCTATTCAGAGTCTTTCGAAGCATGTTCTTGCTGTTCCCAGTGCTTCTTTCTCTAGTCAAAGCCTCAATGTCAAGTAAATGTCTCCCTGGCATGTGTTAATTAAACACATTTCTCAGGGCTGGGGATGTAGCTCAGTTGAAGAGTGCTTGCCTAGCATGCTTGGAGCCCTAAGTTTGATCCCCGGCACTGTGTAAATGGTGCATGGCGGCATAAGGCTGTAATTCTAACACATAGGAGGCAGAAGTAGAAAGACCAGAAAATCAGGTCATCTTCAGCTACACAGCAAATTCAAGTTCAGCCTGGGTTCAAATGGAGGCAGGGGGAGGAAAGAAAAGAAAAGAAAACAAAACAAAACAAAACAAAAGAAAGGAAAAGAAAAGAAGACAGATTCTGTCTCCAGAAGGAGAAAAAAGCCTCTCTGGCCAGCCAGTGAGTCTCACAGAGACAGGAACCATGTCTATCTTCTATACCAAGCACATGACACATACACATTAACAAGAATCATAAACAGCAGAGAGAAGACATTATATCCATTTTAAAGATGAGAAACTGACCCACCTGTAAATCACCAGGACCCAGCTCTCCTAAGACTGGGAGGTGCCATGCTTGTCATTGGTTACCATTTACCATTGACGTCCTAGCATGTTCAGGAAGTTAACACAACAGATCCCCGGTCTGTCATCAGAGTCTCAAGTGCATCCTCTACTTCCCAGCTTCCCCCTTGGACCCTGCTGGCTGCTTTTTCATTTCAAAGTTAGCTCCAGCCATTACATCATCTGCTCACAAACAGCACTGTGTGCTTCCCCAGCAACAGAGGTTTTTGAAAGACAGCATGTCATGATGACCCATGACGCCTTAATGGCATCAAATGTCCATCTGCTGTCAAGAAGATGCAGTCTCAAAAATACCCTTTGGTGGTTCTGAGAGGGTCAGGTCCTGAGCATGGACAGTGTCTTCAGAGTCTGGCAACCCACAGAGGTTCCGTCCTTCCCATCACTCCCTTTGTTTTCTGAGGACATGGGGCTGTCTGTCCTGCCATGCTAGCCTCTGTGTCTCCTCGGTATCTTGTATGGGTCACTCAGAGGCCTGTCCTACATGCTAGGACTCTAGATCTTTGGCCTGCTTCTAGGTACAGGAAGGCCACAGAACCTGTACCTGCTGCTCAAGCATGCCTGGTAGTGGCTGCATGACTCTGGTCTTACATGTGCCAAATCCTAGCACACAGATATTAAGGCTGCTCAAACCCAGCAGATACCCAAGGGTGACTGTTGCTTCTGCAAGAGATGTGAGAGCATCTAGCATGTCAAGTTCACTGTGAAAGTAAATGAGAGGCACTCCTTCCAGGGAGAAGCCCTCAGACCCTGCCTTAGTTCATTCTCCTTGCTGTAATAAAACATGGTGTCCAAAATAATTTGAGGAAGAAAATGTGTATTATTTGGATTATACATCCTGGCCAGTCCAGGCAGGAACTCAAGTAGGGCAGGAACCTGGAAGTTTGCAGAGGAACACTGCTCACTGGCTTGCTCTCCAGGCTCATGATCAGGTATCTTCTTATACCTCCCAGCACTACCAACCCAGAGAATGGCACCATGAGCAGTGGGCTGAGCCCTGCCACGTGAGTCATTAATCAAGATAATGCGCCACAGATTTGCCTATGGACAGATCTCATGGAATTGTTTTCTCAGTTGAGGTTCTGCCCTCCCAGGTGACTCTACCACTCCTCTTCCCTTGTATAAATTCAAAGTCACCCGGGGCTGCAGACGAAGGTCTGACCTTCATATCTGGCCTTTTCCCTTTGCCTCCACCTTTGCCCAAGTCAACTAACTTAGCAGGATTCTGCTAACCTTGCCATGCTCTTGCCCAGAGCCAGTGGCAGCAGCCTTGGGCAAGGATGGCTTACACAAAAACAGGGGGCTGAGCTGGCTACTGGGAGCCAGGAATGTGACAGGCCCAGAACACTGGAGCTGACCAGCCAAGTTCTACTCCAGCTAAGAACCTGTGATATGTGGTCCAAATTGCCCACTTTAAGCCAAGCAGGTTCACAAAACCTATGTGGTGTGCCCACTAGAGACCTAACTTCAAAGAAATGACAAATGTGATAATGAAAGGAAATTTGCACTGACCTACTAGACCCAGAAAGGGGGAGAGACCTGTGCCCTTCACAGCTCAGAGTGATGGCTGGGCCTTTCCAGAGGTGAGGCACTTGCCTAGCCTGCATCAGGCCCTGGATTCCATCCCTTGACAAAGTGAAAAACAGCATTAGATAAAGAGCTGGGACAGAGAGATTCCACGGACAGTGATGCCCACTCTCTTCTTGCTGAACATATAGCTGTATTCCATGTCAGTAAGGATGGACCCAGAGTCCAGGAATGGCAGCTAGCAGCAGTCATTGATGTATCTAGCTTACAGTAATTGGAGTGTTAAAACAACACCTGCCAACTGCCTCCTGCTGGTCAGAAAAGCTTAGCCAGGCTATACCTTGGGCTTTTGCAGGCCTTAGCTCAGGGCTGAGCCAGGCTACGCTCCACTTGAGGCTAAGTGGGGAAGACCCATGCTCAGCATCCCTGGCTATGGGAAAATTTTTATGGTTCCACTGGTGGTACTGAGAGGTCATGGACCTTTCCAGAGGCAAGGCCTGCCTGGAGGAGTGGAGATGCCAGGAAGACCTTCGAGGCTACAACCAGGCCCCGTTCTTGCCTGAGTTCTCTCTACTTTCTGCACCTGTCCAGATGTGACAAGCTAAGCTTCCAACTCTAAGAAAGAGTCCCAGTGGCCATGCCTCCCCCACCACTGTTCACATTTTGAAATCCCTCTGAAACCCTAAGACAAAATAATCTTCTCCCCTCTTGCCTCTCCTATCAAGAATTCCATCACTGCAGTGAGAAAAGTCACAAATGGGTGGCACCTGTTCCTTGCTGTAGGTCACCTCAGCTCCCAGAATCTATGGTCCCTGCCACTCTAGCATCTCCAGCATTGCCTCCCAGAGGCAGCCCCTGGTCCCCTGCCACTTGGCATCTCCCTCTTGGCCACTTGCTTCACAAAGACCATCATAGAGAGAACAAGTACCTCAGCCAGCTTTGCATGTATAGTGTGATGGGCAGGGCATCTATCTCTTCATTGTTAACTTGCCCCTCTTGGAGGACCAGGTCTCAGGAGGTCTGAACCTTAGGAGGTGGGGATAACAAAGACACCCAAAAGTCTATATTCCTTGCGTGGTGCACACTGGAGCAGAAGCATGGAGGCAGGAGGAACAGAGATCCCATCATCACACGGCCACCCACAGGCCTGGGTGAGAAATGGTGCGCAGTGACTCCAAGTCCCCAGTCCTATCCCCAGGCTCTGCAGAAAAGCCGGGAACCTGGAGCACACTGCACAGCTGCAGGCAGCTCAACAAGTCAGAGAGTGTCCTTTCCAAGTGACCCTGCTGCAAACCTCTTTGAAGCAGTCTGGCTGGTTTCTGCTTCTTCCCTGCAGCTCGTCTGGTCTCAGCATCTTCTTTGCAGCTTGGCTCCTCTGAGAGTAACTCTCCGAAGGATGGCTTGTTTACTCTGGCAGGGAGGAGCCTAGTGAGTCTGCTGAGTTTCAGGGGCTTCCTGAAGCAATTTTGAGTAGTTTGCCCTCCTGCATAAGCAGCTTCCCTGCAGGAAGGAATGTTTCAATCTCCAAGAAAACTGTTATAGAACATGAGGACTCTCCTAGAATGTTCCAGAAGATTACTAAAATCCCAGCCCTCAGGGGCAGGGGTTGAGGTAGGAGGATTATGAGTTCTAGGCTAGTCTGTACTTCATGACAAGACTCTTATCTCTAAAAACAAAAATAATATCCAAAACTACATGTATATAATAGTTCGATACATCTACATTTAGTAAAATCACATGCGATATAAATTATGTAAATACATAAGAACATGCTGCAAAGCTAATGAGGGCAGTTCTCCACCGTGGGTGGATCTAGTAACACGCAGGCCATGCCTCATTATCTGTGACCCTTTCTGGTTTGGTTTGCATCTGGTAACTTCAGCAACAGGGCTTTTAAACTCTAGAGTGAAAGTGTACACTGCCACTCATTTGTTTTAACATCGAACAAGGAAAAGAGGCGGACAAGGCTTTATAAACAAACTCAGAAAGAGGGAGGGAAGAGGAAGAGGGTAAGAGAGAGGATTAGGAAATGGAAAGAGGAAGAGGAAGGAAGACTAGAGGAAGAGGAAGGGGGTAACTTCCCCCAAAAGCCCCTTTCCACCTTAGCCTGTGACTCTGCCTCCCAGGGCACAGCGCTGGGTGGCGCCACCACATGCCCCGACTCTCTCTTCCTTCCTGCCTCTTATGCTTGTTTTCCAGCGTCCATACAGGAAATCCACTTACCATAACTATTGATTTCTTTTGAGACAGGGCCTCGCTGTATAACCCAGGCTGGCCTGGAACTCACGGAGATCCACTTGCCTCTGCCTCAATGTGCTGGTGTTAAAGGCATGTGCCACCACACCTGGTTACTCTCCTATTTGAGAAAAGAGCAACCTGGAGCCAACAGGTCAGCAGAGTCTGGGCCCTCCCTCCTGCCTCTCCACTGCCAGCTCCCCAGCCTTGACCTCTGACCTTGCCCACTGCACACAAACCACAGTACACAGGATCTTGCCCCTGGCTTGGCCGCTGACCCTCACATGGCCCAGTGTCTGCCCTGGGCCTTTCTCCCACCCCTGTGCTAAGGCCCCAGGTGCTGGCCAGGCAGACTGCATTGAGGCCCTGGACAGGAGTGAACAGCAGGTTCTTCTCTGACACATCTGCCAGGCTGTCTAGTCAGGTGTGGGCCAAACCACATTCCTTCCCAGCCATGCCAGGGGAGCATCTGATTTTTCAGTTTTATCTACTTCTAGAACCTTCCCTAAGGCTGCAAGTGCAGGAACTATTATAGAAAAATGAAATCCCTAACAAGTTGTGAGCATGAAAAGAAAGGAGAAACCTTTTGAATTGCATTTACTTAACAGATCCTGGCTTCCACCAACCCACAATATTAAGAGTTTCACCAGACATCTATATAAAGAAGCTCTTCACAGGCCTGATTGACCCCTTGCCTGCCTGACCCAAAAATGTCCCATTTACCCTGCAAAATCCAGCTTTGAATTCACTGCTTCCTGAAGCCCTCTGAACACTCCCCTGGAGCAGAGTTACTGCCCACTAATCCATGTTCCCTCAGCACTGGGACATTTGTTGACAGGTCCATTCTAACCCTTCAATAAACCTGTTGTCTTTAGATAGCTCATTGCAGCAGCACACTGGCCATGGCAGCAGCAACTGCTTAGAAGAGCCTATAACCAGTCAGAGCCCATGAAGAGACCCAAGGTCCCTGATGGAATTGCCTGCTCACACACAGTTGCGTCTTGCAAGGCTTAGGGCTGGCAGCTTGAAAGCCTGGTGCCTCCAAGCCCAGGACAGACACTTGTGGAGAGTGAAATCACATGGAGGGGTGGGAACATGGAGAAGAGAAGGGTTAAAATACTGAGTCTGGATGACAGTGTCAAATCCCTGGATCTAACCACGCTGGAAACAGCTCTAGTCGCAGAAACTCAGTCATGTAATCTGGTAACCTTTCTAATCTGTTGTCCAGGTTTCATTGCTTATAACACTGAGGCTCACTAAGATTCACATAGGACTGCCAGGAAAGCCAGCCTGGAAGTCCCAAAGTGCCTGGCTCAACTGATTGGAGACTTGGTGTATGGTCTTGTCTGCCACTTAGAGGAGAAAGCAAGGCCCAGAAGGTCTATGGACCATGCCCTGAATTACCATGGATCCTGTCTGCTGTGTCCTGGGAAAGCCCAATGCTTAGCATAGTGTGCATACAGTCAGTGTTTAACGCCTTGCAGTGGGACCTGGTCTCACCAGCCAGATGAGGATCCCTGTCCACTGTTCTGGAACCTTGGGTGAGAGGAAACCCACTGAGCTCTGGCATGAGAAGGAGGCATCATCCACTCCAGGCTGGACCCTGTCCCCATCAACATCTACACCATAAAGGAAGTGTGTCCCTCCTTTTTCTCTAGGACTATTAAAACAAAGGACCCAAATTTCCAAAGAGTTTCTTGCTGCTGGAAGGAAAAGGCTGGAGCCTGGTGCTGCCAGAGGAGGAACTGAAACAGATGTCACACAGCTCTGACAACTCAGGCAGCCCCAAACCTGGGCCACTTCTGCTTAGCTGTGCATACCTTGTGCCCTCTACTTAAACCTCAGCCCATCAGGACCCTGGAGATGGACCTAAGTTATCACTGATCTTTCTGTTCCTCTTCCTAGTGTGGCCTTCCTCTGCTTATCTCCACTACCTGTCTGTTTAACTAGCCTGTTGAAGGTAGAGCCTATCTTTAGGGCTGCCAGGGCCCAGGTGAGAATCCTAACAGCTCTGATTACAGGGACCTGGCCCCTCCTGGGCACCTCTGTCATCATCAGTCTCTGGGGTTGTAGTCTGGGCCATTCAGCAAACACAGCCCCTTACCCACTCCCTACCCCACTCCACCACCTCATGCTTCCATGGGAGTGGGAGTCTACAGTTCCCTGTAACTGCAGAGGGAATAAAGGTAAAACTGCTGGACCCTGTGGCATGGGACACCCAGCCACAGCTAGACGGCTTGGCAGTTGCATTGTGAAATCAGACAGACAGGAAGTGTGAATAATGGTTGGTGCTTTATCTGGGGACATTTAAATGGTACAGACATTCAGACTTGTACAAGTACAGCCACAGCCTCCAAGTAGGTTCAGCGTCTAATGCAGGCCATTCCCCAGGGCCCACACAGCAGCACAAAAACGTGAGAGGCTAAGCCAAGATACATGAGCGTAAATCCTGCCTCTATCACTTTCTCATCGTCATCAGATGTGCATCAAGGAAACAAAACCACCCCCTCAATGCTACAGAAGCAGCAAAGAACTAAACAATGATGATAAAATGTCAGAGCTCAAGAAATGAACTATCATCTGCTCTTCATCTCTTTACACACACAGGGACATCCAGAACCTCACCAATGTGCAGTCACAGTCCAGAAATAATTAAATGAGAGCCAGGCACTGTGGTGCATACCTATAATCCCAGCACTCAGCCAGCAGGAGAGGAGGAGCTGGAGGGGTGGGGCTAGGCAGGGGATCAAGAGTGGAGAAGGGGGGGAGGGGTAGGAGAAAGAGAAGGGGAGGAGAGTAAAGCACATGGGACTAGGAAGATTGAGTCATGGGAGGAATAGATGAGAAGAGAGAGAGAGAGAGAGAGAGAGAGAGAGAGAGAGAGAGAGAGAGAGAGAGAGAGACCATAAAAAATAAAAAAATAAAAGAGTTCAAAGCCGGGCTACATGAGACCTTATCTCAAAATAAACCCAACAGGCTGAAGATGTGGCTTGGACAGTACAGTGTTTGCCTAGCACACCGGAGGTCCTGAGTTCTGGCCTCAGTACAGCACTCAGACTCTTCATGTGGTTATGCACCTACAATGCCAGCATTAGGAAGGTAGGAGGATTAGGAGCCCAGGGTCACCCTTGGCTACTGCATTATCTTGCTTTTCTGTTGCTGTGATAAACACCATGACTGAAAGCAACGTGGGAGGAGAGGTTTTATTTCAGCTTACGGTTTACCGTCCATTGTGAAGGGAGCCAGGGCAGGAACCTGGAGGCAGGAACTGAAGCAGAGGCTGTAAGGACGGAAAAATTTAGCCTAACTCTCCACTCACCCCAGGAGTAGGCAAAAGGTCACATTCTTGACTGTTTATGACAGGGCTATTTACAACAGCACCTGTGAGTGAGTGAACACCGGAAATGAGCCTTGTCACACCACCCAGAAGCCCTAGCAAAAGCAGACTTCCTGGGTTAAGCGCAGGCTTGGATAGTTCAAATTAATTGGTCCGCACTGATTGCTATGAGATGATTGGTTTATAATGTGTGGGCTTTGTTGTAACGCTATAAAAGCTGTCTGGACCCTGTACCCAGGGTTCCCCAGTCCTCCACCCCCACGTGGAGTATGGCTGTGGACCCCAGTGCACTGGAATATAAAGACCTCATGCTTTTGCATCAAGACTGCTTCTCGTGAGTGTTTTCGGGGGAGGGGCTGCCTTTCCTGAGTTGGGGCGTGAGGGACCATGCCCTCTGCGGGTCTTTCAAGGCCATGGAGACTGCTGTGAACTGGCTTGCTCCACCTGCTTTCTTGTGCCACCCAGGACCACCAGCTCAGGATTGGCACTGACCATAATGAGTTGGGTCCTTCCCTATGAGTCAGCAATAAGAAAATGCACCACATACATCATGCCCACAGGCCAGTCTGGTGGAACAAAGTCCTCGGTTCAGATCCCTCTTCCCAGTTTGAAAGGGAAATGATACAGATCCAGAAACCCCAAGATCAAGATCTCAAAACAAAGATTTATCTGCCCCAGAGGAATAACAGACAGGAAATAAGAAACAAAGACAAGAGATACAGGATGAGGGAGAAGGGGAAGGGGTATTTGTCCAGGAGGGACAAAGGACTTCGTCCGATAGGATAGAGTGGATACAGATGTGGCCCACAGGCAAACAGCAGTTTATAAAGTTAAAAGGGGAAACCCTGTGTTAGGATGAGTTGGCTTGTTTTGATTGGACATGTTAATTAGGTGGGTCACAGAGGGCTTTTGGTTGCTGGACTTCAATGCTTTGATACCTGGACCTTGGCTGTCAGCCTCAGACGGAAGAAGTGGCCAGATAAGGGAATAAACCCTTGGTGACTAGCTTTAGGATGGAATCTAAGCAAGAAGGGGGGATGGGGGAAGGGCAAGGTCTGCCAGAGCCATGTCTGTCTTGCTCTAGCTGACTAGAATCCCCTCACAGTTGACCCCCATTTGTGTGTGTGTTGACAAAAACAACCAGCATGGCTGTATAACGTGTCTGAGGCTAACCTGAGCTACATGACACCTTGTCTAAAACAAACAAATGTAACAGTGGGGCAGGGCAGCAAGATGGCTGTGAGCCTGACAACCTGAGTTGGATGTCTGGGACCCACATGGTGGAAGGAAAGAAAACAAACGCCCACAAGTTGTCCCCTGACATCCACACAAGCTTCATGACACGAGTAAGATACACACACTCACAATAAGTAAGTAAAATGTAATTTTTTTAATGTTACGAAAGAAAGCAAAAAGCCTGCTTCTTCCTCTGCACCCACTTTAAATGTGCATGCAGTAACATCAGCCCCCGCATTTTCAAAGGACTGAAGACTAGTTGAATAACAGCAGAATTGAACTATTCAAGCATTTTTTTGAAAAATAAAAGACGTGACTCCCTCGGTCACTGCATTTGCTGCCATTCTCTCAAGCACTGAATCTGTTAACTCTTTGAAGGCTGGAGTGATAGTTCTGAGTCAAGGGGAGAACTTGACCCTGACCCAAGAGAGAAGCTCCTCAGTCAGCCAGAGAGGATATGTGGAGATAGCAGGACTCAGGATGAAAATACTAGGGGTATGCGTCCAGACACAGCTGGGGTCCTGCAAACCCAGCCACCCACACAGGGCAGCCCCACATCAAAGTCATCTTCCCTGGAGTCCTGGGAGAGGACCCTGAGTCCCTGCTCAGTCACATGGGAGGGGGTGCAGGTTCATGTCTCTGTTCTCCTGCTTCTAAGCTAATGGCACCACAGAATAGGCCCTCGGGGCTGAGAGGCAGTGAGGAGGATTAATAACAACAATCACCACAGTCAAGGGAGCCTGAGCTACACAGACAGCACCTGGCCAAAAGCTGTAGTACCTGCATTATGGTTCCAGATTTACAGCCATCCTAGGGAGGAAGGAACAGGAACCGGGGTTGAACAGTCCACATCACGCACCACCAGCCAGGGCCAGGGCCTCATGTGGCCCTCACATCAGTAGTAGTAACTTCCACTGGGGATTCCTGAGATACGCGGAGTCTTTGTGCCTCAACAAGTACCCAAGTGAGCCATGTGCAACTAAGAGTTTTAGCCACAACTCTAGAGACAGCCCTGGTTCCTAAGTAAACATGAAGTGTGTGGTACTTGTCTACATGGTCATAATGACTTGCAGCTCCAAAGGAACTAGAGGGAATGGAATTAGCTGCACCGTCTACTAAATTCCTCGGAGTAGAGAAAGACTAGGGGACAAAAGAGGAAAGAACAGGACAGAACTCACTCTCTCTTCTTCAGCCCTCTGTCCTCGCTCATGCTGCATCTATGTCATACTATGGTGACTCATAATTATGCAGCCTCTCCTGATGATACTGGCAGAGTGGGGGCAAGCTGTGCTTCCCAACTGTCTTGTCAAGGAAGTGAGACCTTGCTGCCAATCTCAAGGACTACAAGTGTCCTGCCCACTCCAGAAGCCCAGAATTTCTTCCACAAAAGTCATTTCCTTTAGTTGGTCTTTCCCTGCCTGGTTTTTGGGATCAGACTTGGGGCTTCATGAATGCTAGTAGGCAAGCACCCTGCTGCAGAGCTACACCCCAGCCCTACTTCCTGCTGTTTTAATTACAGAAATAATGTCCAAGTCTATCACCTATATAAAATGATTCAACAAGTTGGGCCTAAGAAATGACTCCAAGGATGGTGACCTGAGTTCCACCAGAGGACCCACATGGTAGACAGAGAATAGTGACTCCCATAAGTTGTCCTCTGATGTCTACACACATGCTATTTGGGGCACATGCCCACCCTCTCCCTACCACAAAATAATAAATGAAAACTATTTTTCAAAATATCTGATAAGTAGATAGAGTATGAGCAAGAATACAGTGACACCTGAGATACACCTAGCATACAGCCGGTGTTGGAGCCCTGCTGGAGGCTGGGTGTGAAGCTGGAGGACCCCGTGTATGCTGAGCCCTGTACATCCTCCTTGCAAATACAGTGTGTTAGGATGACCATGACCGCACAGTCCCTATTCCTCAGCTTCCTTCAGTGATCTCCCTAGTTAGGGATACTTTAAGGAGTAGATGTGTCCTTCATTCTTTTCCAGCTCTCTAAACAGGTGGCACCACTTTGTGCTGGACCATTCCCCCTCCCCTGGGCTCTTGGGTCATGTCCATTCACCCCCTCTGAGAGCTGACCGCATGTCATGAACGTCAATGGCAGCTTGGCAGTCATCTGGGAAGCTGAGCAGCCAGCCCAGCATGTGGAAAGGGGTGAGGAAGCTTACCACAGCCCCTGCCAAGGACAGAAGGATGATGACAATTTGGGCCATGTTTAAAATGAGTAATTGTCCTCAGCCTTCTCAGAGCAGAGGACCCCACCTAGTCACCACTTCCTGCCACAACTGTTGAGTCCCTTATACTGAATGTCCCAGAGACACCCGCTGTGAATCCAACAGTCAAGCAGACTGTTGGCTCCCTCCAGCACACAAGGGTTCCAGAGATCTTTCTCTGGAGCCCTTAGGTGCAGCCCAAGTGTAAGCCATGGCATAGCTGCCCAGCCAGAACGACAGGTGACCCACAGAGCCTCCCTCTGCCTCTGAAACCATGAGCCAAGCTAAACTTCTGGCTTTCATGGAAACAAGATCTGGTTACTACAGCCCAAGGTGGGCCCTCACCCCTGCTTTCTTATTAAAATAGAAGCAGTTGTTGAATATTCCAGAAAGCTCCCCCACCTCAGCAACTGCAGGCTCTGCACGTCTGTCTCCTGATGTGAGCGGGTTTTTTTTTTTCCTTTTAGATGTTTTTAGAATTACCCCCCCCCCAATTGGCAGGCAGTACAACATGGTGCTATTGTCAACTCTCACTGTGGGAGACTATAGAAAGGGAACTGCAAAAAGGTCATTATGCTGTAAAACGAGTCTTTTTTAAAAAGAGAAAGACAGGAAGGAAGCTGCCTGGAGAGGCTTGTGGCCCTGGGAGGAACAGCCTTCCCTGTGGCTCCCCAAGAAGGCAACCCTGATGCCAGGTGTGAGAGTTTGCCACACTGGGTCTCTGCACAGCCACTCCCTTCCACCAGCCAAGCTCAGGAGCCTGTCCCAGCAGGACATACTATCTCCCAGACTCTGTCAATCTCTTAGCCTCAGACGTGGAAGCCTCTGGAAAGCCCTTGACAATGAGGCAAGAGCTGGAGCAAGACCACCTCCTCTGACCCAGGAATGGCCCCCAGCTTCAGAAAAGCTCAAGCTAGCCCACACCTGGGAGCAGATGGGGTGAAACTTGGAAACAGAGCTTGCCCAGCAAGGGCAAGGCACTGGGTACCATCCCAGGAGAGAAAGGGGAAGGAGAGGGAGGACCACAAGGGAGGAGAGGAAGGAGGAGAAACAGAGAGAGTGGAGGAGCAGAGGGAAAAAGAAAAGGAAGGGGGAAGGAGTAGAAAGCAAAGAAAAGGGGAGAGCATGTTTTGGCTCACAAGCTGCCACGGACACCAGTCTGGCACAAGTTACGGTGACCCAGCCAAATTAGCATTCACCGGTCCTGCCTCCACATAAGATAAATGAGAGGCAGAGGGAACCAAGCGGAGAGGCACCTGGCAGCTGGGAAGACAGCAGCTCTGCACCACCCTCAATAAGGCAGGAAGGCAACATTGAACCAGAAAGATCTGAGCATCACTCCCACACAGAGCTGGCTCCGACCTGGCAGGAGAGGCGGCAGCCTATGTGCTGCAAGCACAGGGACCTGAGTCTGGGCCATTCCTTCAATCTCCTCCACCACCACCATTTTAGAGGGTCAGGCTGGGACTAAGCAGAGCTTCCTGCAACTGGCTCCACTGCACAGGTCCAGGGAAACAGATACTGCTCCAATGTTAGGGTTACTATGACAAAACACCATGGCCAAGAGCAACTTGAGGAGGAAAGGGTTTATTTTCACTCACATTTCTATAGAACAGTTCACCATCAAAGGCAGTTGAGGCTGGAATTTTTACAGGACATGAAACTGGATACAGGAGCTGATCCAGAGGCCATGTAGGGGTGCTGCTTCCTGGCTTGCTCCCCATGGCTTGCTCAACCTGCTTTCTTATAGAACTTAGGACCACCAGCCTAAGGATGACATCACACATAATGGATTGGGCCCTCCCCCATCAATCATACAGTCCGACCTTATGGAGGCACTTTCTCAATTGATGCTCCCTCCTCTCAAATGACTCTCGCCTTGTCAAGTTGGCATAAAACTTCCAGGATATTTCCCCACAGAATCCTTTGAATGTGAACGTCTAATTGCATCTAACTTCAAGGTCAATCAAAGGACATCTTTCCCATGTACTGTCTTTGTCCTCTAACAAAGGTCTGAAGTCACTGTGGACATCTTGGTTCCTCTTGTTCTCATGAATTCATACATGTCTTCATAAGCACAGTATGCTGTGCTTCTTAACCCACCAGACACATGCTCTAAATAAAGCTGCACTGTGAGCTGGGGACATGGTGCATAGGTAATGTACCCATCTAGGGTCACCCAGGGAGGGATGAGATCATGGCTCAACATCAGGGTGGTAGCTCACAACTATATATACCTCCAGTTCCAGGCATGCATGTGGCACATAAGCATACTTGCAGGCAAGATATCCATAAAATAATAAGGAGAAAAATAATAAATAAGAATAATAAATTATTTAAAAAGAGTCATAAACTCATTCCTCATGCTCTGGAGGCCAGGTCTAAGTCAATATGTTTAGTCAGGGTGGGCATCTTCCCAGGCCTCTCCTGGGCCTCTAAGGACCATAGGCTCCCAGTGTTCTCTTGGAGCCTTTCCTCTGTGTGCACACTCCTGGAATCTAAAGATAAACCTTCTTTATGGTTCTATGTCCTTTGTTTTGGCCTGGAACTCACTAGTTAGCCCAGGTCAGACTAGAACTTGGAACAATCATCCTGCCTCTCCCCCAAGTACTGGGATGTTGTGTAGCAATGTCTTCCAAGCTGAAACAGCCCTTCCTTGATGAAAGCAGGGGGCCCGTGAGAGTCAGAAATACACAAGTCTTAAAAAAGTCCTGAAGTTAACATGACTCACAAGGTCCTCGACCCAAGTTGTAAAAGCATGAAGCCACAGTGGGGAAAGGAAACTCTCCATCAGCAGAGCTGCCTGCAAGCAATGGGGAGAACGCAAGCTTGCAATTCTGTGGGTTGACATATGTGTTGGGGTAGCTTTGAGTGATGCAGCTGCCTTTGATACATCCTTTGATACATCCTTGCTCCTGTGAGAGACCATAACCCATACTCCTGTAAGTGATCCCAGTAAACTCATTGGTTCTCAAAGTTCGACCTTGTTATAATAACTTATTTGGTCAGTTTTGAGCAATGTTTGTTCAGATCTCTCTAAAAAAGTCACTCAACATGGCATTACAGGTGTGCCACCACACCCAGCCACTATAATATTACAGGTGTGCCACCACACCCAGTCACAGGATTACAGGGGTGCCACCACAGTCAGTCACAGGATTACAGGGGTGCCACCACACCCAGCCACTACATTACAGGTGTGCCACCACACCCAGTCACAGGATTACAGATGTGCCACCACACCCAGCCACTACATTACAGATGTGTCACCACACCCAGCCACTACATTACAGGTGTGCCACCACACTCAGTCACAGGATTACAGGTGTGCCACCACAACCAGTCACAGGATTACAGGTGTGCCACCACAACCAGTCACAGGATTACAGGTGTGCCACCACACCCAGCCACTACATTACAGGTGTGTCACCACACCCAGCCACTACATTACAGATGTGCCACCACACCCAGTCACTACATTACAGATGTGCCACCACACCCAGTCACTACATTACAGATGTGCCACCACATCCAGCCACTACATTACAGGGGTGCCACCACACCCAGTCACAGGATTACAGGGGTGCCACCACACCCAGTCACAGGATTACAGGGGTGCCACCACAGTCAGTCACAGGATTACAGGTGTGCCACTACATTACAGGTGTGCCACCACACCGAGCCACAGGATTACAGGTGTGCCACAACATCCAGCTCCAAACTTGTCTTCTTTTTTGGAGGGGTTCAAGACAAGGTTTTTCTGTATTGCTTTGGAGGCTGTCCTGGAACTAGCTCTGTAGACCAGGCTGGCCTCGAACTCACAGAGATCCGTCTGCCTCTGCTTCCCGAGAGCTGGGATTAAAGGCATGTGCCACCAGCGCCCGGCCAAACTTGTCTTCTTATAAAAGTGTTGTGGAAGCAGCCATCAGGGTGGCCTCATTTCAATGTAAACCTCACTCTAAAGCTCAGTCTTCACACAGCCACTTTCTAAATGAGAGCCTCAACACAGGAACTTAGGGACCATATGTCACAAGGCTTTGGTGACAAGCCAGGTACAGCTACACGTCCTCCATAAGCCAATAAAATAGCCAAATTAATAGTGAAAATGAGGAGAGGAGTGTTTATGCAATGTGGCCACTGAAAAGAGTGACAGAGACTTGGTGACCTGCAAAGGGTCTTGAAGCAAGGTTTAAGTATAGGGCCAAAGATGTGCACATCTAAAGAGTGCTGGTCAAGGTGTTGTCCCTGTCTAGGTGTGGTCCAGATCAAGGTATGGTCCTGCCCACCTTGGGCAGGTTCATAGTTGTTTTGCTCCATTATCTCCACTGACAATCTGCAAACCTTTCTGGGAGACAAGTCCCCCTCTGGCTGGCCCAGGCTTTCAGCTTGTTCCAGGTATGAAGTTCCAGTTTCTTGAGGTTCATTGTTTCAGAAAACTGTTACCAGAATGAGGGACAAAGTATTTCTCTACAGCACCTTCATCCCTGCCAGGCCAGCTGCCGAATAGCAAATGCAGTCTGGATGCTGAACTGTGGGCTAGCTAAATACCTAAAAGGAAGACTACAGATTAGAAGGGAAGAGCATATCACAGAGACAATCCACCATCGCCCCCAGGCAGGGACCTCTCACAACACATCCTCATCACAGCTCAAGACAATTGATACCTGGTTGTTACTCAGATTTGCCAGAGTGTTGCTGCTGCCTGGATCTTGAGCCCATGGGTCTTGCCTGCAGCTGGGCTCATTCAGTGCAAAGAGCAGTTGGCCTTCAGTGTGCCTATAGAACTGACTACAGAGAGGGTTGCTAGGATGCTAGGTCCAGAGCAGGCAGAAGCAAACCATGCCGCTCTAAGAGGAGGCTGCACATCCCCATGAACAGCTGTTTTTGCCTGTGTCCCCAATATGTGCAACTATGCCAGCACACAGTAGGTATTCAATAAAGTGACTAGATGCAGAAGCAGACACACTGAGAAGGAAACTACACCTTGGCCCAGGCCATGCTAACAGGGAACTGCTCAAACATCCCCAAGCATCTCCTGTGACAGCACAACACCTTCTCCTAGCATCCCCAGGCATCTCTATTTCATCATATTCAATGGCAGCTGCTAGGAACAGAGGGAGCAGGCCCCACTCTGGTAAGCAGAAGAGCGAGTTAGTTTTAATAGGAGGGAAGTGACATCATTGCTCCTATGCTGACACTGATCTACTTTTTGAAGCTGGCACAGAAAAAAAAATAAAACTTAACTCTTTGAATGGTCCAGTGGAAGGTTCTCCCAGTTTGCCTGGGAGGAGGGGGGAAGCATCTTGGTGCTGGGAGTGAGGGTTCTCAACCAATCAAGTAAACTCCTGTATATTACTCAGACCTTATCTATGGTAAAATTAGTCAATCCAGGTAAGTACCATGGACAGTGCAAAAGGCACCCTGTGAAAGGGAGCAAGCCTGGCCTCTAACACAAAGCATGCTGTCTGTGTTAGTGACCAGGGCACTGTCCAACTCAAGAGTCCTTGAGCACCTTGTGTGGGAAAAAAAGACTGGAGGTAGATAGAAACATGATCACATTATAAACACCGCCCTGCTTCTTCAGAGCTCTTGGGAACAATGTAGCGTGTGGGCTGAAGTCACAGAGAAGTGAGGGGACTGGACTGGAAATACCTCGCATGAAACACAAAATGTGTCACCCTCATGGGATAAGCTTCCTTAACAGGAGACAGCCAAGCTTGGCAGTGCTGGATGCATAAGGGGACCCAGAAGCTTCTGGTGAGGTTCAAAGGGAAGAATCAGGTCCCCCTGCTTAGAGAGGTCACTTAGAGAGGCACCTAGTGACAGTCACTTCCTGGCCAGGTGAGAGGCCAGAAGCCTTTAAAAGACAGCATTCAGGCTTTTGGCTTTTAGACAGAATTCTGAAATGTTAATAACACTGAGTGTTTTCAGAAACTACAGACTGGGGCTTGTTAAATCAATAGGAGTAAAAGCTAAGGCAGAGTTGTACAGTTAGATAGCCACATGGGAAGGAAGCTGGATTGCAGCTGAAGCCTTTAAATATATGTTATTCCCTCTCACTATGAAGGGAGACTGCTTCTCCTCATTGCTCTCTACTCCAGAATAAAACAAGGGAAGAGAAGGTAGGAGACACAAGCTTGTGTGAGTCAAGTGGCCCATGGCATGGCAGAGCAATTCTGAATAAGTACCTTGTGCTAACAGACTGCAACACTGGAACATCCTTCCTGGAGCACTTCTGACTGACATTAATATTCAGCAGGTGAGGAGAAGAAACAGGAGGTTTTCCTCAGACAGAAACAGGGTGGAGAAATGAAGGATTGAGTGTGAGGGGTGATATTAAGGGCACTGCTCAAACTTTGTGTTTCATGATGATTCTGATAACTACATTAGAAGGCGTTATGCATGCAGTGACATCATTCAAATGGATAACCCCCAGAGGTTAGATATGAGATCAGACAACAGCCATTTATCACACAGTGACGACAAATGCAATAGTCTAGACTGATTGTTACACTGTACAGTGTAATCCCATCCATGAAGGATTACCTAGATTAGGTTCTCAGAGGTGGAAAGACCTACCCCAAGTGTGGGTGGCATGCTTCCATGATCTCACGGCCTGGACTGAATAAAAAGAAGGTGTCCAGAACACCAGCGTTCCTCACCCTTATCACACACAACTGCCAGACTGAATGAGCTTCCTGAGTCTGAAGCCCCCTGTAAATGCATGAGGTCTCACTGGAATAAAAGAGAGAAACATCTCTATATCCGCAATTGGTCTTATTGCCTCAACAAAATACATGACTGATAGAGAGAAGGTCTCACTCACAGTCTGGGGGCTTCAGTCTGTCGTGTCAGGAATGTCACAGTGGTAGACACATGAGGCAGCTGTTCACTTGGGAAGCAGAGAAAGATGGATGCTCAGCTCACATCCCCTTACCATTCAGTCCAGGACCCCAGCCCAAACAATGCCTCTCACAGTCAGGGTGGGTCTCACCACCTTGATTAGCCTAATCTAGAAACTCCCTCATAGAAAAGCCCAGGGATTTATTTCCATAGCGATTCTATAGCCTGTTTATTGACAATCAAGAATACCCATGCCAAACCCCCAACCTAAGGTCAGGAGAATACAGCATGGCTCTTCTCACAGTACAGGGTCCCAGTGAAAGTCTCCCCTTGCTGGAGGTTGCCTCCGTTAAGAACTTCCTCTGCTCCTGACTGGATATGGCATCCTAAGCAAGGAACCACCACTCCTTGGGCTAAGGTCCTTCACCATTATAGAGAAATTAAAAGCCTTTGCCTTGACATGTTGGGAATTAAAAGGAAGGCATCTTCAGGGTATTGAGCACTGATCACAACAGTTAACACATAGCAAACACTTAAAAAATTATAGTCAGGGTTACTATATCTGGTACCAGTTAGACTAAAGAAGAGCCAGGACATCAAGAAAAATACCCAACACTCCAAAGAGGTTGATGTCTCTCCATGGTCTTATTTTTCATCACATTTGCTTATTTATTTGTGTGTTGCATACATGTAGACACACACATGTATGTGGCTATCAAAAGATAACTTGCAAGAATTGGTTCTCTCTTCAACAATATGGGTTCTGAGACTCAATATCAAGCTGTCAGGCTTGGCAGCCTTCCCTGTGTTCTTGTGTCTCTGTGTCCACAGAACAGAAGCAGTTAGCACCCAAATCTCCTCAAACCTTCAAGAGATAGCTCCTACCCCAGTAGGTATTTGCCCCAAGTGTCTCTCTGCCTAAGAGCATCCTCCACCATTGAACATGCTTGTCACAGCATGGAAAAGCCAGAACCTCCAAGTGACACACCTGGAATGATCCACTGAGCCTCGGGAGCCATAGTACTCAGCAGGGCCCCACACCCCTTCTGAACCCCAGCCCCACTAAAGCCAGCTGCTGGCCACTGTTTTCCAGCCCCTTCCTTGCTTATCTTTCTTCAGTGTGCATTTGCCCCCCAAACAAACCCCTTGCATTAGAACTTTTACCTGAGGGATGCTATGTTCTTTGGGGAACCCAAATCATGACCATCAAAGTGGAGCTGCCTTCTCTACATCTTCTTGACTGAGATCTCCCACTGTCCTACTGGTCTATGAGATATCACCGAGAGACCTCAGCCACTGGCATTTAACCTTCTGCATCCAAGCCCCAAGTCTATCACTCACTAGTTAGGAAGCCCATTAATCCCTTCCCTTTAGGAGAATTGATCACCCCCATCTTTTTATAAATGATATCAGAGATAGAAAATAGGTACTCTGTCATTTTTAAAGCAACATATGTCCCATAGTGAGGTGTCATGAGGAGCTGACATGGGGCAATCCCATCCCTCTTAATGGCCCAGCTGAAGTTTCCTAAAGAAATAGGTATGCAGAGATTTCAGAGATGCCTGGAAAACAGGAGGACCTGGTCAAGGAACTGACTTCAAAAAGATGGATTTGCAGGATTCAGACAAGAGAGGTTTTTAGGGAGAGAATGAAGCCACCCAGACCAAAACAGCAAGCTCTCCTCTCTCAGGACACACAGCAGGATTCTATTCTTCAGCATTTGCATCCAGGGCCAAGAGAGCCAGATCCTTGGCTGAGCAGTATTTGTTATTGGCTGCCAGTAGCTGGAACTAGAATGTTCTCGGTCTGTTTTCTCAGTATATGAATGACAGCTACACAGTGACTTCTAAGTCATGAGAAGGAACAGCAGGAATGTGGATGAGTGTTCCCACCATCTTCCCTGGGGACTGTCAGTTCATTTGCATCTCAGACCAGCAGAGGCAAAATACAAAACTTCCGAAAGAAGCCAGTTTCCACACACATGAGGGCAACTTTAAAAATTGATGAAGCTATGAACAACCTGAATACCAACATGGTTCTTTTTTCCCATCCTTTCTTTTAAAACATTCCCCAACACTTTCCTAATTAGGGGCTCTGGTGGCTGATAACCTGAGTTGGGAAATTGCTGAGGGAAGAAGGAAGAAGCTCCGTTTTGGCTTTGGCTTTTCTTGAAAAGTGACTGTAGGCTGTAGAAAAGGCCCTTACCACACAGCCAAGGAAGCCAGCAGAGAGTTGTGGTTCCAGGACAGAGCTCCAACAACTTATGCCAGCCACCCAGGCCAGTGCCTTGGCAGAAAAGTACAGAGAGGACCAGCCAAGAAACTGAGAAATAATGGCCCTGGGAGCTCCAGGAAACCTGGGGAACACCATAATTCTGTAAGCCCTGGGGGAAATGCAATGAAGAAGACAGATGCATCCCTGCTGCAAAGATGCAGGCATGGGGACCAGGGGAGGGCACACAGCAAGCAGCTGCATAAGTCATTTCCTACCTGTGCAGTAAGGACCACAATTCATTAGTGCACAGAGATGCTTCATCTTAGAGGCTAAGAAAGCTGCCATCAATTGATACCTAAGGAGAGGAGTCACCAGGCCAGGGAGGCAAAGATAGATTGTTTCAGACAACAGAGAGAATCTGCCTAGAAGCCATGGAGCCCTAAGACTTTGTAAAGAACTAGAAGAAGAATCTTCTGGAACTGAGGATGGGAGGGTCTTAGTTTTGTTTCCAGTGTTGTGATAAAAAAAACACTCTGACAAAGGTGACTTAAGGGGAAAATATTTATTTGGGTCACAATTGCATGTTGCAGTCTGTCATTTTCATTCTGTGGAAGTCAAGGGAGCTGGAACCTGAAGCAACCTGTCAAATCAATCCACAGTCAAGAGCAGAGAGCAATGGAGTAATGAATGCTCACTCATGCTCAGTTTTCTCTCTCTCTCTCTCTCTCTCTCTCTCTCTCTCTCTCTCTCTCTCTCTGTGTGTGTGTGTGTGTGTGTGTGTGTGTGTGTGTCCCCTTCCCTCCCTCCCTCTCTCCCTCCAGCTCCCTTTCCTCTAAAACAATTCAGAATCCCCTGTCTTAGGGGCCATGCCACCCACAGTGGACAGGGGCAGGTCTTTCCACCTCTGTTGACATAATCAATCCCCACAGACACACCCACAGATCAATCCAATCTGGACAATCCTCTGCCGAGACCCCCTTCCTGTGTGACTCTAGATTGTGTTAAGCTGGCAATTAAAACTAACCATTATAGGAGACAAAGAGAAACCAAGAAAGGAATGTGGCAGATCCTCAAAACCTTGGATAGAGTACCATGAGCCCCAATTACCCTATTCCCAGATCTTCACCTGCAGTGGTTTGAATAAGAATGACCCCCATAGGCTCATATATTTTGAATGCTTTAGTCACCAGGGAGTGGCAGGCACTATTTGAGAAGGAGTGGGAAAAATGGCCTTGCTGGAGTAGATGTGGCCTTGTCAGAGAAAGTATGTCACTAGGGGGTGGGCTTTGAGGTTTCAAAAGCCCATGCCAGACCCAGGCTCTTTCTCTGCCTGCAGGTCAGGATATAACTCTCAGCTATTTCCCCAGTGCCATGAGAACCACCGTGCTCCTGCCCTGCCCCCGTGGTGATAAACAAGCCCCCAATTAAATGTTTTCTTTCATAAGAGCTGCCTTGGTTGGGGTGTCTCTTCACTACAATAGAATAGTGACTAAGACATCACCCAGAAGAAAAGAAAACAGGGTCTCAAACGGACACCTACATCCCCATGTCACTATGGTTCTGCTCTTCACGGTTAAGACGAGAAGATAAATAGACACATTCATGTGATAGAATAGTAAGTACTTAGCCTTTAAATGAGGTATGCTGTAATATTCATAACACAGACGGACCACAGGTCATGGCAGTTAGTATAAATGAAATAAAGCTGTCACAAGAGGGTGAGGACACACAAGTCCGCTTACACAAGGACGTTAAGTTTGTCAAACTCACAGAAGCAGAGAGCAGAACAATGGCTGCCTGGAGTTAGGAGACAAGATGTGGGAAACGCTGACTCTGTTAGAAGGGGCAGGTTCTAGAGATCTTCGACATATTACAGTGCCTAGAGAAAATAATGCTGTATTGTTCACACAAGGTCTTAGCAGGTTAGATCCTGTGTTAAAAGTAGATATGTAGTATGTAGTATTAATTTCAAATAAAGAAATTAAGCAATTTAAGTGTGCTAGATAATTTTAAATATCAACTTGACACATCCTAGAGAAGAGAGCCTCTGTTGGGAAATTGTCTAGGTCAGGTTGGCCTGCACCATTTCTGGGGGAATTGTCTTAATTATTCATTGAAGTCAGAAGACTCAGCAACATTCCTGAGCTGTACAAGACAGGGAAAGCTAGATGAAGCAAACCAGCTCAGAAAGCAAGGGTGTATTCGTTTCCCTCTTGACTGTGGATTGACAGGACTCAGTGTTTAAATTCCTGCCTTCACCTCCCAGAAATGATGGACTACTGCATGAAGCTGTAAGCCAAATAAACTCTTTTCCCCTAAGTTGCTTTTGGTCAGGATGTTTTATTTCAGCAACAGAGTGAAACTAGCACAGTGAGTTAGACCACACACCTGAAAGAATTAATCTCTCAATATTAATTTGTTTTTTAATTATAATTAACTATTGAATATGGTTTTAACACTTGAGATCTTCATATTATGCCAGATGCATTGCTGAATTAAGTTGTTTAACATTACTTGGGATATTAATTATTTTTAGTCATATTAATGAAACACTACTTTGGCATGAGCTACCTGCCACTCTCATGAGTCTCAGAGCACTCAGGAATTTTCATTACCTGGGAATGGTGTGCTATAAATAGTCACATCCTTCATCCCCTGTAGCCCCTTCCCAGTATCCCTGAGGGCCTCCCCTGTGTATAGGAACTGTGCATAGAGTGATTATCACATGGGCATGGGGACCAGAGTTCAGCCCTCCAGACCCACACAGAGTTGGCACAGCAGCATATGTCTGTAGTCCCAGCACTGGGCAAGTAGAGACAAGAGGGTTCCTGGAACCCGCAAGGCACCAGTCTAGCTGAATCAGTGAGGTTTAGCTTTGGTAAGAGAACTTACCTTTAAAAATAAATAAGGTAGGTGGCCTGAAAGCTAGCTTGGTGGTTAAGAGCACTGGCTGCTCTCGCAGAGGACCAGAGTTCAGTTCCCAGCACCCACATTGGATGGCTCCCAATTGCCTACACCTCCAGCTCTGGGGATCAAACTTCCTCTTCTGGCATCAGAAGATAACTTCGCTCACATGCACATTCCCACACAGATGCACATAATTTAAAATACAAAAAAAAAATATTTTTGATTTGGTGCAGAATCAAAATGGAAGACAGTGCGGTCTTCTGCAGGCACCCACAAATATGTTCACATACACATGCAAACAAAGAAACAGCAAAGAAGGCCCACAGGTAGAAACATCTCCTTTGGCATATCAGTCCCAAGATCTTCCTTTCCACCCTCCATCTGGCCTCGGGAGCATCACCTGGTGCAGTGACATTGGGTCCTGTGCTCAGCTTCTTGTCACTACACTGTCAACCTCAATTCTGTGACACACATCTGGTCTTGCAAATCCTGAGCTATTTATCCATGTCCCCCCCATCACTAACAGCCTCTCCCCAAACAACAATGAAAAAGTCTCTAATCAGCATAGCCTTCCTATCCACCCACACTCTTGGACCTCAGTGATTCTCATAACAGGACCTCTGGGCAGCTACCCAATTGGCCCATTCCTTAACCTACTTCTGCAGCCAAGAACCACTGGAATCCTTAGACAGCAACTCAGCCATGTTAGCATCTCTGCATTGGGCAGACTGACAACCTCAACAAATAAGACTACATCTCCAAGAGCAATTGCACTGACCCCACTGGATGAGGTCAAATTCTGACTCTGCCTTTCACCTTTCTGCATTACTTCCTTGTCATTATGACAGAACATCTCGTGGAAAGATCTCAATGTGGAAAGATCTGTATTGGCTGGCAGTTTGAATGGTTACATTCCATCATGGTAGAGACAACAGAACAGAGACCATGTCAGTGGGGGTGTGCATCTGGGGCACCTTACGTCTTCATGGATGAGGAGGCAGAGAGAGAGAAAGCAGGAAGTTGAGCCATGCTATAATTCCTAAAGACACCACATCCTATGACCAAGAATAAAGCCACAAGCTGAACACCAAGTGTTCAAACAAAGGAGCCTATGGAAACACCTATGAAACCATAACAACCCCTGAACCCAAGAGACAACAGAGCTCCCGAGTGGTTAGGGAGACTAAACGGCCATAAGCACTGGGGGCTCCATGCATGGGAAGAGCCCTGTGCACAGGTGATATTTTTGCTCCTCAAAATGTTTACTATTCAGTTCTCCTGTGGCCTCTGTCTCCCCAGTTGTAGAATCCAGTCCTCTTAGCAAATAGCCACCATCTTCCTCATAACAGCTGTACCTGTCTGCAAGAGGCCATCACACATGGTTGCATTGACTTGAGAGTCCTTTAGAGAAGGAGGAATAGAGATGATCACTGATCCCTCACCTAAGTCCCAGCCCTCCCTCCTGTACCTTCCAGCCATTTGTAGGCAATTCTGCCCTAATTGCACACGGTTCCCTGGGTTGGGGGGTGAGCTCTGGTAGAACTGTGCTTTGGTTTATCAATGGGACCTTATGAAAAAAGAGAGACATTGCCTCCCCCAGGAAAGAAAATAACAACTACAGTGTGGATAGCAGCTGGGAGGCACAATTCCTCCCCGTTAGGCCAGGGAGGACTCCAGACACTCCCCCTGGACTACTCTCTTGGGCTTCCACCAATGAAGGGACAGTGACATAACATGACATCACTAGTTGCATTCTTCTCCAGAGCTAAATGAGGAAAAAGCAAGAACAAGAGACATTCTGAAATGTTCTCATTAAGTGCATAGATGACCAGAAAAGACAGTGCTGAGTGTGGGGTGACTATGTATATTCACTCATATGGGGGGGGCAACCACAGCCAAAGAGCTTTCTCTACCTCCAACTTCAGCTTAGTGAATCAGTGAATTTGTTGGGGTCACCCATGGGGGCACGAGAGAGGGCAGCTGCACCATCAAAGAGTACCATCCACAGCAGCAACAGCTCACAAAACAATTGCACTGCTAAAGAGTCCCTTTAAGGCCCATCTCTCCACCCCCACAGCAAGTGATGCAGCAGTAACCTTCTGGAGGGGAAGGGCATGGTGCAAGTTTCATGAAAGCTGAAAGGTTCTGGAACCTCCTCAGCCTTGAGTGCCTCTCCACCCCCTTCACAAGGGCATGTAACTAGACCCAGTCTCTCCAGGTCTCCATGCAGGTGCCCATAGCTGCTTTGCCTCAAAGTGGCAATACTCATATCTGACCCAGAGGGACAGCCTCCATATGGACAGGTCAGCTGCCAGCCCCTCGTCAGCCCTTCATCTCCCCTGAGCTCTCCCATTTGTCAGGAAATGTGGGTGGAGTTACAGACTTTTCAGCCTCAAGAGTCCAATCTGGGGCATTGCACGCAGCCCAAAGCTGATCACTCCAGCCAAGGGGCTACTCAGGCCCACACCCCATGTGGGTAACAGTATGATGTGCCTGGTCCCTATAGGAAAATATTCGCATATTCCAATTGCAGCAACCAGATGGAGAGCAGAGATGCTGTGCTTTCTGGCTCCTGGGGCACAAGGAGCCAGTTTGCAGGAGACACCTCTCTTCTCATTGCTCACCTTACAGTCTTCTCCCACCTGTCAGCAGCCACCACACTGGCCAGGTTGAGCCCTCTCTGCAGCTGTAGATGGGAGACAAAGGGCGAGGTCCTCAGACTGCCTCTGACCCAGAGGAGCCCAATGATACTCTAGAAGACAGTTGTCTAATCCTTGCAGGTCCTTTGGACAGCAGATGCCCTACAGAGAATGTCTTCCTCACCTTCTATGTGGGTGTATTTTGTAATTGCTTTCCTGCCAGAACACACAAAAAGAATCCACATGCGGCTAGGGCTATAGCTCAGCAGTAGAGCATTGCCTTAGCATCCACAGAGCTCTGAGCTCCATCTTAAGTGCAAACAAATAAAAGACGACTGAGCAAGAGACATCAAACATGAGAACTAGCCTGCTGTGATGACACAGGCTTGTCACCCCAGCTACTCTCAAGGATGAGTCAAGGCTGGGCAATGACTCAGTGAGCAAAGTACTTTGCACGCAAGCATGAGGCCTGGAGTTTAAATGCCAAGAAGGCACAGGGTCAGCAGTGCAAATCTGTAATTCAATGCTGTAATGGGAGATGGCAGCAGAAACAGGAGCCTCCCCAGAAGCCCATGATGGCAGACAGCAAGAGGCCTTGCCTCAGACAAGGAAGAAAAGAGAATCTCCAAGGCTTTCCTCTGACCTTCACACATGCTCTATGGCAAGCACACATCCCTACTTACCCCCATGAGCAAGCAAACACATGTGGCTGAGGCAGGAGTAAGTATCACAAGTTCAAGGCCAGACTTAACAACTTAGTGAAACCGTCTCAAAGTAAAAAGAGAGCTTGAGATGTAGCTCAGTGACACAGCCTCTGCCTAGCATGCATAAGGTCCTGGTGTCAAGCCTAGGAATGAAAATTCATAATAAAAATAAATAAAAGGGATAGGGCGATGACTTGATTGGCACAGACCCATTACCTGTGCCAAGCATGGGGCACAAGCTTATAAGCCAGGCACTGGCAGAGTGTGATGTCTCCTTCGATGTCAACTTGACTGGGTCTGGAATCAAATGAAATTTAAGCCTCTGGACACTCCTGTGAGGGACTTTCTTGGTCAGATCATTTGAAACAGGAAATGCCACCCAAAATGTAGGCTGTGTGGCAGCCCACATAAAAGGACTTGGGAAAAGGAAGCTCTTCTCTTTACCTGCTTGCCCTCACTCTTGCTGGCAAGTTCATCTACTTTGTTGCTATGGTATTTCTTCACAGACATCAGAGCCAGTCTGTCAAGCTTCCAGTGTGGACTGCAGACCAGCAGCTCTCCAGGAATCCTCCAGACCTTCAGCTCCCGATTGAACAGCCGAGATATCCAGCTTCCTAGACTGAGCAAGTACAGAATTCATAACTACCACCACCCCCATGAGACCACCATTGTTGGAGTGCCCAGACTGCATCCTGTAAGCCAATCCAATAAATCCCATGTATCTTCAATCTATCAATGTTCTGCTCCTTTGGGAAATCCCCCAGACTAACAAATGGAAGCAGAAGGCTATTTGGACCTCACTGGCTGGCCAGACTAGCCTAAAAATGAATAAACAAAAAAGTCAAAACAAGCCCTAGAACCTAGACAAGTACTCAGTCTCAAAAGAAAAATAATACAGTTGATGCCTACTGAGGAACTGTTCAGCCGAGGTTGACATTTGGTATCCACATGTGTGTGTGTACATTCACATGCGTGTGCGCACACACACACACACACACACACACACACACACACACACTGTACCACACTCTCACCACATGGACAAGAACTCTTAGAAAATATAAACCAAAATAAATCTTTCATTTTTAAAATTGTTTCTGTCAAGTATTTGGTCACAACAAAGAGGAAAGTATTAACAAACATTAAGGCCAAAAGGCCAAATAAAGTTCAGTAGGATTGGTTCCTTCTGGAGATTCCAAGGAGCTATCTGTTCCCAGCCTCACCCAATTTCTAGTGACTATTGGCCACCTTTGGTGCCTGTGATATTAGTTGTCAGCCTGGAAAAGGGTTTCAATGACAGGTTATCTAGGTAGGATTGACCTATGGGCATTTTATCTTCATTACATTCATTGAAGCAGGAAGAAGTACCCACCATGGGTGCACCATTCCTTACATGAGCTGTGTGAGAGTGAAGAAGGTGAGCTGAGCACAGGCATGCATGCATTCTTTGCTCTCTGTTCCTGAGTATGGACATGATACAACCAATTCCCTCCAGCTCCGGCCACTGTGACTTCACCCCGAGTGGTGAACTAGCATAAACCTGGTGTCATATGTACTCAATACCTTGCCGTGATAAAACACCATGACCAAGACAACTTATAGAAGGAAGGGCTTGTTTGGCTTACAGTTCCAGAGTCCATTATGGCAAGGGAAGCATGGCAGAAAGCAACAGATATGGCAGCTGGAGCAGAAGCTGAGAACTCACATCTCCAACTTCAATCGAGAAACAGAAAGAGAAAACTGGAAAGAGCAAGAGTATGAGCTTTCAAAGCCCACCCCTGTGACATACTTCTTCCAGCAAGCCCATACCTCTTAAATGTCCAAACAGCACCACCAACTGGGGACCAAAGGCCTGAGCCTGTGGGGGACATTCCTACCACATCATCAAAACTGCTTTTGTGGTGGTGTTTTTATCACAAGAGCAAAAGAAGCTCAGATATATTCCTTCTACCTCTGCCCAAGCCATAAGTCTCCCTCCCCCATCCCTGGGTGTCTGGTCTCCCTGTCCTTCCTCTTATGAGAACACTACTCACAGCCTAAGACCAGGACAGTCTTCACATGGCAGCATCTACCAGCCAGTACTGGACACGCCCCGCCATCCCAGGGCAGGGCTCAGTGAGGTCTTACAGAATGCAATTGGCACATGGTTCCTGAGTGAGAAATCAGTTTTCAGCTTGGGTGTCAGACAGGAAGTGACTCTTCTCATCAAAGTGACTTTAGAACACATCTCCTCTAACACCACCAACAGAGGACACTGACGTCATCTAATCTGGGTGTGATGTACCAAGGACACTTATGTGGCTTCCTTAGCACAGCTGCCAAAACTGCCATCCCTGAGCCTCATCAGAAGGTGACAGACAGACCCACCCTGCATCTGCAACAGGACTCTCTGCCAAACATCAAAGAAGGGCAAGGGCTGCTTAGGAATTCAATGACAAAACACACAGTGCTCACTCACACAGCGGCTCAGGACTCCTCAAGGGTAAAGAAGTTTTTTAAATGTGAAAACTAAATGCAGTGCATTGTCTCTGATTGGACATTGTACTCCAGGAAGCGCAGCTGCAAAGGATACAAAGACAATTGTGGAGTGACTACAGAGTTACTACAGGTTAAATTAGTATAGCATCATTGTTCAACTCTGTTGTGTAAGTAAGGAGGACATGTAGTGATGGGGAGGGGTGTCATGTATGTATACACATATGTGAAGCCACAGCACAACCTCAAGTCACATTCCTCAGATGCCTTATCTTTGAGGCAGGGTCTCTCACTGGCCTGGAGCTCACCAAATAGGCTAGGCTGGCTGGCCAGGGGACTCAAGGGATCCACCTCTCTGATTCCCTGATAATGGGGTGTGCATACCATACACTCAACATTCATGTGATCTGGAAATTTAACTCTGGTTATTCCCGAGTGAGCTATCTCCCCAGCCCCTCCTCATTTAACTTCTTGAGTGTGGTGGCTGAATTATGGTAATGTAGAAGAAAGCCCTTGATCTTCAATAGCATGTGACCACAGTAGAATGGGCATGTATAATGAGGTGGGGAGCAGGGGGAAGGGAGTTACAACCAGCCAGGAACACATCTAACCCTGATAAAGGTGTGCAGGTCTTCATCGTTCTATGCTTGTAACTTTTCCACAGGTTTAAAATGTTTACAAATAAAAAAATAAAAACATTAGGATTAAAGGTACCTAGAAATAGATCTAGCCACCAACAGGGAGGCCTCAGGGCTGGAAGACCAAAGGCCCATACTGGCTTCCTCCCCAGCCACCTCAGCCACAGATACTATCAAGCCTTAAGTTCACAGGCATGCAGTATCTGGAATCCAGGCCTCCAAAAGATGTTTCCAGTGGGATCTGGCATTGCCTCCTTGTGTCTCTGAGCTGAATTTAGCCCACTCACAGAAATTGGAAAGGGAGCTATATGATCTCCACCAAGCCCCAACATTAGGCACAGTTAGAAAATAGGGTTCAAAACCTGGGGTAGACTGGCTTTAAGCTCCAGACCTGCATACCCCCTCATCAACTCGGACCCCAGATCACTCTGTTCTCTGAAGCTCCCTGATGTTGACTCTGAAGGAGTGGTCGATGAACGTATCTGCCTTTCAGGGCTGAAGCCAGAAACTAGACACAGAAAATGTGATGCTTTAACAAGCTCAGACAGAGCCCCCCATCTCATCCGGTGAAGACCAAAACAGCATGACTTCTGCAGCCAAGCCAATGCCCTCCACCATGGTGGGAAGAGGCATCACACACCCCAGTTGTCACAAGGCTGACACCTGCCTGGGGTTGCCCTGACTCACCACAGGCCTCACTCAAGACTACTGCTTCATAAATGATGGTCAGGTGACAGATTGCTTTAGATGCCAGAACTACCAGCTGTTCCATCTCTAAGGAGTTCACCAAATACCAGGCAGTGGTTCACCAAATACCAACAGTCCTGCAAGATGGTGTGTGTGCTTGCATGTATGTGTGTGTGTGTCTATATGTGTGTGTGCACGTGTGTGTGTGCATGTGTGTGTCTGTGTGTGTGTGTCTGTGTGTGTGTGTCTGTGTGTGTGTGTGTAGCCTTGAACTCACTATGTAGCTAAGGAGGATTTGAAATTCTTTATCCTTCTGTATCTTCTTTCTGGGTAGAATTACACATGTGCTATTACATCCAACTTTATGCGATGCTGTGGACTAAACTCAGGGCTTCTCTTATGCTAGGCAAATATTCTGTCTACTGAGCTACAACCCCAGCCCATGGAGTTGTTGTTTGATTGATTGTTTGGTTGGTTGATTAATTGATTGATTGGTTGGTTGGTTTATTTTTGAGATGGTCTCACACACACCAGTCTTTCCTCAAAGCCATTCTAGAGCAGAGGGCAGCCTTGTGTTTGATTTGGTCATTTATCCCGTTGTATCTTGCTGGGGGCACTGGCCTCACACAGCAGGCACACACTCTACCACTGAGTTCTGTCCCTAGTCCTGAAAATTGCCTTTTACAAGAGTAAGTGTAAAACTCAGTGAGGCTGTTCACAGAAGCAGAACAACGTGGGTTGGACCCCAAACCACACAGTATAAGGATACTGTGCTCACCTTGAATCATCCTGACATATGTCATACATCACCCAGAGCCAACAGGAGGGCCTGGAGGCCAGCCAACAGAGCCCAGACTGCTTAAGCCCCACTGGCTTCCCAGGTTGTAAGCGTTCATGTCAAGACTCAGACAGTCCCTGTGAATCTCTCAGAAGCCATTCCTCCTTCCAGGAGCTTCTACCCATCCCACCCCACTCCTAATGCTAAAAAGGAAGCACGAGCTAAGCATGTGCAGGCAAACACCAGTCTCTGGAGGGAATTATTCTCCTTGCACATTGTAAGGTCCCACTTCTCCACTGGGCTCGTATTTCCTCTCATTCAGGTCCATTAAAGTCAAATTACAATATTAAAATGATCATCCATCGGTAGATCAACTAATTTACTTAGAGCATTAATTACAGAAGAGTGAGAGGCATCTCCCAGTGAAGATACTCGGGAAAGTGGGAGCTGATGACGAGAGCTTGGGGTTCTGATTCCAGAGGGACCCTGCTCATCCCAGAGGCAGGATGCTCCAATGACTTATGAGCAGTGCCAGCCACAGGCCAAGGTGGCATTATTCCAGTGTGGCTTTCATGATCTCTGTCAGAGACAATGCCAGCTTGAAATATTATTTAAAAATCACTCTTTTGTTGTTGTTGTTTCTCATGATAGGGTTTCCCTGTGTATCTTTGGGGCCTGTCTTGGTTGGCGTGGAACTCACAGAGATCCACGCCTTTGCCTCCCAAGTGCTGGGATTAAAGGTGTGTACCACCACCACCTGGCTAAAAGACACATTTTTTTTTTTCCAAGTGTGATGAGAGTGCTTAGCTGGAAGTCTACTCTCCCAACAAAACTTTAAGTGCACAAAGCAGTTTGGGCATTTATAAAAGAATCCAGAATGTTCTTGTCTGACATAACTAAAACTCTACACCAAGAGAACAGTGAGCCCTGCAGCCCCAGGCAACCACCAGTCCGCAGCTTCTGTTCCACATATTTATTGCAGTTACAATGTGTCCATATTTGAATACAATGTTCTTTGATCAGATTCACCTCTCTACCTTCTTCTCCCTCTCCTCTTTTACCCTTCTACACATTCAGTAGTACTCTCTCTCTTTCTGCCTCTCTCTTTCTGTCTCTCTCTCTCACACACACACACACACACAGAAAGAGAATGTATTTTTCTGAGTCTGGCTTACTTCATTTAACATACTCTCAAGGTTCACCCATTTTCCTGCAAATTATGTAATCCTGCTCTTCTTGATGATCAATATTCTACTATATATGTGTGTGTATCATATATATATATATATATATATATATATATATATATAGAGAGAGAGAGAGAGAGAGAGAGAGAGAGAGAGAGATCCTCCTCTATCCAGTCCTCCACCAGTGAGACCTAGGGTGACTGCACGGCTCCTACAAACAGTACTTTGAGCTGGGCTAAGTTAGAGGCCTCCTAAAAATGGGCTCAGATGTGGTAATAGACTTGAGCATCAATGAGTGGAACTGCCATAGACATAGACCTGAGCGTTTCTTTTTAACTCTTTAGGAATTTTTAAGCACCCAAGCGTGTGTGTGTGTGTGTGTGTGTGTGTGTGTGTGTGTGTGTGAGTGAGTGTGTGTACAGGCTGGTCAGTGAGCAGAAAAATGTCCTGTCTCCAGGATTGAAGATGTGAACCACACCAGTTTTTACGTAGGAGCTGGGGATCAAACTCAAATGCTAACACTTACTCAGCAAATATCAGATCCAAAGCTGCCCACCTCCCACCCCCAGTCCCTGCACCTAGACTCCTAAATAAGAAAGTGACACTGGGCCTGGTCATTCCACCCTGCAGGGCGTGCAACAGTTCTGAAATTTCTCCTAGTTGCCAAGCTCTCCCTAGGTCTCCTACAAGCAGTAAGCAGGAGAGATCCAAGCCTGACTTCCTTATCAGCTAGGGCCACAGAGCTAACAGGCCATGCATTTGTTTCAGTCTGGTGGGTCAGGATGATCTAGTGGATGGTCCAAAAGAACCTTGGGGGCACTCCATAGGTGCTCCAGGGGAGAGCAGAGGATGTTCCAGGGGGTGTTCTGGAGGGCACTCCAGGGGTGCTCCAGACCCTCTTTCAGAGTTGATTTTCTTCTTGGTTGACTCCTGTTGTAGAGGAAGGCAGCCTCCTGCTAAGGGCATAGTATGGGCAGGAAGAGAGAGAGGGGGAACACTGCCAAGCAGGGTCCAAGGAACCTATAGTGAAGGACCCAGCTTTGCTCCCTGAGGCTAAAATTAGTTGGAGGCAGCTGCACTGTAACATTCACTGGTTCCCAAGCCAAGGGATGTGGAGACCAGTGAATGCTCTTTTAATTGGACCCAGCTTGACGACATCACTCATTTCCTGGGACCAAAACCACCCAGACTATTTTAAACTTGGATTATTGAGAAAGTGGGCTACAGGGCTGGGAAGACAAAGCAACAGGAGAAGGCTCGCGCACACACATGAGGGTCTGAGCCCCATCCCCCAGAACTCATGTGAAAACTCCAGGCACAGTGAGCACCCATCATCCCAGCACTGGGGAAGCAGAGACAGAGGATCCTTGGAGCTCGTTTCCAGGCAGCCTGGCTGAATGAGAAAACTGTAGGTTCAGAGAAATGACAACCAGTCTCAAAAAGGAACATGGAGGGTCAGCGAGCTGGCAGAGTAGGTACATGCGTCCTTATGCAGAGACTGAGGACCTGATATCCAGGACCCACATGGCGAAAGGAGAGAACTGACTGCACAGTTGTCCTCTGACCTCATGCCCCATGGCGCATGCATGCTCTCACACGCGTGTACATATACACACAAATAAATAAATGCAATAAAAAGTAAGGTAGAAAGTGATTAAGAAAGGCATTGAACTTCCACCTCTGACCTCTACAAACATGTGCAGAGAGAGACAGAGAGAAAGACAGAGAGGCAGAGAGAGATGCTTCAGAATCCCACTTGCCCTCCCATGTCCTGTGTTGAAACCATCCCCAGCCTCTGAGACTGGAAGCTGAAAAGAAGGCCTGTTGACAAACTGCGTTTGATTCCCAGCACCCATGTTGGGAAGCTCAAAATCACCTGTAATTCCAGCTTCAGGTACCTGACAGCCTCTTATGGCCTCCCAGGGAACCTGCACAGAGTACTCACATATACAGATACACACACATATACATAAAGAAAATCACAAGAACCATATACCCAAGAGAAAGTCAATCTGAACGAATGTGATTTTTTTTAATTAAAAAAAATGAACACAGTGGGAAATTTACTGGATTTACTAAATTTAGTTTCACACTAGTGTGTGGGAGGGGACGGGAGTCAAAGAAAATGAGCACAGACAAGGACTACGGGGTGTCTGTGTTCCCACGCACTCAGAGCTATGCAGAAAGCTGAGACTAGTGGTTGCATAAATAATGGCAAAATGAGGAGAGGGGGATAGGAGGAGGGGGTAAGGAGCAGCTGTGGTAACCTGGTGTTTCCCCACCTTGACCCAGTAAGTAAATTGCCTAGTAACAAACAGGCTCTGAAGAGGTCTTAGGGTGCAGGAAGATACATGTCTAGGGCTTCCAGGGGGATGCTGAGGCTACTGACCCAGTATTCTGCTGTAAGGAACAAGGTGCTGGGTAGAAGGGCTACAGGCACTTGGCAAAGAGACCCAGAGCTTGCCGTGGAGACATACTAAATGCCTGTCACTCCAACATTAGGGAAGCTAATCCCTAATGAAAAGAATCATAAGTGCCAGACCAGCTTGCATTACATATTAAGACCCTAGGAGATGGGGTGCTCAATAATATAGAGATATCTGCAAAACCATTCAGTGCCACACACAAATGAAAGGACAAACAGGCTATCACAGGCACTCAGGAGCTGCTTTTATTGAAGAACATAATGCCTCACAGGGCCCACAGGGTGACTGTGAAGGCTACTTGTGCTGGTTTGAAAGAAAATGATCCCCAAAAGGAGTGGCACTATTAGGAGGTGTGGCTTTGTTGGAGTAGCTGTGGCCTTTTTGGAGGATGTCATTATGGAGGCAAGCTTTGAGGTCTCATACATGCTCAAGCCATGTCCAGTGTCTCAAAGTACTTCCTGTTGTCTGTGAGTCCAGCTGTAAGAGCTCTCAGCTCCTTCTCTAGCACCATGCCTGCCTGCATGGAGCCTTGCTTCCTGCCTTGATGATAATGGACTAAATCTCTGAGCTGCAAGCAAGCCATCACAATTAAATGCTTTCCTTTACAAGAGTAGCCATGGCCATGGTGTCTCTTCACAACAATAGAAACCCTAACTAAAACAGAAATTGGTTCTAGGGACTGGAGCATTGCTGTGATAGGCCTGACCAGGCTTTTGTTTGGGAGAATATGGACCTTGGGACTTTGGACTAGAAAAGCAGTTGAGCCTTTTAAGTGCTGCTTAATGGGCCATCCTAGTAGGAGCATGGAAGACAATGGTACTGAGTGTGATTTGAACTGTGGGTGCATGATCAAGAGGGTTCAGAGGAGAAGAATGCTCTTATGTGGCCTAGAGACTGGTCTTGTGATATTTTGGTGAAGAATATGAGTGCTTTTCTGAAGACCTACCTGAAGCAAAAGTAAAGAATTTTAGAATATTTCCCTTGGCAAAGAAATCTCAAAACAACCTAGTATAGACTTTGTCATGTGGTTATGGGTGTTAATTCTAATGAAGATTTATAATGAAAATGAGCAAGCTGAGCAAAGAAAAATATTTGAGGAGAAAAGGAACACATGGAAATGAAATGGGGCCAAGCCCTGCATTCAAGGAGATAAACAGATTAAGAAATGGAATAAAGGGAGTGGTGACCTCAGGGAAAGGTCCCACCCAGATAATTTCCAACTTATGAAAAGGAGTTAAAGAAAAGCTTAGAGCCATATGTGATAGTGCACGCCTTTAATCCTAGCACTCAGAAAGCAGAGGCTGGCAGATCTCTGAGTTTGAAGTCGCACTAGTCTACAGATCCAGTTTCAGGACAGCCAAGCTTAGGTAGCAAAGGAAATCATCAAAAACAGAAAGTTGATAAAGATGTAATTGAATGGGGGGGAGGTCATGTTCCAACCTCAGAAAGCAACAGAACTTGGCAGCTTCGGCCATGTGGTTCTGGAGTTAAGGATAGAAGAAAGGGGCTGTGGAATTTGCTTCTGGGACAAAGGAAAGCCACTGACATCAGCTATGTGTCAGGGGTGTCTCTGAAATGAAGGAGGCATGGGGAGGCCATTGTGTGGAGCTGTGAAGGAAGGAGAAACCTGGATTGCCTTGGAGAACCTAAGATGTTAGAGATGCCAGAGTCATGGGATATCTGCTGAGGGAACTTGCTAACAGGGAGCGGAATCAGCCTAAGAGAAAGCTGAAAGCAACTGGAAATCTGAAGAGCATTTTGACATCAAACATGGAGATGCAGAGTTTGGAGTCTGCCCAGCTGGTTTTCAGTCTTGCTTTAGTCCAGGTTTCCTCTCTTCCCTACATTTTGGATCAGTGCCATTCTATGTTGGAAATGTGTGATCTGCTTTTTTATTTTGATTTTACAGGTGATTACAGTTAAGAAATTGCATGAGTCTCAGAAGAGACTTTGAGCTTTACACTTTTAAATATGTTTGGTACTGTTACAGACTATGGGAACTTTGAAGTTGGATTGAATATATTTTTGCACTATGACATGCCTGTAAGCCTTTGAGGACCAAGAAGTGGAACGTGGTGGCATGAAAGAAAATGTGTCTATGTGTCTCTTTCCTTGATATAGATGCAGAATCCTGCCTGGACTCTGTACAGGCATGCTGGTCACCCTGGAGGGGGGTCTACTTAACCAGCCCATCCATATCAAGATCAAGGCTGAACACACAGAAATGAGCCATCATCCTCATCCTTTCCTCTTACATCACTTTAGATTCCAGGAAGAGCAGGATTAATGCAAAAGCCACCCACCCATGGACTACAGTGAGCCTGAAGCAGAACCCACCCCAATGATGGAGAGGCTTTACCTCAGCAGATCAACTTGTGGAGGCCATACCATGCCCTCTTTGATGAGGAGTTAACAGATTTGTGATGTATGAACTGGATCTACGACAATGATGGACAGGCCAACTTGACTAGGACCACTTAATGATGCAGACTGTGGTGATTTGACAGAAAATGGCCCCAAAGGGAGTGGCACTATAAGGAGGTGTGGCCTTGTTGGAGGAAGTGTGTCATTGTGGGGGTGGGCTTTGAAGTTTCTTTTGCTCAAGCTTCCCCCAGTGTGACAGTCAGCTTCCTGTTACCTGCAAGATGTTGTGCTCCCAGCTCTAGCACCATGTTGGCCTACACACCGGCATGCTCCTCGGTATTGTGATAATGGACTGAACCTCTGAAAATGTAAGTGAGCCACCCCAACTAAACACTTTCCTTATAAGAGTTGAGATGGTCATGGTGTCTCTTCACAGCAATAGAAACCTTCACTAAGACACAGGCCCCTTTGTCCAGTTCTTCCTCTGTTTAAGTTTAAGCACATATAAGAACTCTAAATATGGACTCCGAGTCCCTCGACCCATTATACCAATAGGTCCACATGTATAGGCCTGTTCCCACTGTTCACCATCATGGGTCTCTGGTTGGCATATTGGGGCAGGTGGCCAAAAGTAGCCTGGGTTTTACCTTTAAAACTCTGGTTACAAGCATGATGGGTCTGGAGAGATGCCCCAGTGGTTAAAAGCATTTTCTCCCGCAGAGGACCTGGGTTTGGTTCCCAGCACCCACATGGAAGCTAACAACCAACTTAGTTCCAGAGAACCTGACACCCTCTTCTGTCCTCCTTGGGTATTGTATACACATAGTACACAGACATATGCAGGCAAAACACCCATACACATAAAATAAAAACAAATCTTTAAAAAAAATCAGCGTGCGCTGATATTCCAGCAGATCAATCCCACATATACACCACACCTGGTATCTTGACTCTGCTGTCTGGCCCTTATCCCCTATCTGGCCACATCAGCCTGGTGATAGTAGAGTTTTCAGAGAAATCCTTTTGAGGCAGGTGTGATCAAGTTTCACGGAAGACTTCTCAACTCCAGAGCATCCCTCTCACTTGTGAGTCACCTGAATGCATTTCTTTTAATGCATGCATCGGCAGCCTTTCGCTGCTTGCCAAGATTCCTCACAGCACTCTGAAGGGTTAGACATTCCAATCCTTATAAGGCAGGTGTTATTGCCTCCAGGGTATGAGAGCTGATCCTTAAAGGACAAGGATGACAAGGAAGGAAGCTCCTGTGCAGTGTGCCACATGAACTCTGAGAAATGCAAGGACAGGAGCTGCCTGTGCTGCCTCAGAGGCCTGGCCTTGCTGAGGGCTTGAGGTCCTCTCAGCCACTGCCCCCACAGGAAGTGCTGCACAGTGCCTGTTAGGGCCCTGTCCAACCTGAGCCCTTAGATGTGCACACACTTGTGCTAACCATCTCCACTGTCACACACAGCCTTAGCTGCTATGCTGAAGATAGCAGCAGGCCCAGGAAGAATCTAAGGAATTCCCCCAACATACCTACATTTTGGATGGCATGATGTCTATTCTTGGTTCTCAACTTGACTACATCTGGAATAACTAAAAACCCAAGTCACTGGTTACACGTATGAGGAATTTTCCATTAATTGGCTCATGTGAGGTAAGAAGATCTGTTTCTGGTACCACAATCTGTATTAATTAGGGTTCTCTAGGGGAACAGAACTGATGCAGATATAGATAAGATATACCTCATATATGTATATTTATATATACATATATATGATTTATTAAAGTGGCTTACAGGCTGTGGTTCACCTATTTCAACAATAGCTATCTCTTAACAGAAAAACCAAGAATCCAGTAGTTGTTCAGTCCAGGAGGCTGGATGTCTCAGCTGGTCTTCGGTATACACCAGAATCTAGAAGTAGGCTCTACAACCAGTGAAGGAAGGCCAAGGACAAACAAGCAAAGAGTAAAAGCTTCTTTCTTCCCTGACATATATAGGCTGTCACAAAAAAGTGTGACCCCAGATTTGGATGGATTTTTTTTTATTTGGGCTATTTCTGGGGTCCATCTGGGAAATCCCAGAGAAGCTGGTCTCCATCCTGCCACCAAGAAAGATCTAACCCCTGAGGTTAATAGTGCTAAAAAATCAAAAGCACCCGGCCCCCACCACTTAAGTGCAAACATGTAGCCTCCCTAGGAAACTCAGCCAGTGGTACATATGACCTCAGATGCTGAGGCCTTGGGGACCAATGGAACCCATACCCAGGCAGCCCACAGCAATGGCAATAGTGCCAGAGATAGAACAGTCACAGGACTCCATAACATGTAACATAATGGGATGGTTCCGCTCTCCTGCAACACACCCCAGGTCACAAGCATGCCTGAGGGTTCCTGGTGACTCCCTTAGCCCCGTTTCCACCTTTCTCTGTTTCCTGACAGCAGACAGCCTGAGGAGCAGCCTCATGACCTGCGGCATCTCCTACCTTCAAACTGTGAACTCAAATAAACCCTTCCTTAAGTTATTCCTGTCTGTTACTTTGTTACAGTAATGAGAAGAGTGAATAACTTTGCCCAGCACTGTCTTCCAGCTCCTCCTTCCACAAATACACAAGTGGCTCATTCACAGCACACACCCCCCAGCACTCTAGAATTCCACACATTGATCAGCTTTGCTTATCATTCAAGTCTGAGATTATGACCCTGTTCCTGCCAGGTCCCTCCTCTGAGGGACCAAATTGAGCTCTGTGATTTTCTTCTATGTCTCCATCTGTCTGTGGATGTGCATTTCTGTAGAGCACCCCTAAAGTGAGTGAAGGAGGCAAGAGCACTCCAAGCAATGTGCAGAGATCCTGTGGTGGAGCCCATGATGGTTTGAATGAAAACGTCCCCCATAATCTCAGGCACTGTTCAGCAGCACTGTTTGGAGATGTTCTGAGAGGCCTGCAGCCTTGCTGGAAGGAGGGCATCCCAACTTTGAGAGTTCACAGCCTCACCCCACCCACTTCCAGTTACCTCTGTGTTTCATGCTTACATTTAAAGATGTGAGCTCCCAGCACCCTGCTCCTGCCTCCTCACCTGCTGCTCACCAACATGACTCCCTCTAGAACAAGAAGCCAAAATAAACTCTTCATCCCATAGACTGATTTTGGTCATGGTGCTTTATCACACCAACAGAAAAGTAATGATAGAGAAACTGAAAAGCCACACGCACACACACACACACACACACACACACACACACACACACAGAGAGAGAGAGAGAGAGAGAGAGAGAGAGAGAGAGAGAGAGAGGGAGTAGAGAGAAACATCAGATGAAGTCTCCATGGCTAAGGGATTTGGAGCCAAGAGGGCTGGACTTGTGAGATTCAGGGGGTAGGTGCATGATGACGTGGTGGTTCCCATAAGAGATGTCTTCCATAGTTGTGGGTATTAGAATACTTGATCCCCAGATATTGCACTGTTTGGGGCAGTTTAGGGGGTGTGGCCTTCTTGCAGAAAGCATGTCACTTTGAGAGATAAAAGACTCATTCTGTTTCTAACTTACCCCTCTCTGCTTTGTGCTTGCAGTTCAAGATGTGAGCTCTTGGCTTCCTGTTCCTGCCACCATGCCTCAGTCTGTCCTCGTGGACACTTATTCCTCTGGAACCATAAGCCCAAACACACTCTTTCTTGTATATGTTGCCTTGGCTATTGTGTTTTATTACAGCAACAGAAAAGTACATGATCTCATGTAGGTCAACTCACTATGTAACCAAGGATGACCTTGAACTTCTAATCATCCTGCCTCCACCTCCCAAAAGCTAGGACTGCAGTCATGCACCACCACACTTGATTTATGCAGTGCTAGGGGTAAAACTCTGGGAGCCTCACAGATGCTAGATAAGCACCCTACCAACTCAGCCACACCCCCAACAGGGTGGGCCTTCTTTATGCTCATGCCACAAGGTGCTGCTGAATGTCCCAGGTGATGTGGAGCTGAGGGTGCTTGACAGCCCAGGACTGTAGCCCATGTGCTCTGGGATCCCTTCTCCTCTGCCCAGCCTGCAGAAGAGAGTCGAGCAGAGCTGAGACTCACAGCTGCCTTCCTGATACTTCCACAGTACATGAGCAGCAGAGCAAATTAAACAGGCCTGAAATTAATTGCCTGCAAAGCTCTCACAGTACAGAACAAATGGGGTCCTGCTAAACAAATGTCAAGCATAATAGGGACTCCTGTCCCCAGCCACCACCTGGTCCCAAAGCAGAGGGAGTTAATCCCAGCACAGCTCCACTAAAGTCACAGCTCTGTAGATGCCATCACCAGGACCCACCCCCACAGAGCCGCTGACGGTTGAACTTGGGGAAACTGAAAACTGGAACAGAAGCCTTCAACACTGATGTTTCTGTTCCCAGAGAGGAGGGCTCCAGGCATGCCCTCTCATCAGTGTGTTATCACCTATGGCTACTTAGCTTGTGAGGCAGCTGTGAGGGGTCCAGTGTGTCGGCACCCACCCTACAGTGAGCACCTTCACCTGGGCACAGGGGCCATATTCCTCATCTGCAGCAGTTGCATGTCTGGGGCCCCAACAGTGCCCTGGGCCTCCCAGTAGCTGGGCTGGTAGATTTCACCAGGCATTCTACCCTCTTTCATGTGATTCCCAGATCTCAAGTGCCAGAATAAATGCCCAAGGCAGACAGACCGCTGCCCAGGGCCCCCAGGCCCTTCCCAAGGTCATCACACAGTGCTGGTGGTGTCTGGGCACTCTTTCAAAATAAACATAAATTTCCAGGGCTAGAGAGATGACTCAGTGGGGAAAGTCACTAGGCACCAACACTAACATCCTGAGTTTGATCCTCAAGAGCCATATGGTAGAAGAACTGACTCCTGCAGGTTTTCCTGTGACATCCACACAAGTATTATGGCATGTGTACACACACACACACACACACACACACACACACCACACCACACCACACCACCACCACACCAAAGTATTAGCCACCAAGCCTGACAACCTGAGTTCAACTCCTAGGACCCACATG